>NW_026294606.1:58287284-58887284 GCF_007827085.1 Peromyscus californicus insignis
CATTTCTCAACTAACTATGCAAGGCCTGGAAGCACTATTGGAGAATTATGTTAGGCTTGTGCTTGGGGTAGCTCGTCTGTCTCCAAGGCCTTTGCTTCTTATTTTTATTAAATTAACTATTCCACATTAATAGCTATACTTGCTTAAAATAACTTGTAAAATACAAACATATCGCACACATCAAGAGGAAGAAACCTCCTTCCCATTGTGGGAAGTTATAAATAAATATGGAAAATAGTATTACCTAAAGAAGAGATGATACTAAGTCAGGAATAACAGACATGGGTGTTAAAAGAGGGCTGCATAAACTAGCCTTATGATGGCACCATGCGAGACATTGTGTATTTGAGCATGTGCAAAGTAGCTCAATGAAGAAACTGACAGTGTTTGAAGGAGTTGGATTCCACTTGAGTGGTCCTCAAGATTCATTTTAGATCTTTCATTCTCAAAGATTTTATTTATTTGTTCATTTTGTTATTAATTAATTGATTAATTAATTTGTTCATTTTTTATTAATTAATTAATTTGTGTGTGTGTGTGTGCACTCTCACACGCTTGTGTACGTAGGTGCTGGAAGCAGCTGGAAGAGGGTAGGCATTGGATCTCCTGGAGTGGAGTTACAGGTGGTTGTGAGCTCCCATCCAGGTGTTGGGAACTGAACTCACATCTTCTGCAAGAAAAGTCCAAGCTCTTCACCACTGGGCCATCTCTCAAGACACAGATCTTTCATCATTTAGAAAATGTAACTACAGAACAGAAAATGTCAAGAGCTCAGAGAGGGAAAGTTAATTTCCTCACTCGTCATTCTGTACTCATTGCACTTCTATTCGTCATAGCTGGAAAGGAAACCCCCAACAGCCATCACACTGAAAGGAATAAACAAATAAATACTACATCTGCATGAAATACTAACGTCTTTACAAAAATAAAACAAACAAAAAATAAATGGTTGGCTCATGAAACAATAGGGATGCATCTCAAATACACTAGCTAAATGAGAGAAACTAGACATCAAATATGACATTTCTGCAAAGTTCAAGGTCAGGAACAACTAATCTATGAAACAGGAGCTGAAACACAAGTTGGCACTGAGAGAGGACCATTGACTGGGGAAGGGCCACAGGGGACTTCCTAAGGTTGATAGTATATAATTTCACTGAGATATTGAGCACATTAATATATATAGTTGTCAACACTCCTACAACTGTGCATTTACTAAATGGGCATTTTACTATATGTATTTGTACCACTCCAAATACTTCAGCTTACTCAACATTACACTGCCAAGTGTTTTTTGTATTCTTGGATATAAATTTATTTTCCTAACTATAACACATGTCGATAATTCCAACCTGCAAGTGGGAACTGGGAAAACCTAAGATAGGTGCATTCTTGATTCCTATATTCAACATCACAGAGTCAAGATCAGCCCTATATGATTTACTATGATCTATCACATAAGGGCAGTGGTGTGAAAAATTATCCATGGGAAGATTCAAATTTGTGTGAGTACACAGAAGCCCTGATTCAGCATGTGAGACCAGATAAGAGAAAGATAGTCGATAATCCAATAAGTTTACTTCTCCTTCAGTAGATAGAGGCTGCTTTCAACACCTTCAGATCTTTCCTCCTTAACTAAGGAAGTGCGAGAAGTGTACTCTCAAATAAATAAAGCCAGACTGTGGAAAATTATTAATATTGGTTAGTACTTATCCAATGATTCTACAACCAAGTGAGGTTCTACAACCAAGTGATATGCATATATTGATGATTTCATTTTCCAGCATTTTATGAGGCAGATGATATCATGACCCTGTATTACTGCTCAGTCCAGCACTAGAAGTTAACCTCAATATACACATACATACATAAGAGTACCCACTAATAGAGAAAGATATATATATATATATTATGTATAAATAATATATTATGTATATATAATATCTCTCTCTCTAAGAGAGAGAGAGACTGAGACTATATATATGTATGCAAGCAGTGTCTGCAGAAGCCAGAAGAAGGTGTCAGATCCCCTGGAACTCCAGGTGGTTGTGAGCCACCATGAAGGTACTGAGAATTGAACCAGAGTCCTTTGGAAAAGCAGCCATTGCTCTTAACTGCTGAGCCATCTCTCTAGCCCACTATGGGTGGTGGTGGTGGTAATTTAAAGGGACATTGGTCATCATCATGCTGACACTCATTTACAGATAATGAATCTGAGGCCCATAAAGGTTAAATGACTTCCTAAGTCATTCATCTAATTAGGTGCAGAGTTGGAACAAGAAGCCATATTTTAAAAATCCTAGCCCAGGGCTTTTCTACCACATCAAAAAAAATTGATTTTTTTCCCACGTAATGTCCAATTTGAAATCTATGCCCCAGGGAATTATTGGTTAGATAGTCATAGTGTTATGAAATTCAAGTCTTGGAACTGCCCTGGAGAGATCCTGTAGCCCTTGCTCCCAAATTCTCACAGCATCAGCCTCACACCATGCCATCCAGATGAGAAACTTTACCAGTTCTTAAAACCTTCCAGATGCATCTCAACTGGATTTCTTAATTTATTTTCCAGAGCAAAAGAGCAGGACTTGGAAAATAGCCTAATATGCATAACCCATTAATAGCATCCCAGGAGACAGATGAATCCAAGCTCTGAATGTCCAAAGCACTTTAATTCAGGATGTATTGCACTGAAGCCCTAGGGATTATTTTCATCGCCATCAACTGTGAATATGAATCGTCTTTCATGCCTGCCTGCTTTGGCTGAGCAGGGAATCTTATACAGGATTTAATATGGGACCAAGTATCAGAACTTAGGTGATTAATAGAAAAGAAAACTGGAACAAAGGTGAACAAACACTTCTTCCTTGTACTCCAAACATTTAATAGGTATTTCATGTTTCTCCTTTTTGTTCTTTTCTCTGTTATCACCCCTCAAAACATCTTCAGTCCACAACTTGTTCTCCTTCGAATGCTCTTCCCCTCTAATTCTCAGCTAGGTGACCATGTCCGAGTCTGCAGCTGGTTCCTTTTCCAATAGTATATTTACAGAGATAGAAAGATGTGGCTGAAGTAGAGATGCTCGAGACACAAGTCAGTGATGGAGTAATTGTATCTTATCCAGAAAGCATCCTTGGCACCTTCTCTACCTTGAAGGATGCCATGTAGCCCTGCATATGGTGTAGCTGAATTAGCATGTGCTAAAATAAACACTTGTGTTCCAAAAGGCTCCCTGCGAGCCCTAGAGGGTCCTGTCATTGGAAAAGAGGAAGACAGAAAGAGACTTACCCAAATTGAAAGTTAAAGGTTTAGCAGTGCAAACTTTCCCCTGGCAGTTGGGAGAAATAAGGACACCTGCTCTTTATCACTCTTGTCCGACACTGTGTTAGAAATCCAGGCTAATGCAATAATGCAAGTAGACACAAAAACCAGATTCATTTGAAAGAAAGAAATAAAAGTGTCATTGTGTGTGAATGAATTTGTTCTATATGGGGAAAAAATCAAAAGTCTCTACAAACAATTTAAGTTTAAGAAATCTATTTAACAGCCTGGAGAGCAGCAGGGTAGAAAATCAAATGTGTATGTATAGACCTGTAACAAAGCAAAAATGAAATCTCACAGCTGTTGTGACTCACCTAGCATCAAGGATCATTAAATACCAGAAAATAAACCTTTAGACGCATGTGAATAGTCAGGATGAATTTGCTCGAACATTAAAACAAACTGTATAGTGTGATTACTTAGGTGACACAGAACAGTCTGCTAGTAGTTTAAACAAATACAGGTCAATGATAGAGAATAGAGCACAGTTTAAGGTGTGCTCGAGAATAGCACATGAAAAGCAAGATGGCTCGGGGTAAAGGGGCTTGCTGCATAAGCCTGGATACCTGAGTTCAAACCTCACAACTTACAGGTTGAAGGAGAGAACTAACTCCACAAAGTTGTCCTCTGGCCTCTCCACATCATCACACATTCACACGCGCACGCACACACACACACACACACACACACACACGCACACACACACACACACTTTTAAAAATTTTGAATGGAAAACCCTTGTCCATTATTTGTTTCTCCATTATTCTTTGTTCTCGTCTTTGTTTTTACAGCTCAAATTAAGATTCACGAATATGTATTTATTTACTTAATTTTCATCTTTACTATCAGACTATTAACTCATGTAAGAAAGGATAGTCTATTGTTTTTAGTAACTGGATATAGCCTAGGACAATGCTCTATATCTGGCAGACATTCAACAAACATTTGTAAAACAGCTAAGTTAGTGGATGAGTTAATAATGTACTCAATAAAGGAATATTTGAAATACTGGTTCTTAGTATTTATCTGATAGAACATGCCGAGATAAATTCCAGGTGAGTTAGAATGTATTAAAATACAGACAAATTTTTTTAAATGAAATTATACAGAATGTTAAAATATGGGCAAGGCTATTATAAACACAAAACTGATAGTAGCAACAATCAAGGAAAATACATGTGACCCTTCAAAGCACTGAGCTCAGCATGCAAAATGATCTCATCAGTGGAATTAGAAGCTGCAACAGCAAATTGGGAGGAATATTTGCAATAAATACTGAGGAAAAGCTATTGTCTTTAATATACTAAAATTTCTTTCAAATCAGTAAGTAAAGAACTAATAGCTTTAAAATGAGTTACCAAAGCACAGGAATATATTATTCATAGTGTAAATACCAGCACCTCAAAATCATAATATAATACCAATTGATTAGGATGTTAAAATCCTACAGAAGATATGGCACAGGGTATGAGAAACAAGGGAAAGTGGAGCAGACTGAAGGGAGTGGAATGCATGAAACAGACAGAGAGGGTGGGTCCAGCACACCCACATGCCACTGGGGGAGGAGGACTGAGGAATTTACAAAAAGTGGTCTGGGAAGACCCTTTGAGACACTGAGGTTGAACTGAAGGGATTGGGCCAGCTTAGAACATAGAACCACAAACACTCCACATTGCCAATCCAGGTGTGGTGCCTCCTCTACCCGGCCTCTCCTGAGTAGTTGATGATAGCTTATTTTTTGGCTATTAAGGTACTAGACCAATCCATATGGTTCCCAGGCACAATAACTGAGACTACATATTGACAAATGGGTAAAGAACACCTAGTCTGAGGTTTTGCAAATAAATTTCTAAATTATGGAATCATTTCTTTAAAAACTAGAACTTCTAAAGAGAAACACAAACGAAGCAATGGCATCCCCTTGCATGAAGCTTAGCTTTGGAGAGTGCCCCAGGGAAAATCCTCAGAGTACTCCTCTGAGCTCACCGGAAAACCATAGACTTAAAAATTGTGCGTGCGTGCACGCGCACGTGTGTGTGTGTGTGTGTGTGTGTGTGTGTGTGTGTGTGTGTGTGTGTGTAACTGTGGTATGTGTTGTGGTTCATAGGCAGATGTCAAAGGGTAACCTGTAGGTCCTCACTTCCCCTGTGTTTGAGACAGGGCCGCTTTGTTCACCTCTGAGTACACCAGGCTAACCGGCCCATGATAGTCTATAACTTTCCTCTCTCTACCTCCCATCTCAGCACAGGAGCACTGGGATGTGCCCTACCCTTGTTCACTTTGGATAGGTTCTGGGGATCCAGAATCAGGTCTTTATGGTCACATGGAAAGTGCTTTATCCATTGAGCTTTATTTTCAGCCCCAGCAAAGGATAACTCAAGCTTTCTGTCTGCATTTCCCCTTCCATGGAGAAATGTTAGCTCCCCACTATACATATAAAACATATAAACATATGTAATACACACACACACACACACACACACACACACACACACACACACACACACACAAATCTTAGACAAGCAACAGTATTCTTAGAATACGATTTTTACACTTACTAAAAATACTGAAAATTTGCATGATAATATATTGATTAGAACTCTATGATTTAAATCATGTTTAACTTTAAGTCACACAATAAAGAATTTAGCTTCAGTATAAGAATTTTTTCCATTGCAATCTGATGGAAATTCCCTCAGATATCAGTAAATGAAGGAAAGTCTTGATGGTTTACCCTCTCTAATCTTAAAAAAAAAAATGTCCAGCTTTTCAAAGATTGACCAAGAATTCCCAGAACAGAATTAAAAATATGCAAAAATGGTCTTAATAAAATAAATCCCTGCTAATGAAGGTTCATTTTACATGCTCCTAGAATCCTAAATCAAGTTAAATTCTTTGGAAAAAACCTTTAAGACTTAAATGGTTGTATCCCCACACAAAGTGGAGGAGTTGGATATTTAATCAATGTGGCTATACAAATTGAGTAATTTAGGTACAAAGTGGATGAGAATAGAAGTCTGGTGGAGGAGGTTTAATTATCTGATTTAGCCGAGTAGGTTGATTAAATCTACTAAATCATAGTCTGTTCTCTCTTTGCATTCAAATACAAAGAAACCAGACAAGGTTTTTTCCCACTCTGAGAACTTTATCAACTCCCTGTGAGAAACAGAGGTAGCAGGGGGAACTGGTGAGTACCACTTTGCCGTCACCCATCAAACAGATTGCTTTAATAATTCAGAAAACTAATTGCCCTTCTGGCTCCAAATGCAATTTTAGTAACAGATATTCCACATCTTTACATACAGCCATGCTCTATCCAGGAGCTCTGAAATCTTTCTGTTGACTCTCTAACTGGGTATTACTCTGTCTAAAGGAGAACCACATTTCTAATTCTTGATTTCTCATAATAGGACTAACATCCTTACAATCATTCAAGCTATAAACCAAGTGTCGTCCTTCCTCATCAACCCAGTACTTTTTTTTTTTTGGTTTTTCGAGACAGGGTTTCTCTGTGTAGCTTTGCGCCTTTCCTGGGACTCACTTGGTAGTCCAGGCTGGCCTCGAACTCACAGAGATCCGCCTGGCTCTGCCTCCCGAGTGCTGGGATTAAAGGCGTGCGCCACCACCGCCCGGCCAACCCAGTACTTTTAGCAGTCAGTGACTCACTATGCTCTATCAATAGGCACTGAGCTCTTTTTTCCCTACTGACTACTGTCAACTCATCAGTTTATACTATTAGTTCTTCCATGGGCAGGGGATCATGGGATGGTTAGTAGTAATGGTCAACTTGACAGAACTTAGAATTACATGACAGATGAGCTTCTGGGTATGCCTGTGGCTGATTATGTTGGTTATGTTCACTGATTTTGGAAGACCCATCTTAATTGTGGATGGGATCAATTCATGGGCTGTGTCCTGGACTCACTGTAAAGGAGAGATGGGACTGATTGACAGCATTCATTGTTCTTTTCTGGATGTAGACATGTGACCAGGAGCCTGAGGCTCCTGCCTCTGTGCCATCTACTATGATGGACTGTAACCTGGAGCTATGAGTTAAATGAAGCTTCTTTATGAGCTTTCTGCCTTCTACTTCATGAAGCTTTCAACTTATACATCATTCTGGGGCTTCATCAGTCTATTCCTTCCTTCTTTCTTCCCCTCCATTCCTCCCTCCCTTTCCTCTCCTTCCTCCTCCACCTTATGCTTCTCCCCCAAATTCCCTTCTGTAGTTCAGGCTTCAACTTCAGTATAGCTGAGGCTGACCTTGAATTCTTGATGCTCTCGTTGGATTAAAAAAATCCAAACACAGCTTATTCTAATAACTCATACATCAACAATCACCATGTTATAAGACAATGGTTCCACATTACTTAATCAAAGTCAGATTTCCATTAGAATTTTTCCCATTTCCTGTTTGGGCTCTGTCTTAGTTAGGGTTTCTATTGCCAAGAAGAGACATCATGACCATGACAACTTTTATAAAGGAAAACATTTATTTGGGGCCAGCTTACAGTTTCAGAGGTTTCATCCATTATCATCATCATGGTAGAACATGGTGGCATGTAGGCAGACATGGTGCTGGAGAAGGAGCTCAGAGTTCTATGTCTTGACCCTCACACAGGCAGCAGAAGGAGTCTGTGTCCCACTGGCCAGACTGGAGCTTATAAGACCTCAAAGCCCACCTCCACAGTAACACACTTCCTCCAACAGAGCCACACCTACTCCAACAAGGCCACGCCTCATAGCAGTTCTACTCCCTATGACCAAGCATTCAAATATATGAGTCCATGGGAACCATAGCTATTGAAACCATCACAGTCCCTATGCTTCTAGGACTTTCCCCACTCAATCATCTTTCTCAGAAGTACTGAACTCTGCTCTCTGACTGTGTGGTGGTTTGAATGTAATTGGCCCCCACAGGCTCATAGAGAGTGGCACTATTAGAAGGTGTGGCCTTGTTGGAGGAAGTGTCTCAGTTCACTTCCTGTTGTCTGTGGATCCCGATGTAGAATTCTCAACTACCTCTCTAGCATCATGTCCACTTGCATGCTGCCTTGCTTCCTACTATGATGATAATGGACTAAACCTCTGAAACTATAAGCAAGTCCCAATTAAATGTTTTCCTTTATAACAGTTGCCATGGTCATGATGTCTCTTCACAGCAATAGAAATCCTAACTAAGACAGAAATTGGTACCAGGGAATGGAGTATTGCTGTGATAGACCTGACCATGATTTTTGGGGGGGAGGAATTTAGACTTTGGCACTTTGGGTTAGAAAAGCAGTGGGATGCTTAAAGTGGGGCCTAATGGGTCATACTGGTAGGAACATGGAAGACAGTGTTGCTGAGGGTGATTTGAACTGTGGGGGCCTGGCTCAAGAGGTTTCAGAGGAGATGAATTTTAGTGTGTTGCCAAATATTGACTCTGTTGTGTGGTTATTAATGATATATAGAGATCTATAATGAAAAGAAGAAAGCTGAGCAAGGAAAAATATAAAATGTACATACAGTTTTAGGAGAAAAGGGGGCACTAGGAAGTGGGATGGAGCTAAATCCTGTGTTTGAAGAGATAAAAACCAGATGTTACATGGAATAAAGGGAGTGGTGTCTTCAGGGCAATATCCCACCCAGCTAAGCTTCCAACTTGTGAAAAGGAATTAAAGAAAAGCTTAGAGCTGGATGTGGTGGTATACACCTTTAATCTTAGCACTCCAAAGGCAGAGACAGGTAGATCTCTGAGTTTGAGGCCAGCCTTGTCTATGGAGCAAGTTTAAGGAAAGCCAAGCTTAGGCAAGGAAGGAAACCATTGAGAACAGAAAACTGGTGAAGATGTAATTGATCAAGGGGACCATGTTCCAGCCCCAGCAAGCAGCAGAACTTGACAGCGTTAGCCACATGGTTCTGCCTTTAGAGTCAAGGATAGAAAAAGGGGTTATGGAATCTCCCTATGCAACTAAGAAAAGCCACTGAGGCCAGGCAGATGGCAGTGGTGTCTCTGCATGGGTGCCTAGAGAGGCCATTATGTGAATCTGTGAACGTGAAGTCTGGATTGCCTTAGAGACCCCAAGATGTTGGAGATGCCAGAGCCATGGTATACCTGCTGAGGAAAGCTGATAACAGGGAGTGGAACCAGCCCAAGAGAAAGAAGTGTGTTGCAGTCAACAAAGATGAAAGAAGTTGGGAATCTTAAGAATACTTTGACATCATACATGGAGATGCAGAGTTTGGAATTTTCCCAGCTGGTTTTTGGTCTTGCTTTGGTCCAGTATTTCCTAACTATGTTCCTTTTCCTCCATTTTGGAATGGTAATGTACATTCTATGCCATTATATATTGGAAGTATGTGATCTGCTTTTTTATTTTGATTTTATAGGGGATTACAGTTAAGAGATTGCCATGAGTTTCAAAAGAGACTTTGGACTTTTATAGACTGTGGACTTTTGAAGTTGGACTAAATGCATTTTGTATTGCAATATAATTACAAGCCTTTGGGGGCCAGGGAGTGGAATGTGGTATTTTGAATGTAACTGATGCCCATAGGCTCATAGGGAGTGGCACTATTAAGAGGTGTGACCTTGTTGGAGTAGGTGTGGCCTTGTTGGAAGAACTGTCTCAGTTCATAGCAATAGAAACCCTAAGACAGAAAGGGGTCTGCTTGCCTTTCTCCATGATGATACCACTTCTGAGCTCCTGTGTCACTTGTTATATGTTCATCTGTCTGGTCACTGAGTATTTCAGTTCCTGTCTATAAGTTTATGATTAAGCATGAAAATGACTTATGTGCAATGCTTCTTGATGCATTTGTCTAAGAGGTTTTACTCCCCCCTTATATCCTTCTGGAAACAAGTATATATTTGACTTGATCGAGTCTAAATTTCCTCTTATTTTAGAAAAAAATCTCTAATTATTTAAATTAGAAAAAAACCTCCAATTTTCTATACTAGTTATCAATTCTTTGAGTCAGGGGTGATAACTTGAATATAGAGCCCCTGCTACAATGCATTTGTGCAGAATGCTTGCAAAGTCAATTGTAATTCTGGGTAATATTCACTTTTGATAATAAGCTTTCTAAACTAGTCATGATCTCCACCTATCATCTTTTGTAATATAATCACCAGAAATATTTCTGCTAAATATTTGTATCTCCTGATGTGGATTGGTCAGACATCTTTTTGTCTTTTTTAATTTGCTTGGCATTTCTGAGTACATTCACTCTTTGGCACTTATTTTTCCTAAGTGGGCTGGTTTTGGTACTTAATTACTTTAGGCTCAGCCATTCATCAATGTTGCATCCCTATGAAAGCATCAGCTAAGAAAACCTCAACATAATACATGGTTTAAATAACAGCTAGGAAGCTATAGCACTCATTGCAAATCCTAAAAAACTTTTAGGGCACTGCATTAGAGACTGGTTTATTTACATAATCAGAATTCTGCCTTCTTAGGGTTAATTTCTAATAGAAATGGCACAAAACACAAGGGATTCTAATCTCGGTCCCAAAGAAGAACATATCTGAGATACACATGAGTTGGTATGAATATCTGTTAGTTCACTCTCAATTCCTCATTAGCCCAGCCTCAGACAGCCTTGTGTTTACAGAATGTGTCCTAAGACAAAGTCAAATCTATCTAGATCCAATAGTATCACCAGAGATCTTATCATTTCTATAAGTCTGTGGAGTTTGACTTACTTTGAATATTATTGTTATTATTATTGTGTGTGTGGTGAATGGGAGTGCATACATATATGTAATTCAGAGGACAACTTTGTGAAGTCAGTTCTCTCTTTCTACTGTGGGTTCCCAGATGACCCCTGGTATTCAAGTTTGCATAACAAGCCCTTTTACTTGCCATTTTTCCAGATCCTGAGTTTGCCTTATTTTAAAAATAATCACTGATAGATTGTAAGTGAGGAGGTCACTGGGCAAGGGACTTTTTTTCTCTAGTTAGCTAGTACCAGAGCTGGATATAAAAAGCCTGAGTAGGAACTATGCCTGAATTTTAGCCTTGGGCTTCATTTATGACAGCTTTTTTTCAAGTTCATTTAACAATGTAATTGTTGTTAACAAGTCATCATCAAACACAATGGAAAACAGCTAGCCACGTTTCCCATGGAAGATGAAAACTGTAGCGTTGTGCGTGTACAATGCTTACTGGCACTTTTGCCAAGAAGACGCTGAGGGCTGTGCAGCCATGGAGGAGGGCAGAAACAATGCAAATTGCCCATGCTTTTGAAAGAGAAGACTGGAAACAACTTAAAAGGGAGAACCATTTGTTCTATGCTTCTGCATTATAATCCCAAGCAGAAGTATTCCTACCGAAATGAATGGGGAATGTGGGCAATTAGAGAGTGTGGAATTTAGCCTTTGATTTATTTTGCCTTTGATCTCTAATCATCATGGCCCACAGCAGGTATGAATTTTATTAACTTCATTTGCCATTAGTTCAAGAAGTCATACATTTCCTCAAAATAAACTCGTTTTAAAAACTGAACGAATGTTTCAAGCCTTAAAAATGCAAATATGTCATAGTTTGGCTGTATTCAGCAAATTCCTAGAATCAATCAACCAAGAACAGAGCAATTCCTATTACTGAAGAGGAAAGTGAAAGCCTGCAAATTGATACCAGGATGAAAAAGCAAATGTCAAAGAAGGCTCACAGCATCCGTGCAAGCTTCCTGCTTTGTAGGACTGTGATATTTTAATGAGTTCAATGCATAAACATAGATAATACTTTATGTAAGAGAATCTTATTTTTCCTTGATATGACATAAGACATCAAAACTTCTCCAGACACAATCTCAATTCATTGAATATTCTGGATCTGATTAAGCCATGATGATAATAATTTACATGTTAAAGTGCTTTCCATTTTACAAGGTGCTTTTATGTACTTTATCATATTTTGTATATATACATGTACACAATCCCCTAAAACAGCAAAACATGCACGTAATTAATCTCATTTTATAGATTAAATACATAAGCATGGGAAAAACCTCATTCAGTAAAATACTTTCCTTGCAAGCATGAAGATCTGAATTCTGTCTCCAGAACCCCTTATTGAAGCCTGATATGGTTGTGCAAGCATGTAATCCCAGTCCTGGAGAGGCGGAGATGGGTGGGTTCTGAGGATCACCGGCTAGTCAGCCTAGCCTGCTTGCTGAGATAGAAGCTAGTGAGAAACTCTCTCAAAAAAAGGTAGAGTTTGCTTGAGAAATGACATTGACATCTAAGGTTGTCCTCTGGTTTCCACACACATGTGCACCTACACACACACACACACACACACACACACACACACACACACACACACACACACACATACACACACACACACACACACACACACACACACACACACACACACACACACACACACACGAGACCCTGTGTTCAATCCCCAGTAAGAAACGAAGATGAAGAGGCAGATGTTCCCAGTAGGGGGCAGTGATAAACACTTTCGGAACTTAGTGCTGCCTTTAATATCATGTATACCTTCCCCAGCAACTGGCATGAGACTAGAAAAAACTGTTGCTTCTCTGACTTTATGACCTAGCCAGGCCTCACAGCTCTCTCTTGAAACAGGAGTTCTCGCCACCCTGACCTTCAGTTTGTTTAAATGCTTGTTTTTAACAAAAGTTGTGCAAATCTTAGAACAGGGACCTAATTTCTTAGAGCATGACCTGTCAGAGAATCTTTGCTAACTTGCAGGGGGGAAGCTGAAGGAGAACCATAGAGTCCTGCTCTGTAACATTGACAGTAGACTGAAGACCTAGGATTGCAACCAGCTCTATTGGCTTGGCATTAGGGTGGGCCCGGGAATCGGGAAAGCACAAGTTCTAATCACTGCTCTGCCATGTCTTAGTTGGTGAAACATGGCAGTGCATAAAACCTCCCTGAGTGCAAGTTTAACACCTATGAAATAGAGAATACAGTACCAATTAAGTGGCATAAAGGCAACTAAAGCTAGTAACAATGTTAAACACCCAGTGACTGACCATCAGGCACCAGGTGTGCTCCATCCATTGAGATTGGTCAGAGTCTTGGCTGGTGCTTGGATCTAAAGTGCAACTGTGTAACGTGAAGCTCCCCTTGTTGACTGAGGGTTAATAGAGGGTGCTTCTGGGAGCAGAGAGCAGTTCTGTTCCCTGCAGGGAGTGCATAGTATCTGCTCCCAAAGAGTCACAGCTGCCTTGGTGACACAGAGAAGGTTACCAGGTCACGAATGAAAAGCAGAAGCGAGCCCTAAAATGAACAACGGAGTCAAAGGCTCTGGCACAAGCTGCTGAGTCAAACATCTCTTTGCAGAAGAGAGGGTGTGAAAAGCTTCAAGCAAAGATCATGGCATCTGACAGGTGTCATAGGAGAGACCCAGAGCATACACTTCAGAGGAATCTTCTCCCATACACTTGGCTTCCCTCACCACAGGTGATCGAAAGGAAAGCATGGCATCTGCCAATTTGTCCTAGCTTTAGAGGTGACAATCTTATGCAAGTGTATATGATGGTCTTGCTATTACCATCCAAAATGCCTTTTCCCGCAAACAGGATTGCATTTAAGGGGTGATTAAAATGGAATGGGGTGTGTGGTGCTTGTCTGAATGTAATCTAACTACACTATTCATTTAGCGGAGTCTAATTACCAACCCTATAATTACACTACTCAAGAAAATTGTTTTAGTGATGGTTTTATTAGACTAACTTGAGACAATTTTTGTGCCAACATGAGCAGAACAAATGGAATTTAATTTCAAAACAGGGGCAAAGGAAGGTTACCTAGGAGAAGAAAACCTCACACGCTGGACGACAGAGTTCAGGACGGCAGCCGAGACAAGGGCAGCTGGGAGGGGAAGACACACCCTGGATGGGAGATGGGTGGGCAGCTAGTCATCAAAACTTACTGATTTGGATTTTCATGGGAAAAAAATTACAGGGGGAGTTTCTAGATGTCAACTCTGAGACTTAGTGGACTCGCAGTGATTCCTTCCCATTGGCTCATTGCATAGAAAACTCTGCTCCCCAGGAGCTCCCCGGACCAGCCTCAGGGGTACAACTCTGGAGCCTGCTTGAAGTGCAGAAGCTCCTGATCTCCAAACTTTGCTAGAATCTGCCATCTTAAACCATTTCCTAGGTGAGCATGCCTATCCCTGTTTGAGGAGGGCCCATGGAGGTGGCTAGTGTGTAGTTGCTAATTGAAGTTTTAATTATTTCCTGTGTTTAAATACAGCACACATTCAATAAAATGAAAAAGAATGTGAACACAGTAATATAAGGAAGAAAAAGGTGCGTGCATTCTGACCATCTTGAGAGGATTATCTATTCAAATTATAGTGATTTTTCTTCCAGGCTATTGGTGGGAAGATAATTTCACATTTTAAGCTCAGCCTATAAATAAATCCTTATGCTTTTTGTACCACATTATGAATATTTTCTGTGTTCTAGCGGAGTCTTCTTGGCATTTGCTCAGACTCTACCATAAGAGCGTACAAATGGACAGTCAAATGCTTGCAGTGATTGTAGCTGTTGTTATAAGTATGACAACCATTTGACAGGATTTGCATTTAAACATTCACCATTATTCACAAGACAAAACTCTTAGAATCTGAATCTATTTGAAACTTTTCATAATGATGATTTCTCATGATATACTTTGAAATAAAGTCACATTTAAAAGAGGTTCTTGGACTCTTCACTTCCTGGAAGTCTTTAAAAATATTCACCTTTGTTGTCTTTAGTTATGTGTATGTCTGTGTCTTTGTGTGGGACGTGCAGGTGCCGGCGGAGCTCATGTGGTCAGATCACCCTGGATCTAGAGTTACAGGTGGTTATGTCTAGCCCACCCAACATGGCTACTGTAAACTGAACTTGAGTCCTCTGCAAGAGTATTATTTTTAATCAGAGTCATCCTTGCAGCCCTTTTCCCGGGACTTTACTGGGAGTCATGGGAATTCAAATTCTCTTTCTCTCTTTCCTTTGTATGTGTGTGTGTGCATGTATGTGTGTATGTCCAAGTATATATGGGCACATGTGTTACATGTATGCACATATAGAGACCAGAATTCAGCATCAGACAGCTTCCTCAATAACTTGCCACCTTACTTTTTAATGGGGACATTTTACTTTTTAAAATGATTTTATTTTTATTTTTATGTGCTTTAGTGTTTTTCCTGCATGCATGTCTGTGTGAGGGTTTCAGATCCCTGGGAAATGGAGTTAAAGACAATTGTGAGCTACCATGTCAGTACTGGGAATTGAACCCGAATCCTCTGGAAGAGCAACCAGTGCTCTTAACCACTGAGCCATCTCTCCAGCCCAGGGTCTCTCATTGGACCAATTCAGGTAGAGCTAGGGATCCTCCTGTCAATTAGGAATGTTCTACCACCTGGCTTTTTACCTGGGTTCTGGTGAGAAAACTCAGTCCCTCATGTTGTGCAAAAAACACTTTACTGACTGAGACATCTCCACAGTCACTAATTTATTGACTTATTTAGGTTCCTGACAAAGTCTTTTCCTCCAAGGAGTGGGCAGTAGTTTGAACTCTGAGCTGTTCTGTTTCCTAATGCTTTGGGGTAAGAGCAGAGGGTGCTACAGTTCCATGAACATTTAACTCATGAGCTTACACTCATTTCCCTTTGCAAATAACCACACAGTTCTTCAGAGGGCAATTCTACTGTATCAATGGAAAGAGCAAGACTTTGTGTGTGAAGTGATGGTGAACCTTGGAGCTAGATTCTAATGGGTTAAATGCTGCCTCTATCTCTAAGCTATGGGGCATAATATAAATTACTACTGTCCCCTTTGGGGTCATATTCATCTCATTTATAAAATTGCATTAATAAGGTCTCCCTCCCCTAATTAACAATATTGCAGCCCCTACCACAGGCGAGAGGACCTGTAGTGAAAAATGATTGTGTTATGATCCATTGTTGCTTTTCCTGATAGGTATGCTAAGACTGTGCGACCATTCTCCTGCTGGACGAAATACCAGCTTGGTTCTTACGAGAATCAAAAATCATCTTTGAGAACTATATCTTTAAAAGCACGTTGAACTACTTTTGGAGAAATTCAGCTCGGGTCCATTTGTCTTCCATGAAATGCAAAACATCAAGAAAGAAATTGCAGCTCACCTAAGGTCATATTCATCAATGACAAGCCCCCAGCTTGAGGTTGGTGCTAGCATCCTCCTCAATGACAGAGGCCGGTGAAAGGTACTCACTCAGGTTACAAAAATGATGCTCTTATTAAATTTCATCACACATGTTCACGGCGGCTGGAGGAAGGCAGCATCGCCTGCCAATGGCAGGTATCTTGCAAACAAATTAGTTATGAGACCTTCAGCATCTGGTCTGGGAATTCTTGTACTCATTTCCTCCATGATTTCTAGAACATCTTATGACAAACAGCACCATCCCAAACCAGGAATGGAGCTGACACAGAAAAGAGAGCCAGCTCACCAACATCCTCCCCTTGGCAATCAGTGAGCGTTTGTTTCATCTAGTGTGACATTCATTAAATGTTGGGAACAAGAAAACAAAATGAAACAGACCTCTGTCAGGAGCTGGGCAGAGCTGCAGAGCTAGCTAGCTGCCAAATGTGAAGGAGTTCATTACACCACAGCTGAAATCAAAGGGCTAAGCCTTTAAGCACTTTTACTGGGACAGTCCGAGTAAGGGCTTGGATTCCGCTGTCTTAGGAAAGGGCATGCATGCCATGTTGGAGTCAGGTGCATTGGAGCTAAAATGGGAGTGATCTTGCTGTTGTGGCAGTCTCAACAAAAGGTGTTTTAATAGATCCTGAGGCTAGGAGTGGGGGTGTGGATGTGAATAGGAGGGCTACGAGGGAAAAGTAGTGAGTACTGGGTCAAACTGGGTGGTGGGGTGGTGGGAGGGGAGTGTCTATGTTCCCAATGCCAGGTCTAGATAATTTTCAGAAGAAAACTAGGCAGGGGGTCTACAAAGACCTTGACTGGAAATCCATGAGGGAGATCGAGGGATGAGGACACTGGGTTAAGATTACGAAATTGTGTTAAGTGTGTGGCCCTTCAGAGAGGCCAGAGTCCTTGCTGGTAACTGATTTCAGGGACTACCACACCCTTCTCATGTACCAAGCCTGGTGTGGACAGCAGCTCTCTTTCTGCCTGCCTGAGGCTTTGAGGACAGACTTTGAAATTGCCTCTAGTGAGGCTGAAAAAGAGTACTTGTTTTTGACTCGGGAAGAACCGCACCCTTATTTCCTCTGTGATTGGGATCAAGTTACTGAAGTCCTCCAGTGCATTAGTTCCCCCATCCTGTAAATTATGCAGAATAGTTCTTCCCAGACTACAGCAATTACTAAATTAACACGTACGAAGTGCTTTTGTAGGCTTCTGTACGGAATGTTAATGAGTTGGGCACAGACAGTAAGTCTCTCTGTAGTGTTACGATATTAGTGGGTGCATTTTCTTCCTTCCATATCTCCTTTATCTCTTTATTTCATCTCTTCTTTTGCCAGTAAAGACAGGCTTTTACTAAAAAAAGGGCTCAGGAAACACACACACACACACACACACACACACACACACACACACACACACACAAAACACACACAGCAAGCAGGCCGAGAAAAAGACCCTTCGCCAAGCAGAAGGGAAGCAAGCCCAGTTTCTCCCTGAGGGTTGGGGTTTTTAAAGTCTTCTTCTAATTTAGAGTTGGTCAGTTTGAAGAAGGCCAGGATAGCTGATTGGCCACAACTGTTGTGCAAACATGTCCTGGTCCAGCCTTGAACTTGTTGAACTAGTCCATCAGGAGAAAAGGCCTACAGGGTTTTTCTTTTAAGTTGGCAAGCTTTTGTCTCAGGTTAGGAAAAAGCCAGCCATCTTGAAAACTCACCATCTTTATTACTTAGTCATGGCTCTTCTCTCTGTCTGCCTATCCTGGAATCTGTGGACATTGTTGGACAATCCCATGAAAATGACCCAATGGGATTAGATTTTAGTGTTTGGTTGTAACATTAAAAATGGGATTTGGGGGGTTGGGGATTTAGCTCAGTGGTAGAGTATTTGCCTAGCAAGCGCAAGGCCCTGGGTTTGGTCCTCAGCTCCGGGGGGAAAAAGAAAGGAGAGAATTTATGCCGGGCAGTGGTGGCGCACACCTTTAATCCCAGCACTTGGGAGGCAGAGCCAGGCAGATCTTTGTTTATTTGAGGCCAGCCTGGTCTACAGAAAAGGCACAAAGTTACACAGAGAAACCCTGTCTCGAAAAACCAAAAAAAAAAAAAAAAAAAAAAAAAGGGATTTGGATTTTTGGATTTCACTCTTTCTTAATTTTAGTGAATGAAAGGATTTTATTTATTCATTTCCATTTTTTAAAGAAAGAATTATTTTACTATTTTTTAATTACTTGGGTGGTAGGGTGGAGCGTGCATGTGAATGTGGGTACCTGAGGGGACAAGAAGAGGGTGTTGGATCCCTAGGGCTGGAGTTACAGGCAGCTGTGAGCTATCCAAAGTGGGTACTAGGAACTGAACTCAGGTCTTTTCCAGGAGCATTGTGTTCTTTAACCTGGTCAGCCATATCTCCATCCTCCACCCCCATTTTCTTATGACTTAGTTTTCTTTCTATTGTGCTCATTCTTACTCCTTCCAGGTTTTAGTTCTGGCATTTTTTCTAGCTTCTCAAATCTGGCATATCTCATAATCAAAAGCAATGGTTTTTGATGGGTTGATGTGTGATGCTCTTGAAAAAAAATTAAAAAGCAACAGGTTTGTCCTTTGGCTTGATGAAAGCCAAAACAATCATTACCAAGAAATAAGACTACACTTACTTATTATTGCTTCATTATTTAATTATGTTATAGCATGTAAAGAGACTATAGCATCATTTCCAAAGCAATGTTGTCCTTAAACAAAGGAAATATGGAGATTTTATTTAGAGAATTCACATGTATTGAGATAGGAAAGCACTTTAAGGGTGTCCACTATCCCAAGCATACTCAGTTACTGAGGTACGTTACTGGGCATTTAAGGTCATAACTCAAGAAGAAAAGATGGAAGACATATTCCTGGACATTTTTGGTTCAAGGTCATGGAGCACATGTTCAAGAAGGGGTTAAAATGATGGGCATGTACTGGTCATATTTAACTTGCATTGGAAAGATGTCACACATGTCTATTTCTGAGTATGCTCAGTCTCAAGATTTGAGCTGCAACCTTCTGAAAGCATGGTAGTGTGGGAGTTTACCCCCATGGTGTCTGTCCATGTAACTACTAACAATCCAACTGACAGAATCTATCCATTCCTGTAGAAAGACTTACTGACAGTCTATTAAATACCCCATGCACACATGTGCTAGGTCTTTGGGGAAACCATGAATATTCACTGATTTGATGAAGGCATCTAACATGATTCTTCTGTGTTTCTCTATGTTTATCTGGGACCAAACTAGCAGTTTAGTTGTTATATTTTCTGGGTGAAAAGACAGAATCTTTCCCTCTTTCTTTTTCAGAAGAATTCAGATGTTTTGAAATGTGTATGGGAGATTCTTAGTCTGACATGAGCCCTCAGTCACATCACCCCTAGGATATCCGAGAGAGCCAATGTTACCCAAATCACTTGATTTGCTGTAGTTCTTTCCTCTCTTTTGTCTTCTGAACCGAAGCCTTGTTTTCCCGAGGTGACCACTGCCGGGGCATACAGTGAGTTCATAGTATTGAGAAAGGGAGAGACTCAGTGTGGCTGTCAAATTGTCCCCAGAGCGCTCACACGGGCCACTCAGTTTTCACGCGAATCTCTAATCAGGAACAGCTGTGTAAGTTGTCTCGGAGCGCTCACACGGGCCACTCGGTTTTCACAGGAACAGCTGTGTAAGTTGTCCCCGAGCTCTCACATGGGCCACTCGGTTTTCACAGGTATCTGGAGTAAGAAACAGCTATGGAAGTTGCAGGCCTCAGTGCAGGATGAGGACATTTTGCTTTTGAAAAGCTAGAAAGAACTTCAAGGACAATAGCAGAGGAGTAAGCCAAGATACATCTATCTGCTCACTGGCTAAACTGCACAGTGTGGATCTAGCTCCGCTGCCCAGTTCTCTCTCACTCTGAGGTTTCAGCTGGCTACATTTCTCTGCAGGCCATGGGAGGGTTGCCCTTTGTACCTTCCAGTGACGTAGATGGTCAGCGGGTTGAGAAGGGCCTTCCACTCCTAGTTGCAGTGATGTTGTCACCAGGCAACACAGCACAATCACTTTGTGTCTTTGTTTTCTTACAAGCTCGCCACCTTGGAACCAACACACATCTACAGGACTAAAGAAAAAGTCCTTCTGAGCAGCCAGTACTTTGCCAATCTTATTTTTCTACTCCATTCCATATACTCTCACATTCCAAGAGTTCCTGATCACCTGAGTGTGCTCTCTCTCATTTTCAGTCATGCCTCGGAGGAAGACAAAGAGCTTTAGGAAATAAGCAGACGTCTGACTATTATTATTCAACAAATACAAATCATGCTTGGTATTTCCAATGTAATGCCAGCGGCTACAGTAATTATCAAAAATGTAGCAGACAGAACTGTGGTCACGTGAATTGCATAAGAATTTTGAGAGGGAAATGGGCGTCAAATAGAGGAAACAGGATTTGGTACATACGCAGTTGTTGGGGTTGTAGTATGAGTCACGACATTAAGGGAATTGTAGTAGACAGAGCTTTCAGTGAGATGACAGAGCAGTGGGGAGTTGTGAGACAATTCACAAAGGAGGGAAAGTTGCGGTGGGTCTGGAAGGACAACTGAAAATTAAGTCAAGAAAGGAAAGGAAGGTGTGACAATTAACACCGAGACATTCTGAGAATTCATTACAGCTCCAGGGTAATGTGGCACTAGGTCCTTGTTGTATGGACTGTCCTACTGTGTGATCAGCATCCGAGGTGGAATGAGCTGAGAACAGAACACAAGGACTTTGGAAGGCTGTCCTGTGGAGACCATCATGCAATACTAACAACGCTGACTTCTCGCTGAGGATCAATTGTCAGAAGACTTAGACTGTTCTGTGTGTCATGTGGCTCCTCTGTCCTCTGTGGGATCTGTCCAGATGGACACCTTTCCTATCCAAGGAACCCCAGTTCGTAAGCTCAAACAGTGCTTCCCATTCATGTCAGGCCATGTGTGTGAGCGTGTGTATGTGTGTGTGTGCGTGTGTGTGCTTAGCTCACTGTCGTGGAATAGGGAGATCTCATGTGAGGTCATAACTCCCGGGACTTTTGATCATTTACTGTTCAACAGAATGAAATGCTGAGTTAGTTTAGATTGGAAAAATAATCCAATCAGACCCATAGCTGCCTGCTGGGCCTCACTAGTGGGCAGGGAACAGTGACCATGGGTGTGCATTTCTGAGTCAACTCTCTTCCAAAGGAGGTGTGATTACTTGAAACAGGATTTACAAAGCATAGAAACGCAACATTAACTAGGTCAGCTCCTCGTGGACAGTGCAGAATTGTGTTGCCATGCTCCTCCTCAGCTTTAGATTCGGCTCGACGTTAAAATGCTCACGGGATAGTGAAATGAATTTGTCAACACTGAGTTGCAGATTCCTAAGTGCAGCCAGACAGCAGGGTGGCTTGACCTGTCCACCTGCACAGCAGTGGAACAAAGAGCAAAACTGTAAATATGCAGGGAACTGATGCCTGGAAAAACTGCTCATGTGGAGATAAAAGACACGTAGAGGGAACTCGACAGCAAATGATGGCTAGCACAGCTTAATGTGTTCGCTAAGTTTCACTGGGCAGGGAGTCTGTGGCAAAGACCTAATCATGAGTACTTATAACATTTGCTGCTAAGTTGCTACTGTATTTTTTTTTATCTTAATAGCATGCAATTGTTGTTCAGGGCAAATTAGGTTTGTACTGTGTGTGTGTGTGTGTGTGTGTGTGTGTGTGTGTGTGTGTGTGTGTGTGAATTCATGGACCTAAATGGGGGAGCACATGTGCCAGTCTAAAACTGCAGAGCTCAGAGGATGACCTTGGGTGTGGGTCTTCACCTCCCCTCTTGTTTAAGGCAGGGTCTCTTTGCTGTCTTTCTGTTACATCCACCAGGCTAGCTGGCTTGCAGCCTGGCGATTCTGTCTCTACCTCCCATCTCTTGTAGGAGGGATGGCATTACAGATGCTCACACTCGGTGCCCAACTGTTTTGTAGGTTCTGAGGGCTCATACTCAGGTATATTGGAGGGTTTGGATGGAGGAAAGAGAAGGGAGAAATGTTGCCATTGTATTATAATGTCAAAACTGTAAACAGTTAAGAACATAAAGTCAGGGCCTTGCCTTTTGCTGCAACACTTTCGCTCACTGGCCCGTCTCCCCGGGCGGCTTGTTCTGGTTTCCATCCTAAGCTTCTCCTTTTCTTCCATCCCCTGATTGTTCCTTGATTCAGTCATGCTCAGTGTTCTAATTTTCTTTCTTCAGGTATCATCTGGCAGTAGTCACCATTTTTGTCATTTGTTTGCATGCCATGAATTTTAAAGCATTACTTCTGAGCTCATCACACTTGAAAAATATTTAAAAAACACATTGTATGTTAGGAAAAGGAGAACACCAAGGAGATATAAAGAGAAATGGAGTATTTTTAGTCATTCATTTCATTTCTTAATCTAATTTATTTCAGTGCAATTACTTTTGACCAAATTGCTTTGACCGGATTGCTTCGAATTAATTGATCATCTAATTGAATCGTCTTACAGTGATGACATCCTCTCCAAAATCATTAAGTTTTGCCACCTATACCTGCCCATTTGGCAGTGAACTTCTTTCCTAGCTCTGGTTACCTTCTTCAGATCCTTAGGCCATCTGGTGACCATGTTCAGGTCACACTTGCATCTCTTACCTTTTGTAAGATGCCAACTGCAAGGTATTTTACTGGCCTCCCAACTGCAGTCTGGCAAAGAACACTCACCCATGCCATTCCACTGAAGAAAAACAAGCAAAAGGCCCCGAATAAAACCAAACAGTAGGTTTGTCAACACTACCCCCCCTTATCTCTGTCTCCCTCTTATAGTCTGTTTAAGAACACATTCTCTGTCCTCTATCATAAACCTATCTTCTCAACTTTTTTTTAAAATTACTCTTGTTTCAAGGAGAATTTATTTTTGTGGAATATAGAAGTCAACAGGATTGATTTATGTTTAACTTTCCTGCATCTAAACAGATCATAAGTTATCTCAGGACCTTTATATGCCCCCTTTCTTTATTGATGTAAGTTTTACTACCTTTACATTTCCCAGCTTCTCCTCTAAGTGTGGAGTTCTGGATCTGGATTATTTACCTGACGTCTTGTGGCTACAACAAACCATTATAGCATTGTCGCAGTTTGGTGTATCATGGAGGTATTTCCTCTTTTTCTACAGCATATTTCCTTTTGTTACTCAGCTTTTCAAAAGAAATCTTTGAGGATCTTTATGAGGATTGCCCTGAATGTATAGATTTGTTTGGGGCAGGGCTGACATCTCTACAATATTGAACTTCCCTTTCTATGAAGGAATTGTGTATTTCATTTACTACAATGACAGCATCCTCGGTTATATTCTTCCCTCTATTTCCTTTGTAGCTCTTCTTCGTACTTTAGATGATGGCATAATGAATGCATGTACTCTTTTCCTGTTTATGTCTTCATGGAGAATGAATTGCATTTCCAAAGCATGAAAAGTGCATAGAGCAGAACGGGTGAACACTTACAAAGTTTTTTCAATTTCCTGAGGCCTATAGGCCTCAGTTTGAAACCTTCCAGGCTTTTCCTCTTTTTCATTTTAATTTTGCCTTGGTTTGTATCATATTGGCGATTTACCCTATTGCTTTACCACCCCAAGCAAGCTAAGAAACCAGACTCTCAAGCCAAACATGTACTTCCAGTCTCTTCACTTGGCTTCCTGATGGTTGCTGGGTTTCACCCCTCCCCCATGCATACCTGGGTGTATTCTTAATCTCATCACTTTGACTAAATGACCACTTTGACACTTTGACCTGACAGAAACCTCTTGAAGGAGGAAAGATTTATTTGGACTCATTTTTTCAGGGATCACAGTGGGACCGGTCACCACAGAGGGGAAGGCGTGGTAGCTGCAGCAGCTTGGTCTGTACTTGCAGAGGCTGGTTCATACCTAAGACCAGGAAGCAGAGAGCTCAGATGAGCACCAGAAACAGCTGTAACCTTTTTAAGGCCCATTGCCAATGACTTACATTCCCCAGCTAGGCTCTCCATCCCAAAGGTACCACAACTTCCCAAAACAGTTCCACCACCGGGGGCCAAGTGTTCAAACACATGAGCTTGTGAGGGCACTTCAGCCTCCAACCAGAGCACCAGGTATTCCCAGGTGAAGATCTGCTCACATCTTGTTTTTCTACAGCATTTTCCAGGCTCATGGGAGGTTTGTTTTCTTCCATCCAGGTGGAAAGCAAAGCAAAATTCTCCTCTATCTCTTCCTTTTATAAAAAAACCTCTGAATTTTATCACTGTGATTTTCTCCAAATTTTTGATGACTGGCAAATGTATTTTTCTCAACTAATATCTCTCTCTCCTTCTTCCCTCTCCTTCTTCTCTCTCTCTCTCTCTCTCTCTCTCTCTCTCTCTCTCTCTCTCTCTCTAAATTAATCCCATTTGCAGAGCCATGCTCTCCTGTGCCCCTGTTCCTTTCCCACTGGTCCCTCTCTGCCCTTGACAGTGGCACTTCCGGTCCCCAGTGCCAGGATACAGGAAGCTGCTTTTGTTCTCTGTTCACTTTTCGGTAACCAGCCTCACCCTCAGATTCCTCAGTTTCTTCCGGTTCACACCTCTTGCCCCACAGGCACACTGTGACTTATAATCACTTGCCCTGATAACCCTAATAACCTTCTAATTTCTTTCCTTTTCATCGAAGAAGAACTCTAATCTTCCAATCGTACTGTGTCCCATCTTTACTTTAATCCTGGTTTCTCATGATGTAGAGACATTTCTCAAGTGTACTCTCTGCTGGCCCTAATATGTTAATATTCTACTTAATTCAACTTCAAATGTAATTTTTTAAAGAGCCTGTATCACTTGGATCATGACTTGAAGCCTTCCTAGCCACGGACAATGATGACTTCCAGTCAGACGGCCTGTACCCCCTGCAGGCATCTGGCTGACTGCCAGTTTTTACAAATCACTTTGTTCATATTGTTCTTATTTGTGACACTGGGATTGATTCCAATTAAAAGTTTAATAATGAACTAACTAATGATTTAAACAAGTTTGTAAGATTAACATGGAACCAGTGCTTTAAAGTAATCTACATGCATAAATCCCTCTGAATTATTAATCTATGCTATTTGTTAGGAAGTGTATTAAAAATAACATTGAATGGCCAACAAGATGGCTCATTGGGTAAAGATGCTCTCAGCCAAGTCAGATGGCTTGAATTTGATCCCCAGAACACACAGTGGAAGGAGAGATCAGGTTCTCCCATGCTGCCCTCTGACCCCCCACCTGCACACCTTGGTATAAGTCCCCCACACCAGGCACACATCCAAAGTAAATAAATGTAAAAAAATCCATGAGGGAAGGTTTGTGAAATGAGTTGAGGTTAGGGGCCTGGGCTAACATCTTGTCTCAACTTGGTCCCCGACTGGACAATCCAGTTGCTTCTCATCTTTGTGACTCATTTACCCGTGTGTAAATTTGTCCTCAGTCAAGACACACATTATTTCCTACCATTACATCTGCCTCATGGGCTGACTAAATATAGAGCAAATCAATTATGAAAGCGTGTCTTCCCTCCACTGCTGGAAGTCGGGTATTGGGTCTGTAATTAGAATGCTCTTTATAACAAACTACATTATACATTTGACCATTTTTGTTTACAGAAGCGTTTTGATATGAACAAAGATCAAAGTTCAATTAAGTCAAATAGGTATCTCTGCTATGTTGATTATATCTGATAAAACCACTTGTTTTTACCCCTGGATTATTGATTTTCCTGGTACCCAATGCTCAGGTTTAATATGTGTGTGCATGTGTACATGCATACATATATATGCATATTTGTCTGTTTTTATGTGCCCATGTGTGCATGCATGTGGAGGCAAGAAGACAACCCTAGGTGTGTGTCATTCCTCATCAAGGACTGCTCATCTTGCATTTTGAGACAGGGTCTGTGGTGGTTTGAATGAGAATGGCCCCCACAGACTTATATGCTTGAATGCTTAGTTCCCAGTTGGTGGAACTATTTGGAAGGGATTATGAAGTGTGGCCTTGTTGGAGGGGGTGTGGCCTTGTTGGGGAGGTGTGTCACTGAGGGTAGGCTTCAAGGTTTTAAAAGCCCACACCATTCCAGTTAGTGTGCTCCCTGCCCCAGCTTCTCTGCTTCCTACTTGTGGATGAGATACAAGCCCTCAGCTAGTCCTCTAGTACCATGTCTGTCTGCTGGCTGGTCTGCTCCCTGACATGATGGTCCTTGAGTACACTACCTTCAGAAACTGTAAGCAAGCCCCCAATTAAGTGCTTTCTTTTATAAGTTGCCTTGGTCATGGTGTCTCTTCATGGCAATAGGAAAGTAACCAAGACACGGTCTCTCATTCAGGCTGACTGACCACTGATAGCCAGGGATCCCCCTGTCCACTTCCCCAAATCTGAGATTAGGATAGGTGTCACCACCTAGCATTTCTCATGTGGGTGCTGGAGACTGAACTCAGGTGCTCATGCTGGTGCTGCTGTTGCTGCTGCTGCGAGCGTTTTGCTGATGAAGCCACCCCCCCCCCCCCCCCCGGGCACACAGAGTCTAGCTTTTCAAATGAATCACTTGCCTTTTCACCAAATGCCCAGGAGAAATAAGCTTGAGCATTATGCCATCATCAAATTCCCCTATCCACTGGGTCATCCAGAAAGAAGACAGAAGACAACATTTCTGTGTTCAGTGTGGATGTCAAGGCTAACAAGCACCAGATCAAACAGGCTATGAAGAAACTTTACGACATTGGTGTGACCAAAGTCAATACCCTGATAAGGCCTGATGGAGAGACGAGGGCATATGTTTGCCCAGCTCCTGATTATGATGCTCTGGATATTGCCAACAAAATTGAGACTATCTAAATTGAGTTCACCTGGCAAATTATAAATACACATTTTTTCCACTGCAAAATGAAATGAATAACGTGTATGATTCTGCAGGAGTCTCCATGACAGGAAGACCCCACAAGAATTCTATGCTAGCCACTGGCCAGCTTCTGAGAACCAGACTCAGAAGCAATATTTGTCCTCTAACTGGTAGTGGGCAGCACTATGATGACTTACAGGTTTCAACTGAATCAAATCACTCCTTTCTCCATAATATGACAGGAGAAGCCCTAAGGAATGGGAACACTCCAGTTGAGTTACAGAATTTCCCTTGTTTCTACTACAAATAATGAAGTCAATTTATACAACACTCCATCTTTCATGCTTTTTAGAGAAAAACACGTAGATATAAAAGCTTCATCATTGCTTGGTTGTTACCATATAATTCAAATGAATTGCCCAAACTTCTGAAAACAGAACTCTAACTAATGTTAAAGGTAATGTTATTTGCCACTAACTGGAGTTTTCAGTATGAAAAGCACTACTGTTCTCATACTTTATCATCCTTGACCCTGAAAACTATTATTATGTATGTCTTACAGATAATTACACTGAAGGTCAGAGAGAGTGAAGCAAGATTTAACATCACTAGCTAATCAGTGGTGGAACTGGTTATTACGTCAGGCCAATTTGATAATAAATCATGTGCTTTATGCTCTGCTATAGATACTAATTTTTAATAAGATAATATACTTATCATCCCACTTCTCATGATGTATCTCTTGATCAACACAAACTCAGCATGCCGCTTAAAGCAACAATTACTACAGGACAAGGATGCTGCATCTCTAGGTGTAAGTATCCGTTCGCCCTGATTGTCCTAGGGAACATGGAGGGACAAGAAGGTCAAGGCCACTTTACAAGCTGACAACAACACACATCAGAGAACTGTTGCTCCAAATCATAACCCACATCTCTATAGCGGCTTCTCAGCAATGGGTTGAAAAAAAAAATGCCAAGAGAGGCTGGGAAAATGGCTTAGTAGGTGACAGCACTTGCTACACAAGCGTGAGGACCTGAGCTCAAATCCCCAGGATCGCTGTAAAAAGCAGAGCATAGCTGTGTGTGCCTGTAGCCCCAGCATCGAGGAACAGAGACAGGTGGGTCCTGAGAGCTCACTGGCCGATCCGTCTAGCCAAACTGACAACCTTTTGGTTCAGTGAGAAACTGCTGTCAATGTCCTTTTCTGACCTCTCACGCATTCCGTACATGCACACTACCCACCTGTGGTGGTCTGAAAGAAAATGGCCCCTGAAGGGAATGGCACTATTAGGAGCTGTAGCTTTGTTGGAGAAAGTATGTCACCGTGGGGGCAGGCTTTGAGATCTCATTTGCTCAAGCTTCCTTCAGTGTGACCATCAGTCAGTTTCCTGTTGCCTTCAAGATGTGGCACTCTCAGCTCCAGCACCACACCTGCCTGCACGCTGTCATGCTCCCATTGCCATGCTCCCTGTAATGATGATAATGGAGTGAACCTCTTAAACTGTAAGCAAGCTCCAATTAAATGTTTTCTTTGTAAGAGTTGGTCATGGTGTCTCTTCACAGCAATAGTAACCCTAACTAAGACATCATCCCCGTTCAAACCACATCACACAAAAATAAATAAAAATGGAAATGAAAGAGAAACAAGCCTATGAATGGATACTCAGATTTAATCTTTACCTGAAAGAAGGTTGAAGACTTGAAGCAACATTAAGGAAATTTTATTCATTCAGAAATGATGAGGATGGGATTCAAGGGGAGACAGCAGGAATCAGAAGGAGTTCATATGCATTTAGACAAAAATAAAGCCATGTCCATTTGCCAGAGCCCAAGGTGAAACAAGCTGTACAATTGGAGTGGAGCTATTTGGGTTACATGTTAAATAGAGGACTTTTGTTTGTTTGCTTTTTCTACAAATGTTAAGTGTCATAATTTGGTAACTGTCTATATAATTTACTTATTACTTATTGAGACAAGGTCTTGCTACATAACCAAGCTAACCTTGAACTTACGATTTTCTTGCTTTTACTCTGTTATTGGGGCTACAAGCATGTAATACCATGCCTAGCTTAGTCGTACACTGTAACATTGAATCTTGAAGGAATCAATGCAAAAGCCCTATGAGACTATGGTTATAATCTTCTACTCAAATGTTATTATCCAAGAACCAAGGTGATAAACTCATTCAGACTCATAATATTTAAAACACAAATTCCTCATGCCAATTAAAGGCAAACTTTCCATTAGCTTGTTCAGGTAAACACTGCCTGGTGAGTAGAGACTGTGGACAAATGCACTGGAAAATTGTGTGGAACCATTTTAGTCATCTACTCGTCACCTTCCCTCCATGCTTTGCGCAGTAGAGAAGAGCTGAGAATCTAACTCTAGAGGTCATTAAAGTAAAAAGCATGTCAGAGATCCCCTTGCTTTATCTATGTGCTTCACAAGAAAACAGGATGCAGAGAATGTGATTTATGCTCTTGACCCATTGTCAGCTAGGACAGCACCATCAGCCCTTTGACCAACAAGTTCTCCACCCAGGTAGCATTAGATCCTAGGGAAGGCAATATAGACAGAGGAACATCAGTGACAAGTTTTACAATTCTCTAGAAAAAGAGAAAGGATCAAAATGAACTTTTAAGTCTTCAGACACATCAACTTTAGACATAAGTAAGAGAAATTATAAATCTAACTCCAATAGCTAGATAAGGTCATATTCCTTTAACTGAGAAGTTGGAATCACAAGCAGATTAATAAGATAAAGCAACATAAAGTGTATCCTTTATAAAAAGAAAACACACTACTCTAAGATGTAGAGAAGAATAACTATCTATCAAGAAGACATACAACACAGCAGAAATTCACCAGCCCGAAGCCACAAATAATGTGCAGGAAACGCGGTGGAGGATAAATGGAGGGTAAGGCAGAGTTGGAATAGCTTTAGAACTGAGGTTATGGATAGTGCTTGCTCAGAAAGCAGACCTAGCATCACAAACCTGACAGAGAAATAAATAAGATCGAGGAATAGCAAGGAATTCAAACTCCTGACATGCCAGAAGGTTCATTCTGCTCATACAGTCATGGCTTGTCTTACTGGCGATTTAATATCTCAGAAAACTGAGGTAGCAATGAAGTAAAAAATCAGTTCTTGAATGAGTAGTAGAGATACTCAGAGCTTTTAAGATATAATAAAAAATACTGTATAGGTAGTGTGTGTGCATGTAAGTGGGCACGCACAAGCATGAACACGAACATGTGTGCGTTTGTCGTGGGGTTCATGAGCCACTGGAGGCCAGAGTTTGATGTCAAGTATTTTTTGTTATTGCTCTCTACCTTGTCTTTGAAACAGGGTCTTTTAATATTTTGTTTTGCTTTAAAAGTAGATATTTGTTTGAAGTATAATACATAGATGAGTAGCCATGCAGAAGGTTAGAACTATTTTCTCTAGAATACTAAACTATTACTTGGCATCACAATCACATTGACATTTGCACCATTGGTGCAAAAACAAGGGACTAAAGCTGAAAACCCAAGCACAAACTCAAGAAGTGTCACATGCTCAAAAGGGTAATCAAATGCTTAAATAAAAGTAAATGCATGTCACTGTAATTTAAGAATGCCTTACTGAAGCACGGAAATGATTGATATTATGATGTCTTGAGCCGTGATGATACAGCTTGCTAGTGTTCTCTCTGACAAAATGAGAAGTAAGCAAATTCTACTGCATGTCGAACAACAATGATCATCTCAAACAGAACTATTTATTTGATTATTTGTTGCCAGCTGAACTAGACCCACCCCTTTCATAGAAGAACATTTTTTGTGAAAAATGGGCCATCGAATTCTTATTCAGACCCAGGCATGTAACACAGTTGCTTTTTTTTTTTTAATGAATGAAGAAGGCATCAGATATCAAAGAAAACATTAGACTGCGTTTGAAACTACTAAAATCAATTTGCAACAGAGAATGGGAAATTCAGTGATAGGCATGGATTCAGACTCCATCCAGAGCTAACCCTTAAGGAAATACCATTAGTGTTTTTATCCTATTATTTATTAACTTCTTTTTGTTTTTTAATAAAATAGCATACAAACTAATGGGTCTCATTAGTGCATTTTCTTCCTTTTTAAAAAAAGATTTATTTATTTCTATTTCATGTGCACTGGTATTGCCTGCATATATGTCTGCGAGAGTTTCAGACCCTCAGAGACTGGAGTTACAGAAGGTTATGAGCCACTACATGGCTGCTGGAAATTGAACCCAGGTCTTCTGGAAGAGCAGCCAAGCTCTTAACCACTGAGCCATCTCTCCAGTCCTCTCATTAGGGCATTTTCAAGCATACATGTCATTTTAATGTGTTCTTAATCATTCCCATAAAAGAGATGTGATACATTATTTATGAGTAAGTATGTATTTAAAATATTTAAGAATGTTATTGACTGGCTATACAAGAGGGTCTTCAGATGGGGATGTTCATACTGGCTTTGTTGTATATACATTTTTAAAATTAGGGGCCTGAGGAAGTATCTAAGTCAGCAAAGTGCCTGATACATAAGGGTGAGGACCCAAGTTCAGTTCCCAACACTCACCTAACAAGCTGGGTGTGGTGGTGCGTGTTTATAATGTTGGTTCTGGAAAGACAGAGGCAAGAGGGCCATGGGGCTTGCTGACCTGCCAGGATAGGCTACTTGGATGGCCCAAGCCCTCAGAAAATCTCTGTCTCCAAAAACTAGCTGGATGGCACCTGATGCTGACCTCTGACCTCCACAAGCATGCGCATAACTGCACACATATATTTGCACACACACACACATGCATGCACAACATCTTAACTTTAAAAATTGCCTGAAATTAGCCACATTCCACATCTGTGGCATATTTCTGTGTTTTATATGTTAATTCTTATGACAAATTAATTCATGTAATTTCAGGACATTGTTACTTCATTTCAACTACTTATGTATGAAGAACCTTTGCCTGTAAACTTTCACTCATTATACTGTTTGAAAGGAAAGAATAAGATCCATAATGCTTTGGTGGCATAACATTGGTTTTTAATCTTAAGTAAAGTTAGTAGTAATTTTCTTTATTTTACATGAAGTGAATATTCATTAGACACTTTGCTGATTCTGCAAAAGAGAAGGTTTGAAGCTCCACAAGATAAATTAACCTCCCTGAGCCCGTTGTCATTAACAACTCCTCCAGAGTCAGGTGAAACATGGAGCTGGTTAATTAAGATGCATCTACATTCCTAAAGAATTGTTAAACCGCCTGTAATGTATCTTACATACACACACACACACACACCACAGCTTGTAAATGAATGGTGACAAAGCATTGAGTTTATCAATATTAAACTGAGAGAATTTAGAGTATAGACATAATCTCACCAGTTGACCAACTCTTTTTGAAAATAAAAAATATAAATTTATTTATATGTGTATCCCTGTGTGTGTGTGTGTGTGTGTGTGTGTGTGTGTGTGTGTGTACATTTAGAGGCAAGAAGAGGGTGCTAGATCTCCTGAAGTTGAAGTTCCAGGAGGTTGTGAACAGCTCAGTTTGAGTACTGGGAACTGAACTTAGGGTCTCTGCAAGAGCAGTCAACATTCTTGAATGGTGAACCACTTCTCCTGCTCCTGTGTAACTCTTTTCTAACTCTCTAGGTTACCCAGACACAACATTTAAAAGGTAGTGATCATCTGCAGAAATTCTAGAAAAGACTGTTAAACTATAAGGTGAAAAATAATGATGTTGGGTACAAAAGTCAATTGTATTTCTATGTGTTAACAATGCAATTGGTCATTGAAAATTTGCAAACAGACTTTTAAATAGGCTAAAAAGCTAAAGAGAAGTCTCACAAAATCATATGCAAGATTTATAGGCTGAAAACTATGAAATGGGCTGGGGAGGTGATTCATTTGGTAACGTGGTTATCACACAAGCGTGAAGGGCTGAGTTCAAATTCTCAACTCCACCACAAAAAACTGAGCATGGTAGTGCCTGCCTCTAACCCCACTGCTGGAAAGGTGAGGGCAGAAAGATTTCTCAGCTCTCTGGTCAGCTGTTCTTTCTGAATTTGTGAGCTCTGGGTCTGTGACAGACTCTTTTTCAAAAAGAAAAGTTGAGCACTGGAGAAAGATACCTGGCACTTACCTCTGACTTCCACACACAAACATACACACACACACACACACACACACACACACACACACACACACACACCCCTACACACATCTTCACATGTGCACAAACAAGGACACACACATACACATACACACACACACACACACACACACACACACACACACACACACACAACTAATGAGTAAAGGTAAGAAAACCCACACCAATGCAAAAGAGACCATGAATGGAGAGCCTCAGTATGAATGGGAGCACTGGCCATCACTCTAACAGACTCCATTTTAAACACCTCTGGCTCCATTTTTGACTCTTTAATCTGCACTCTTGAATCTCCTTATCACCTTGAACCCCCAGAACAAGAAGACTGGACAATAAACATTTGTGTGAGACTCTATCCCTAAGCAACACAAACCTCATCTGATGGGCCACTCCAAAATGAGGGTAGAATCTATCTATGGTGATGAGGTTGTACCCTGGAGTGGGAGTAGTCACCTGATGGGAACCAGTTTATTCATTTAAGCAACAGCATCATAATGTCTTCAGACCTTTTTGCAGAACCAGAGGTCAGCTAAAGGCAACCAGGCGACTCCTGGACCCAAATTGCTGCTTAATCATGCATTTTTTTTTTTTTGCTGTGTGCCTCAATTCTTCTTTCATTTAAACATCAGTCTGTGGTGATATATTGTGTACCCCAATAAAGCTTACCTGGGAATCAGAGGACAGAGCTAGCCACTAAATAAGACATAGAGGTCAGGCAGTGGTGGCACACACCTTTAATCCTATCACTCGGGAGGTAGATATTCATCTGGATCTCTGTGAGTTCAAGGTCACACTGGGCTACCTGAGAGAAACAGAACTAGGCAATGGTGACACGCACCTTTAATCCCAGGAAGTAATATGGCAGGACACAGAAAGGTATATTTAAAAAAAAAAAGGAAGTGGACTGAGCAAGCTATGGGAAGCAAGCCAGTGAACAGCTCCCCTCCATTGCCTCTACATCAGCTCCTGCCTCTAGGATCCTGCCCTGTTTGAGTTCCTGTCCTGACGTCCTTCAGTAATGAACAGCCAAGCTGAAGTATGAGCCAAATAAACCCTTTCCTTTCCAACTTAAAAAAAAAAGACATGAGGAAATAGGAACTCGCTCTCTTGAGGCTGAGGATTTCGTAGAGGTAAGCTAGTGGCTGACTGTTCTACTTCTCTGAAATTTCAGCTTTCACCCCAATATCTGGCTCTGGTGTTTTTTATTATAAGATCTTTTAAGATTTGTGTTACTTCAGTTTTATGTCATTACCCCAACGATGGACTTGGGGGGTGGGTCACTAGACCCCTTATCTGATCCTTTTCCCAGTAGTTTCCAAGCTGGTTAAATATATTTTCTTTGCTTTTCACTATTAACCATCTTTAACTGGTATATTAGGATAGGTTGCACAGCCTGGTCCACTGAACTCCAAAGACAGGGTTGTTGTCCTAAAACTCTTGTAGTAAGTATATCACATCCCCCAGGCAGATCTATAGGGTCACACTTTCCGAGACACATTCTTAGAGTTGTGTGTGTGTGTGTGTGTGTGTGTGTGTGTGTGTGTGTGTGTGTGTATGTCTGTGTGTTAGAAATGGTTGAGATAGTTCTTAAATGTATAGAGAAAAAAATGACATAGAATAAGTAAAATAACTTTCTTTTAAAAAGAAGAAGATAATTAGATGACTCCCACTATACAATTTCATGGGTGACAAAAAAAATACAAAACCTTAAAGCAATACTGTATGGGTAGAATAAGAGACAAACAGACCTAAGGGTCCAAACAAAGAGCCAGGAACGGTGCTATGCATATATGGCCAATGGATTTTGGACTGTGGTGGTGTTCAGTGGAGAAATGTTAGCTCTTTCAACAAATGATGTCAGAATGATTGTTTGCCCATATGAAGAAAGACAGAAAAAAGGAAGTAAGGAAAAAGAAGATAAATTGTTCCTCATGCAGTATACAAATGTAAACTTCAGATGAGTTGAATCAATGTAAAACACAGGGCTATAAAGCCCCGGGAAGTAAATATTGAGACATTATCAGATGTATCTTGGACCATAGAAAAAAATCCAGAAAAGGAATAATAGATCCACTGGACTTCATAAAATAAAAAAAAACTCCTGCTCTCTAGATATATTGTTATAGTAAAGTATGTAAGCTATAACCTAGGAGAACATTTTTCTGTTCTGCAAGACACACAATGGAAGCTGTGTCCAGAATATTACTATAGAGATGTCGTCAAATGCAGTAGTAAAGGTAATAATCAAGGTTTAAAAGTGGGCACAAAATTTGCATAAACATCTCACCAAAGAAGATATATGGATGGTAAGAGAAATAATCAGCACGGTTGTCAAGGTAATGGAAATTTAAATGACAATGACGTGTAACTACGTACTTATTAGAATGGCTGATGCTAAGAAGCCCCATAGCTCAAATGTGGAGAAAGATGGAGCAGAATAAGAATTCCCTTATGCTGGTGAGAATTCAAACTTTTATAGCCATATTGGAAAAGATTTGAGCAGTTTCTTGTGAAATTAATCTTGTTACCCGGCAACCCTATCCCTAGGTATTTAACCAAAATAAATGAAATCCATACCCATATAAAGACCTGTGTGAAGATATTTGTGTCAGTTTTGATGACAGCCAGAAACATAAAATGACCCAAATGATCATCAGCAGATGAGTAAACAGTCCCCAAACAGAGCTACACCTAAATAACCAATTGGTTTTGGACAAATGGTGTCATTCAGTGGAGAAAGGATAACCCTCCCAAATGACACCAGGATAATTCTCCACCTCTATAATAGATGAAGCAATCATGGTCCATCTATGTAGTAAAACACAATTAGCAGTAAAGAGGAATGAACTCTGTTACTCCCCACACTGGACAAATCTCAAGGCATTGTGCTGAACTGCTCCATGAAAGAAGTCAGATTAAAAAGCTACCTGCTGCGTGGCTCCATTAATAAGACACTCTGAAAGGGAAAAGCTGTAGGGGACAAAAATATAAGTATCACTTCAAGGAGCTACTGATAGCCAGGACTTGGGTAGGGTGTTGAGTCAAATGAGAAAAAGAGGGATAGTTTGGAGACATAGAAATATTCTTATGCTGATGAATAAATATATATTAATAGAAACTCCCCAAATTGTAGAATTTTAAACTAAGTTTTAGGCTTAGAATTAATGTATGTAAATTACCCCTTCAAGAACATAATCTGCATATACTCAGACTGAGAGTGAAAATGTACCAGGATGAGTGAGCTCTCGCTGCCCACAGCAGTTAGAAGAATGAACCGTAGTCAGTGACTTTACTTAACTGCTGTGCTGGGACAATCAACGTGTCTTGTTCTCTGGCTAATTGTGGTACTGTATTACATTCAAAGCCTTACAATCAGAGCAGTGATGCTTTTAAAGTATTAGAGATTTGTCCAGCACTTGGTAAAAATGTAACTTTAAAAATACAGTTTTAAGAGAAATTGGTCTATCATCCCAGAAACAGCCACAAATATATAATGAAAATACACCTCTGGATGTGTGAACAGCAGTGGAGAATTCAGAAATAAATAATTTGCTAGTTTTTTGAAGGAAGTACTACTTGACTGTGATGCGGGTAAGCCCATCTGATGGAAGAAATCAGCTACTGAGGCACATGTGGAGTCTGTAACAATCAGCACCAGGTGGAAGAATCTAGAAATCCAGAAACTTTCCTATCATGCAGAGACTCTGGATCTCTAAAACTCACCAGACTTTCTTATTAAGTCCTTGCTCTCCTTGATACTTTACTGTCTTTTCCTGTGTGTGTGTGTGTGTGTGTGTGTGTGTGTGTGTGTGTGTGTGTGTGTATGGACAGGTGTATGAGTGTGAGTAAGTATGTGTGTACAAGCATGAGTACATGTGTGAAGGCCAGAGGTCAACAGCAACTGTCTTCCTCAATTGCTTTTCACCTTGTTTTTTGAGACAGGGTCTCTCACTGAACTTGGAGCTTACTTTTCAGCTAGAATGGCTGTCCATAGAAACCCAGACATCCTCCAACCTCCCAGGATTACAGTCATTCATCCTTACACCTGGCTTTTTAAACATGACTTCTGGAGGAGGAAACTAGGGTCCTCATACCTGCCCCCAAAGCACTGTGTATTATGTCAGTGCTGTCTCTCCAGGCCCTTGATGGTTTTACTCGCTACACATTCAAGAGTATGATTTCTATATTCATATTTGTCATTGTATTTCCTCCTTTTCATCCCTTGTCCAAATAAAGAACTATATTCAGATAGTTTGGGGCTGAGTATAGACTGGTAATCAATAGTTTGAGATCCTTCCTAAGATCTCAGGACTCCATATGACCCCACAACCAGCCTGATTACACTCCTTGGATATGAGAAGACATGGTGGCAGGATATCTCTGAGCATGACAAGAAGCCAAATTCCCTTTTTTTCCCAGTGAGGAGGTGGCTTAGAGTAAGAAATTCAGTTGAAATTTTAGTATGAAATATTATCTTTAACAGATCTGAGAATGTGGGCCAAAATTCACAACTACTGTGTTAGTATATCACATCGCATTCTGGTATGTTTAGTCAAAATTATGTAAAGATAGAAAAACAAAGTCTTGGGATTCTGGGAATTATAATTCTCTTTCTACTACTTCTAGAAAAAATGTGCAAACAGAGCCTACATTATTTTTGGGGGGCTTAAAAATTGACATTTAGCTTTTGTTCTTAATACATCGTAATTCTCCTATAAAATACTTGGGATAGTATATAAAATGATTTTTTTAAACTCAGCTCACCACTTTGAAAACAAAGACCTGTGAATAATCCAGTGACTAAATCTAGGATGGCGTGAATTATTCCTGAAAGACAAATACACACACACACACACACACACACACACACACACACACACACACACACACACTGAGAGAGAGAGACAGACAAACAGACAGAGAGAAAGACGGGGTGAGAGAAACAGAGAGACAGACAGAGACAGACAGATGCTACATGGACCCCGAGTCAGACTCAGAACCCTACAGAAACACTAACACTAGGTAGTTGTCACTCTAATACTTGGGACTGAAGGAAAGTACCCATGCCTCTCTACTTGACCTTTCCATCATGCTCTACCCAGACAGAAACTGAAAATCTCAGGAAGTGAATAGACATAAAGGACACTCTTGTGGTAATAGACAGGGTTACAAGACACTTAACAGTTCTATTTGCCAGTTTTTCTTTTTGAAACAGTATTTTACTAACTCTTTGATGATTTCATAACATGAATGCAATGTATTTTGATAATTTTGACCACCCATTTCTACTCCTAACTCCTTCCAGATCTACTCTCTATTCCTAACTCCTCCCAACTTCCTGTCCTCATATACATATATATACACACAATTGTGTGTGTGTGCCTTTCTGTCTGTCTGTCTGTCTGTCTATAACTACCAAGTCCAATTTGTGCTGCTCATATACTCACAGGTATGAAGCCATCCATTGATATATGGTCAACCTATCAGGGGCCACAGCCTTAAAGAAAATTGACTCCTTCTATGATGGTCTCTGAGCCTTGAGGGAGGAGGTGTTTTATAATGTCCCACTTGTGGTTGAGCATTCCACGGGCACCCTCTGCACTTTGACCGGATGTGTTTCATGTTAACTGTTGTACACTGTACCAAGAGATTTCTCTGATAAGATCTGAGAGCTGCAGTAATCTGTGATCTTATCTGGCACCACGTGGTATGCAGATCCCAAGACTCCAATCTGGCTGCAGATCTGCTCAGTGAGGGATCTGGTGGTTGCGCATTTTAAGTCTCTGTTTTGGTTTTTTGATTTTATGATTGTTTTGTTTTTCTTTCTGTCTCTTCCCCTCTATCAGCTAATCTACTAGTTTGAGGCTCTTTTTCTCTCTCACAAATTCTGTCACTGAGAGTAATGATTTTCAGGTGTTCTCTCACTGTTTCTGACCCTCTGCAGTTCACTCCTCCACACTGAGAACAGAGTTTGGAACTGGGACTGAGCTACACAGAACAAGCTCTGGGCTCTCTTCCCTTTTGTTCTATTTTCTAAAATTTCCTTTATCCTTTAAGACTACCAAAACCAATGTCTCTTCACCACTACTCATGGGATTGCCACTCTCTCCTCTCCCTGGTTTTTTTCCTATAGAGTCTATCAGCCAGTGCTTGAGTACTGTCCAGTGTCTTCTGTCAGAAGTGTGGTGTTTATAGGCTGCCTTGGAAAGAAGCATTTCTGCGGTTATTATTATTATTATTACTAATGTATGTGTGTGCCTGTTTGTCAGTATGCACACCACATCCACATGGCTTGTGGGTGTCCATGCATGCCAGCAGAGGGCATAGAATTCCCTGGAACTGGAGTTGCAGGCAGTTGAGAGCTGCCAGATGTGGGTGCTGGGAACCGAATCCTGGTCTTCTGCATGAACAGGAAAAGCTCTTAGTCATTAAGCCAGCTCTCTAGACCTTTCTATGGTTTCTATGAACCACTTTTGGAGGGAATGAGGGTGGGAGACAAGGCAGGAGAAGAAGAGACAATGCTTCAGAGGAGCTTCCAATGTCCTTCTGTTCAAAGCGGTCAGGGTACCACTGCACCCTACTGTTGGAATCACTCTGAGCCTCAGTAATACTGACTAGTAATGACAGCAAAACCAACCAACCAGATGGGGAAAAAATAAAAAATAAAGTAAGGCGTGGCAAGATGGCTCAGTGGGCAAAGGCTTAGGAGCCAAGTCCGAGGCCCTGAGTTCTATTCCCAATAACCAACTCTCGTAAGTTCTCACATGTTCTCTGACCTCCATGTGAGTGCCATGGTACTCTTTCCCCCTCCCCCAACCCTGTTTGAACTAAGTAAGTAAAAAAGGAAAAATAAATTTAAAAACTAGTGGAAGGACTAGGACTGTAGCTCCTCAGTGGTATAGCATTTGCTACCATGCATGAGGCCCTGGGTTCCATCTCTAGTACTACAGAAAGTGAAAAGTAAAAAAAGCATATTTTTAAAAATGTTAGCTAAAACCTGGGTTTGCGGCTTGCAAAGACCCACCTTACATAAAGAAAACAAGTAAATGCATAAATGCTATTCTCTCCTTAGAAGGATTCTGCAGAAAGATTTAGAATGAAGGCAATGTCTAAGGAAAAAATCATTTTGCATTTTTAACAAAGAAACCAACTGAAAACAAGCTTGGTGACAACATTTCCCACTGTGACAGTGAATGTCAGGACACGGTAGAGCAACACACACAGAGATTTTCAAACACAGACAGAGTGGCTCAAGGACTCCGTGAGCAGGCTGATCTCAGCCTTCATTTGTTTTTGTTTTTGAATAAGTAACTATAGCATAAATAGTTTCTACAGCATTCCAAGGCTCCAAAAATATAACACCATATTCTTTTCTTTGGGAGGTAAGTAACAGGCAGCGTTTTCTACAGCATTCAAAGGCTCCAAAAGTATAATATCATTTTCTTTTCTTTGGAAGGTAAGTAATAGACAGGATGCTGTAATCAACCAAAAGGTCAGGCTAAATTCAGATGTTATGAGCTAGAATGGTGTATCACTAAAGATGTGGCCACCATCAGATGGTTCAGTTAATCCAGGGATGGCAAAGTTAAGATTTACATAAGAATAATCTTCTAAAGCCTGTCATTTTATTTTCTCTGTGCCATGGTCTCTATAGCCTGGGTTGGTCTTGAACATGTGATTCTTCGGCTCCTACTATCTTAGAGCTGGGATGACAGACTTACCCCATCACACTCCGTTTATAATCTAAGATGGTGATAAAAGCTGAAACCAAGGGCGGGGAGAAATCCTCTGCTTCACTCAGAATGCCACTTTTCCTTGTCCTTGCTTTATAAGTTAAAATGATGCAGTAATTTAATAAGTGTATAGACACGTTATGGCTGAGACTCAACCAACAAAGAAGTTTGTGGAGATTAATACATGAAATTCCACTCTCATTTCTCTCCATAATTAGACCTCCTCTTCTAAATTAATGTTTTTTTTCTAAATCCTTTCAATCATGTGTTTGCACCTATAAGTACATAAGTATGCATGTACATATGTTATTAAATAGGAAAACATATTTTAGGAGGCTTATATTTATGTTCAAATATGAGAAAATTTGACCTTATAAAACAAAAGATGAAAGAGAAGGAAATTAAATTGATTAAGATGGAATTTTTTGAGGTGGAATTTTCATTTTAGAGGCTTATGGTAAAATACCTTTAGATGAAAGCAAATTTTTTTTTAATTATCAAGACTAAAAATACTAGAATATAATTAAAATCTGCTCTGAAAGTTGTAAGAAAAAAAAAAAACTCAGCAAAATCCTATCAATCTTAACAGCAAACAATCAAGCAGCTCTCAAAAAAATTAATTAAAAAAAAAGAAAAGATGTGACAAGCATCGAATCTAGAGGGAAGCAGGCTAAGAAGGAGTTTCAGGAGTGCCTGGACACAGACTCTGCAACGGAGCCGAGCTGTAATACAGCTAACTCACTCAATTAAATACTGAACGAACCTATGCCAGAAACAAACAGAAGCCCCAAATTCCAAAGCAACAACACACCTGAGTTGGTGGTCTCTCTCCAAGCCCCCCTGAAAGAGCCCAGTGACTCTTCCCTTCTCTTTCCAACCCGCTTCTAATGCCTTTTCTAGAAACTGTTACAGCTTCATCTCCCCCTACTGTGAGCCTCACCTCTCTCTGGTCCACACTTGTTACCTCCCTGACCCTTCCATCTAGCTGTTTGTCTGTCTTTCTGTCTGTCTCTCTCTGTCTCTGACTCTGTCTCTCTCTCTCCCTCCCTCCCTCCCTTCCACTACCCCCCACACCCGCCAGCACGCACCCATGTATGGAACTGGCCTGTCCAAAAGAAAACAAACAAACAAAAATTAGATTCTTTTTGAAACAGAACAGCTAAAGACAGAATTATTTTCAATGACTGAGAGAGGAGAGAGAATAAAATGCCCCAAGACTAACATATTAATTAGGTTTGTTCCTCTCACACTTACTGATTTTATTCTACAAACGCGAGCGTCAATTACCAAAGTACAAATCACTGATTGATAACTTCAGTTTTGATGTGTGGGGTCCGTTGAGGATACAGCAGAGAGCAAATAGGCAAGACTGTTGACCTCAAAGCGCACATGAGTTCCCATCTGTGATGTAACTGCCGCGTGGCACATGTGAGAGAGACAGGTTAATTCTGCATTAAAGAGACTCCTCCGAACACCTCCCTAGGAAAGTCTTGTATCTCTAACAAGCTGGATCTTCAGAATACCTGCATTCAGTCCCCAAAGTGAAAGTTAAAGAGGTCCTTTAACGTAAGAAGGAGTAAAAAGGGGCTAGAGTCCTTCATCAGATCTGCTGCAAGAGGCTAGCTGGTCACCTCCAAGCAGGAAGCATCCCATCTCTGTGAGTTCCATAAATATTCAGCAGTGAGACTGGGAAGCTACGCGCTCAGGGGCGGGGGTGTCCCTCAAACAATGTGTGTTCTTGGTCTTTAATGTTTTTAGCATCTGGTTACACTCACTATGAAAGAGACTAGGAACTATAAGTAAACTTGACCAAGGCTTTCTGGCCAGACAATTGATATTTTCTTTATGATGTTTTCTGATATTTTAGTTTGAAATGAATGTGCACTCTCAGGAGTCAAAAACCAGCACAGAAGTTCTGAGTCTCCTTCCCTGAACTTCATCTAGTGATGATAATCTTATGCAACTGTAGGCGATATGAAAACCAGAAAATGGACATTAGTACAATCCGCAGACCTTGTTCAGATTTCAGCAGGACTATATTTTCATGTGTGAGCCTGGGTGCAAGGGTGTATATCTGTGATTATATTTGTGTGTGACTGTGTATGTGTGTGAGTATACATGCAATAGTGTATATGTGTATGTGAGTGTAGCAAGAATCTTAAATGATCTTATTAATAAGAACAAAACCAGAGCCACATATTGGGGTGAATGCTGGAAGATCAGAGAAGCAGAACAAGCCACAGCTACCTCACCTTGCCAATTCCTCAGCTGATCCTGTTTCCTCAGACTGGAAGCCTCTGAGTCCTCATCCAGAATGAATCTCAGCTGAACTGTTTGTTGCTCAAAAGCCTAAAAGCTTAACCAGCTCTAGTTCCTCGTCCTTACGCCTTAAATACCTTTCTACTTCCTGCCATCACTTCTTGAGATTAAAGGCTCTTGTTACCATGCCTGGCTGTTCCCAGTGTGGCCTTGAACTCACAGAGATACAGGCGGATCTCTGCCTCTGGAATGCTAGGATTAAAGGCGTGTGTGCCACCATTTTCTGCCTCTACATCTAGTGGCTGTTCTGTTCTCTGACCCCAGATAAGTTTATTAGGGTGCACAATATTTGGGGGAACACAATATCACCACATGTGAGTGATCACGTATGTGTGTGAACACACACATATTTGTTAGTATGAGGTCTTCACAGTGCTGTCATTGGCAGGTTTCTTTCACCTTTACCACCACCATCACCACCACCAAGATACAAGACGATTCTATAACCACAAAGATCCTGATTCCCATTCTCCCCAATCATAAATGGAGAGTAATTTCTTCTTCATCTCTATACTTTTCTCATTTTGAGTAACTGCATAGATAGAGACACACAATGTGTGAACTTTTGTGACTGGCTTTTTGATTCCACATAGTTCTTCTGGGATCTGTTGAAGATATTGTTTCAAGTGCTTTAAAAACATACATAATATACTAAGTGTCAAAGTCAATCCCTGTTGAAGACTTTGCTTCTAGTCAATATGATAGTGTGGACCACAGTTAATGATTCTTAGCCAAGCAGGGTAATTGAAATTAACAAGTAACCAATAACTTTTATTTTGCTTTAACAAAGGCACTTTCTCCAGGATCATTAAAGAGCGGTTAAATATGTGATTTCAAGTTCATATTGTCCTTTAAAATGTCTAGCTCAATTTTTTTTTTACCAGCAATCATTGCAGAACTATTGATAGTCAACAAAATATAAACAGTTTCTGGGTCAATGGAAAAGCATTTCTAAACAAACAAACAAACAAATAAAACCAAAACAACAACAACAACAAAACCCCAAGTTTATGATGGAGAGGTCACTTGCGCAGTCAAGTGCTTGGCTTGTAAGCATGAGAACCCAGAACTGTCATTAATATAACAAAACAAAGCAAAACATAAAAACAGTCAGGCATGGTGTCCACACTTGTAATCCTGTAACTGACAAGCCAGTCTTCTCAGTGATTCCAAGCCAGTGAGAGACCCCTGTGAATAGGATCTGTGGAATGAAAGCCAAGTCCTTTGGCCTCCACATGCTCTCCATGAGTGCAAACACACACACACACACACACACACACACACACACACACACACACACACACACGCATGCACGCCCACAGAGAGAAAAAAAGAGAGAGAGACAGAGACTCACACACATACACACATATCTATTTATCATCTGTCTATTATCTATCTATCATCTATCTATTATCTATCTATCTATTATCTACCTATTATCTATCTATCTATCTATCTATCTATCTATCTATCATCTATCTAGAGATTTGGCTTAGCAGCAATCTTCCTTTCATGAAGTCACTGTCCAATGACATTGGAGCAGCCGCAGTTTGTAAGATCACATAAATCAGTGGCTCTTAGATTACACAACATGGTGTCTGTGCTGTTTCTTAGGATGTGGCATATGTCAATCACTTTTTCAACTAAGAGAGAATCTCAGCCTTTCACTAGCGACATGAGAGCTACACCCCAGATTGATTGTTACTTAAATCTGTGTAAACCACAGTTGATAAATGATATTTGGAACACAGTCTGGAGAACAAATGGAACCTCTTCATCAGACACTAGCTCCAGGCAGAGCTTTCAAATGTAAATTGCTTGTTTTTTTTAAATTAATCTAGCTCTCCTAAAAATGTTCTTCTCAACCAAGATTCATAACCACACACCCTCAGCTTTCATCTGACACCAGGATTAAGAAATACTATTTCATAAAGTGCATATATTTATTATCCTTAAGTAAAGTTTATTTTCTCCTTGAGATTCATCCATACTCATTATACATAAATTGGGGAGTGCACATAAGAAAAAGGAAGAAAAATTTCTGATAGCTTTAGTCTGCAAGCATAGTTTATTCCCCAGTCTGTCTTTCTCTGTTCTATGAAATTCATTGTGGAACCTTATGATAATAAACAATTTACAAAGCACATTTTCCCTGAGAAAAATAGGCACCAAGGAAATTGTTTATGCTATTTTATATTCTTAATGTATATTTTATCCGACCCCACTTTGTAGGGAACCTCCTTAATGTGCTATTTTCCTCATTGATGTAACTCCGAGAATTCTGTTTCTTTACAGGGATGTTCTTTTTCTCTGCTTCCTTGTCTTCCTCTCTTCCCATATGACTGCTGTGTGGTGTGTCGCGCTCTCTCTGTCTTTGTGGCTCAGTGTGTGTGTGTGTGTGTGTGTGTGTGTGTGTGTGTGTGTGTGTGTGTAGTGTAGTGTGTGTGTAGTGTACGTGTGCATGTGTGAATGTGGGTTTCTACTGGGGCAAGAAGAGCGTGTTGGACCCTGTGGTGGTTTGAATAAAATTAACTTCCATAGGCTCCTGTATTTGTATATTTTATATATTTGCATGCTTAGCCCCCAGTTGGTGAGCTGTCAGAGGAAGATTAAGAAGTGTGGCCTATTGGAGGGGGTGTGTCACTAAGGATGGGCTTTGAGGTTTCAAAAGCCCACACCAGGCCCAGTTTCTTCTTCCTCCCTCCCTCCCTCCCTCCCTCTCTCTCTCTCTCTCTCTCTCTCCTCTCTCTCTCTCTCTCTCTCTCTCTCTCTTCTCTCTCTCTCTCTCTCTCTCTCTCTCTCTCTCTCTCTCTCTCTCTCTCCCCTGCACCCCCTGCCACTTGCCTGCTGCTTATGATCATGACATAAAGCTCTCAGCTACTTATCTAGCACCATGTCTACCTTCCCTCTGTACACTCCCCATGTGATACAACAATAATGGACTAGCCTGCTAAAACTGCAAATAAGTTTCCAATTCAATGTTATCTTTTATAAGAGTTTCCTTGGTTATAGTACCCCCTTTTACAGCACTAATTAAGACAGACCCTTAGAGCTTGAGTTATAGGCAGTTTTGAGCTGTCCAACCCGAGTGCTGGAATGGGAACCAAAGTTCTCTTCTGGAAGAGCAGCAAGCACTCTTAATTACTGAGCCATCTCTCAAGCCCCGTGAGTACAGAGGTAGTAAGGTGAGGTTTGGCCACCTTAGAAGAGAAAGTGGGTGATCAGGGAAAGGGTGGTGGGAAGAAGATGTTTGAATATGAAATGTCCTTCATATCTTTGTGTTTGAACACTTGATCACCAGATGATGGCACTGTTTGTGAAGGTTATGCAACCCTTAGAACGTGGGACCTTGTTGGAAGAAGTGACTCATTGGGGCTTTGAGATTTATAGCCTGACTCCACTTGCTGTTCTCTTTGCTTCCTGAGTGTGGATGCAATGTGATCAGTCAGCTTCCTGTCCTTCTGCCATGACTTTCCTGCCTGTTGCCATGGCTTCTCCACCATGATAGACTCCATCCCTTTGGAACTGTAAACCACCATAAACTCTTCCTTTGTTTTGTTTTTTTTTTTCTTTTTTAGCTATTTTTTGTCAGTGTGGTATATATCACAGCCACAGGGGAAAAGCTAATATAGAAGGTTATAGATGATAAAGTCTGATGGGGGGAAATAAATTTAAACAAGAAAAGGAAAAATATATGAGTTCAGAAAGCAAGAAGAGGGAAATGAGATTTAGTGTGAGCCATGGACCCTATCAGATTGTCTTCTGCGACAACAGCTCAAGGCTGTGGAGCCACAACTTGCCAGACCAAGAAGACAGAATGTAGCTCAGGATTGTGATGGAGAACTGAAGAAGAAAGCTGGGGTGTGATTTTGGCTAAGAGCAGATTTGGTGTAAAACATCAGAAGATCTGAGAGTATTTGGAATCGGGAGATCTGAAATACAGGGAGTTACTAATAACAGGAACAATGGGCAATAGTAATAAAAGTGACAATGTTTCATAGTCAGTCTGTTGGTTTGAGATGGAAGTCATCCTTCTCCACAGCAGGACCTGAGTTTTATCTCCCACTGCTTACCTTGGTAAGACATTCTAGTTTAGAGCTAAGAGGCCAGGGGCTAAACCAGTACAGCACAGAGTCCATGATGAAGAGCTCGGCTGTCAGAAGGACTTGGACTAACTCCAGATATTCTGTTACTAGCTGAATGACCTCCTGGAGACATCTCCTCCCCTGTGAAAGCAGTGCAATGACTCTATCATCCTCGCCTCACTTCTCTGAGGAGATAGATTTGGGCTACCAGGATAAAAAGCACCAATAAAGGAGACAGAGTCAATGCCAGGAAGAGTTTTCCTTAAAAAGGCAAAATTTGCATGGTCCATGTCTGAACACTGGAGCAGGACAATGCTGTCATATATATGACCTGATTCTAGGAGCTTCAGAAAATAGTACAGACACTTGAAAAGCTGTGTGAACATATGGTGACAATGTGAGCAGTGGGTGGATTGTGCTTATGACAGGAGAAATCCCGGGAAGAAATAGATGTTAAAAACAAATAGATAACTCTTCAAGAAACCTTCTGTCAGTCCTGCCTGGGGTGACATTTTACTCCAAACTCTGAAGTCTAATGGAGTCACGTAACGGTTCAAATGTTAGAGATACCTTCCTGTCAGCGAAGGGAGGGAAATGTGATTAAAAATTAGGCATGGCGGCGGAAGCTGGGGAGATGGCTCAGCAGTTAATACTCTGTACTGCTTCAGTTCCCAGTAACCCATGGTGGGAGGTCAGAAGTAACTGTAACTCCAGCTCCAATAGACCCAATACCTTTGGCCTCCACGGACATGCGCACTCACATGCATATATCTCCCCATATATATATATGTATATATATATATACACACACATATATATATATGTATATGTATATATATATATATAATTTAAAATAATAAAAATAACTCTTTAGAAATCAGTAACAGAGCTAGAAATGCAGGTCAGTGGTGGAGTGCTTACCTAGCATGTGTAAAGACCCTGGCTTCTGTCCCTTGCTCTGAAAGCAGAATCTGATTATGGAATGGAACATCTTATTAGGTACACACAGGATATTGAAGGAGATACAATATACACTTGTGACCTAAAATTGGTGCTAAATTAAACGTGTTGACTTTTTAAATGTGAAATGAAGCTTAGACCAAGTTTTATGTCTCTCACTAGAGAATCTCCCTTTAATTTTTCTATTCCCTTCTTTAAAAAGTGTGTGTGTGTGTGTGTGTGTGTGTGTGTGTGTGTGTGTGTGTGTGTACCATGATATGCATATAAAGGTTAGAGAACAACTTGGGGGAGGTGGTTCTTGCCTTCTGCCACTCGGGTCCTGGGGAATAAACTCAAGTTGTCAGACCTGGCAGATAGCACCTTTACCCATGCAGATACCTCACTGGTCCCCTAAATTTTCTATTCTCCAAATGAGTTCCAATCTTGGATTTTTTAAAAAACATATTCTTCCCAGGTTCCTTAATGGTGTATCTCCTGAAGTTCCTTGTTTTGAAGCTGCTTAGCTGAGGCTGCAGACTTAACATAAATGTGACATTTAACTGAGAAGTGGGAATCCCAGACGAGGGTGCGGATTTTCCTTATGTATAAACCAGCAACTCAGTCATTAAAATTAAAGGCCTTCTCCTGCAATAGGGATGTCTATTTGTTTGAAGTTTTAATACAGTCGTATAACATCTCAAATAACTTGCTTACTTTAAACAACAAATATTTGAAAAGGGAAATAGGATTGAAAGTCTAAATCAAGGAACAGCTTGTTAAGAAAGCAATATTCGGGGCATAAATTACTTGTTAAAAAGCAGCTATTTCATTACAGAAGCTTGCTATTTAAGGAACTTGGATGAATCCCCCACAAAACAAATAAAAAAGCAGTTAATGAGCACATTTCCTGACATATCCTTATTACAATTTTGCGCATCAGTCTTTCATGAAGGGTATGCTACTAACCACAGCATATGAACTACATTATAAAAGCCCTCAAACTTCTTAACATGTCTCACTTGCCCTCTGTGGAGCAGAGTTTAGGAAAGCAATCCTGAGTAGAACTGAAGCGTAGTATGTGTGTAGTTTTAAAAACATGAAAGTGTGAACTTGGCCAAGAGTCTTGTTTTTCTTATTGTTATAGATGGGGACATTGGGTCAGCTTAGATGGTCAATGCTGGTATCCTTTTGCTTCTTTAAAAAAAAACAGAACACATGTTGCTTGACTAGTCATTAGTGCCTTATCAGAAGAGACTTTAGACATTTTTGAAGAGCTTTGGATTTACAGAAAAGCTGTATTACCTCATCCTATTTCCTCCAGGATTGACATCTTATGTAATAATAATCCATTTGGCATGGACTTGTTAGATGTTTTACTGAAGCCTATACTTTAACTGAATTTTTTTAGGTCTTTCCAGTGCTTTCTATACCAAAGTCACTACACTACGTTAAGTCATCCTGTCTCCTCTGGTCAGTAACTGATTCTTAGATTCTATGCTTCCATTACCTTGATCATTTTGGGCATGATTCACCTAATGTTTTGTAGAATATCCTGAGCTTGGATTACTCTGACTTTTTGTTTCTGATTTTAGTAGCAATGGGGCTCTGGGGTGAGAGGATAGACACCACAGAGTAAAGTAGCATCCTCCTTGCTTCCTGTCAAGGGTATGTGCCATTAAAATGATTTATCCCTGATGACCAAATTTTGAAAACCTTTGCTGTGAAGCATTGAGTGACTCAGAGACTTGCTTAATGATTTAGTTGGTACTGACACAGGTCGTCAGAACATTCCTTGTTAGAAAACGTTTACAACCAGCTTCGCTCCTGACAAACGTTTATGACCTAGTTGCCCACAGCTGAGGTGGTTGTGAGTTGGAAAGGATATACATTGGTGGGGGAAGGTAACAGAGAACTGGGGGGGGGGTGCAACTTTATTTATTTAATTTGTTATTTATTATTTATTTTTGGCTATATGGGCTGTCCTCTTGTAGAGAAGAGGTCGGTTCTTAGAACCCACTGTGAGCAGTTCACAACCATGTGTAATAGCAGCTCTATGTGACCTGACACCCTCTTCTGGCCTCCATGGGTACTACATGCATGTACATATGGGCACACATAGACACACATAATTAAAATAAATCTTCAAAAATGTGTATGTAATATATATATATATATATATATATATATATATATATATATATGTATGTATTTTTGTGGGTGTGTGCACATGAGTGTGTAGGAGCATATGCACATGTCTGTGCCTGCGCATGCACCTGGAGGCTGGTGGTCAGCATCTTCCTCCATTTTTGTTTTGTTTTGTTTTTTGTTTTTGATGAACAGTCCCTCCTTGAATCTGGAGCTCACCAATAGTCTAGACTGGCTAACTAACAAACTCAAAGGATCCTGATGTCTCTGCCTCCTCAGCACTGGGATTACAGGCATGTTTGCCACACCTAGCTTTTAATGTGGGTGACAGAGATCTGGCCTCGGGTCCTCATGCTTGCTCAGGAAGCACTTTGCCCACTGAACCATCTCTCCAGCTCACAATGAGAGTTTCCCTAACTGATCAGCTTTCTATGTTGGTCATTTTTATTTAATTGTTGGCCATATGATTGAGGAAACAAGATATACAAAGAAACAGATTTCTTTGACAAGACCTGTTGAGTTGCTACGGTTTGGCTGCATGTTTCTGAGCCAGTTGTCTCTCTGCATCACAGGATCCAACCTGTAACATTGGGAGCAGAGACTAAGTGATTGAACTGTCCAGCTCATTCAGATGATCTATACAGAACATTCTGTTGTTCTGTTTCTGCATTTAAGCAATAGATGTTTGGGACCAGACTCTGTATTGGGCACTGGGAGTAAAGCCACATAAAAGCACAAAGCCTTGCAGCAAGTTTTAATGAATATTTTAATCATAGCAACCCGAGAGAGTGTGACAGTAGTCAGGAAAACGGTGTCCTGAGCAGCAGCTTACAACACTAGCTCTCACTAATGCACCTGATCCCTCCAGCCTCTCTTTCACTTGCAAAATGATTCACATTACAGTACCATTTAAATCCATCTGCCCGTTTTCATGGAGGCTTATTTTTATTAAAATGTGTGTGTGTGTGAGAGAGAGAGAGGGGGGTGGGCGGGGAGTGTGTGTGATAGCCATGTACGTGTCCATGGGGGCCAGAAGGGGATGTCAGATCCCTTGGAGCTGGAGTTACAGGGTGCTGGGAACAGAACCTGGGTACTATAGAAGAGCAGTAAGCACCCTTAACTGCTGAGTCCTCTCTCCAAGGCCTCCATTTGCTGATTTTAATATTTGAATGGGTGAGGCAAGACAACCTACCTCAGAAACTGTATGGAACTCATTGTAATGTACTTTCTTCTTTTCCCCAAATAGAGGAACCAGAGTGGTGTATTTCCTATTCTTACAGACCTGATCAGTCTTTTGCCATTTTCTCACCTGCAGCACTTGTATATCACTTGAAAGAATTTATGAAAGTTGGGAGAGGGGTGATGAGCTATAAGAGCCTAGAGCAATCTATTAACACTATATGCCAAAACCAGAAATGCTGTTTCCATAAGACTGAATAAGAAAACTGGATAGATGTCATAAGCTAATAAACTGTGTGTTTGCAGCCAAGACTTTAATGGTCATCGTTTGTAAAGACTACAGTAGACTAGAACAGTTTGCTTTTAGTGAGTTACTTCTACCAAATATGAATCATGTGCCTCTAGTTCTTTTTAAAAATTTTATTACTCAGAATGTGCTGTTGGCTTGCTTTTAGGAATGGATATTGGACCCGGGGCTTTTAGCATGGTAGACAAGTACTCTACCACTGAGTTATGTTCCCAACCCTTGTAAAATTTTATTGAGTCAAGAAATTACTGTTTCCCAAGCTAACCTACAACTTGCTCTGTAGCCTAGGTGAACTTTAAGCTTGCAATCTTCCTGTCTCCATCTCCTGGGATTACAGACAATCACCACACCCAGCTGTGTGGGGAAGTTCAGTATGGATTCTGGACAGATGCTTCATATGGTATTCTTGCACAGCACTTGTTCTATATGGTCAGGAGGATGATCTATAATAGTCACACTTGTGGTTTTGAGTGAGTGAGTTTGTTAAATGCATATCAAGCCAAAGCTAAAGAGCAAACATCAAGCAGCTGATAAACAGCAGAACAGCCTCAAATCAGACACCCCCAAACACCAGGCAAAGACCACTGGAGTAGCCTGAGTGAGAGAGCAAACAAAAGGGTGATGTCATCAAACCAGGGGCCTGCAAACATCCTACAGAAATCCACCGGGGAAGTTGAGGCAGCAGGCTGGAGTTCCCAGAGGAGAGACTCAGGCGCAGCAGAATGTCCCCTCAGGTGAGACTTCCAAGTAAAAGAGTGAATAGCAGCAGAAAGAAGCTGGGCACATCCAGCAGAAATGACCAGGGAGGCCTTGAAAACTGCACGGAGGTTCCCTCTGATCAGAGGTCTAAGCAGAGCAGGGGCTTCCTTCCCAGAGAGCTCCTGCTGTCTCTCTTCCGCAGTAGGCACTTTTACATCATGGAACAAACAATAGCAATCTCCACTGGAAAGAGCTGACTTTCTAGCTGTTCTCAAGGCCACAATGTTTTTATTCTTGGGCTGTTTTGTTCCTCCCTCACCCCTCCACAGAGCCAGGAGGACCAACCTGTTCCCACACAAGAGGTCTTTGAGGACACCTAAAAGAAACATGCCAGAGCCCTCCTCATGCCCTGAGTCTAGTCTCAACAACCCCAAGCATCACAGGATAACATAATGTAAGTTGGAGAAGTCCACATTCTCTCAGTAGAAATTCATTGCAGAGTTGGAGTTTTTTGTTTTGTTTTTTCTTTTAACGGTCAAGACAAGGTTGGTAGCTTTATTTTCCATGGCTGGGGATTGAGCCTCACACATACTACAGAATTGCTCTTTGCCACTGAGCACATCGCCAGCTATCAAAACTTCCCTTGTTAAGTCTCTGGGAAGTGAAAGTGTATCATAGGAATCTACTCTTTCCTTTTAAGTAAAATAATCCCAATATTTTTTGCTCTGAGGATTGAAGTAAATGGTGTGCATGTGAAAGCACTTTGTAAATAGTGAAAAATGGCACAAACCATTTAGGTGTTCTAAGTCCCTCTTGTTTAAAGCTGGATAGTCAATGAATAGCAGCCACTTGCCGGTGAGGCACATAGCCTTCTCTGGCACTCCAGATCTATGATCTGTGGGTCATCTTTGTTTTCTGGTTGCCTTTTAAAAAATCTTTATCCATTAAAGGCACTAGAAATTCCTGCGATGACAAAAACAGAACAGGGTTTGTAAAGAAATCATTGATGGTCTTCCTTTTAGAATTCCATCTCCAGAAGAATACCGTCTTACACCATGGACAGCCCTGAGCTTTTCCGGGCTGTGTAAACAGGTGACTATTCCCTCCTGCCTGCCTGCTCTCCTCTCTCCCCTCCATCCCTCCTTCCTCCTTCTTTCCCTCCCTTCTCCCTATCCCTCTCTCTTTCTCCTGTCCTCCCTCCTTCCTTTCTCCCTGCTTCCCCTCATTCTGATTTTCCTTCTTTTTGTTTTTACAGCTTCCCTTTTTCCTTCTTTCTCTCCACATTCTCCATTCCATTTTCTTCTTTAATTTTCAACATAAATCAAGGACAGCACACCATAGACTACTTACTCTAACTTTTCCGTTAGTCATATAATAGGTGTCTTTAGAAATAGAAACATAGTGGTGTGGTTCATTGAAGTCCATTCTTTTCCATGGGTGCGTTAGTTAATTTTCGTCACTGTGACCAAATATCAGAGAGAACCACGATGTAAGGAAGGAAAGACTTATTCTGTCCCACGGTTTCAGAGTGTTTAGTCCATGGTGGCAGGAAGATGTGGTGGGACAGAATCATACAAGTCACGACGGTGAGCAGAAGTGGGGCGTGGCTGCTGTGAGGCTCTCTCCTTCACCTTCTATTTCATCTGGGTTCCTAGTCAATGAGATGTGCACCTCACATTCATAGTGTCTTCCCCTACTAGCAGATTAGTTAATTCATTTCACTGAAAACACCCTCATAGACACATGCAAAGGTATGGTTTACTGATTTCCTAGATCTGTTAACCCGATCAATTTGACAATCAAGATTAAGCACCACGGGCCTGGGTGATGGTTCAGCAGGTAAGGGTGCTTGCTGCCAAGCCTGGCAACCTGAGTTTGATCCTCAGAATTCACAGGGTAGAAGGAGAGTACTGATTCATACAGATTGTCCTACGACCTCCACATGCTTACGGTGGCATGCGCGCACACACACACACACACACACACACACACACACACACACACACACACATGCACGTACGCACACACGCACACAAGCATGCACGCATGCGCTACCACCACCACGAAAAATTATTTTTAAAAAAATTAAAAAATATTAAGCATCAAATGGGTATACTTGGCCTAAAGAGCAAACACATTGCCAATATTTAACATTTAACCTGTTGATTAACATATGGGTTTGCATTTCTCCCTCCCTCCCTCCTTTCCTCCCTTCCTCCCTCCTTCCCTCCCTCTTTCTTTCCTCTCTACCTCCCTCTCTTTCTTCCTCCCTCCCTCCTTTCCCTTTTATTCCTTTCCTCCTTCCCTCTTTCCTTGTGGGGAGGTAATCACAATAATTTACTACAATAGATTCTCTTGTAAAACCAAAATGAGGTTTTAATGATTATTTTGAAAGCAAGAAAAAAACCTTTAGGATTTTGTGGTAGGACTCAGATCTAGCACCTTCACATTAGACTGCACCTAAGTTAGAGAAGTGGATGGCTGTATATTAATATGCATATGGTGGCTATTATTTGAGCAGCGGGATATCTACTCTGCAGTATAATGAGATCCTTCAAGACAGGATTTTACTGTTATTATCATTATTACTTGCCTCTTCAAATTGAACCTTATATTTTAAATTTCAGTGTAACTGTGAGGTGGGCAGTGATAAAATTAATTTAGTAATAACTGTAATTATTAATGGTAGCTATTATTCATTGTTAATTATAATCACTTGCAATTTTATTATTCGGATAAATCTACTGTCTATCAGATTTTAGTGCTATCCATGTTATGTGAAGGTTTAAAATCAGCTCTATTAACTTCCAGGTAACTAAGACTCCTGCCTGCTGAATTGTCACTAAACTTGAACACATGGTCAATTTTATTATGATGGGCTCCAAGTCACATCCAGAAATAAGAGTTACATATTTGCTAATATAGGTCTGTTTTTCTATCATGTTTGAACTTGGTGCTTGTTACTTTTCCACTGTTTGCATTCTGTGAGTTTGCATGTGTACATGTTTGTGTATGTGTGTGTACATATATGTAAGTATGATTGCATGTGTTGGAGGGATTGCTCATGTGAAGATCAGGAATCAATCTCCAGTGCCTTCTGTTACTTTCCATGCTATGTTTTGAAACCTGGAGATGACCAGTTTGGCTCTGATGGCTGACCAGTGAGCCTTAGGGGTCCTCTGTCTCTACCTCTCCAGCTCTGGGATTGCATGTGTATGCTGTCAAACTGTTTACATAGGTGTGTGGGCTTGAACTCAGTTCCACCTGCTTGTACATCAAACACTTTATAGACTGAGCCATCTCCTCAGCCTCATCCCATGTATTCCTAGACTAGGGCTTTTCTGCTCTATTGATAAAATGAACTGAGTTGTTCTAACTCAGCTCTTGGCAAGATAAAAGGTCAAAGGTCACTCACTAGCCGACGTGTCCAGAGAGGCAGGAGGCTGGCATTTCCCTTTGATTCTTCGGCTCTGACTCTCACAGGAATTGCAAATGACTGGATTGGATGGGCTGAGTGTGCCATGTTGAGGGGAAGCCCTGCACTTCAAACATGGCGTGGACAGAATTTGTATTAGCACGTGATCCTACTCCTTATGATAGACAGGACCCACATGATGGAATTTTATAATTGCCAGCATTGATCTTTCCTGTTGGCTGCTACTACTGCATTTATGTGATTTGCTGTCTTCGCTTCATGCTACTTGTGACATTCTCTTTGTCTGGTAAAACTCAATTCAAACCTCACCTCACGGAAGCTGATTCATATCCCTACGTACTAGCACTGAGTGGCTACTGTGTCCCACCAATGGGTACCAGACTTTGAAGCCAAACAGATACCATCCTTTCGCTCGTGTTTAAACATTTGGATGAACGTCACATCTATCTCAAGATGCCAAGTGCAAATTTGTTTTTATTGTAATTATTTTTAACAAAGTTAAATAGCTGACTTCAGGGTTCCCTACAATTGAGACTTACCAGGACAGTCTTTTCCAGGGGTACATGGTAGCATTGACTGTGGAGTCCAGACATCTGGTGTAAGCAGTGCTGCTCTAGAAAACCCTAGTCCACCCTCACTGGTCCATTAACACAAAAAAACTCTCCACAATTTTAGGGTATATTTCTAAATTAAAACATACATTTTAATTATTTTATGGTAATTCTATACGGTCCCCTGAGTGTTTTCTGGGCAATAGGATCATTTTCAGGTTAAACAAAAAATATCTTTATTTAAAATAAGATAAGATTGGAAAGATAGAGAGGATGCTTCAAGTGATTTAGGTTCACAAAAGAATCCTAGGCTAAAATGAAATCAGAAATCAAAATCAGGGGCTGGAGAGGTGGGTCAGGTTAAGAACACTGGCTACTCTTTCACAACTTTCATCCCAGCATCTGCACTGGACCTCACAATCATTATAACTCGAATTTCAGGTGATCTGAAGCCCCGTTCTGATCTGGGCAGTCACTCCACACAAGTGGTACACATACATCCATACATACATATATGCAGGCAAAACATCCATATGCATAAAAATAATATATATATTTTAAGTCAAGCATCAGTGGGAAGCTTTTAAAGATCTGCTGAGCCCAGACTTAGCATGGCTTTATAACATGCATGATTCCTCCCTTAGCATCTATTGACCCCAGGGTACCAACACTAGAAGCTAGTTTGAAGTATCCGCTGACTTCACAATATCTTCATTTTAATTATCCTTGAAAAGAACTATTGTATTTGAGCATACTGTCTTTACTCAGTGAAATCATTAATTTGTTGTATTAGTCATTGTTTTTTTGCTGTGAAAGGACACCATGACCAAGACAACTCTTACAAAAGAGTTTAATGGTGGGCTGGCTTACAGTTGCAGAGGGTTCGTCATTATCAGCGTGGCAGGGGCATGGCTGGAGCATGAACGTACTGAGCAATAGCTATGAGCTACATCCTGATCCCTAGGCAGAAGGCTGGGGGTCTGGGCCTGGTGTGTACTTTGACATTTCCTCCTGTGACACACTAACAAGGCCACACCTATTCCCACCAGGCCACACTTCCTAGTCCTTCTAATTCGTTCAAACAGTTCTACTCTCCAGTGACTAAGCATTCAAATATATGACTCTGTGGAGGCCATTCTTATTCAAACCACCACACAGACCTTAAGCAGAAGGTGGACTTGGACATCTTGAGGTAGGAGGCACAGGGATGCCAGGCAGGACTGGGGAGGAGTCTGGACAGATGAACGATTGTCCTCAATGCATAGGACATCTATAAGTGCATGCACACAAGTCCTGGTTACACATCCTTAACTTCCTCATCACAAACCAACAAAGTCTGAGTAAGGAGTGGCCAAGCAAACACTCCAGCTGTCTGAGGTCTTCCCTGAGTCCCCCAGGAGCCTGTCCCTCTGCATCTCAGCTCATCCCATCTGACTTTGTAAGTGCTCTGAGTTTGTAAGTTTTTAAAATGGCCCATTCTCCATATCTACTGCTTCTAACCTTCCGATTTTTCTAGCAGCTATCACTCAGTCTTTTGGAGTACAATCTTTAGCCATGATTAAGGCTGCATACACTAACTTGCCAAAGGAATACCATTCCCATGGCCTTTTCATCTTCCCAGGAGCTCCTTTATCCCTCCATCTAGTTACCGCCTCTCAAATGTCACTTCCTTGGTTGAAATAGAAAACCAGTCCTCATTCTACCTATGCTATCCTGCTTTAGTTTCCTCAAAGTACTTACCAGAACTTATCTGGGCTTGGGCAGCTCTGGTTAGCTTCTCCTCTCTCTCCTCAGATACCTAGAATGCATCCTAAGACAGTTGCAGAATGGCAATATGGTTTCCAACCTGAGCACATGCTTGGTTTCTCATGAGTTGAGCTCACATTTTCTGCTCATACAGACTAGCATTGTTCACAGAGTAATGTGAGGAACGCTGGTTTTCTTTTTATTCTTTTCCTTTCTTTCTTCCTTTCTTTCTTTCTTTTTTTTTTCAAACCTGTGCCATCGCTTTAATTTCCACATTAGCGGTATAACTGGGATGCTGGCTTCAGGCACGATAACCATGCCTTGGGCGAGGGTGGAGCACAGCAGAGTCCCAGACAGGCCCAGGCTCCGCAATCCTCTTGCCTCGGTCTCCTGAGTACTTGGGTTATAGATAAGTCCCACAACATCCAGTCTGCTTCCTTTCTCAAAAAACAAAAATGGGAGTGGCCAGAACAGCCCGTCTGGAAACACCTAGCTCATCTTCTTCCTCTTTGAACGGTCTGAGGTCTGGACCGGAGGCAGGGGGACAGACAGAGTGCCCAGTCTGTGATCCTCTTTCCTGCCATCTGCCAGGGTCACCTTTCTTTTGGAGATCTTCAGCCTCATGGCTTTTGCTATCTCAATCATCCTTTTCTCACTGAGTTTCGGGTCCCCCTGCAACACTGTCAGGTCTATCTGGAAGTCATTTATGTGCAAGGCAGGCACGATTGCATACGCAGTGATCTTGGCCTTCATAGAACTTGAAATTAAGTTCCGTAAACTGCCATTGTTGTAAGTCAGGCAGGTGAAGTGCTTCAGCAGCTTGGTGTTGATGATATGGGGGATTCCAGGTCCCAGGGCACTCTCCCCCTTTGTCAATTTCTGAGCTCGAAATCTGATGAGGGCATCTAGAAACCAGATGCTCCGGGCCTGCGGGTCTCCACACTCCTCATCTGACAGCAGAGACTTCAGCATTTCTATGATGAAGGACCAGTGGCTGTTCTCTTCAACCATCTTCAGTATGTCTTCTGATGTGACCTTTCTGAATGCTTAGGATAGGTTCTCAAGAGCATCATACTCAGCCGGGGACAGAATGTCTTCGAATCTGTACATGTCTTCAGGCTTGGTTGCATCAGCATAGCAGGGAGGGAGGTAGAGGAAATCATCCTGCAAGTCATCCTGCAAGGCATCACTGACCAGAGCATTCACACCCTTTGTATCGATGATGTTCTCTGCGGCTTTAGTTACTGTGAGATTCAAAGATTCACTGCCAACTTTATTCATTCTCCTGGAGTTCAGGGACCGCTTCTGCTTGGTGCTTCCAAAGACTTCAATGCAAGAATCCAACTTTTCCCTGAAAGTCTTGGTCTGATTCTCCAGAGGAGGCTCATATTCAATAGCATCTTCAGCAAAGACTGGCTGCATGTTGAACAACTCAGCATCATATACTTACATCTGGTCAGAGGTCTTATTAAGAATTCCCACAACGTGTCTGCAAAGAGTGTTGCATTTGAGGGCACCAGTCCCAAAATTGTTCCCAACATAGGAGAGCCTGTCTGTTTCAGCTGACAGGATCTGCTGATTCTTCAGCCTGGGGTTTACCAAATCAGTGATGTTGTATAAGGTGAAGTGCATGTTGCCTGGATTCTGCAGCTTCCCATTGGAGAACTGGACCAGCAAGTTTTCTGCCTGTCGTCAGGCTCCCCACAGTACAGCCACCTTGCACTCTGTTGCACCTCTGTCTCCACGTCTTCAGTCTGTCCGTCCAGCATGGCAGACACCTGGGTAGCCATGAACTCACCAGCTCACATGGGGACGCATACACCGGAACACTGGTTTTCATAATTAGAATGAGTCTTGGGAGATGCCCTAGAGAGTATGTGCTTCATGAGAACTGACAATCTGTCATAGTGACATTCCTTAAGAGCCTTAAAGTGTTCCCTGACACACAGTGGACATTCATTCCGTGTTTGCTGAGTAAATGAATCTAGGAAAACTTCGTGTTATTATTATTATTTAAGATCTTGAGAAATTAAGAGACTTATTAAACTAATTACGTTTTCATGCTGCTGTTTCTGTGGGAGACATTTTGAGAAACCTTCAGTAAGATATCTTCTTGTCTGACTCCCATACAAAAAAGGCTAAAGAGTGTTTATGTATGTCATTGTGTGTACCTATGCATCCAGAGAAGTTTGGTATGTCCATCTCATTTTGTAAGATAGACTCACTCAGCTTAGTCCTCAGCTACTGGGTAGGGTGACTGGCAATGGGTTCCAGGGAGATGCTTGTCTCTACCTGCCTGCTGAGGGGTGGGGTTACAGATGGATGCCAGTATACTCAGCTTCTTATGTGATTGCTGGAGATCTGAACTCAGGTCCTCATGCCTGCATAGCAGGAACTTGACCTACTGAAACATCTCCCTAGCTCCCAAGCAGGTTAAGGTTTTTTTTTTTTTCCTTTTAGCTGAAATTGTTATGATGGAGAAGGAAATGGCCTCTAGAGTCTGGGTAGTGGGTTTTTCAAGACTGAGAAAGCTTCCTGCTTTAAAGATGTTGACAAGCATGGGATGGTGTATGAAGAGGCACTGGGGGATTCTTCCCGGACAGTGAATGGCACTTACAAAACAACAATGTGATGAGCTCAGTCCAAATAATTCACAAACATATGGAGTCAATTTCCCTTAAAACACACATGGTTTCAACAATTAAACACCAAAGCAATTTTCAGGGAAGAGGATACACAACGGGGATTTGATGGGGTCCATTTGAAAACTGTCTGAGGCCTTCCCTGAGCCCCACATGGAGTCACTCCCATGGAACACTTGGAGTGTGAGTTCACCAGCTGTGGGAAACACAAAGCCCCCTTCCCAATTGCAAGCTGTCAGAAACATTCACAGTAACATTCACGCAGCTCTGTGTGGGAGAAATGGCTTTGATCTAAAGGATAATAGGAGGAGTAGAATTACACATTTTTTGACTTAACACTTTCCCTGTTTGTTAAATTGGTAACATCCAAAGAGAAAGAAAGCGTTTCTATGTGTATGTGCATGTGTGTTACGATAATGCTCTCCAAGAACTCCAAATGCGTTCTCATTCACTGTTATGATGTATGCCCACGGGGAATATGTACTTCCTCTATGTCCATGATTAGGGAAGTAAGGCAAAGAACAGACAGAGAAGGGTCCTCCTGCCTGCAGCACACAGCTGGCCACGAATAGCCGGAAGCTATTTTCCCAGACCTCTGATTCCTGCTTCCAGATCCATCCTGCCTCTAGATTAATAAAGCTGTGTAACACATTACCATATATTAAGTTGAAATGTGTTCTCCTAGGGGGAATGCTGTTTTTTTTTCCAAAGAAGCTGTAGCACTTGGCAACTGGTGAAGAAGATACAATTAATGTTTTCCTTTATGAGTCAAATGATTATCCAAACTGCCTCTGTCATCTCCAGAGCCTGATACAAGATTCTGAGTTATATATCACCCAACTTGATTCTATCATCAAAAGTCTTCACACCCAGGTGAAATCCCTAAGCCCATCCTCTCCTGTGCCACCATCTTGCTTAACCTTAACCCATGTGGTGGTTTCCTAACTGCATATATGAGTAAATGTGACCCTCCCTCTTCATTTTAAGAGTATAGTAAATATATGACTTTTATACCAACAGGGGTTAGTTGATAGGATCTAATCTTCTGGAATTTTGTATAACTGCTTGTGTTTCTCAAAAAATTCCCCCTCACAGAATGGTTCCTTTAACAATTATTTAGTATGATAAGTTAAACTTCATGGAAGGCCCACACCAATGGATCTCCAACTTGGTTGAGCATTAGCTCTGGGGAGGGGGGTATTTAATTAGTGTTTATTTGCCCTTTTAACCTTTTTAGTTAGTATACAAAAAAACTGGGTTTCATTATGACTTCTCATTGTGCCGTGTTTATAACTGGTGTGAGGGTAGCCTTTAAAGACTCAGCACACCATAACAGTTGACATACCTGCTCTGAGCAGGACTCTGCAACGGCTATTGGTTAGTGATTGCATACCAAATGTTCGTTCACAGACTAGTCTTATTATCTCTGGAAATTAACTAACCCTAGAAGCACCATCTATAAGATTCAAAGCATCATAAAACAGAAAATATTTTTAGAATTGCCCAATTCCACCCATCAGAGTGCTAAATGAAGATCACAATAATAAAACTAATAATGAAAAGCTTTTTGCTAGAGTTTTCAATTAAGAGATTTTTGAGTTAGAAATTCCTTTTTCATCTTCCTAGAGAAGTATGCAATGATAACAAACAATGATATCATGTTATGGCAACCAAGGCTGACGGACAGAACAGAAACTGTGTTTCCTTACAACACAGTTAGGGTTTGAAACCAGACCTGATCGCTCACTCTACTCTGTCCATGCTGACTCCAAGCTATGCCGGTGGCCTTCTGTTTTAGTTCTGGTGACTACAGTGCACAGCAGCCATAGATTGCTTCCAGTGCCTAGCAGTTTGTCCCCCACTGTGTGGCAGGTGAAGCTGGCATTTGTTTGATGAGCTATAAACTAGAGCTATGTGCTCTTTGCTCCTCTGCTTTGCCTGGCATTAATTAATAAGAGGTCTCTCAGAAGTAGCTGCTGTGGGATTCATCTGAGGCTTCTTACCATCCAAAGGAATAACACATCCCACGGGAAGTTGGCCTCTTCTTTTCATCATCTGAAACATGCAGATGACCAATGTCTCCTGTGTGTTTGTGTCTGTGCATGCATGTTTCTGTGTGAGCACATGTGTGCACATGCATGTCAAAGCCAGAAGTCAATGTGTGTTTCTCACTTGTTCATCATCTTATGTTTTGAGCCTGACCCTGGAGCTTTGCAGATTCATCTAGACTGGCTACCCAGCAAGTCCTAGGAGATCCCTCTGACTTAGTTTTCGCTTGTGATGAGATGACCGGGGCATATGGCTACAAATGGCTTTTGTATTTTTCTTTAGATTCTAGGGGAAGAAAAGCAGGTCTGCATGCTTGCATACCCAGCACTTTGCCATCTGAGCCATCTCCCCAGCCTGACCAATGCTTCTTCAAGCACTAGCCTAAGAACTGGGTTGTACACTTGATTCCTTACCAACAGGAGACCTCAGAAACAGGAAGAAACGCTCAGAGATCAGCAAGTTAGTTTCAAAATAATGACTTCAGAGAAGAAACTGGGACAAAAGTACACTAATAGTGTGAAAAACTTACCCACCTGATGCCAAAAGTAAGACCCAGTTACTTTTCCCACACTAGTGATCTTCACCCTATGTATGCTGTGCACACTTGTTTTACCGAGTGGAGATTTGGGATATTATTTATTTTGTGATCCTCCCTAGTCCACAACACTCGGTATTGTGTAGCTAATGGCACAAGTGCTGAGCAACACTGGGTGTTTTCTTCTAAACTGGTATTCCCTGCAGAAAAGACCCATTTTGATTAGTCTTTGGTGCTTACTGTTTCCTTTCTGCCAATAAAAGGTCTTTATCATGTGTGGTGTCCTGCTGGGGAGATTAGCCCTTCGTGTTGAACTAAACCAGAGCAATTTTAGAGATGAACACTAGGATTTGCCTGTTTCTCTTTGTCCCCTGCGATAAGAGAATAGCATGTTTTAAGGACACCTTGGGGAATCCCTCTTTCTTCATAGCAGAATGAAAAGCTCTCTTTAAAATAGCCACCTACAGAGTTTTAAGAAAAGTTGCTGAGTTGCCTTTCTTACAAATATATTGCTAGTTAGAAAGAGCCAAATGGTGATTAAACACAGTCCAAAGAGGTCTGCCATGTTTGGAAAAGCTTACAGAATGGTGGACATTTCCTTCATTGACTCTAGGGAGGGCCACTTCCAGGACATAGCCACTCCCTCTTTCTTGTCAAGATACCTTGACTCCCTGAACCCACATAGTAAGGTATTTGGCTCTTCAGTAATGCACTGAGCAATTCTAACAACCATCTCTGTTCTTCTTGCAGACAAAGCAGAAAGAGCTGTTAAATGTATGTGGACATAAGTGAGGGAAAGATGAGTTTTTGGCTCTGGGGTCTTCCTTATAGTCATTGCCTGGCTCTCAGGATGACAGCATTTAGACACCTTTATCCCTTTCAGTCTTTTGCAAACAAAACATTTCTATCATTGAGTAGGAAACATTGCTTATAAGTTAGTCCAGGGGACACTGGGGTTTTCCACACCATGGCTAGTGTGGTTTGAATGAAATGTCTCCTACAAATCTCGGACATTCAGATTTTTGGTTCCCAGTTGGTGGCTATTTGGGGAGGATTAGGAAGTGTGGCCTTGTTGGAGGAAGTATGCCCCTTGAAGCAGACTTTGAGGCTGCAAAAGACTCAAGGCCACTTCAAGTTAGCTCTCTCTCCTTCCAATTTGTAGATGGAGATGTGAGCTCTCAGCTGCAGCTCCATTGCTATGCCTGCCTGCCTGCAGCCATGCTTCCAGCAATAATGGTGGTGGACTCTTAACCCTCAAGAGCCATAAGTCCCAAATAAACTCTTCCTTCTAAAAGTTGCCTTGCTCATGGTGTTTTATTATGGCAATAGAAAAGTAACTAATACAGCCAAGTAAAGAAGATCCAAGTAAAGATGGAATCCAAGTTGCTTTTATTCTTTAACTGTTTTCTGCTGGCCCCTAGTCACTGTCCTTCAGCTGAATTTTCATAGAAAACCTCTCTCCTCCCTCTTCCTACTGAGCATTAAAACATACAATGGACCCAGCATGCCTGCAGAACTTGGACATCAGAGATGGAACATCCTCCTGCTTCTGGAACTATAAGCAAAAATGGACTTTCCTGCATATTAACTAGCTTTCTTGTCGCTGTGATAAAACACAGGACAGGAACAACTTACGGGAGAAGACTGTAGTCTGGGGTCATGGTTTCGACAGGTTCCGACCAGGCTGTTAGAGCCCCTGTTCCTGTGCAAAGTATCATGACAGTAAGGGTGTGTGGCATAGAACTGCTCTCCTCATGGCTGACAGACAACAGAAAATGGGACCAGAAGGGGCTAGGAACATGATATCCCCAAGGATCCATGGGGACCTAATTTCTCCAGCTATATACAGTCTCCTAAAGTTTGGAGAAGCCCTGCAAATACTACTATTAGTTGAGCACTGAATACTGTATTAGTCAGGGTCCTCTGGAGAAATAGAACAAATAGAGTGAATGTGGTGTGTGTGTGTGTGTGTGTGTGTGTGTGTGTGTGTGTGTGTGTGTGTGTTTATGGGATTGGATTTATTAGATAGTTTATAGGCTGTGGCCCAGCTAGTCCTACAATGGCTGTCTACCAACGGAAAATCCAAGAACCCAATAGTTGTTCAGTCCACAAGGCTTGATGTCTCAGCTGGTCTTCAGTATGTGCCAAATTAAAAAACAAAAACAAACAAACAAACAAAACCCAGCTCTAATACAAGTGGAAGAATGAATTTGCCAGGGAGAGTGAGGGCAAGCAGGAAAAAGCAAGCATTTCCTCCCTCTGTGCCCTCTATATAGGCTGCCACTAGAAGGTGTGGCCCAGATTTAAAGGTCAACCTTCCTATTTCAAAAGGTCTGAATTTAGGGTGGGTCTTCCTGCTTCAAATAATCCAATCAAGAAAAATTCCTACAAGTGTATCTAGTCATCTAGTCACTTGGATTTCAGTTAATTCCAGATGTCGTCAAGTTGACAACCAAAAATAGCCACCACAAGTACCATGACCTCAACATGGTACTTTTATTAATTGAGGAGGTGGGAGACTTCATATCTAAGCCATCTGGAATTCTCATTGGAGGAACCCACATGCCAGGAAGATGTAATGAAGCAGCTAATTGTTTCTTAGTCAAGACAAAACAAAGCAGACAGACTTCCTAGTCTCAAGATTGCTGTACCATTACTAAATAACCTTTTTGCTGAAAATTTGGAGACATACCGTTGCATTTTGAAAATATTTTATTTACATCTTTTTAGTTTCTGTACATGTGCCAGTATGTGGGCACACAGGTGACTAAGGGGCAGTTTCTGTACATGTGTCAGTATGTGGGCACACAGGTGACTAAGGGGCAGTTTGCAGGCATCAGTTCTTTCCTTCTACTGTGTGGGTACTAGGGACGGAACACAGGTCATCCGGCTTCTCGGTCCTTTTACCCACTGAGCCATCCCACTGGCCCTCCGCCAGCCATTGTATATATATAATTTAAAAGGTGTTTTCTTCCTTTTTACATACCAACCACAGTTCCCCCTCCCGTCCCTCCTTCTGCCCACCTCTCACCTTCCTCCCATCCCATCCCCCCCCACCATCCACTTCTCAGAGAAGGTATGGCCTCCCATGGGAAGTCAACAAAGTCTGGTATATCTAGTTAAGGCAGGACCAAGCCCCTCCCCCCTGCATAAAGGCTGAGCAAGGTATCCCTTCACAGGGAATGGGCTCCAAAAAACCAGTGCTTGCACTAGGGGTAAATCCTGGTCCCACTGCCAGTGGCCCCCACAAACTGCTCAAGACACACAACTGTCACTCACATTCAAAGGACCTCGTTTGGTTCCATGCAGGTTCCCCAGCTGTCATCCAGAGTCAGTGAGTTCCAACTAGCCCTGGTCAGCTGTCTCTGTGGGTTTCCCCATCATGATCTTGACCCCTTTGCTCATATAATTCCTCCTCCCTCTCTTCATCTGGACTCCTGGAGCTTTGCCCCGTGCTTAGCTGTGGATCTCTGCATCTGCTTCCATCAGTTACTGGATGAAGGTTCTATGATGACAGTTAGGGTAGTCATCCACCTGCTTACAGGGGAAGGCCAGTTCAGGCACCCTCTCCACTATTGCTCGGAGTCTTAGCTGGGGTCATCCTTGTGGATTCCTGGGAATTTCTCTAGCACCAGGTTTCTCCCTATCCCCATAATGGTTCCCTCTATCAAGATATCTCTTTCCTTGCTCTCCCACTCTGTCCCTCCCCCAACTCAACCATCTCATTCTCTCAAGTTCTCTTTCTACCTCCCCTTAACTCCCCTCCTATGTTCCCAATTTACTCTGATCTTATCTATTTCCCCTTCTTAGGGGGATCCTTTTAACATCCTGTTTTTAGAACACATTCTGCCACTAGTGTGTGTATATTGGCTTGTAGTACAGTTACAGGTTGATGCTAATTTCCATTTAAATTTCAGGAGCCTTTTGGAATGTGTATTAAATGCATTTCTTTGCCTCATAAATGTATTTTATTTGGAACATCTCTTATTATATTATTAGACCTAAACTTTATTGAATACAAAATATCCTTAATTTGGTTACATTGTTAAACCATAAATATTATCAGTTTAAAACTCATAAGCATCTTTCTAGTGATTACAACCAATAAAAAATTTTATACAAGCCATTTGCACTTTTAGTAGACTAGGAAGAAATGATAAGGCAATGTGAAAAATCCTTTTGTGTACTGGAGAAGAGTGTCAAGGAGCACCTGTTCCTGCAGGAAACCCAAGTCTCTAAAGCTCTTTCTCAACTGGCCTCCATTGACTTCTCACTAATCCCATCTTAGCAGAACGGTCATCTAACCTGATTGATACATGTGAATACTGATATTGAGACTGGGACAAGAGTATCTCACTGTTCTAGTTTCACCTCTTTCGTCATGATAAAACACTCTGGACAAAAGGAACTGAGAGGTGGAAAGGATTCACTTGGCTTATTCATCCAGAGTATAGTACATCACTTAGGGAAGTCCTTACAGGAACATAAGACAGGAAGTTGAAAATAAGCCAACCTGCTATTCCATGAAACAATGCCTCTAACCAGAAAACTGACTCACAGTCAAGAAGTACAGTAAAAACCATGCAGGAATTCTTCTTGATGGCTCACTCACAGGTTCATGAATAGCCAGACATCTCATAAAGCCTAGGATCACCTGCCCAGGGAATGGTGCTGCTCACAGTGGGCTAGGTCCTGCTATATCAATTACCAACCAAGGCAATACCATATATATATATATATATATATATATATATATATATATATATATATATATATATATGCTCACAAGCCAATCTGACCTGGATAATCTCCCACTTTACTCTCCCTTTTCAGTGACTCTAAGCTGTTTCAAGTTGAAAGTTAAGGCTAAGTTGGATGCTCGCTCTCTTACAAAATTATTCCCTGTATCTCCTTCTCCTACTTCCTTCCTTTCTTCCTTCTTTCTCTCTCTGTCTCTGTCTCTCTCTCTCTCTCCCTTTAAAATAATTAGTTCTTTGAGAATTATATTCAATGCATTTTAATCATATTCACACACATCCCCCACCTCTTCTCAGATCCAGTCTCCTTCCCTACCTACCCAACTTTGTGTCCTCTTTTTTCTTTTTTAATTTTATTTTTAGTAATTAATTAATTTTCCCCAGTCCAATCACAGTTTCCCCTCACTCCTTCTTCTACTCCCAGTCTCTCCCCACAAACTTCCCCTCTCCTCCACCAAATCTATTCCTCCTCTTTTCTCTTCAAAAAAAGGACATGCCTTTCATGTATATCAGTCAGCCATGGTATGTCAAGTTGCAGTAAGACTAGGCACCTCCTCTCCTATTCAGGCTGGGTGAGGCAATGCAGTAGGAGGAAAGGGTCCCAAAAGCAGATAACAGAGTCAGAGACACCCCCTGCTCCCACTCTTAGGAGTCCCACAAGAAGATCAAGCTACACGATTGTAACATGTGTGCAATGGACCTAGGTCAATCACGTGCAAGCTTTCTGGTTGGCAGTTCAGTCTCTGTGAGTCCCTATGAGGCCAGGTTAGTTGATTCTGTGGCTTTCTTGTGGTATCCTTGGCCCCTCTGGCTCTCACAATTCTTCTTCCTCCTCTTCCACAGGATCTCTGGGGTCCACTTAATGTTTGGCTGTGGGTTTCTGCATCTGTTTCCATCTGTTGCTGGGTGAAGCCTCTCTGATGACAATAGGACTAGGCAACAGTTATGAGTACAGCAGATTAACATTAGGAATCATTCCACTGACTGATTTTTTTTGCCAGTCATGTTTGATTCTATCCTAGGTTTCTGGGCTGTCCAGTCTTTGGGTCCTGGCCCACCAGTCAGTGTCAGGGATGGGCTCCCTCTCATGGTATGGGTCTCAAGCTGGACCAATCATTGGTTGGCCATTCCCACAATTTCTGCATCTCCTTTGCCCTAGCATATTTGTAGGCAGGGCAAATTGTAGGTCAAAGGTTAGGTGGATGGGTTGGGGTCCCAATCCCTCTACTCGAAGTCTTACCTGGTTACAGGAGATGGCCAGTTTAGGCTCCATATCCCCCATTGCTAGGAATCTTAGCTAGGCTCACCCTCATAGGTTCCTGAGGGTGTCCATTGCACTAGATGTCTAGCTTGTCTCTGAGATGCCCAACTCCAGTTATTTCTCCCAGTACTCTCTCCCTCCATCCTCCCCCCAACCTGATCCCTCCTGCTCCCATGCTCACCCTCTCCAGACCCCTCCCTTGCCCACCTGTGATATCTATTCTATTTCCCCTTCATAGTGAGTGAGATTCAGGTGTCTCCCCCCAACCCCAGCTCTCCTTGTTACTTTGCATTCATTGCCGTCTACTGAGAAAAGAAGCTTCTCTGATGGGGGTCGAGGAGTGCACTATTCTATGGGTAGAGCAATAAGTCATTAGGAGTCAGTTTAATACTATATTTACTTAACAGTCTGTTCAACTGTCATTGAGTAGATCATCCATGTCAGACACTGAACATGGCTCCAGGGATACTGCTGGGAATCTAGACCTTGGCTCTGAAACACTTAACGTTTCACCTGAAAAACGATAACAAGGAAAGTCAATGTCATAGGGTGACATGTGAAAACCAGTCTCTCTTTCCTCTTCTGAGAGGTGGGGTGGAAAACCACATGTGGATAAAATATGCACCACTCAACACTCCAACGCAGGAATAACGTAAAGCACCAATGGGGACTGATGCACTGGGGACAGAGATTATTACGTTTCTTTGTTCAGAGGAAGCACAATTAGCATGATCAGTTTGGAAATTATTCATGCCAAATTCACTTTCTAGTCCTAAAATAATGTTGTGCAAATTTTTGGCAAGTTGTTTCATGTTCATGTTTAATGAAAGCAAAAGAAAATCTTTTGCTTATACTTAAATGCCTATTTAGCTTCATTTGGGCCATTCCTTTTGAAGTAAATGCAAATGAAGGAGGGATATATAGCTATTCCATGATCTTTCTTTAATCAAGGTCACTACAAAGCCCTGGGTGATGGGTGACAAAGATCATATTAACCTAATCTTGCATTTTTCACTAAAGGACTTGGTGTTTCTATGAACCAGAATATATGCCTCACTGCTATAGGACCTGCAGTCAAATGCAGATTTTACAGAGCCAATGATGTGCTTCCTGTTGGCTGAGACGAAGATGAAGTGCTCTCTCCCACCTCATGCTGGCCTCACTGATACATGGCTGCCTTTCAAGAATTCCTGGGTTTGGAGAGGCAGTTGGGAGCTGGCTCCCAAGTATGAAATGGAAACACAAGCTCATACAATGTGATCAACATACAAGTATAATTGTGTCTGCACTGTTTTATTGGCATATATCCTTTGACTGTAGAACTGGGTCACATAAGGACATGTTCACGCAACTCTACAATGTCTTTTGAGCATGTTCCACTTCATATTGAGCTGTTCTTTTCCTATCCTCTTTCTCCTACTAGTACTCTTTTATTCCACCACACAGTTTCACTTCTACATTCATGTGATAGATACACACATGATTTTATATACATATGTATACATACATATGTCTGTATATATATATACACACATATATATTTACATATAAATCTAGGATCCACAACTGAGAGAAAACACATTATATTTGACTTTCTGAGTTTGACTTAATTCACGTAATATGATAATGTCCAGCTGCATCCATTTTTCTGTAAATAATGTAATTTTGTTCTAAAACTGAATAAAATTTTGTTTTAAATAAATACCATATACAGCCACACACATATATACACATACACATAAGCATATGCACACACACAAAATACCATGCCTACACACCTACACAGGTGCACACATATATGCACATGCACACACACATATGCACACACAGATACACATGCATGCACATATATACACATGCACACTCATACACAGACATACCTGCATACACACACATATACTCACATATTCACACACATGCACACACACATGTATGCATACATGCACATTTTGGTTTTATCTTTTCTTCTTTTTTCACTTACAGTCAAAATATATCTATAATGTCTCCATAATTCTGATTTTTCAACTATACAAATAAAGTTGGCAGTCTACAATCCACTGAAAAATACTGCTTAAATATCTCTTTCTACTTAATGCCATCTATCATCAGAAATTTTTTTCATTTTATTTCTGTAAGATAACAACCCAAATCTATAAACCATTTCCCTCCTCCCGAACCTCTGTACAATATTTGAATATTTCTATTTCCTTTCCACATGGCAAGCCCAGGAATCTTTCTGTAATATTCATGAAGACACAGAAATTTTCAAGAGAAGAACCTTGCTTCCTGAAGAAAAACATGATTTCTTTTAAAAATCTAGGAGAAGAGATTAAGCCCAAATTTGCAAAGGTGTCAGATATCTAGGTGAGGGAAGGGGATGTGGTTTCTTGTGCCTGGGTTCACAAGAAAATACCCCGACAAGACAAGGATTTGATTGATAACATGGTAACAAATTTTGACTGGATTGTCTTCAGTTTCGTGCAGTTTACCCTTGATGTTTAACACTGTTAGAGGGCCTCACGAATTAGGGACTCTTGGTCATCAAGTACAGTCCTTGATATCATGCCTGTGTCAGATCCTGTTCAATCTTTTAATCTTGTTTAATATCTTTGATATTGTAGCAATGTGTCTTGTTTAATATTAAGATGAAAATAAGGACAAGATGAATTTTAGCTTCCTCTTCTTTTGGTCCCATCTAATGTTTCTAAATCCCAAATGGAGTTTTCTCTCCTCCCTCTTCTCCCTCTCACTTCTCCCTCTCTCCCTCCCTCCCTCCCTTCCTCCTTCCCTTCCTCTGTCCCTCCCTCTCTCTTTTCTCCCTCCCTCTCTCCCTCCCTCCCTCCCTCCCTCTCTCCCTCCCTGCCTCTCTCCCTCTCTCTCTTCCTCCCTCTTTCACTCCCTCCATCACTCCCTCTTTCCTTCCTTCCTGTCCCCCTCTCTTTTTTTCTTCCCGACAGGGTCTCATGTAGTCCAGGTTGGCTTCAAACTTACTTTGTAGCTGAGGATGACCTAAATTTGTGGTCCTCCTGCCTTCACCTCTCCAGTGATGAGATTATAGGTATATACCACCACACCCAGTGTTTGGCATTACTGGGGATCAAATCTAGGGATTCCTGCTTTCTGGACAAGCATTGTCCCGAATGAGTGATATTCCCAGCCCCTGCTGTAAATTTTGCATTGAAATCCTTACCTTGCAGACAGCTTGTGGGTTTTTTCCTTCCCTTTTTTGTGAGTTCTTTGAGAGCCCAAAGGTCATCTTGAGCTGGACCAGATATTTTCCAACCGTGGCAGAAAGACAAATGTGTTCGTTCTCACTTGTTTTAAATATGAAAAAGGGGAGTGCATGCGCATGTGCGCTCACACACACACATATGGACTATATACAATGTTTTTGTTGTTTACCTTTAAAACACTATTAAATCTTTATCATGCCAGGTGGTGGTGGTGCACACCTTTAATCCCAGCACTTGGAAGGCAGACACAGGTAGATCTCTGCAACATGAATCTTAAAGGTACTTATTAATAAAATCAAACCTGAGGCCAGTTATTGGGGTGAATGCTGGAAGATCAGAGAAGCAGAACAAGCCACAGCCACCTCACCTCGGCAGTTCCTCAGCTGATCTTGTTTCCTCAGACTGGAAGCTTCTGAGTCCTCATCCAAATGCATCTCAGCTGAACTGCTGCTCAAAGCCTGAAAGCTTAACCAGCTAAAAACTTCTAGTTTCTGGTCTTCACGCCTTATATACCTTTCTGCTTTCTGCCCCTCACTTCCTGGGATTAAAGGCTCACTTTCTGGGATTAAAGGCATGTGTAACCATGCCTGGTTGTTCCCAATGTGGCCTTGAACTCACAGAGATCCAGACGGATTTCTGCCTCTGGTATGCTAGGATTGAAGGCGTGTGCTACCACTGCCTATCCTCTATGTTTAAAATTGTGGCTGTTCTGTTCTGTGACACCAGGTAAGTTTATTATCATGCACAATATTTCAGGGAACACAATACCACCACAGATCTCTGCGAGTTGGAGGCCAGCCTGGTCTACAGATCCAGTTCCCAGACAGCCAGGGCTACACTGAGAAATTCTGTCTCAAAAAAAAAAAAAAAAAGAAAAGAAAAGAAAAGAAAGAAAGAAAGAAAAACAAAGAAAAGAAAAGAAAAAGAAATCCTCTCAAAGAATCATAATGGAACTGGAGAGATGTCTCTGTGGTTAAGAACACTTGTTCTTGCTAAGAACTACGTTCAGTTCCCCAGCACCCACATAATGTCTCACACGGTCCATAGCTTCAATTCTAGGAAATCTGATGCCCTTTTCTGACCTCCAGAGATACCACGTACATACATGGCACAGAGATGTGAACAAAACACACATATAATAAATAAATCTAAAAACATTTTTAAAAGAATCATGGTAGCTACATGTAGAGATAAGAACAGCTGATTCTTGCTAAGCTAAGACTTTCTCAACCTAAGAGTAGTAAAATTCTTTTTTTTCCCTTGGTTTTTTTTTGAGAAAGGGTTTCTCTGCAGTTTTGGAGCCTGTCCTGGATCTCTCTCTATAGACCAGGCTGGCCTTGAACTCACAGAGAGCGGCCTGGCTCTGCCTCCTGAGTGCTGGGATTAAAGGCGTGCACCACCACCGCCCAGCGGTAGTGAAATTCTTAATAAATACTCAGATCAGTGATGAGTGTTTCAGATTCCAAATATTAAAACTGAAGTATTTTGCTGTGGGATGGTCTGTATGTCAAGTGTGTTGCTGATTGGTCAATAAATAAATCACTGATTGGCCCGTGGCCAGGCAGGAAGTATAGGCGGGACAAGGAGGGGAATAGATCTGGGAAGTGGAAGGCTGAGTCAGAGAGACACTGCCAGCCGCCATCAGGATAAGGAAGATGTAAAGTACCGGTAAGCCACGAGCCATGTGGCAAGGTATAGATTAATAGAAATGGATTAATTTAAGCTATAAGAACAGTTAGCAAGAAGCCTGCCACGGCCATACAGTTTGAAACCAATATAAGTCTCTGTGTTTACTTGGTCAGGTCTGAGCGGCTGTGGGACTGGCGGGTGGCAGAGATTTATCCTGACTGTGGGCCAGGCAGGAAAACTCTAGCTACAGTATTTTATTGAGCTGTATCCGGCTCTCACTTTACTTCCATTTGGAAACAGAGATGCACTGCTTTACCAGGTTGGTCTTGAACTCACTCTGTAGCCCAGGTAGGTGTAGAGCTTGCCATCCCCCTGCCTTAGTCATCTAAGTAGTTGGGAGACTAGGCCTGTGCCACCAGCCTTAGTGCCCAAGCTTCAGTTCTAACCACTTCTTAGCTCTGTGACTTAGGCAAAGGCATTTAGGAATGCAGAATCTCTCAGTTCCTTCAAAAACTCAACAACAAATGACATCAATAATGACTCAGGATTCCAATGTTCTCACTACAACTTTGTATAACTTATGGACTGATTGTTTCCTATTATACTCTCAGAGACCTCTATGGGCCTAATCCCCAAAATATGCAACAATAGACTCTTAATCAGCAATGGAAAAACCCCCAAGGGGGCGGTGGTGGCATATGCCTTTAATCCCAGCACTTGGTATGCAGAGGCAGGTGGATCTCTGAGTATGAGGCCAACTGTCTACAGAGTGAGTTCCAGAACAGCCAGGATTACACAGAGAAACAAACAAGATCCCCCAAGGATCTAGTCAAGTGATGCACTATGACTTAAAACATACAGGGCACTTTTTCTCTGTGATGCATGTTTGCAGATGTGTGGATGCATGCTTGTGGGGAGAGTGTGCATGTGTGTACACGCATGTGTAGAGGTCAGAAATCGACAACAAGGCTATTCTCTGATCTGTTTCTACCTTAGATATTGAGATGGGTTCTCTTACTGGAACATAGAGCTTGCCAATTTGACTAGATAGCCAGCAGCTTGCTCTGGGGATCTCTGCCTTCCACATGCTGGGATTACAGGTGGACCGCCACACTTACCTGACATTTATGTGGGTACTGAAGATCTGATCCCCAGTCTTCATGCTTGCACAGATAGTGAATCATCCCCCAGCCTCCACTTCCTTTTTCCATGCAATGGCATGTGTTTCTGTCTTGAAGGAAAATGTGAAACAATGCAGGAAAAGGAGACAAGGCATCAGCAGTGGCCTTGAGATGAATGGGATCGTAATTGTTAGTGTAACAGAATCACCGGTAAAGGAGATAGATTCTGCACCAACCTCAGACTGGCAAAGACCAGTGCATTTTCTCAGCCACAAATGATAAATGTGAAAAAGGAGGAATGGAGTTCTGACCTGAAAAGATAATCAACCTAGAAATCCAGTAACCGAAAAACCCTGGAGAGGGATTAAGTCTACCGCCAAATCTCTTCTTAATTTTGTTAATCAGACATTTGTCAGCACGGGACACTTTTTGCCAGTGTTGAGAAAATCAAAGCACAAGAAGGGGGCCTGGGACACATCTTATTACATCCTTCATCACTGGGGAACATTTCTCAAGTTGACTTCCTAAAAGGCATTTGGGCTTCTAAAGAAGCTCGTGTATGAAGATAATTATTTCTGTCATAATGAATAATTTAACCCAACTCCCACCCTCAGACCACTCGTAGCTTTCAATAAAAGAAGACACACTGCCAGGTAACATATCAGCTTCTGAGTTTTATGAACATGGCAGAAATGTAATGAAAACAGACGTCTTCTCAGCCCTTCCATGCAAACCTCTTGACTGGTATTCTTTCCTTTTGCCAGTGTAAAACCATGGGACATCAGCAGTGGGCGTTTCTTTAAATAACTTATAGATGAGGAAAATGGAGCTGGAGTTCATTCCATCCTGCAGTCAGGGCACACAACTACTGAATACAATGGCATTTTAGACCTACACTTACTCGTCTCTTGATGAAAGTACTTACCTTCATCTCTCATAGCCCTCCAGTACTGTGACACCGCCATGTACTAAAAGTCAATAAAGCAAGAATTGCAGTGCCTTGATGCTGTCACACACTGGCTTGGTAATTCAAGCATCTCAGAACTCTGTTCATGTGTAGACAGGATCTGATAACTTAATTTTTCCCTTTAATTTTGAAACAATCTCACACTTCCAGGAAAGTTGCAATTCTATTACAGAGAACTTTTCTGAACTGCCTAAGTGAATTTCCTGTCTGAAGCCAGCATAGCACTTGTCTTACTTTCATTTCCTGCTGCTGTGACAAAAGCAACTTGAAGGAGATGAGGTTTATTTGGCTTGCAGTTCCAGGGTGCAGTCCATCACAGCAGGGAACTGGAGGTGGCAGGAGCTTGAAGTAGCTAGTCATTTTACATTATACAGATAAGAGCAGAGATCGATGAACTAATGTGTGTGCCGACTTGTGCTCAGCCCCATAAGTATAGAGTGCAGAACCCAAACACAGGGAGTGGTGCTGCCCACAGTGGGCAGGTCTTCTCACCTCAATTAATATTTCAAGACAATTTCCTAACAGGAGTCCTCACAGGTCAACTTGATCTAGACAATTCTGCCTGAGAGTGATTTCCCTGGTGATTCTAGATTGTGTCACATTGACAGTTAAAACTAACTATCACCATGCTTTGCTGTCAGCAACTTTTCTGTTTCTGTGAGAAAGTACCATGATCAAAAGCAACTCAGGAAAGAAAGGCTTTGTTTTGGCTTATGGTTCTGGAACAAGAAAGTCTATCATGGCTGGGAAGCCATGGCAACAACATGGCTTATCCACACACACACACAGGTAGCTGACAAAAAGAACAGGTAGTGAGATGAGCCTGTAAACTTTTTTTTTTTTTCATAATTTTCCTTTAGCGTTCTTTTTTTTTTTTTAATTTTGCAATACAATTCAGTTCTACATATCAGCCATGGATTCCCTTGTTCTCCCCCCTCCTGCCCCCCCTCACCTTCCCCCCAGCCCACCCCCCATTCCCACCTCCTCCAGGGCAAAGCCTCCCCCGAGGACTGAGATCAACCTGGTAGACTCAGTCCAAGCAGATCCAGTCCCCTCCTCCCAGGCCGAGCCAAGCGACCCTGCATAGGCCCCAGGTTTCAACTCAAGCAATGAGCACAGGACCTGGTCCCACTGCCTGGATGCCTCCCAAACAGATCAAGTCAATCAACTGTCTCACCCATTCAGAGGGCCTGATCCAGTTGGGGACCCCTCAGCCATTGGTTCATAGTTCATGTGTTTCCATTCGTTTGGCTATTTGTCCCTGTGCTTTATTCAACCTTGATCTCAACAATTCTCGCTCATATAAACCCTCTTCTTTCTCGATAATTGGACTCCCAGAGCTCCACCCGGGGCCTAGCTGTGGATCTCTGCTTCCAGATCCCTCAGTCGTTGGATGGGGTTTCTAGCACGACAATTAGGGTGTTTGGTCATCCCATCACCAGAGTAGGTCAGTTCGGGCTGTCTCTCGACCATTGCCAGCAGTCTGTTGTGGGGGTATCTTTGTGGATCGCCCAATGACGGAGAAATGGAAGAGATCTACATGAACAGCCTGGACATGAGTGGGGGTAATGAAGGTGAGGGTTGAGGGAAAGAGAGCTTGAGGGAGCAGGAGATCCCAGCTGGATCAAGAACAGAGAGGGAGAACAAGGAATAGGAGACCATGGTAAATGAAGACCACATGAGAATAGGAAGAAGCAAAGTGCTAGAGAGCCTGTAAACTCTTAATGCCCACCCCCAGTGACATCTTCCGTCAAGGCTCCACCTCCTAAACTTTCCAAAACCTCCCCAAACGGCTCCATCACCCAGGGACCAAATGTTCAAACAAATGAGTCAATGTGCAATATTTATGTTGATTTAATTGAGAATGGTCCCTACAGGCTCAAATAGTTGAATGTTTAGTCCCCAGTTAGTGGAACTCATTAGTAAGCATTAGGGGTTGTGGCCTTGTTGGAGGAGGTAAGTCACTGGAGGTGGGTTTTGAAATTTCCACAGCCCACACCATTTCCAGTCAGCCTTCTCTGCCTCCTACTTGTGGATAAGAATTGTAAGTCCTCAGCTACTGCCCCAGAACCACGACTGCTTGCCTGCTTGCTGCTATAATATTTGCCATGATCATCATGAACTAACCTCCAGAAACTGTAAATCCCAATCAACTCTTCTATATGTTGTCTTGGTGCCCTATCACAGCAATAAAAATGTAGCTATGCTGTAGGATGTTCTGTATGGCAAATGTGTTGCTGATTAGTCAATAAATAAAACACTGATTGGCCATTGGCTAGGCAGGAAGTGTAGGCGGGACAAGGAGGAGAGAAAAGCTGGGAAGTGGAAGGCTGAGTCAGAGAGACACTGCCAGCCACCATGATGACAAGCCTCATGTGAAGATGCCGGTAAGCCACGATCCATGTGGCAAGGTATAGATTAATGGAAATGGATTAATTTAAGCTGTAAGAACAGTTAGCAAGAAGCCTGCCACGGCCATACAGTTTGTAACCAATATATAAGTCTCTGTGTTTACTTGGTCAGGTCTGAGCGGCTGTGGGACTGGCGGGTGAGAGAGATTTGTCCTGACTGTGGGCCAGGCAGGAAAACATTAGCTACATAGCTAAGACAACATCTATTTTCCAAAATGCCTTACTGTGTATGTACTCCTAAGAGGGACAAAATCCACAGCACAACCTTCAAAACTGGGGGATATACAGGGGTCTAATCTTATCTCACTAGATTATTTTCATTCAGGCTTTTCTTTTTTCTTTTCTTTCTTTTTTTTTCTTTTTTCTTTTTTTTTTTTTACAAAAGTAACTCATTACCAATTCTGTTTTTTTTTTTTTCATTACCAATTCTGAGTTGCCTTTACCTGTCTTGTATTATGAATGCTCATATAAATATTTTTATCAATCTAGAGTAAGTTCCCAGGACTTTCCTTGAGGTATATGACCTTCCTTTGTTCCCTTGCAGATAATAGCCAATTATATCATAGAATTGACCTCAGTGTTTTCCTGGGCATTAGTACATTGTTACAGAAGCATCGCCACACACAGGTGACATGGTGAGTCGTGGTGGTTCTACTGTCCCTTTACTGATGCTATTAATTTTTGACATATGACTAAGGTGGTTTCTTTATAAATTCTCCAGGCTAATGACATTTTCTACATAGCTGTTAGGTATTCATCAATAACCTTTTAATTTACTCATTTATTTATATCACATGGATTATTATTTTATTCAATGGTATATAATTATTTCCAATCATCAGATATTTTGATATTTTACTTTTATCAGATTTAGTCATGTAAGAGCCTCTTTAACTGGCTACTGCATCTTTTTTGAACGACCTTATCTTACTATAAATCCTTCCTTGCTTTTGGGTTCAAAAAAGACATTGCAGGAAATACTGTGAATCAGCCATTGTGCCAAAGCATTTTGGAGCTTATTAGCAGATTATATAAGAAATTATTTAGAAATATTTAGGAATGCTATTTGATCACTAGGTGGACCTCATTGCAAACACAACCTCACATTAACATCCATATCTATTACTGTCGCTGTCTCTGACAAAATAAAAAACTGGACTGGAAAAATGGCTAAGTCAATAGAATGCTTGTCCTTGAAAACATGAGGCTCTAACTTTGATACTCAGAACCCTTGGTGGATAAAGCAGTCACGGTGGCATGTGCTGGGAAGATAGAGACAGGTGAATCCCTGGGGCTCGTTGGCCAGTCTGCCTAGACTATGATGAGTTCCAGACCAGAGAAAGGCATGGACTCAAAGCCAAGGTGGAATGCTCCTGAGTAATGGTACCCAAGGTTATCCTCTGCCTACCATATACACATGCACAAAGGTGACCATACATCCACATAAAAACCTGCACTCACATGAACATACATAATACACAAATCAAACACACAAATATATTAAAAACCCTCTATTTTCAGTAATACCTCCAAATTTATTCTACACTGTAGCACTTAGCCTAGATTTTTGTTTGTTTTGTTTCTTTCTCTTCTTCTATATTTGTAGATTGTCTCTCCAGTAAGAACAAAGCTGATTTCTGTGATAACGAATATGCTTATGAAATTGATCACTGTCCCTGTGTCATATAGAGCTCCCTTGTTACTGACCTTCTGCCAAGATAGCCCTCTATTCTGCTAGGCATCCACACAATGCCTTGGCCATCTTTCTTAGGTGTATTCCTCCTTCATTCCAGTTCTGATATTTGCAAACACTCTCTGTCTTCTGCTTGGGTGCAGAAGATATATTGTATATAATATGTATGTGTATATAATATATAGATGTAATATATAATATACTATGTGGAATACATGATGTGGATTCCCTCATGACCTTGCTTGGCTTCAAAAATTATGGAACACACACATCTCTCTCCGTCCCTACTCAGACTCCTTGATTGCCGAGTGGAAGGTACTTCAACTGAATTTACCTGAAAACCTTTTTGTCTTGCCTCATTACCAGTGGCTATAAATTTTTGATGAAACCACAGGAATCGATTTTATAAACCATGTAGAGTTTCCTCTGAGCTAAGACACTTGACTGCACCAAGATTTCTGTCTTAGATGAGGAGTGCCAACCATACTGTCTAGGTGTGACCTGAGAATTACTGTGACTGCATAGTACCACTCTACTCCCCCATTCACCATCTTGGAGCCCAAACTTTCAGACACACTCTCACATCCCCTCTCTTACTCTTGTCTCTGCACCTGTCCACTCTCATGTCTCACTCCCAGACTTTGCCACATTCATCATTTTGCTACTCCCTTCATCATAATCCTGACAGGACTTAACATTGGCTTCTTGGAGAATGGTGGGACATATACAAGTGTAGGATGTTGGCAGTGACGTCCAGAATATCCTTCTTGCATATTATTTCCTGTGACAGAACAATACCGTATGTGTAATGGATCAAGCAAATTAACACATTTACCATTCTCGTGAGGGCCAAAACAAGTGCTCATGTTAAATAGATATGGTTATGTGAGAGGGTTGCCATGACAAGCCATAAACTAGATGACTTAAGCAATAGAAATTCATTGTCTCTGAAAGCTGTCAAGTCCTAGATCAAGATGTCAGTGGGGTTGATTCTTTCTGAGGCTGAGGGAAGGAACTGTGGCACAGCTCTCTGGATAAATAGAGGAACATCTTCTCCCTCTGTCTCCTCACACAAATTTCTTTCTATGGCTAGCTCTGTACTCAATTTCACCTTTTAAGGAAGATTTATTTTTATTACTTTTAATTATGTGTATGTTTATATCTGTGTGGGGGTATGTGGATGTGAGCACATAAGCCACAGAGGGCAACTTGGATCCCCCTACAACTGGAATTACAGGAAGTTGTGAGCTATCTCACATAGCTGCTGGGAACCAAACTCATTTTCTTTATATGAACAGTACATGCCTTTAAACATTGAGCCATCTCTCCAGTGTCTCAATCTTACCTTTTAATAAGGATACCAGTTATATAAAGTTAGGATTAATGAATGCTAAAGATGTCATATCAAGTTGTTGCCACTGTAACATCCCTATTACCAAATGAGGTAACACTAGGAGGCACCAGAATGAGGACTTTAACATACGAGTTTGAGGAAAACAAAATTTAATCCACATCATCAGATCATCTCTAAAGGTTGAGCCAGAGACCCGTATTCCTTCCACCTTGTGGCTCCCTCATCTTTAACATAATCTTCCAAGCTTTCTATTGTTGTGCCAACTCACTAGAAGAAAAATGAGAAGTGAATACCAAACAGTGGTAAGTGTCATAGGTCCAGTCAGGAAATATCATGTCACTCATTCTATGTTGACCAGAACTCAGCTTCATGGTGAGGGACTTGGGAATGGAAAGTATAAACTAAAGAATTGTTCTAGAAAGAAATAATTGGTTTCCATGATCATTTAGCTAGCATCTCCCTAGTTTGTGTGTGGATAAATATATCTCTACAGATGACCTGATGTACACTCTCCACCTTATTCCTTTGAGACAGGGTCTCTCACTGAACCTGGAACAAGGCTGGCAAGCAAGCTCCCCACCCCATGTCATCTTCCTGACTTCATGATCAGCAAGGTAGTCTTCATTCTGATCTATTTCTTATCACTGCCCTGTTATAATCACTAATGTATTCTCTGCTGAGAGAAATGGTATTTAAAAAGTGAGGTATGTTGTGGCCCAGTTGTGGCTTATACAGATGAGTACTTCAGAGATTCTGGTCTGGCTTATACCCTAACACATTCCATTTTCATTTCCTATTGTTTGCCCATATGGGTTATTCAGATATGGATTAGAAGCTCCATCATTCTGGGCCAGCAAGATTGCTCAGGGACCCTGAATGCTTACTTGCCATACAAGCCCAACAACATGAGTTCCATTCCCAGAATTCATGTAAAGGCAGACAGAACCAACTCTACAAAGATGTCCTCTGACCTCCACCACTCCCTCCCTATTAATACTACATAAATTTTTTAATGTTTAAAAGAACTCCAGTATTCTCTAGGGAGGTCATTCTTTCCTTAGGGCTCTGGTTGGCTCTATTTTATACTAATGATAACTGCAACTACCAGCCCAGCAGGCCTAAATAAAAACATTACCTTATGAAAATGAAACTCACCACTGGGAATTTTTTTTTCCTTAACACTGTTCTGCATAACAATATTTTTAATAGGGTGATTTCCTACCAACTAGCTCACAAAACTCCTGTCATTTTTTAAAAAGCAGAATTAAATAATATGGGGCAGCAGAGTGTGCCAGGCATAGATCACAGAAGGCAGGAGGGCATTGTGCAGAAGGCGCAGTGAATAAGTTACAGCCTTCAATTATAAAGCTAGTGTTCGAGGTAGGAGAAGGAAGGCTGAGGCTGCAGGAGAGAAGCAGCTTCAGATGACATTGAAATCTGGTCCTTGAGAGCTTAAAGTGTACCTGAGAGACAGCTGTGTTGCTGACAAAGATTTTCTTGGACACAAAACATTGTAAAGGGGAGAAGGCGTTGGCTCAGTGGGTAATCACACTTGCTGTGCAAGCAGGAGGACCTGAATTTGAATCCTCAGCACACACATAAAAATCTAGGTGGAGTTCCATGCTTGTCTGCAACCCCAGCATTGTCAGATTCAGAGACAGGAGGATGGTGAGGACTTGCTGGCTGCAAGGCTAGCTTCAGGCTTATTGAAAGACTCTGCCTCAAAGAATAAGGTGAAGAGTGATGGAGCGGGATACCTGGTGTTTTACTCTGGGTAGATCGCTCAAGGGTACTTGCCACTTAAGCCTGACAACCTGAATTAGATCCTCAGCTCTTACAGTGGAAGGAGAGGACCCGCTCCCAAAGATTGTCCTCTGATCTTAACATGCATACTGTGGCATGTTATGAGTACCTGCACTCATACACACAAAAAAAATACATTTTAAAAATAACAAAAACATTATTAATAAATATTTAAACTCAACCTGCCAAAAAATGTTAGAGCATTTCCATCTTGGTGAGGATATGGTAGAGACAGTCTCATATGTAGTTAGTAAAAGAAAAGAAAAGAAACTAAAGAATGAGACCTTCACCTTAGAGCTTGGTAAACTGTTAAGCCAATTGTGTCTTCAGATAAAAGACTTTTGCTCACTGAAATTATAAGAAATTATATCTGTTGATCTTGAAGTATACTCACAAAATTTTACTATTTTAAAAATGCACATATAAGGCTGTACAACTTGATCCCATTTTCGCTAGTGCTCAGAATAAAAGGGTAGGAAATGCGGGAAGTCACTGCACAGTGCTGCCTGGATTACAGGGCCCAGTGATCTATCTTTTTTCGCCCATTCTTTGGTTTATTTGCAATTCCTATTTCTTACAAGTGTACATGCAGCTTAGAGTAATGACAAAAAAAGGAACTGTTACTATAATGTGTAGGACGAATTGCAAGATGGTCTTACTGATAAAACCTGGAGCCAGATATTGGGGTTAAAACCTGAGAGATCAGAATAATAGGAAAAGCCACAGACAACCTCACCTCACTGACACCTCAGTCTCCAAAGAGACCTACCTACTTCCTGTATACCCATACCTATATGCCTTTCTGTTCTTCCATCTCATTTCCTCTCTCCGCCCAGCTGCATCACTACCTGTCTGTCTGTACAGACCTCCAGACCTTTATGATTAGTGCTGGGATTAAAGGTGTGTGTCACCATGCTTGACTCTGTTCCTAGTGTGGTCTTGAACTCGCAGAGACCTGGATGGATCTCCTCCTCCCGAATGCTGGGATTAAAGGTGTGGGCTACCATTGCCTGACTTGTATGTTTAATATAGTGGCTGGCTTTTTCCTCTGGTCCTCAGATAAACTTTATTGGGGTGCACAAAGAAAATATCACCACAATAATGTTCTTTGTGTGTGTGTGTGTGTGTGTGTGTGTGTGTGTGTGTGTGTGTGCGCATGTGGAGGCTAGCGGATGATCTTTGCTGTCATTCTCCAGGATCCATTCACTTTATTTATTTATTTGGTTGGTTGGTTGCAAGGTAAGCATTTTATTGACTGAGCCTTCTCTCCAGCCACTGGTGCTGTTCTTACATAACAAACTCGAATAGTGCAGAGAGGTAAAGGTATGTCTCAACTGGATGGTAGAAAAACACCCCACTTCCTCAGTCTGTATCTGCAGACCCACACAAATCCAGGTCAAGCTTATCCCAGGCTTGCCCATCCCAGGCTCACCCATTGCCATCTGACCTCCTCCTACAATGGGTCTTTTGATGTGAATCATTGTCAGTTTCCTCCAACACTCGACTCTTAGGGAGAAATCATCTTTGCAGGAACCTGAATTGAGAGTGTGCAACATCAACTATGGTAGCTGAAATAAGTGGGGCCGAGTTGTGTGGCACAGTTTCTTTTACGAGATTAAGAGCCTGACATCTTCACAGGGTCCCAGACAGTGCTTGGTTGATTTTAACATCTGCCAGTAGCAGAAATTTTAAAGTCATCATGATAGACTGTCCTTATTGGAATGCTAAATGGCCTTCCAAATGCCTCATGGCTGCATACCCATCAATATCCTTGAAATCATTTAAACACTAGAACTGAGGATTTCCTATATAAATCCTGCCCAACTTCCAACAGCTCTGGGAGGGCTTAAAAAAAGGAAGGGTTAAATTAAAAGAATTGGGCTAATTAGCTTAGCGAGAAGGAAATTGAGGAGAAATTTAATATCTATCTTAGGAATCTAGAAGATCATCATAAATAGATTTTTACAGCTCTTCTCAACATTCAGAGAGAGCAAAATTTTTGACGCAGCAAGAAGGAATTGAATAAGACATAGCACCAAACTTTCATTTCCGGCACTGAATTAGGCTACTCTGAAAAGGCTTATGTATTTCTGGAAATCTTTCAGAACAGCACAGACAAGCCCTGTTCAATTACCTGGCCTCCTGGATCAATCGTCCTAGATCAAAGAATTCAACAAATGCCCTCTTGTCTTTCTCTCAGACTTAAGCATGTGTAATTCTAGCTCAACTCCCAGTTCAGGCTCTCAAAGACTGCCAGAGGCATACACCAAAATAGCCACGAAATGTTCAGTGTTAATTTTTCTAAATGCCATGTGTCCTAAGATGATGTGCATTGCATTTACAGAGTGTTATGATTCTGGAAATTCTGCAAGCTCTACAGTCAAAGCACTTCTTACTGTGATGACATTTGAAACAAACATAGATGTAGCACCCCGGAGAAAAGTTTTGAAGCCTCCTACCATCTACCACCAATCATGTAAATACCTAAACTTTTGTCTAATGTCAAGCAATGAATCCGAAATTGTGCTCTCAACTCCCTGCAGTCTTTCGCAGTCCTGTACACAATTAAAATATGAAAGGAATTCATTTCTTTTCCCCAAACCAGTTGAAAAATGTCATTCTTTGTTTAATGCTTTTCCAAGACCGAAGGTGGTGTAATTGGACCACAGTAGTCAAAATATTAAACAAGTATACTGAAGCCAGCGAGTGGGGTATTAACCACACCCTGGTAAAATGCAGGCTGGTGGCACATTCAATTAAAACGATCTCCGGGTTACTTAAGACTCAGCACATGAAACACTCCCCCAACAACTCAATGATGAATGCTTTCCCTGTACGGTTTTCTGTCGCGTTCCAAACCTTCCCCTTGGGCCCCAGCTGCCGTGCCCAAAGGACAATGACTGAACAGGCAACTCAAGGGACTGCAGCTTTGCTGTTTACTTGCTTGTTTATTTGTTTGTTTTTCCACTTTGAAACCCTTTTCAGGGAAGCGAGCTCTTAGCAAACTTCTGTACTTCATTCCAATTCCAGAGTCTCAGAGCGATAATTAACAATTAGCTTTGGTGCCAAAATAAAGCACCAATATCTTTTGGCTGAGAGGCAAAGACAACACAGGAGGCATTTAGCATTAGTTAATGAATAATTACTAATTAATCAATTCTCCAATAAATAGCCATGTTCAGTTTTGCCAGAGATTGTTGACTTTCAAATTGTTCCCTCATTACCAGTAAAAACCAATTTAGGGGCTACACGATGGCATCAATTTTTTTTTAATGTCACACTGGAAAGGGAATCATAACTGAAGTGGCACACAGCTGCTAAAGGTCCATCTATACATCTTAAGAATGCATTTCCAGCAGATTAGAGCATTCTTCACCTCGAGTCTCAGTGTTTTAAATGCAGAATGGACACTGTCAAGCAGTCATGAGCTGAGCATCCTTGCTTATAGCTTAAATTCTTACATAAAGCAGAAGGGACTTAGAACATCTCCTTCTACCTTGCGAAGACATTTGTGTATGCCAGGCTTAGTCACCAGAAATCCTAATATTCAGCAGTATTGTTAATTATAATATGGAAACTACTCGTGTTTCTATTTGGTTTGTGGCTCTCTTTGAAAAAGAGCTCTCAGTGTCTCCCTCCTTGGTCCTGGGTGAAAGGTGAATCACAAAGATTCAGTAACATTGTCTCAGCTTATTAAGGATCCTAGCAGTCTGGCTTTCTTAGTGTTTTCGCTCTAGTGCTGTAAAACAAAGACTTTAGGAAATAAGAGACCAGCTGAGAGAAAATCAGAGCAGGGGACACAATAAATAGATGGGCTGCATGTTTATAAAATCAGTATGTGAAAATCGTGTGTGCCTTAATGATAAATGCAAAGAACCATGCTTTTACAACTCCTCCAGAAATCCTTACAATGACAGTTTCCTTGGAGTTCTTAAAAACCTGTTATCACATTTGTGTGTGTGTGTGTGTGTGTGTGCGCGCGCGTGCGCACTCGTGCATGCATGCATCTGTGTGTGGGTGGAGGTCAGAAGACAACTAGTGGAAACCAGTTTTCTCTTGTATTATATGGGTCCTGGGATGGAACTCAGGTCGTCAGGCTTGAGAGCAAGTGCCTTTACCTGCTGAGCCACCTCACCAGCCTCTTCCTTAGGACTCTCAGCCATGTGTTCAAATACTGATGTGTGTCTTGATGAGCAGTAACATACATCTTGTCCAAGAGCAGGGGGAGTAGTGCAAAGAGGTTGGACATGAAATCAAACAGGCCCAATTCAAGTTCCAGGTATGATTGTGCGATGCATTCTGTGACCTTCATGGCTCATCTAGAAAGTGGGTTCATCAACTGCATTTTCAGGATTACAATGTATATTAAAGCACATACAAGCTTTACAGTCAGTAGTCAACCCGAATTTAAAACAGAACTAAAATTTTACTCTTTGTGGTTGAGGGAGATGGCTCAGTTGCTAAAGCACTTCCCTGTCAAAGCGTGAGGACATGAGTTCAAGACCCAGGAAAAAAAATAATCCCATGATGAGGCATGGTGGGTCACTGAGGCTCCTTCATCCACCGACCTAGACTAATGGATGAGTCTCGGGCCACTGAGAGATCCTATCCCAAAAATATAAGGTGGGTGGTGCCTGGGTTGTGACACTCAAGGTTGTCCTCTGACCTTCATATGCATGTACAGAAATGCATCTACATGTATGTGTGTACCTTCACCTATACATATTAACATGCATACCACAGATACACCAAGACTTTTTTCACTGTAAGAAATCTCATATGCAAGTGACCTACTGTGGTTTGGGTGAGTGTCTCCAAAAGTCCATGTGTTGAAGGCTTGAGTCTTCATTTGTGACATGAGAGGGATGTGGGGAAACCTTAGATGTGGAGCTGAGCAGTGGGAAGTCACATCACCAGGGCCATGGTCCCAAAGGAGACTCCAGGACCCCAGTTCTTTCTTTGCTTGCTGAAATGAACAGCTCGAACCACTATGTGCTTCACACTGTGATTTGCCTCAGCACAGACCCAAGGGTGATGGAGTCAAGTGGCTATGGGCTAAGGCCTTTGGAAGCATGAGTCAAATAAGCCTTCCTTCCTCCAAGTTGAAGGTCTTGGTAATGGAAATTGTAGTTATAATGGAAACTACAAACATCCACTGGAGATGTTACCCATAATTTCTTAGCCTTTCTTCTCAGAGAGGGATATAATCTTATATTTAGAGTCACATTGACAAGGCTGAAACTGAGTCCATGATGAAAGCCCAAGTTACTCCGGCAGCTAAAGAATGGCGAAGGCAGAGCTTAGTTCATAGTCAGCTTCTTAACCTCACAGAGGTAGATAAAGCACAGGTACAGGGTGAAACAAATAAGAGGGAGGGTAGGCTAATAAAGGAAAGAGGTGTCCAGATCTTTTCTGGGAATAGGTAGAGAGTTTCTGGAATATGGGCTCAACATCTTTTGACTCAGGTGTAGTGTAAATTCTACTTGGTCTTAATAATAAAAACCCAGAGTCAGATATCAGTGTGAAAGCTAAAAGATTAGAGAAGCAGAGCAGCCAGCCACTAGAGAGACTTCTTACCTCTACCAAATCCTTGGACTGAAAGGGCCCGAGCTCCTGCCTCCACCCCATCTTATCTATTCCTATCTCCTCCCAGCCATAATATCACTTTCTGTTTCCTCCTCCCAAGTGCTGGGATTAAAGGTGTGTGCCACCACTGCCTGGCCTCTAGCAACTAACTCTGCACTCTGATCTCTAGGCAAGCTTTATTTGTTAGAGCATAAGCAAAATATCACCATACTCATTTTATGGTTCTGTCTGGCCATGGTCATCACAATGACAATTTTTTAAGTGTCATGATATTGAAAGTGTCATCTAATGTGCAAATGGAATTATAATAGGGTTTGAGGTCATCCTCAGGTGTTAATTCTCAGGTGCCATCACCTTAATTTCTGAGACAGGATCTCTCACTGACCTGAACTCTCCAGGTAGGCTAGACTGGCTGATTAGTGAGCCCATGCGTTTTGCCTATTTCCACCAACTCAGCTTTGGAATTACAAGAATGTACCAACCATGTCCAGCTTTTTATTTTTTTTTTTATTTTTTATTTTTTTTTTTTTTTTGGTTTTTCGAGACAGGGTTTCTCTGTGTAGCTTTGCGCCTTTCCTGGAACTCACTTGGTAGTCCAGGCTGGCCTCGAACTCACAGAGATCCGCCTGGCTCTGCCTCCCGAGTGCTGGGATTAAAGGCGTGCGCCACCACCGCCCGGCTTCCCAGCTTTTTATTTTTATATGTGGGTTCTAGGATTCAAACTTTCATCCTCGTGCTTCCAAGCACGTTACCAAATGAGCCATCCCTCTGCTTCTAAATCATCATTTATGAAAGTGCCACGGCATGCAATAACTTTGTTAAATAAGCCTGTATGTTCCTCCCTTGTTAATCTACTTTTTCTTCTGAGGGCCTCAGTCCTGAACCCCCCAGACACTAACAAGTGTCAGAAACACAACACAAAACCCTTCCACCTGGGATAAATAAGCATCTTCTCAGCTTGCTCTGTTCTGTTGCCTCCAGTCATTAGCATATGCATCATGAGGCAAAATAAGGGCAAAGCAAAAACCCAAGAGGAGAACCAGGGAAAGATCTCTTCTGGGGTGGGGTGTCAGATCAGGGGAGCCCCATTTGTGTTGTGACTCCCAAAGGGCTCTGCATTAAGGAAACCTAAGCATGGTCAGCAGAAGTCATAGACTTTGAAGACTAGAACAAAGGAAGTCTTTCTCCCATCAAACAAACAAACAAAATGTTAGGTGGTGGTGATATATTCTAAAACCAAGATGATCCTTAAAATAGCCAGAGAACCATTTGGTCTATAGTGTAATATTATGATGGTCGTGGTGGTGGTGGTGGTGGGGTACCCAAGCACCAGGGGAGTTGGTGATTGTGAGCCTAATCTGTGTCTCCAGGTAGTGTTGCCATGGAAACCACAGATTCCTTTCCTCTGGACCACACCCACTCAGTGCCTTGCCCTACCTTCCCGTTCTCTGATTGTACACCCAACTGGAATAATCCATGTGATTTATTCCTAAAAGGTTGGAAGAACGGTCTTACATGACCTCTTCCTGTCAAAGGGGTCCTTGAAATCACTAGGCAGAAGTAATTCCATGAAGAAAGGAGGTGAAATGATTAAAAAGACAGGTCAGAGGACAAAATGGAGTGAGTTGATGAGTGGAGATTTGTGGGTGGATCATCCAAGCCAGTGTTTCCACTTTTCTGTCACTGCTGTCAGGGAGCAACTGGCCCTTTGTTCATGTAAATGACAGGCTTTTAAGAGATGACCCCAGCCATTAATTTAAAACAAAACACCTCCAGTTTCTCCCTGTGGATCAGCTGCTTCCATGGAATCACAAATGAGTTGAGCTGGTTTTCCTGGGATGCCAGGGCTGTCTTTTCGTTCTCACTGCAGCAGGAAAGAGAAATTTTGCTTTAGGAAAGCAAAACTGATGAATCTCGTCTCTGTGGCCTTCAAAAATGTTAATAAGTAGTCCCGTGCATGGAATCATCAACAGTTTTTCAGTTTCTTATCTTGGCCTTTTCTCCAGATTCGATCTGACCCCTGACATTCGAAGCTCCCTCCCCTCCCCCCATGTACTCACAGCTTTTCTGCAGCCCCTAACCCAGCTCCATTTACATGTAGCAATGGCTCAGTCGATAAATACCATTTGCAAGGATGGCCTGAGTTCCCGGGGGCTCAGTTTCTAAGGCCATTGTCTCTTCTTCAAAGTCAACCTGTGTATATTTCCAGTGGTCTCTAAAGAACAAACAGAAGGCAAATTCGAGCCCTCCATCTGACACTTCTAGCTGGTGACAGGGTTAGGATGCACTAGCTCAAAACATGGCAGCTTGGAAACTGGGAAAACTGTAGCAGCACACCACAAACATGAGAATTCTTCCTACCTCCTCTCCCTAGAACCAGGCTTTAAAGCCCAGAGAAAAACAAGCTGTAAGATGCCTGTTCTGGAGAAGACCCCTAACCCCCTTTTCTTACAAGGGAACACTCTTATCTCTGAAAGCACAGGGACACAGAGGGAGCAGAATCTCAACAAAGTGGCCTTGCTTCCCGCCCTCTGCCAGCTTCTTACTGATGGAGCTGAGCCTTTTTGCCCATTCATGTTTCTTTATGACTGAAGAAATAAAGTTTTCCTTGGACTAACATAAAGACACAGATGGCTTTTTCTGTTTCTCTAGGCCTTCATTTCTGAATCTTGTGTCAAATGAAATGCTTCTTAAATCAATCTGCATGGTTTCCCCTCAGTAATTTCTTGTTTGTATTTGGGTCTTTGGCCTTGGCTCTCAAGAGGGCTAAGGAGAGAAGATGTTCCCTCCTTACACTGATGTTGCTCCTGTCTAGGGAATTGGTTTTAGCTTTTTTCCTGTTCTTGTTGTTGTAATTCTTTTCCCTCTCTTTTTGACATTATGTAGCCCAGGCTCACCCTAAACTAGCAACTCTTCAGCCTAAGTCCCCCGAGTGCTGGCATTGTAGGCATGAACCACCACAAACAGCTTCCATGTCTAGTTTACCTCTTCCTTTACAGAAAGATCAGGTTTGGGGGTGGGGGGAGTCCCACTCCTGAATGCAGTACTACTCCAAACTAGAAGAATTCACCCTGAGTTTGGACCTATAGTAAAAGCTGACCCGAACCCAACACAAATCATGCTAAGCACAGCAGGGATCGAGACAAGCTCTTAACACCAACATCTACAGAGAGCTGGACAAGAACTAAAGCAAGGGAGACACACCGTACAAAGAGAAGGGATTCTCAGAAATGGATCAAAACTCCTTTGTGTTTTGATGACCCCCCTAAAGATTCATCCTCCAGTGTGTTAGCTACAGGTGACGAGACAAAGCTGAATTTGAAAGCGAGCAGTCTGGACAAGATGTGCTCACCTCTAATTTTGAAGATTTATTTTGCTTTTTATTTGTGTGTATGTGTGTGTCCACATGAGTATATGCCAATGTATTCAAGTGCCCATAGAGGCCAGAAGGGAGCATTGGATTCTCTGCAGCTGGAGTTATAGGAGTTTATGAGCCACCCAATATGGGTGCTGAGAACGGAACTCTGGTCCTCTTGTGAGTAAAGCAAGAACTCTGCTTGAGCCGTCTCTCCAGCCAGTCACCAGTAATGTTGAGAATGTATAATAAATGGTGGTTCAGAGCTCTTGAGCATTCATTCTGGAAAGTGAGAAGCTGCCAGTTGTCTCAGCTAGTGGCAACACAGCCAATGCCAGACATGAATCACTCTATAGTGTTCTTTCTCGAAACAACACAGGATTAGCCCTAAATCAGTGTATTGGAGCCAGAGACTTTCATCTGTTTATAATCTCCTTTGCCTCTGGTTGCTGTAAAACCATTTTCATTTTACTCACAAGCAGACCTGCTTGGCGAAGCATATACTTCTCCTTAACCACCCAGGCTGTCTTAAGGAAAATAAAATTAGAGTCGGTACATCAACACCATGGGGAAAATGGTAATAAAAGAGTAGAGTCCGCAGGACAAACATGGCATGGTGGCTGGTATTTAGACTCAGCTTTTCAAATTTGCTTGAAGTCAGGTCTGTCATTTACTGTGTGAGTGTCATCTGAGAAATCGTTTTCCAGGCAACTTATAACCTTTGCCTCAGTTTCCTTGCCTGCAAACATACGATTAGAAAGGATGAGTGCAGGGGAAGAGTAAAGATTCTTGGAAAGCTGCCTGGTTTTTTTTCCCACATCTAGAAACTTTTCCACTTACAAAAAAACCTCAGCTCTCTAGATTCAGTGCTCTCAGGAAGAACATTGGTGTCAAAAGAGACAAATACCAAGCCGTTCTCTGCCTCCACTAAGCAGAGTCAAACCAAAAGCAAACCGCATTCATCCCGACTTTGAGCTTTTTCAGCATTGAGGATTTTTCAAAGAAAATGAGATCTAGGGTGAAGGAAGGTCCATGGTGTTAAGCTGAAGAGGTTCTTTAGTTCTACTTGAGGTTAGCACAAAGGCAGGTTTCCACATAGGAGTAGAGGAAGGGTTTTCTCTCCTCACACTATTGGGGTTGGATGGTTCTTTGATTGCTGAGGGCTGTTCTGTGTGTGGTAGGAAATTTAACAGCATCTTTGGCTTCTACCTAATAAATACAAGGAAGTCATTCCTCCCTCTACCATAGTTATGACAACTCAGGATGATGTCTCTAGAGATTATCAAATGTCCCTGAGAACAATATTATCCCCACTTGAAAAACACTGGAATAAATGATAGACAGACAGACAGGCAGGCAGACAGACAGATAGACTAATAGAAAGATTATAGATAGACAGTAGATGATAAATAGATGAAAGACAGATGATAAGTATAGATGTTGATATATAAGGATATAGGTAAGAATAATTGATAAATGGATCTCAATGGTTAAAAATATTAAATGTCCCATAATAAACTCACAATTACCCTTTGAACACACAGACCCAATCATGTCCATTAGATGTTTGCAAGTCCTTTTTGCTTATCAAATAGAATTCAAACTCTCTAGTATTTAATGTTATCTTTCACATTTGGTCCCTTTCACTGCAGATATATTTCTCACAATGTGTTGTTCTTCTCTCAACCTTTACATACACACATACACACACAGGTTTTCCAGAAAATTTCAAACATAGCTTGCATTTTTTAATCTTACCCTTTCATCATTTCTGTTTAATTCTCCTACTCTATCATAGCCTAATCTATAGAACAAATGTTCCAGTTTCAAGGCTAGGCTACATGTTATCTGTCCTGGAGAGTCTCTTCAATATGCAGTATCATCCTCAGGAGCACTTGATCAGTTATGAGCTGCAGTTCTCTGATCCTTCCTTCTGACGGCTCTGATAGCTCTCTTCATTATAGCTTATTGAGGATAGACTTGCCTTCCCTGTAATTAAAGACTGCATTCTGCTCATGGCTGAGCTAACACTGTCCCTGCTGGCTCATAACAGGCATCCCGTGGAGATTTGTTGAGTCTGAGAAGATGCACTTTCTCTTGCTTTAAACTTCAAAGCCCCTCTAATTCTTGGAGTTTCCACAGACACTAATTGAACACCTGCAGTGGACACACCACCACGCAGGTTCAGGCAGGGGCTGTGTAGCCCAATGGGGATAAGACCAATGCGTAAGTAGAGACAGAGCCACAGTCGATGCAGAACTGGTGTTCTTTGGGAATTCAAAACAGTGTTTTCAAATTGGGAGACAGAGAACACGCTTGCTTGGAAGACCAAGAACGGCTGTGGGGAAAGTAAATCAGGGATAGCAGGCAACTCTAAAGAGCCAGGAATGATGGAAAATGTAGTTCAATCATGGCAAATAGCCGTGAGACCACACTGCCTGGCACTAGATCTTCAGCTCAGCCGCATGGCTTTGAACAAGTTGAAATGACTCTAACCCCTAGTTTCTTCCTTTGCTGAATGACAATAGTAATTTTGTTTGTTCATTTAGTTTTGCCATGCTGGGGATCGAACCTTAAGCTTTGCATTTGCTAGGAAAGTGTTTCTACCACTAAGCTGCATCCCCAGCAGGCAGTATTGACTTATGGAGATGGAGATAGAGACGTAGATAGACAGATAGCATACATGGACACATTGATAAACAGTGGATATAGATGGGCAGATGGATAAATGGGCGATAGATAGATGTACAGATAGTTACAAATTGATTATAGATATATACATACACACCTGTATACACACACATATACACATGTATATATGTGTATAGTAGTGATGGAATCAACATAGATACATACATATATAAATGGTAGATGGAGATAGATTAGATAAATGATGAATAGATAGAGACAGATCTTGATTGGAGCCATATGAACTAAGTGAAATAGTGCATAAAAACTCATCACACATAGGATTTGACATGACAATTACTCAATAATTCATAGACATCATTACTATCACTGTCTGTGACTTTTCTGTTCCCAGGTAACCTAAACTTACGAGCAGGTTTGATTTTTTTATGCTCACTGCTCATAAAGGGTCTTTAAACTTGGTCCTTTGTTCTGTGCTAACTACCTTCTGTGCCTTTTGCCCAATATTTTGAGAGTTAGGATCTGATTCCTCAGAAGCAATGCATGGTTAAGTACAGTCTGATAGCCTAAGCTAGGAGAAATGAATATTGTGGTATAGAAGGCTTTAGCCATTGACTGAGGTGATAGCTTTGTGTGAAAGTGTAAGGCAGGACTAAGTGGTGTCTTGTTTGCAGGATGAGGAGAACATAGCTGAGGCTGTAAGATCCTGGGAGGGAGGTGCAGCGAAGGCCTCCAGACCTAATGAAAAAGCATCAATTCCTAACTCCTACCTGCAGAACAGATACCATCTGTAGGCAAGGCTTTCCAGAGGAACAAAAACAATAGAACGAAAAAGTACATATTTGCACAGGCAGAGGAGTTTATTACATTGCTGTATACCACTGTAGCTGAGTTATTCAATGATGCTTTGATGAAGCACAGACTGAGAACCTTGTAGCCCCTCAGCCTACAAAGCCGGATGCCTCAGCAGCTCAGCATTCTTAGTCTGGTGCTGAAAGTTTAGAAGATTTCCTATTGAGTGACTGGTATTTAGTCCATGTAGGGAGGCAGAGGATGCTGGGTTTGGTGCCTGCAGAGAACGGCAGCAGCCACAGCAGCAGCTGGTAAAGGAGGAGAGACAGACACACTGACCCAGAAGAAGCAGAAGCAGACAAGCAGTAGACTATTGGTGAAATTATTAAGGCCACTCCATGTAGTTAAAAGGAGATTTATTTAATGGCGTAACTTACAAATTAAGGGATAGGTAGGTCGCGGGGTCTGGGGAAGGTGTATCGCAGTTCAGCAGTGTTCTCTGGAGCTCTGCTTGGTCCACCTCCACCTTTCAGGGTCCTGGAACAGAGAGAGTGCTCGCCCATCCAGGTCTCCAGGCGCCTCCCTTGGCCCCGCCTTGTAGGCGTGACAGTTGCAGAAGCCTCAATGGGGGTTGGAACTTCCAGATCAAAGCTGGAATGGCTACCCACTACAGTAGACACTTCTTTCTCAGACTTCTCAATATCTGGGTCACCTGTTGGGAAAGTGCTTCCTCCTCTGAATGGGGAGGATCTTTCCCCCACGGTCAGTCCTTTCTGGAAATGTCCTCACAGACACACAGGGATGGGTCTCCTAGTTATGTTCACATCTTGTTCAAGTTCACTGTCAAGATTAGTCATCACATCATATGAACACATCATAACAGGACTTAGCTGGCAAAATTTAGTATATACCAAAAATGCAATGGAATGAACACCCTATTCTTGGACTGGGGTGATGGCTCCATTACCAAAATACTCAATTCAATCCTCCAGAACCCATATTCTGAAGCCTAGCATGGTGATACACAACTGTAATCCTAGTACTATAGAAGTAAAGACAGGTGCATCCCTGGGGCTTGCTGGCCAAGAATCCCAATGTAAACAGTGAGCTCTAGGTTAAGTGAGAAACTCTGACTCAAGAATATAAGGTGGCAAGTGACTAATGGAGCACCTGTCGATGGTTAGTTTAACTGTCAGCTTGACACAACCTAGAATTGCTTGGGAAGAGAATCATACTGAGAAGTTATCTAAATTGGGTTGACCTGTTGGATTTAATGTAGGGGTTGTCTTGATTGCTAATGGATGTAGGAAGAGCTTAGATGCAGTGAAATTCCACGGAGGATGTATTTTGCAAACTAAAGAGATGAAATGCCAATTGTGTGCTGTTGTTATTTTTAACTATAATGGATCATTCTTAAATATGACATTATGTGATGATTGAGAAGTCACCTGGATACAGAAACCTCAAGCCTGAGGCTGTTCTTAGAAGCACATGGAGACATAGCATACTGATCTTGAAAATGAGGCATGGGGTGAAATCATCCTGCAGGTCTTCCCAGCTCCCATATGCAAAGTTTTGTTACTGTAACTGCTTCAAATATTAAAATGAGGCAGCGAGGACTTCCTTCTTGTCTCATATTTATACATATTTCATGTACAGGAGGTAAATATATTCTGAGAAATCCCACAGCACAGAGCTGCATAAATGCCTATTATGGAATACTTTCAGCACCCACAATGTGTGAGGCACTAAACTTCCCATCCAAACCTTCCTAAGTCTCTGTGGTTGAAAAGATACTTTTACTTTGCATTATCTCATTTGGTCCTTTCAAATGGCTTGGATGAAAGTCAGGATAAAAGTACTAGGGGCATTTCACACAGAGAGAAGTAGAAGGTGCTGGAACTTTACAAGCCTTGTCTACCATCCTACATCATCTAGCCAACTGGGAGTCCAGATTTGATCTTGGAACCTTGGACTCGTAGAAATGGGCCATTTGAGCTTTGTGTCATGGTCCCTGTGTTCAGGTTTTCAGAGGAACTAATATGAAGTAAATAGAAGCTTCTAGTAGGTGCTGATTTCAGCTAGAGGAACTCATATTTTCAAGTTCATTAAAAATAAACACAGCTTGGGTCACCAACAAATCACACTAGTCATATGATTAGATTTGATATTTATTGTCCCTTGGAGTGAGATGTTATGTCATAGACTTCATTGTGTGATTTTGCCCTGATTTAATGGGAAGGGCTGATTTGTAGTATTTAAAGGCAGATTTCTCCCATTTATCATTGAACATACATTAAGCCAAATGAGTAGCAATGTCAGGGAGTGGGACAGGCTACTCCTTGAAAACAGAGATACCTCAGAAAGGCAAAGTGTGTGTGTGTGTGTGTGTGTGTGTGTGTGTGTGTGTGTGTGTGTGTGTGCTCATCTGCTGTTTATGTGATATATCTGGATCCAGCACCCATTAATTTTTACTAAACAGTTGAGAACAAGATGAGCTTATGTTTTAGTAGAGGGTGGGATGAGGGCACAAATAAGTAGAAACAAATAATTTCAGTCAGAAAAAAGGGTTATAAAGGAAACAACCAAGGCAAAAAGACAGATAGTGGAGCGGGGAAGGAGCCCAGTCTGTAAAGTACTTGCCTTTATGTGCACGTATTTAGCATGTTCAAAGCCGTGGGTTTAATCTTCAGTACGATTAAAAGTACCAAACAGAAGAATGCCAGCCCAGTGACCATTAGGGACAGGCTGGCAGTTGCTCAGGAAGAAACAGAGGTGCCAGTGAAGCTAAGTTGGTCCTGGCTTACAGAGAAGTCTATTGTTTGAAGCTTGGGGAAAGGAAGGAATGAAAACAAATATAATTATAGCTTATGGTGCCGAGGGGCTGAGGGTACCAGCATCCCACAGGGACGATGAGACTGGAGATGTAGGGAGAAATTCAGGAGCTGTATTGTAACAGTGTTCAGTTTCAGTCACTCACTCACTATCTGGGGACACCCCAGTTATACAAATCTGGAGCATTAGGATCAGTTTAGCATTAGAAAAAATGATCATGGAAGCCAACACACAGGAGGCATTTAAAAGACAGGATGCGGACTTATAATTTCAGAGACACAAATAAAACACAGAACGCTGAAGTGGTCATGATGTAGGAGGATAAGCAGGAGAATGTGATGTTGTGGAAGACAAGGCTACCACACTGTGTGGGACTGAGAAGTTGGGTGTCGATTTTATCATTGAAGTTACTGCAAAATGTTTAAGCATTGGTAAGGAAGCTCCAAGTGTCAGCTGTGTTCAGCAAATACTTCCTGTGAACACCGAGAAGTCAGGAAAAGCCAGAAATTGGGGTCTGGCTCTCAGTTCTGCTGTGTGCTAACTGCTTGGCCTGAGACCCTTTGGGGAAGCGACTCTGAACGCATCATCTTGGAAAATGCTTTACCCCAGCGTATTAGTCAGGTTCTCCGAGAAGCAGTACTGAGGGAAAAAGAGAGGGCGTGGCTATTATAAGGAACTGACTCACATGATAATGGAGGCTGACAATACTCAAAACCACGGGGAGAGCTGGCCTTCTGGAGACCCTGGTTTAGCTTCAGTCAACCCCCAGCTTGAGGCTTGAGATCAAGGAAGAGCTGATGTTTCGCTTTAAATCAAAGGCAAGGAAAACCTATGTTCTAGTTTGAGGGCTGCTGGCAGAGGAGTCTGCCTTCCATTACGAAAAAGGAAACTATCTATGTCCCTGGTCTATTGATTTAAACGTTAGACTCATCTGGAAACAACCCAGCGCAACGCTTCACCACACACCTGGGCCGGTTCGTTGAACCTTATATAAAACTGGCCATCACACACAGGCTTAATAACGTCTGGTTGGGGATGTTTCAGAAAAGGCTCTTATAGATGTATTTCTTCAAAAGGCCCCTTAGCCAAGTACCCTCCACAGAGCAGGGTCCACAGACTCAAAGACAACCGATTACAAACAAGTGGAACAAATGCTTTTTCAGAACTAATTTAAACATTATGTGTTTCATGTTGTAATACTACAGCGAGTGTAAACAGGGGCTAAGCTGACAGGCACTGCAGTGTGTAAGCCACTGGTGGGTGGGGTTGCTTTTGTTCGAGGTCCCACCCCCGCCACGGGTCTGTGAAAGATTATCTTATTTCACCTTAGGGGCAGGGGGGAAAGCCGTGCCTCAGGCTTAGAGGACTGATCTCCCTCGCCATGCCTTCTGATTGTCGGCTTCCCTTCCGTAAACTCACCATTCTTGGTATCTAATTCCTCTGGTATTTGGGTTTTCTCTTCCTCTAGACTAGACACGAGTGCAGATGCTCACACAGGCCGATAGGTGGCAGCAACCTTCTGAAACAGCTGCAAAGGTAGCGCAACCTTTCACACATGTTTCCTCAAGCGCTTGAGACTTGGGGTGCAGCCCAGGCGAGATGGGGTGTTAGCGTTCACACAAGCTGCGCGCTTTTCCTCTCCAAAGGAAAAAAGTGATGCTGCCCGGCGCCCATTAAAATATATCGTTTTAAATAAAACTAACACTCACGGAACGATTCCTATCCTTTTACCTTCTGGTTCAAATGTATTCAGAATCAAGTTGTAATCTTTATGATTTTGCGTGTGTCGCCTCTTATCGTTTCAGCGGCAAGCAGGAAGACAGAACGACGCATTCCACTCTGGCTGTAATCAGTGAGATGCAGATACCCAAGTAGATGTATCGTTCCCTGAACTTTACTTAAAGGTAATTGGTGTGGAGAGATTGAGAATGGACATATTTGCCCAATTACTGATGACTTCACCTAGTAGGAGTGTGATGTTGTACAGGTCACGCCACATGCAGGCGCTGAATGTGCTCTTTCACAATAAAAATAGCTGACCCTGGGGCTGGGAAGGAGTCTCAGCTGATAACACTCCTGTCTGTAAGCATGAGAACCTGAGCTTGGAATCTCGAAACTCACTTTAAAAGCTTAGTGCTGAGGCACAGGTCTGTAACCCCAGAACTAGGGAGTGGGCAGGTAGAGCCTCAGAGCTCACCGGTCAGGCAGTCTAGCCAGTAGGTGAGCTCCAGGTTGAGGGAGAGACGACGTCTCAAAAACTGAGATGCAGAGTGACTGAGAAAGACACTGGATGCCAACCTCCAGCTTCCACTCATGCACACACTCATGCACACACTCATGCACACTCACAGGGACACTCATGCACACATATGAACATATGCACACATACCAAATACACACAAAAAATAGTTGGTATAGATGCTAAGGCCTGTGTCTTTCCACATTTAACATTGCCTTCTTCCTAAGTAGCTCTGTAGACTGCAGGAACTCATGGAACATTTTAGAAACCTGAGTCTATTCTGTGGAAATAACCTGAAACTGCCCAAGATAATCGTTTAAGTATTCTACTGGCTTGGACAATCAAGAAAAATAGGATAAAGTCTTCACTGCCAGCCAGATTTCAGAAACTCACACACACACACACACACACACACACACACACACACACACACATACACACACACACACACACACACATACACACACACACACACACACACACACACACACACACGGTCTTGAGTACTGATTATTAGCCTTCTTGGTCCCTTTACTCTGCTACCTTTTTGGGCAGCACCCAAAAGAGAGAATACAGTGACAAGAGCCATGGGCACTGTTTTCTAAGTACTTTGTGTGGATATTTCTTCTAAACATTTTTTTTTAAACCGGAGCTGAGGACCGAACCCAGGGCCTTGCGCTTACTAGGCAAGAGCTCTACCACTGAGTTAAATCCCCAACCCCTCTTCTAAACATTTTATATGTATTTTTGAATAGGAAATTCGCAGACATGGCTTCAAATGTTTTAATTTTATTAAAAGAAATAAGATTACGGGATTCTTTCAAGTGGCTGCTACCCACCTGCAGGTTCTTGGCGTGTCCTTCCAAGGCAGAAATAGGAGGAAATATTTGTCCTTATTTTCTCTTTTTTTTGGGGGGGGAGGGGTTTCAAGACAGGATTTCTCTGGGTAGCTTTGCGCCTTTCCTGGAACTCGCTTTGTAGACCAGGTTGACCTTGAACTCACAGAGATCCTCCTGTCTCTGCCTCCTGAGTGCTGGGATGAAAGGCGTGCGCCACCACCGCCCGGCGGATGTTGTTGTTCTTTTTTTTTGGTTTATTTTCTCCATTTTAAATAGGAACTTTTGTATTTTAAAGAAGCACTGTAGCTTGGAGATCATTCTAGACAGATAATATGGAAAGTTCTATTATTCTGTTTTATAGATGCATGATAACCTGCTATTTGACAAATCAAAATGTGCCCATATATATGTATATATGTGTATGTAATATAAAATAGTGAATAGCATATATGTTGCATGAATAACATATACATATATTATGTATATAGATATACATGTATGTTAGTTTCCAAGGCATGCATGCTAGGCTAGCCTCAGATGTGATACACAGCCAAAGGACCTTAAGCTCCCTGGTCTGCCTGTCTCTATTTCTTAAGTACTGAGATTACAGAAGTGTGCCACTATACCTTATAAGTCTTGTGCAGGGGATTGAACCCAGGGCTTCATGTGCGCTAGGCAAGCACTCTACTCACTGAACTACATTTGTGCCCTACCCCCCCCCATTTTATTGCATTCACCAGTTTCCCACTAATAAATGTTTAACTTGCTCCTATCTACAATTCTAAACAATGCTGTAAACAATCTCCAGATACACCTTTTCAACATGTCTCAGGTCATCATTGGCATTAACGGCCAGGAGTGTTATTGCTGTGTCTAAGAGTACATGTCGTTTTTATCCTCTCTGGCATATATCAAAGTTTTTATGACTGAGTCTTGCATATTTGACATTTATTCCTATGCATTTTATCTCTCTTCATGGGGGTCTCACTTCTATCAAATCTTCTGAAAGCATCAATTTTGATTACTAAATTTATATTTTATTACTTTAATATATGCTTAGGAGTGATTTAAAAGTAACTAACACATGGCTGATGGTTACTCTTTGATTGTCAACTGGACTGGATTTAGAATCACCTAGGAGACACAACTCTGTGTGTGTTTGTCAAGGAGTTACCAAAGATGCTTTACTGAAAAGAGAAGACCCTCCCGGAGTGCAATGAGCACCATCCCACAGGCAAAAGTCCTGGACTGAACAAAAAGGAGAGTGAGCTGGGCACTAGCACGCATCTGATATTTTGTCAAAATAGTGACAAAAGGAGCTAGGATTTCACCGGGTTTCTAGAAGTTTCACATCTGTTGTTTTCTACTAATACCATTTTAAACTTTCCTATCTCTCTTTTGTTTTGCCTTTTTGTGCGTGTGGCATTGAGGTTTGAACCCAGAACCACGTACATATTATAAGCACTCTACAATGACCTATATGGCCCTACTCTTTTCTCTTTCTATGTGTGGGTGTTACATAAAACATATATAATATGTGTATATATTAATCAAGTTGTTCTAAGTGATATTTTTGGAGGATTTGCTATTTACTGGCTGCATGAGATTAATCAAGATTTCCTCTTATAGATTTACCTCTGGTTGCTTTCTTTTGTCTCCTGTAGTCTCTGCTTTGTGACCGTGTAGCATCCTTCAGAGCAGGGATGATAGGTTTTCTTGATGATGTTCACAAACAGGCATTGTGCAGTATTTTCTAAATTGTGCTTATGCTCTGAACAGAATTCTTCCTTGTCTGTGTTTCTGTTTTGTTTTTCAGTCTGAGCGATTAACCCAGGACCTTAAGCATGCTGGGTAAGTGCTTAACCACTGGGCCACACCCTCAGATCACCTTGTTTCTATTCCATTTTAGTTTGCTTCTACTTCTACTTGAGTATTCATATCTTTGAAAACAAGTTGGTTTGATTTCACTTTTATTGAGCATAAAGTTTTATTTAGTTTTGATCAAAATTGATGCCTTTTGATATTAGTAGGTAATTCAATATCATTTATAACTATGAATGATACAGATAAATTCAGTTTAGTGAATGCTAAACAAACAACCTATGAACTAAGCCACAGCCACAGCCTACAATGTATTTCTTAAATCCTAAGCCTTGAAGATTGAAATTACACTTTGATTCACAAGCTACAGAATAGATACTGTATTAATAAGTGTGGGGACAGTGATTTTACTGTGTATTTCTTCACTAAGGCTTTTGGGTGATCAGGGATATTCTGAGTAGAAGTCATTTATTCATTTATCATAGTTTGTATATGTGTGTGTATGTATGATATGGGGGGGCACATGCATGCCGTGGTGTGTATGTGGTGGGTCAGGGTACAACTTTGTGAAGTCAGTTCTCTCCATTCATTTTTACATGGGTTCAGAACTGGACTTGGGCTATAATCGATCTTGCCAGCCCAATGAGTGGCAAGATTTTAAAAGACATTTTCTTCTCTAAGCAGCAGTAAAACATCCAGTGAGCCATTGAGAAACAGATGTGCTGTCATCCAGGCTTTGTTGCTCCATTTATAGGGAGAAGGCATGGTTGATTGAGTTCTGATGTTTAAAGAGTGTAAGTTTCTGGGAGTGGTAATTGCCTTCAACTTAAAGTCAATAGTTGTGAATAGCTTAAAGAAAGAGTCAGTCTATCCTTTGGAGCTTTGAAGCCTGACCTGGACTCCTCTCTAGCTATGCAAGTCTAGACAGCAGCTTCTTCCAGCAGAAGGCTGCTTGAGCTACAGTGGAAATGTGCCGCTTTGTGCACTCATCTTCATCATGTCCTTTCTGGAGCCTCAGACTAACTACTGCAGCCTCTGCCTCAGCCTCTGCTGTGCTTTGCTGCTAGGACAAGCCGCTTCCCTGACCCTTACGAGACACCCTCTGCCAGCCTCAACCTTCTACAGCTTGAACTGCCCTCCCAAGACTCGTGGAAATGACAAAAAGAGAGCAACAGTTTGGGTCTGAGTTAGGCTTTGACTTAATGGGATTTTATCATTTGCTCTTCTATCCAGACCACTAGAACATTCTCCATATCAGAAATCATGCTGTTTTGCTCCCCCACATCATGCACTGTGTTCACTGTAGTATTTATTGCTTTTCATTTCCTTCAAGAACATGGCCTTTGCATTCACAACATGGCTATCAGGCAGAGGAGGCCTAGCTCCCCATGCTCAATGTCTTCCATGCTAAGCTTCATGATTTCTAGCTTTTGATTGGAAGGGAGAGCTGTGTGTCTCATCCTTTCAGTTGGATGTTTAGAGGTTATTGTGAGGTTATTAATTGGTCTAATTTTAGCATTGTGCAAACACCTGGTTGGCAACAGTCAGAATGCATCCTCCTACAGATTAAATTTGTTGTCTTAAGGGGCTGGAGAAATGGTTCAGTCATATGTGTGAGTATGATAATGTGAGTTTTCATCATTAGCACCCACCTTAAAGCTGGCTGTGGTGGCACATGTCTGTAATTCAGGACTTCTGGGGCAGGCACAGGAGGATCCATGGGGAGGGCTGACAAGCCAGTGTAGCTAATAGGTAATCTCTGTGTTCAGTGAGAGCTCCTATCTCAAATAATAAGATGGAAAACCATTGAGGAAAATACCTGATGTTGCCCTCAGGCCTTCACAATCACACACATGCACTTGCATGCACACGCACATACCCATGTGCACACACACACACATACATAACACATACACAAATTAAAAAATATTCTGTCATACATGGACAGTGGAAATGGCATCCCCAACAGTTATATTAGTGACACCAAAGATCACCCATTCCAGATCACCACAGCTCATATAGTGATGAAAGTATTTATGTGGCCCAGAAAAGGTGTACACACCATTGGGAAATCGGTGCAATAGATTTGACATGAAGATTTAATTTGTGAACAATGAAGAATCTGTGAAGTATGCTGAAGCCAGCTACCCTTGAGCTGCGCTCAGTGGTAACCATTGTCTTTTATCTACAGCCCAATTTCAGTTAAGACTATTAGCTCTCTTGCTGCCTCACACGGTCCTGTCAACTACGTTAATGCTCCTTTTTCCTGGCTTGTGAGTTTTAAATGATTAGATTCCCAGTTGATGCATTATGAAGACATCAGCAAACCTACTGGCCTTCCAAAGTTCCCCTTAGTGTTCTTGTAGCATGTGGTTAGCCCCGGCTAGGTGTTTCCTCTTTCTCCTCCACCCTGCCTCCCTGGCCTTCCCCTTTCTTCATGTTATTTTGCACTTAATATTTTCCTGTGCTACTGTGCATCCTCTTCTCAATTGAATGTGGTTTGTTGTTACCACAGCACAGGCTGATGAGAGATATGATCTCCGTGTTTGTGTGGTTAAACTGCTCCTTTTCACTCTACCAGGAGGGTCTGTTGACATAAACCTGTGACTCACCTTTTATCTTCTTAGGTGTCTTCTAAATGTTGCTCTATAGTTGTAGACGAAATTCTAAACAGTCTTAGTAAATAAGAAACACAGAGCAAAACACAGAGCAAAACACAGAGGAAATAGACAAAGAGATCAGAGCAATAGCCATGACTAACTTTAACTTACCACCAGAAGTAGCTTCCTGTCTGACTTGTCTTTTTATTGCGTTCCTGTTCTGCCTTCTCATTGGCTCTAAACCCAACCACATGATTTCCTCATCACCGCCTGTCTATACAGACCTCCAGGTCTCTATGGTTGGTACTGGGATTAAAGGCTCGTGTCACCATGCTTGGCTGTGTCCTTGACCATACAGAGACTCTGCCTGCCATGTGATCAGATTAAGGGCATGTGCCACCACAGCCTGATTCTGCTTATGACTCCCTATGACCTCTGATCTCCAGGCAAACTTTATTTATTAACATACAAATAAAATCACATTTCAGCACAAATAAAATATCACCATATATGGTCTTCTGGCATTGAACATTGCTACAGAGATGTTTGTATTTATTCCTGTCCATGTCTTTATTACACTATGCTTGCCTGGCTTCCTAAATATTCTTTTTCTTGTTTTTTTTTAAGTTCTTTGCTCTTACTAGACTGTAGCTTGACCTTGGTTGTTTAGTTTGACTAGTTCCTGACTTGTAGTATAACTGTTTACCATGCACACTTATGTATTTCAATTTAGTTAGACTTTGGCATATTTGTTCTAATCAATTCTTCTTTGAGGATTCCTATTTTATTTATATGAAGTCTATTTTGTTTGTCATTCATATCAAACATTTTCTCTCCAATGCTTTTAACCATTTATTATCTTATTTTACTCATTTTTATTTCATTTCTATCCTGGAACTCTGTCTTTTTTCATGCTACTGATCCTTGTGATTACTGCATTTTCTTTCCATTTCTATAACAGTTTTGATCTCTCTTCTCTCTGTTCTCCAAAGAACACATTATAGAACCTACAGCTAGCTGTCTCACTGTGTTTTTCCCGAGTTCTCACATTTCTGTTTTATGGTATTCCTTCTTGTAAGCAATTGCTTCATTAAGACCTCTAAAATAGTGCAAACTGTTTGGTCACAATATCTTTTGCCTAGTGACACTGTTGCCATGGTAATAATCTATATCAGTTGGAAAGCTTTTTTTTTCTCAGATCATTTCCACATCTGTACTCCACAGATCTTTTAAAAATTACTTAGCATTGAGAAATTGGCTTTCATGATGCAGCTAGGAGCAGGGCAGTCTATGCTGAAGAAGCAGGTTAGCATTCTAGCATTCACAGGAAAGGCCGCTCCATCCCCATCTCCACAGATGACGGCTGCCTTCTATGAAATCTTGTTCCTCTCTGTGAGGCTATATTTCCAATTATTTGGCTCTTGAGATTTCTCAAAGCCAGTCTGGCTCCATCATGTCTTCTGACACCAGAATCCCTTCGTCTAGAGCAACACATCCATGTGTCCAAAGAGAGATGCCATCTTGCACGGCCTGACCTCGATAACAGTATTTTCCTGTGTGTCCTTGGTATTTTTTTGTGAGAATGTTATTTACTGTTCTCTGAGCTTCTCATTTTCATTGCTCACCACTGGCTTCTGCCTAACTGTGGGTGTCTGAAACTTCTCAAAGGCATTTTGAAGCCTGAAGGTAATCTAATTTCCATATGTTATGGACAACTGAGTTAACAAGATGTTTTATTTGCTTTTCCAAGAGAAGTGGAGGAAATATTCATTTAAAGATATACTATGATTAGGTTGACATTCCTGTTCACATTTAGGTTCAGTTTCTTCCAAGTGTTTGTTGAAACTGATTCTGTCATCCTGCTTTCTGTGTCCTCCTTTATGCCACTTTTGACCTCCATGAACCTGCTTCCTGTCATTCATTATCACAGATAATATTTCCCATGTCCCACTCTCATTTTTCATGTCTTGTTACTTCCTAATTTAAAACTGTATCTCTCCCAGCCTTGGTTTATCATGGAATGTGGAAATGAATAGTATGCGCACCATGTATTAGCTCAGATATCATTGTAATTGTCTATCCATAAACTTAATAATGATGTTTAGGCCACTGATTAATTTCCAATAATATTCATGCAACAAGGCTGAGCATCTAAATGGTGTTTCCTGCTTCTGAGAGTCCATGACTCTCTGAAACCACCAGCTTCTTTCCAACACCTGAAAGTTTATATCAGATAATGAATAAAGCTTACTAATAGGGTACCTTGAAGTCAGATGACTCCAATGTACCAAGTCTGGTGTTGTTTCTACCAAAGCAGGAAGACAGCAGCAGTGGACTGTAATTTCAGCTCTCTTCTGCCTATGGGCACCCACAGGAAACACCTTCCTCTGACTCCCTCCCTCTAGTGCTGTGAAATGCCACCTGGGTATTTTCCAATGTCCCTGCTGTGTTTGTGTTCCCTGACCCAAGAGGCTGATGTTCAGCACTGTACAGGGAAGTCCAGTCCCTACCCTAGCCCATCAGAGAACCAATCAACCCCACTTACTCTCCATCCTCTCTCAGGTCTTCTGGGCCGCATGTTGCTTACCCGTAGTTTGTCATCTGGCTTCATCTATATGATTCATGCTGCCTTAAGTCCATGTCTCCATTTAGTTTCACATTTGGCTCTAATTTCTGGAATTTGCCTAAATTCACCTTCCATATATATCCCAATTTCCAGAACAGAAGTCCAGCTGAGTGCTCAGTTCCCCCAGGCTTCTCTGATAACACAGTCCCTCTCCAAGGGTGACTATGGCTACCTGCCGCCCTACACACACACACACACACACACACACACACACACACACACAAAACACACACACACACACACACACACACAAAACACACACACACACACACACACACACACACACACACACACTATGCCTACATGTCACAAGAAATGGAAACTTGCTTCCTTCACAGATTTGTAATAAAGCTCTGAGGTTTATGTGAGGGGATGTGTATTCACTACTCAGCTCTTCCAGCCCTGAAAGTATGTGTAAATATCTACCTCCTTCCCTCTCAGCATCTTGTTTTTTAGAAACAGAGCTCAAATACGTGCAAGTGAAAACCCTCCTGGATACAACTCTCGGGGGTTAGACATCGTTCTTGTTCCCCCAAGAAAGACTTCACAGTAACAGTTTATCTCCATGACAACCACGGGAGCTAGATTTTTTTTTCTGCTGTGTTTTCTCATTTTTATTTTTAACTTTTCATGTAGATAATAAGTGTTTGAAGTGTACAATGATTTCACAAGTAGGTATTTACTGAGTCCATATTAGGATAAAGCTCCCTCAGATTAAGACATAGGCTATGGTCACAATCTAGGACACCGAAATCTAAGAAATATGGTGACTTTCTTTAAAATTGAGCTTGTCATTTATTGACAGAGATTTTAAGCAAATGAATTTATTGTGTCTTGTATTGAAGTTTTTTTAACATTTAAAAATTGAAGGCAGTTCTACTGCAAGAAGACCCCAAATTATATGTTTCGTAGTATGGGAGTTGCTGCCCAGTAGAGCTGAACAACACTTGGTATGTGTTTCTGTTTATTCTTTTCCTTGGTAGAGTATTGGTCTGTGACTGGCTGAAAATTTCACTTCAGCATATTCCAAAGAGGAAGCATGTCATAGCGTCTTGGTAAAGGCTCTCTTGTATTGATGGCAAAGTCTCACTGTAGTATCACAGATGGACTGTCCCACTGAGCCTGTTATTTGTGAAATACCTGCTCTCTTAAAAAGCAGCCTGCTGCTCTGTGCTGCCTTCACAAAAGAGAAATCCATTCTCTCCACAAGCAGTTGTCAAGCATAATAAAGAAAAACTGGCAGAATAATTTGGGTGGTTGCCAAGTCCAGGTTAATATTGTGTGAAAGAAAACATATGGAACAACAACATTTTAAGAGCAGTAGACACCTTCATATAGAAGACTCTGGCACAGCCACCAATACATCGTGGAGTAGACATCGTGGAGAGCTATGAGAAGACCCAGAATTCTGGGCAAAATACTCCATGAGTGGAAAGCAGAGATACATCCTCAAATGTCTAAATTCCTGCCAGTCCAATACAGCAGTCTCCATCATTCTTTAGTTTCCAAGAAAGAAAAAGTTTTAATGTGTTAGCTAGAGATTTGATGCCGAGACAAATTTATATCAAACAACACAGTGAGAACAACCCCATTTCCCTCTAATTCCTCCTACATTTTGCTTAGTCTTTTTCCCACCATTGTCTACTCCTAGTGAAAAGTCCTCTTCCCTTTGTCTTCAATGTCTCTACAATTGAACTTTCTAAAATTTTACATCAGTTCTCAGCCCTATTCACTTCTTTCTGTCTCTATTTCTTACATAAGAAGCATTCTGTGTACATAAAAATACTCTCATTGAGAACTGTGTGTTTCTCCCATGTGGGTCTGTCTTTTGTTAACATAATTCCTAGACTATCCACAGACCCAAAGGGCAAAGGGAAAGTCTTTCTTCCTCAGTGGAAGGGAGGGAAGGAAGGAAAAAGGGGGAGAAAGTAGAAGGAGAGGAAAAAAAGAAGGGGGGGAGGGAAGGAGAGGAACTATCCAAGACAAACACTGTCTACTGGCTTTTGATCATGGACCTTGTTAAATTACGTCTTACAGGGACTGGAGAGAGGGCTCAGTAGAGTGACTGCTCCTCTTGCAGAGAACAAGAAGTCAGTTCCCTGCAGCCACACTGGATGTCTCCCAGTAGCCTGTAACCCCAGCTCAAGGGGGTCAGAACCCTTCTTTTGTCCTCCATGGTTACCCACACATGTACACAGCACACACACACACACACACACACACACACACACACACACACACACACACACACACACACACACGAGAGAGAGAGAGAGAGAGAGAGAGAGAGAGAGAGAGAGAGAGAGAGTTGAGGGAGGGAGGGAAAGAACACAGTCAATAGCACAGTGAGCAACAGTTGAAATTTGGAGTCAGCTAGCTCAGCTTCACATGTCAGCTTTTCTATTAGGCTCTGTATCCTTAAACTTGCTTTTTAGCAACTATCAAATCGAAGAAGCAATCCTTTCCCTGTTAGTTTTGGGGGGAGGTAAATGAACTTTGTTAAGCAAGTATCATCCATGCAGTACTGGTTTGGAAGGCATATAAACTGCAAAACTGAGGACATCTTAGAGAGACACTACGGGTTGGGACCTTGTGGCAGGATTAGTCTGCAGAGAGGGACTGAAAGGGAATTGGTGAAGCCTTGGCTATGGGAAACATTTTACATCCAAGCCAGGACAGTTGACAATAACATAGGACACATATCAAACACATATGCACATACACATACCTTACATAGTCCAGGACTCTCTGCCAAGGAAATGGTGACACCCCCAATGAACTGGGTATCCCTACATCAACTAACATCAAGACAATCTCTCATAAACATGCCCACAGACTAACTTGATCTAGAGAATTCCTCAAGGGAGGCTTTATTTGCACATGATTTCAGCTTGTGTCACTCTGACAGTTATAGCTAACCAGGGTAAGTGGATAGGTGGATTTCAATTTGAGTAGGCTATACCAATAGCAGGTGGGGAGCAGAGCTGAAGCCTCAGGTACAGCCAATAGTTCCCTTGGTGCATACATCAAGTGAAGAGATGACATGTCTCTGAGGGATGTTGCCATCACAATCTTAGAAGTCCTCCTCTTTATAGTGTCCAGGTGAGGGTGCTTAATGCTTCCCTTAGTCTGGTATGCCTGACAAGTTCTTGGGCTTGATTTTCCTGATCTGATTTTAATGACTCCATGTGCTTCTATAGTCCCAATTTACCTTTATAAATTTAAAGGTTGGTATCTTTTTAATTTTAGGGATAAGTTAATTATGAGTCTGTGTCTCCTGGGTGGAGCCAGGCAGGTGGTGTTGTTTATATGCTTACCATCACTCTGTCTCTATATTTGTACTCAAAATGGAGCCAAATGATAGCTCTACAATAGAGTCTCTTGGGGCAAGGCACAGTCTGAAAACAAAACAAAACACTGTTCTACCCAAGAGAGAGTAACAGAACAGGGCAACGCCTGACCTCAATAGCTACCCCTCTCACATCATCAAAACTTGACTCCTAAACTCAGGGGAACTACCTAGTTGGTAAATAATTGCTATATAGGCCAAATAGTGTATCTTGATTCCATGCAAATAGGTGCTCCTGTGAGCTTGGGATCCATTTAGTTGTATCCATCTGGCTAATATAGATCCCTTATGAGAAAATAACCATTCATAAGTATAATTGTCCTTCAGATCTGTGAATTGTTCCAACAATTATCAAACATGGAGAGGTACAGAAAACTCCAAATCTGTAGTCAACTGAGCACAGTAAAGGTGGCTTGGGATACCTCATAATTGTGACTGTTATTTGATGTGTCAACAGTTTTCGGAATGACTTTGCCCCAGTATGTGAGATCTAAGTTTGGGTCATGTCAACACTGAATTGAATTGCGGGAAACTCAGTCAGAGCTGGAGAACTGCTTTCAGAATATGCTTCTCGACAATGGATTCATTGATGTCAAGTTAGTCTCTTGCAATGAGCCACATGAGAGTATAACATGGTCATGGGCAAATGTTTCAAGACGGCTCATCTTCCCTATGTCTCCAAGAGCTGCTTGCTCAGCATTTATTGGCACCTTACCATAGTGAACCAATGGCCTATACTATTCAGTGTTTGTTATCAAATAAGAGCAAGAGTTAAGATGGCCTGAGCCTAAACATACTGGAAACTCATCCCAGTAAATCTAAGACAATGTCCCGTCTGAACTGTGACCAGTCCTCCTCCTCTACACTTCTTCTACAACACTCTCACTTTAGCTTAAGTTTTGTTCAACTCTTGCATTGATTTGAACAATGCAAAATTCTTCTTTAAAAAGAATTTGGAGCTAGAAAAATGACTCCGTTGGTAAAATTTACTTACCTCACAAGCATGAGGACCTGAGTTCAGTCCTTGGCACCCATGTAAAAGCTGGGCTTGGCAAGTATCTCACTAATCTAACTAATCTAACTAACCCGGGCTTGGAGAAGCAGAGACAAGGTCTCTAGAACTCAGAGGCCAGCTGCACCGCCTTAAACAGTGCTCTCCAGAACCAGTAAGGAACCTTGTCTCAAAAAATAAGGTGGAGAGAGATTAATGAAGATACTGAAATGTTGATCTCTGGTCTACACACACACACACACACACACACACACACACACACACACACCCTGAAATTAAAATGAAACATGGCAATCCTCTCTATTAATAAATCAGGAGAAGCCGTCTTGATGACTTCATGTCAGCTTGTGATTGCTTTTGCATGGTTTTCCCTGTGACCTGTGTAGTTTATGTGGATATTTAATAAGGTGCAGGCCTTCTTCCCATGTGAGCTTTGGTTGGACTTAACCCATCTTCTAGGAACTCTATGAGAAGGTCTTCTCCCCCAGGACTCAGGAAACTCACTTGGGTGCTATGAGTTCTTCTAGATAATTAACCCAGCAGCACAGCTCCCAGCCGGAACTCTCCCTTTCCCCCACGATCCACTCTTTTAATTTTCTCCTAATTTGCTTAATATTTCTGCCTCCCTGACTTATAATTCACTTAAGAGCGTGAGCACACATTCGTTATCCCAGGGAAGCACTGTTTGAGGACCGCCTGACCCTTTTCAAATCCAGTTTTCCAGTGTTCATTTAAAATGGAGACTGGGCTATTTCCCTGCCGGTAGAAGTGAGGATTTAGTTGTATTCTTGAGGGATGCTGTTGAAATTTTTGCAATAAATTTGCAAGAACTGACTCATCCGATGTAATGAATCACATTAAGAATTTAATTAGAGCATCAAAGGTGGAGACTCAGGAATAAGAACTGACAGATATGGAGGCTTAAAAACCCCAGCTCAGGGTAAAACTTCATAAAGGGATATTGCCCCCACTACACACACAAGCACTCACACAGCAATACCTTCTTGCAATTTCTCATTTTGGCCCAACCTACACTAAAACTGGTACATAATCCTTCGAACCCATCTCTGTATTTTTTTATTTGACTTTAGTGTATGCACGTATGTGTGTATGAATGCATGCATGTATGTATGTGTGCATTGTGTATCTATGTCAGGTTTGTGTGTTTATGCCTATGTGTGTGACAGAGTGTCCTCTTGTTTGTACACTTGCATATGGATGCCAGAGGTGGACATCAGATATCTTCCTGGATTGCGCTGTAACTTGTTTTATTGAAACAGAGTCTCTCACTAAACTCAGAGCTTGCTGTTTAGCTAGGATGGCTGGCTGGTGAGGTCCTCCTTTCCCTGCCCTCAACCCAGCACTGGGATCAGAGATACATGCCTCTGTGGTTGGCTTTTTAAAAATATGAGTGCTAGGGACTTGAACTCAGGTCTTCATGCTTCCATAGCAGGTACTTTACCAACTGATCCATCTTCCCAGTCAGGAGAACTCTCTAGCCTCTATCTTTAAATTTTTCTCAATATTCAATATATCCTGCACTCTGTTTCTTCTTCTGTGAGATATATGGCAAGACTGGGTTTAGGTTCAATGTCAGGCATCTCTAGAAGTTTCCATGATTTAGGAAATGTCTCATGTGTGTGTTTTGCATCAGAGTAGCATGTGGGGAAATTTAGTATTCGAAATATGACTAGTGACACAATTGATAATTCTATTCGATCCAGATTAACACGCACTTACTTAAACATGTGTAGCTAATAGGTGTTATGTTGGATGGCTCATCTGTTGATACACAAACATAAAGATGCAAAAGACAAGATTTGCTTGACTAGGAGTGAAGCAATAAATTACAACAGACCTTGGCTCATGAGTGGTCATCTTCTCTATGTATCTGCACTGTCTTCCCTCTGTTTATGCCTGTGTCCATGTTTCCTGTTCTTACAAGGACATCAGTCATATTCCATTAGATGCCTGCCCAGTGACTGTATTTTCACTTACCCCTAAAAATACCTTATATTCAAATTGGTTATTGTATGAGCTTTCTGCCCCTGTGGCAGAATATCTGAGAAAACCAATTCAGAGAAGGAAAGATGAGTCTGGGCTCATGGTTTCAGAGGTTCAGTCCACAGTCACTTGGCCACATTGTTTCTGGGCCTGTGGCAAGCCAGAACACCGAGTGGAAAGAGAAGAACGTGCTCACACTGTGGCAAACAGGAGACCTTGGTGGGGACAGGCACAAAAAGCATATTTCAAGGGAAAGACCCTTCCTCTAGCCAGGTCTCCCTTTCTGACATTCCTACCACTTTCCAGGCACCATCACCTGCAAACCAAGCCTTCAGCACATGAGTTCTGGGGGACATTTAATGAACAAGCCATAGCAGTCACATTTTGGGATACTGGGTGTTCAGATTTCAACACATGAACTTCAGGGACATAGTTCAACCTCAGCAGCACCTTTGTCAACTCCTAGAGACTTCTCCAGGTCGCAGCAAAGGTGGGTGTTGTCTGTTCCACTTGTATTAAATTGAGATTTGAAGGCCAGGTGACTTTCCATGGTTGCACTTCCTGATGGAGCCAGACTGGTGATGTTAAGACCATTGTGTTAGGCTGTTTCCTGCTTCCCCTGTCAAATGCTCCTGCAGTCAATGGCTAATCTGCAGATCTCGTTCCACAACTTCCTAAGCTCCTCTCTTTCCTCTGTCATCCTCACCACTTTCATCTCTGCTCCACGCACTTCTTCTGGAGACTTCCTTACCCTTTCCTAACCAGAGAAATACAAAGGGCACACAGAGAGCTAACTCTAGATTTAACGACTTGGTTTGAAGACAGCATTCAGGTACTTGTAAAAGTCACCATATTTCATCCGTCTTCATAGTTGAGGATAGTTTACTCATACTGTACATTGAGACCTATTCACCTTGAGTCCTCTGTGGTTCCTGTCTCTCTGTGTTAAATTTGTTTACTAGAAAAATTGAAATGTTGCAAAGCTCTAAAATGTATGATTTATTTCAAAAAAGAGCACAATTGTTTTGCCTCAACGCTGGCTGGGTTAGGACAGACTAATAACATTGAAAACCATGCCATTTGGAAGAATCATCATTCCTGAAGCATTTTTAATTTCCAAGTAGCATGCTTTACCAGAGTACTCCTCTCAGGGCACCTGTGGTATCAAGCATTTCTCTTTCAAGAGAGCAGCGTGGTTTCTACAAGGCACATTCTTTTGTATCACACATTGCCACTGTGGTTCTGTCTCTGATCCCAACATGTGTTCTTACATCGTGTTTAATTTAGGAAGATTACAATCAATGATCAGTCCTAGATCCCACCTGGACTCCTTGTCATCTGTACTGTGGGAGAAAGCCTTTGATGTGCGTGTACTTTGAATTTCTGAAGGTACTCCTGATTATCATTTATGCTTCACAGAGGCTGAGACTCCCTCCTGTCCACAAACTTCCTCTTCTCCTAAATCATCTCTAATGTTTAGGAAAATTATTTTTCAACGTCTATTTCCCCCATGTCACGCTTTATAAAGCTCAACTCTTCACTGTGCTCTCCTCCACTCACCATCAGCGATTCTCATAATTCCCAGCTCGTGTGGGACAGTTGCTCCTTTTTTTTTTTTTTTTTTTGCTAACTTACTTTGAACTTATTTTTTTTCCTGCTCCATCAAGTAGAAGTTTTGCCATAAGAACCAACCAAACAAGTCTCTTCTGCCTTAGCACATCTGCAGCATTTCACATCGAGGAGGACATTACACCCACACACTGCACTGTGACGTTTGGTGAATAACAGACCACAGAGGATGTTACACTCGAGTACTGCATTGCAACATTTCAGTGAATGACACACCATATATGTGGTGTCAATGTCTATTGTATTATATTTTATATTATATTGTATTATTACCTAGGGATGTGATAACCATGTATAAACCCACTCTGTGTGTGCATAATGCTGAAATCCTCTAATGATGCTTTATCTGAATGTATTCTGCTCTTAAATAACATGTGATCATACTCATAAACACTTTATTCACACACACACACACACACACACACACACACACACACACACTGTACAGTAGAGAATGCGTTGAGTATCTTCAAAGAAGACAGCTGATGTCTTACTTTGGAGTTTAAGATTAAGGAGTTCAAAGAACTAAGATGATTCTTTTCTTCATTAAAATCCTGCCCTTGATCACTGTCTCCCTGCCCTACCTCCTGAGAAGAACGAGGAGAACAAAAGAAGATGTGTGTACCTGATTCATCCAGGATTGAAAGCTTTCACCCACTTAAAAAGTGAGATGAAATAGAAGCATCAGGAGAAAGAGCCCAGCCTCCCGCCCATGTACTGCTGCAGACAGTCACAGGCTGATGGACGTGACCGGTAACAGTGAAAACCTCTGTGTATTGCTCACATTGGTGGGAGGGGAGCATTTGTAGGGGAACAGAGTGCCATATGTCAGTATGAGGACTTGCTGCTTCTCTCTAAGCATCCCTGTGGATAGGAAACTGCTCTAACCCGCATTTTACGTTTTCAGGGCAGCATTTATTTTTTAGCTAACTCTCTCTCTCTCTCTCTCTCTCTCTCTCTCTCTCTCTCTCTCTCACACACACACACACACACACACACACACACACACACACACACACGTGCGCGCGCGCGCCTGCATACACATTCATGCACATGTAATCACACAGTCAATTTTGTTGTTACGTTATTGCTTGTTAGATTCTCTGGATTTTCAGGGTTCCGTAACACATTATTTTGGAGCACATTCAAGCAAAGATTAAGTGGAAACTTTGTGTTTTCAGGATAGATTGTGTTTTCAGGAAGTTATGAAGATTTTGAACAGGAGTGATCAGACCATAGTGAGCACTTAACTTGTAAAAGCAAACCAAATTATCCTTGTATCCTAGGTTCTGGATGACAAAGCATCACCAGGAAAACAAGTTTTAGTATGTACTGCACATGATCCACAAAAGTATCTGCTAATGACAAGGGGCCATTTTCAGAGTTCTGATGTCTGCTTGGCTTTTACAGAGCTGTTGAGCTTTCAGAAAACTAATTATGGTCCCACGTTACATCTTAGTGCTGGGACAATGGCTCTGATTATGGCCAGGCTTGGGGACTGTGAGGTAGTGTCTTCTTGACTACCTTGGGAGCCCTGCAGAAATATAATTCTATTTATTAGAAGCAGAAAGCTTAGAAGACTGTGGGAAACAATGGGTGCCAGAAGAAAAGCTGAGACCGTAATGGGGTTCTGAAGGCTTGCTCTGGAGAAAGCAGAGGTGCTGTTGATGGTGTTTGCATTTCTCTTCAGACACAAATCAATTGGCCACGTTGTCTCGGCAGGCCACTGCAGATGGTTTTCATATACGTTATTGATAATCTTACTTCTAACAAAGAAAGAAGAGGAGATGGGGGGAAATGTACGTAGTGCAGGGATAAAACGGGTGGGGCTCTAAGAAGCAGTTTAAAGGAAAAATAAATCATTAGAATGTATCTGGGGACGCTTTGACTTTTTGGAAAGCAAATGCTACACATGGTGAAATTTTTCCAGATATACAAAAATTTAGTCATTCAAACTTGCAAACTTTAAGCAATTATATAGAAGAATACATAATAAATGAGATAAATTACATAGAAATTCTCATGGAAGGGTAGCTCTGATAAACCCACCTTGTTATATCTTCAAAGACAAGGCATCTTAAAAACTGAAGTTTCATTACCTTAATCTGAATAGTTATGCTATGTAACGATACACATAGGCTACAGTGACTTCGTTGCCTTCCTATGGTCTGTGATGACCTCACACAGCACACCTTATTCCTTTGTAAGTGCTATCAGTAGTTTCTTGTGGGTAGGAGATTGAGTTTGTTATGAGTTTGTTGTAAAGTTGAAGTGGACAGGTCTGCATGTGAGTGACTGTGGGGAAAGGCCTAATTATGTTAGTGTGTGAGTTTCATTTCCTGAATTACTTTTGAAGTCATGTTGCTTAGGAATAAAAATTAGTGAAAAATATCACCTCTAGATATAAGAAAAAAAAACTCATTTTGGTTCGTTTTCAATAACATGCATTAGAATACATCAGAGAATCACGGGGAAGCAGAGGAGGCCTCTTTTTCCCCTAGCCAGCAGCTTGTCTGGGCAGTCCCAGCTCATCCTAGTGTTAAGAAGTTACAGTCTGCTGTATATACTGAGTACACATATCAGCAAAGGAAAGAACACCGAGCTCCAGGATATGCCTTAGATAAGGCTTTGCATCATGAACCAATAGAAAAAGCAATCTAAGCAGCAGGCAATACTACACATAAGGAAGAGGAAGACTACCTCCCTGGAGACCTCAGCCGACGAGAAATTCAGGGGCAGAGAAATTAAGGTAGGGACGACAGTGCCACTGTTTGGTGTCAAATTTGCATACCAGTATCTGATGGTGTGTTTGCTTTGGCCTTTTCTCTAGGTAATGGCCAGCTTTACAAGGTTGTAAAACAAACTGCTTCACTTTTGTTACTCTGAGTACCCCAGTACTCTTTTGAAGTGAAAAATCAGTGTTTTTCACATGAAAAACTAATGTATGTTGTGGTGTGTGTACAAGCAAAGTGTGGAAATCAGAAGCATCTGCATGCCACTGCAATGGGCCCATGAGATCACAAGCATCCTTTCTATGTGAGTGGAATCAGGTGACCTTCAGAGCTAAGCTGGACAACTGCTGTATATTAGTAATTTTCCTCGTGACTGTGACAAAATGCGTGACCTTAGAGGAAGAGGTTTCCTCTGACTCACAATCTGAGTGTACTGTGCATCATGGCAGAGAAGGTGTGGCAACGGGAGTGTAAGGTCACGTGGCATCCGCCGTCAGGAAGCAGAGAAAAGATTGTTGGTGCTTCGCTGTTTAATGTTTATTATTAGTTGGGAACTTTAGTTATGAAATGGTGCTGCCCACAATCAGGATTGCCACATACAGAAGACACTATTTTGCCCAGGTGCTCCCCAACACTCTTTCTGCTCCCATTCCCACACTACCCCAGAAACGAGGGGAAAGTGTACCTTATTGTTGTTATTGTTTTAAATACCATTTCAGAACTTCCAATGAGAGCGATAATAAGGGGCAATTATTTTTGACTATGACTCTTGACTTCATCCACTTTCCTCTGTCTGGTGTCCTCAAGGCCCTGCGGTTAAACCAAGAAATGATGCCATCTCTCCTTCCTACACTGTTGAGTCTCAAGTTCTTGAGTACCATCAACTTGCAGAAATGAAAATTCTTCCCTTATTCATGCTCAGTACTTTACCTAGTGCTGATGGCTCAGTCCCTGACACCTCCAAGCTGTCCCCACAGTACCCTGATAATGACAATGAATGTTAGTGATCCACTTAGTAAGTCCAGGTCAGAGTTCCTCTGTGGCTTGCTTAAGTGTAAGTCATGATTCCCACAGCTCAGGTTCATTTTTTTTTTTCTAGAGAGCAGCTGCTTCAAAATATTCCTGATGAAGCACATCCTTCTTGGGTGGATGGTGCCTTAAGATCCTGGCCTCTGATTCTGCCCAAAGTCAATGCCAATTCCTAGAGTCAAGACAGATCTTGACTTTCCTTTGTTCCTCCTAAAATTCTCCAAGATAGATCAGTGTCCAGGGAAGGATGCACGCTGTCTCCAGAATGTGTGACTCACTGAAATAGAGTTCTGTGTCACGTGATCCCATCAAAGGCAGGTTCACATCTCAGTACGCAGAACTTACAGGGGACCCCTAATTAACCTGCTATACTTCTCTCAATTATTCAGAGTCCAAATGGTAGACAGACTACACATTCCATGCTAATTCCCATGGCCTTTCTCAGCCAATTATCTGCCTGTATGCATTATACCTGTAGTTTGGTGTATTTAAAGTAGCCTGTTTCATTTTTAATATCCCCCAAAGACCTTCACATTATGGTTCTTCCGATAATGTCACATGTTTAATCTCTCTCCCCCTGGAAGATGGAGAAATTTCTTTTCCTTTTTCCTTTTCTTTTTTTAACTGTGGACTGAACTCTAAAGAGTAGCATGAGGCCTGCTTAGGTCCTTCACTGAAAGCAACTCACAGGCACCTTGGCAGTTTTTCAAACAACTAAAGAAAATGGGTCTGTGCTCTTGCCTTTAAATGGACTGTAATCTGTTAAGTGGCCATTAAATCCCATTGTTTTAGAAGTAGAACAGAATACAACACTACAAAAATACATAAAGGAGAGCAACAGACAGTGCCTGTGTCCTCACTTAAGAGGAGATTCATTCTTTGCCTTGAATATCTATCCATGGATATAAACTTGGGAGCTAAGGAGCTGGCTCAGTGGTTGAGAGGACTTACTGTTTTCATAGAGGACTGGAACCCACACTGTAGGGGTGGTTCACAACTTCCTGTAACTCCAGCTCTAGGTATCTATGTACCTACACACACATAGACACATGCATGTGCATATAATAAAAAAATAAACTAGAAACTGACAAGTTGGCTCAGTGGGACTGTGCCTGCCATAAGACCTAGAAACCTGAGTTTGATCAACTAGACACACGTGGTAGACTCCTGAATTCTGTCCTCTGAGTGCCACACATGGGTCATGGCACACACACACTAAAATGTAAATTTAAAAAATAAAATAAATCTAAGAAAACATTGTAAAGTATAGTTTGGAGCATATGACTAAAAAATAACTTCTTTTATGTACGTTATTTATGAGTACCCTACATTAACAATCTCAGTGGCTCATAAAATAATTTAGAGCACTCAACCTCATTGGAGGGTTAGTCAGAAGAAAAATAAGTAGAGGGGAAATAAAAGAAGGCATAGTAGGAGGAAAGAGAGCTTGAAAGACCACCAGAGCCACTAAGTAAAGAGCTAGAAGTCAGTCCCAACAGGCAGGGACTCGTGAGCAGAGGACTGAGGCGTCACACGGAAACTGTCAACCTGCAAGGGTGGCGGTGCAGACGGGAGAAACACCGAAGGCTGGATCACCAGTGAAGAAAGTAGCCGAGAGCCCAGTTTATTCAAAGGCTGAAACCACAGGAGGAAGGTGTGGTGTCGGTGTCCACCCAGCAACTCCCAAAGAAGAGCAGAATTCCGAGAACATGCTGGAGGCTGAGTTAGCAAGGGTGTCTCAAGGAGGCTCCACGCAACCTTCTCGCTGTGTTATTTCAGAGTGAGTCAGTTAATATGCACTAACCTTCCCATGCCTTCACCCAGGTACAGGAGGGAGCCAGAGGGGCCAACACTTGAGTAGTCAAGTACACACTGACTTGCACCTAGCACCACCATGACTTACTCAACAGACAATAAGAGCAAAAGGAGTCGAGAGCCTTACACTGTTTAAACTTCATCATCATTTCTGTCAGTTTTTCACATGCTGTAACAGACCCATAGAACTTCTAATAATATGCCTATTTTCATTCCTAATTCATGTCAGAAGCTTGTCATTTTGCTCATTTCCAATTCTTTGCGATACTTTTATTGAACATTTCTCATTATTGAAAATGTTTGGATTTCAATTTTGATGTTGACTTGCTACTCCAGGTAGATGTGGTTCTCCCAAGCACTGTTACCAGGCTTGTACATGAACACATACACATACACACACACACACACACACACACACACACACACACACACATGCACACACATGCACACATGCACACACTCACATGCACACAAATGTAGTGCACCACATTCCATCACTTCTACCATCAGTAACACAATTATTCCTATTGAATGTGTTGTCATAGTTTGGGGCAAATAATTATAAATATATTGTTCAGAGTTAGCCTTGCAATTTATTATAAAAAATGTTACAAAAATAATGCATTCTTTTAACGTCTTAGTTTCTCTAAAGTTAGTAATAGCTTCCTGATTTTTATTTTACACAGATTCTCATGTAACTGTCACTAATTAACTAAAAAACAAATCTCTTTATAACAATAATATAGGTCTCCTAGAAGTTGAATCACCTGATACTCATAACCCATGTCTGTTTGCTTTCTTGTTTTATTCCTCTGTGTTGGTAGGTTATATAGGCTATACTTCTAGTACCTTCATGAGAAAGGTGTATGGGCACTGGTTCTCTGAGCCTGTGAGTATAGGAAAATGCAGATATCAGTAGACAGATACGATTTTTAAATGTTAGCATTCACACCTGTTAGACAGTTAAATGGATATAAAATATAAAGTAGGAACTTATTCTCCCCCAGAAGTCTGAGTGCCTTATTAAACCACTGTCTTCAGTCTCTTACTTGGTGGAGTATAGTTCTGACTGGTAAAGTTTGAGAAAATGGGAGTATAAATAGGGTTTGAGGATACTACGGTCAACATTCAGTGTCGAGATTTTTAATAGAACTCTTGTATCAGTACAATGCACTTGGCATCTCTAAGTTCCAAAAGGTGTCTGTGGACCTGAGCCACCCAATATATTCCTAATATTCTATCAGACTAGGGGACAAGCAGCCTTTTAAGTAAAAACCATACAAACAAGAATCTGGGGAGTCTGAATGCTTCTTACTCTGAATTATAATTATAATCAAATCCTTTATTTTAGTCCTGGAGTTTAAGACATGCCTGGTATCTCCAGACCCTGACTTTCTGTGGTTCCAAGTGTGTGTGTGTGTGTGTGTGTGTGTGTGTGTGTGTGTGTGTGTGTGTATCTGTATATATATACATATATATGTATGTATATATAATCAGCTGTGTATTTAAGTTTAAGTGTATTTTAAGCTTTTTATGTTTTATTTTGCTCAGTCAGTTATTCCTGTACAACTGTCCTCAGAATTCTGCTACTGTGGGCCTTTTCCTGCTTAATTTATCTTTATGTATTTGTGTATATGCATCATTTTATAACACATAGAGAAATTTGGGGAAGAATCAGAGACAAACTTGTCACTTCTTCTATGTTGACCAGAATATGTTTCTGGTTTACACGAAATCTTCCTAAATGCTTCAACAGGTATATTACTTAGTTTTAAGCCCTCTAAATCTCTCCAGTTTGAAAAAAGAAAATAAATGTGTTGTTGGTTTTTTTGTGTGTGTGTGTGTGTCTGTATTTGTGCTATGCTCCTGTGTAGAGGTTGGAGGTCAGAGGCAGTTCTCGCCTTCTATTCTGTGGGTCAGGGTATCAAACTCAGATTGCCAGATTTGGTGGAAAGCATCCTAACCTGCTGAGCTATCTCACCAGCACATATGTTATTTTAATGCTACATACATGGTAAGTCGGAGACTGTCAAATTATTAAGACCTATGATGAACTTGTAAGTTACCTCAGCCATTGCATTTTAGCTTAAATCAATGCATTTATTGGAAAAGGGTATACATTTTCAGATTAATAATTTCCTCATACGCATGTTTGGAATTGTGGTATTGTGTTCAAGATATATATCTATATCTATATCTATACATGTATAGATATAGATATAGATATAGATATAGATATATATCACTCCTTTGCTTTTTCCATCCATGAGATACTCAAGTAACTAATAGATTTTATATTTAGTTTAAAATCATCCAGATATGAAACATATGCTTAGCTATAGGGATTCCTGGATTGCTGTCATAATCTAAATGTCTTAAAGGAGCAGGGATTTCACACAATGACACTTGACATGGTTATCATGATTGAACTTCTGATTCTATGGAATCATACTAAAACATTCAATATTTATTCTGTCTTGCTGACACCCTTGTCAGATCTGATCAGACTTCCAGTCAAAACATTATGTCTCTAATTATACTGCAAATGGCCTGAGATCTGAGAACCAACATGTTTCCTCTATCTCTACCCCATTCTCCTCCAACAAAGGGGGCCTCTGCCAGAACTGAACTGGCAGCCTGGAGCATGACTCATGAGGTAGAGTGGCATTCGGCTTGGCTTTTCTGATGGCTGCACAGTGCCAAAAGGACCAAGATGTGTTTGTTTCTACAAAACAAGCGGCTTTCACAAAGCGACACACAGGGCACAGCTACAGGAAGAGGAGAATACAATGTGTTCTGTGCAGCCTGGCCTGTCTGCTGAGGAGATGTGTGCTCTCTGTGCTCAGTGCAGATGCTGCACGACATCTTGGGAGTGCCTCACAAGACGTGCAGCTATACCTGGCTTCCTTGTCCAGTGCCTCTGGACCAAGAATTCAGAAGGGGACTCGCCAAAACTCTTTAAGAAGATTCTGTGACTTAGCTCATCTCTTACCACAAAATCTGGCCTTTGCAGACAGGACCACAAAGGAATAGCTCTTGGTGGTCCTCTTTGGTATGTAAAAATGTTTCTTGCTACCCCAATACACAGAAATTTTTAATTTTTTAAGTGATTGAAGAGATGGCTCAGCATACTGCTCTTGAAGAGGACTTAGGGTTCAGTTTGCAGCATTCATACTGGACAGCTGACAACTGCCTATAAGTCTAAGCCTGTAGCACCCACAAGCATACACTAGTATTCACCCTGTGCATAAACATAAACAAAAATTAAAAATAAATCTTATTTTCAAGGACTGCTTACTCTACATAAAAAATAACCCACACAATGGAGCTACTTGCAAATGGGAGGACATGTGTGCTTCTCTATTGGTGAAATTATTAAGGCCATTCCATGTAGTTAAAAGGAGATTTATTTAATGGCGTAACTTACAAATTAAGGGATAGGTAGGTCATGGGGTCTGGGGAAGGTGTATCGCAGTCCAGCGGTGTTCTCTGGAGCTCTGCTTGGCCCACCTCCACCATCCAGGGTCCGGGAACGGGGAGAGCGCTCGCGGATCCAGATCCAGATCTTGGGTCCCCAGGCGCCTCCCTTGGCCCCGCCTTGTAGGTGTGACAGTTGCCGAAGTCTCAATGGGGGTTGGAACTTCCAGATCAAAGCTGGAATGGCTACCCACTACACTTCTCACTGCCTCTCTTCTTTAATAGTTTGGAAACGCCCAGTAAGGCTAATTCAGTAGCATACGCCAGGCCACAGTGACGCTCACAGGCTTAACTTATTTTCCTCCTGGAAAGTGATTACTTCATTCACACTTCATTTTTTTTAAATTGCTATTGGTCATTGCTGGCTACATCACACCTCACAGTCAAAACCCTCTTCAGACCTTCACTTTGGCAGATCAAATAGTCCCAATTAAGTAAAACTTCAGTATGGCTTCAAACCACAGCCATCAGGAGAGCTATGTATGTATAGTCATCACTATGCCTGTATGCTAATCATAGCAGAGTCTGTCTATGACTATATGTCAATCACAGGGTCTGGCACACAGTTGAAACTAATAGATGTTTGCTGAATTAAATGTTTTCAACTCTAATTATTTTTAAGCATTTAATTATTTTATTGACAGACACTAACTATACATAATAAGGTTTTTACTATGACATTATATATACATATATAATGCATTTTGATCATATTCACCCTTGGTTACTCTCTCTGATATCCCTCCTACTCACACTGATCCCTTCCTCTTTCTAGCCGCACTAATTGATTCATTACTTGATCAGGATTACATATGAATTTAGCCATGATGGTTATGGAAATATTGAAATCATTTCCCAACCCTGGAGTCTATCTCCTTGGGTATCTTTATTACTTTGACCTTTCACCCATAGCTCTTCTAGAAGTTTTGAAGATCCAGCAGGATACCCCCACTAGCTAATGAACTGAAGCACACACTTGGATTTACTAAACCAATACATATGATCAAGAACAACATTTCAAGACAGAGAAATTCAAATCACAGACCACAGTGTTACCCAAATCTTCATGTTTCACACATTCCATCTGAATCAACAGTGGAGGGTCTGTGTCCAGAGGGAGTGCTTCAAGAATGTTCAAGAAAAAGGTTTCAGAAGTATCGGGAAGAGCCAGAGAGGTGGCCCAGCTGTTAAAGTGCTGCCTTGCAAGTCTAAGATCAGAGTTGATCCCCAGAATCCATATCAACCAAGCATGATGGTACATGTTTATAATCCCAACCCTGGGGAGGTAGAGACAAGCAGGTTACCAGGACTTGCTGGGCAATTTCCAGGCCAATGAGACACCCTACCTCCAAAAACCATGGATGAGCTGTGGAACACCTGTAGATGTCTTCTGGTCTTTATATGCACATATGTACATGCACCCCTACACGTGCATGCGTGCGCGCACGCGCACACACACACACACACATTCACGTATGCACATACGCCTGTGCACGAACACACAATAATTAAAAGGAACATTCAGGAACAGGAAGCCAGAGCCCACACAATGGTGAGAAGGTGGTTAAGGAGCCATAAATGCTGAATCAGCCTATCCCACTGACAATACACCAACAACAGCATCAGACTTCAAAATCTCCCACAAGCACAGCATTCACAGAAATGAAATTTGACAACCCTTTCAAAATGTAGAGAAGAGTCCCACTAGCTGAATAATTTACGAAGCTTCCTTCCCAGGGCTAATCTGGCTTGAATTTTTTTTTTTTTTTTACAGTTGTATTCCGTTCTATTTTACCCCTGTTCGGTGTCACAGGATAGCAGGAAAGCGCAGGGCAGGAGGTCAGGTCGTGATGGAGTAAGGAAACATTCTCCTTCATTGTTTCCTTTGTGAGCTCTCAGTGGAACAGCATAGGAAAACAAGCACTTTGCTTCTTAGGAACACCTGGAGAGATGTTTGTTCTGCACTTGGCAAAAGATACTCTCCGCATTGTTACTTGAGAGACAAAAGTTCTAGTAATAAACTTGTACACATCTTCATATCTGTAAGTGTTTGGCAAATATCTGGCAACGCAATAGTTGGGGTTGGTGCGCGTCTACCGTTATCTAACTTAGAAGAAACTGGAATGAGTGTAAGAAACAGCAGAAGACATCTTTGCACTTTAGAGCACATGCCCATCACGTCGATGCTGCCTGTAACCCATTACATGTAATATGCATTATACTGATCTGCATCGAGGACTTAGGTTGTCTCCAGTCTTTTAACTGTACAAAGACAAAACCACAAATTCTTCATCCTGAGAAAAAAATAATACAAATATTTACATTTTTCAAAGTAACATCTTGCCCTCAAGCAGGGGGATATCCAGTATTTTCCATTACCGATTACAGTCCATTGATTTCAGTGCACCACGAGACGACTTAAGTGACATGTGCAGCATGTTCCAAATTCAAGATAATTTTGCATTTAGGTAACTGAAGATACCTATTTAATGGCTTGCTAGTCTAAGAAAACAAAAACTTCTGTTCCAACTGACAGGACTCGGGCTACTTTCACAGCTCTGTTTACATCACGTGCCTCTGTGGGCAGTTCACGGGGAAGCCAAAGCGTCTGCTGATGACCTCCACTTAGCTAGACTCAGTTCCAGCTGTCCCGAGAAGCACGAGCCAGAAGCATGGGACCAGGAACTCTTTTCCTGCTTTGCCCTTTGGGTGGCTATTGTCTTCATTTAGCTATCTTTTTTTTTTTCTTCTTTCATTTCTGTTCTAGTGTCTCTCTCTTACCGTCTCCCAACCAGGAACAGTATCTTGAACTAATTTAGAGCTGATATCCCCAACCCCAAATATTAAGTGCATGACTAAGTAATCCCCATTAAAAAGCCTAGTCCAGTCATCTCTGTTCTGGGAAGAGTTGGCATTGCTCTTTTTCTACTTGCAGTGGGTGTCCCAGTGCCCCCTGGAGGACAGAGGTGGGAAATGCAGGCTGGACGACTGCAAAGTGTCATTACAGAGCACCTACTTCCTGGGATCACTTTGCATTTAACATGGCCTGTCACGTGAACTTCAGAAACAACCTATTGTTTGGTAAAATAAATAATACAGAAGAAAAGCATCAAATAAAAGAGGCAAAGATACTCCCCTATCCGACTTCACCACGATCACCATCTGGTGAGCATTCTTCCCATCTTTCTCATTTATTCGTTGACTCACAGTTCACTGAGCACTTGCCATGGGCTGGGCTCAGAGTTGCACACTGGGGACACAGCATTCAGCAGAGCAGATGAGGTCCTCATTCTCCTGGAACTTTTCTTTGGGTGGAGGAGGGTAATTGGGGGGGGCGGTAAGGAAGAAAGCCATTAGACAAAGAAGTCATTCTTATTAAAAGTAGATGGGCAATCAAATGGTGTGTGAGCCAAGTTAATAGGGAGGTGGGGAGAAGGTCTGCCAGCCGGGGACTTGGAGGAATATTCCAGGGAAGGGAACAGCCAGAGGGTGAGGCAGTGTGCAAATGTCTGCAGGCCATTCTTGTTGGGAGTGTTGAGATTACCCTGTGATCTCATCATCCAGGAGGCTGAAGGCAGGAGAATTTCAAAGGCACCCTGAGTTACGTACATGGTGGGCTGGGCACCAGGCTTGGGCTACATGGTGAGAGCTTGATTCATAAAAATGAAGATGAATAGGGAGAAGAGGAGAAGGAGATGGGGAGAGTGAAGGTGACAGGTGTGATTGGGATAGTGGTGGTAGTGATGTGTGTGTGTGTGTGTGCGTGTGTCTGTGTGTGTGTCTGTGTCTGTGTCTGTGTCTGTGTCTGTGCCTGTCTTAAAATGGAGGGGAAAAATAAGAGAGAGAAAAGAGAGAACACGGAGGGAATGGGAGGGGAGGAGAGGGACCGGAAAGGGGGAGTAACATTGTATCCATGTGTCTAGGAGCTACACCAACAGAAAATAACATGCAGATTAGAGGTGATGCCAGAGGAAGCAGTGGCCAGATCTTTCAGAATCAGAGAGGCCTTTTTAAGGACAGGATGGTTATTAGGGGAACAACAGGAAGGGACAACAATAGGCAACTGATACAATTAGATTCCCATCTTTAAGAGCACCCCTGAGTGCTCCGTGGAGAATGTACAATGCAGGAAAACAAAGGTGGAATTAGGAAACTGCAGAATAAAGAGCCCTGGCCCAGGAATGGCGTCCCTAGGGAAGGGGCAGGTTGACCTCTTATGAAAGACTCGAATGCTCCTCTATAGGGGACCATTAGTGGCTCGTGGTTTGAAACAAGCCCTTAAAGAGGATTATTTGAATTTCGGACTGAGAGTCGCTTCCAATACACTCAGTGACTGTTTCTTCTGGGATAATATGATAACCTTTGGGCTGAAGCGTTTACCTTGCTTCGGCTATAAAAGTCTGCAATCACTTGCACCACCCACCGCTTGCTTTCTGCAGCCTCCGGGTGCACATCTGTCATGGAGTAATCAGGCTTAGGTTAACATTCAGAGGCCCTTCCGTTGGGCCTGCTTGCTGGCTTGCTGCAGCTCTGTGGGCCGGCTCATCTCTGAAAGTGTGGTCCAAGAGAGGATCCTATGGGCCCAGCTTCAGCAGATGCACATGGGTGCCTTGTCCACAGAGACTTTGCTGACACCAAGAGACAGTGAGCGACTGCAATCTTCTCCACTTTATACAGCCATAGTGACGGCTACAGATCCATTCCTCTAGTACCTGGCTTCGTCTAGGGTAGTCATATCCATAGCTGAATGGGCTCTGCCTGCCTGCCTCTTTATGTGTGTAGAGATAATATACAGGTGTTGCTGCTATATTTTTTTTCCAAAATGCAAATGTGCTCTGGTTGAATTGAGAGATTGGGGACAGTTTAAAAAGAATATGAATTTTCTATTTTTCATATGCAATTTCATCTGTAGAAGTACTTGGGGCATACACAGCCAAACCAAGCAGCCTGGAAAGCCAGTAATGTAGCTATGTCCACCTCAAATGACAGCCAGCTACCCTAGGGCCTCAGGTGTGAATCACAGTAGATGTCACATCCTTGTGTCCTGTCTTGGATAACTATCCACTGATTCACTGGAAGATGGGAACAGCAACTCTTTCTACAAACGTGGGTACTTTTCAAATTCATCAAAGCGTTTGTCTGTTTCTAAATGTCTTAGTTAGGGTTTCTATTACTATTTTCTAAATGCTGACGTTTGTATCCATATGTTGCAGGATATTTGAGCAAACTGTGAAACTGGAGACTGTGTTAATAAAATCAACCTTGGATCAGTGGCCTGAAGACAGCAATTAGTTGACTAGAATTAGTCATAGAAAGTATGGAGGAGTCAGGAAGACAGATAGAGAGACACACAGGAAGGTGTAGGAAGGGACTTGGAGTTTATTGTTGTTGTTGTTTGGGACAGCTGGAGAGACACTTTCTTGCTGGGTCTTTGACCAAAATGTGTAACTGGAGTTTTCTCCAGTCCAGCTCGGGCCTGCAGCCTCTCAGATCCAAGTAAACACACAGAGATTTATATTACTTATAAACTGTATGACCATGGCAGGCTTCTTGCTATCTAGTTCTTATATCTTAAATTAACCCATTTCTATTAATCTATAAGTTGCTATGTGACTTGTGGCTTACTGGTACTTTACATCTTCTCATGGTGGTGGCTGGCAGCATCTCCTGACTCAGCCTTCCACTTCCCAGAATTCTCCTCTCTCCTGTCCCGCCTATACTATACTTCTTGCCTGGCTACTGGCCAATCAGCATTTTATTTATCAATCAATCAGAGCAACACATTCACGGCATACAGAGCCGTATCCACAGCAAAAATGGAAGATCAGCTGGTTGCTTCTTGGTCTCTCTGAGCTGGCAGGTTTTCACCCCCACATCTGACTCCTGAGTCTATTGATAAATAGAATGACAGAGACTTAGTTAAAAACTACATTTGGTGGCAGTGGAAGTCCCACCAGGCCATATCCTGCAGGGCTATAGGGATGTAAATGGTAGTTAAAATATTAGTATATTCAGGTGCAACCACTAAGCTGAAGCAAAAACAACATCCATAAAATTGGCGCTATATGCAACCATCATCAGAGGTCCTTCTGAGTGCAGTGAGCAGCAAGTAAAGCTGAAATCTGTAATTATCCAAAGTGCACAAAATACATGATAGTGGAGTGCTCAACCCTAAATGAGACAGCTGTATCACCCACTTCAAGGCTCACAGAGCATCATGGAAGAGGAGGATACAAGAGTATAGGAGGCTAGGAAGATGCCTCAGCCATTACAGGTATGTGCTGCTTTTCCAGAGAACAGGAGTTCATTCCAACATCCAAGTCAGGTGGCTCACAGTAGCCTGTCACTGATGCTCTAGGGATATCTGACACCTCTGATCTCTGCAAGCTCTCTCTCTCTCTCTCTCTCTCTCTCTCTCTCTCTCACACACACACACACACACACACACACACACACACAAATAATTTTTAAAAGTAGATTGACAGAGCCAGAGAATGGGGAGATGTACAGTAAAAAGACATCTAGACATGACATAGCCATTGTACTCATGAACACACTGGGCTCCTAAACGTTCCAACATGGATGACAAGGATGACAGAGGGGCAACAAGGCCCTATCCCTCCTAAGGGACAATAGGTAATTAATGGTTGTTGGAAGAAGGGGCATCTACGCATAGTTTTGTGGACACACAGTATCCCAAATTCCTCTGTATAATATGCTGTGTAAGTAGTTTACATTTTGTTGTTGTTTCACAAATGTTGGTAAAGGACTGTTCCTGCAAGAACATATTTTTTGCAGCTCATTAGGTATAGTTTCAAGGTAAAATATGCAGGTTGAATGCTGTGTTAAAAGTACGCCTGCTTGCCGGGCGGTGGTGGCGCACGCCTTTAATCCCAGCACTCGGGAGGCAGAGCCAGGCGGATCTCTGAGAGTTCGAGGCCAGCCTGGTCTCCAAAGCGAGTTCCAGGAAAGGCGCAAAGCTACACAGAGAAACCCTGTCTCGAAAAACCAAAAAAAAAAAAAAAAGTACGCCTGCTTAATTTCATAGACTTGGTCAAATTATTCTCTAGGTAATTTATACATGTTGACAATCACCAGCCATACATCAAAGACCCCATTCTCCATTGCTGGAAACTGTCAATAGTCTATGTTTATAATTTATATAAATTAAAATATCTGTATCTTAAGCAATAAACTCTAACCCTAGTGGCCATGATCTGAACATTAATGTCCTCTCTAAACTGTTGTATTCAATTGCTCACCCCAAAGTAATAGTATGAAGTGGGGCTTTGAGGGGGTGATTAAGTCTTGTTGGCAAAGCCCTTTTGAATAAGTTTAGTGCTCTCTGAAAGAGGTAAGAAAACACCTCCATTCCTTCCACTGTGGAGAGGTGCAGCAAGAATACCATTTATGACCCCCGACATGGCCATCACCAGACCCCACATCTTCTAGTGTCTCTCTGCTGGATTTCAGCCTCCACAACTGTGAAAATGACTGTACTATTTATGTCACTAAGTACAGCAGCCAGATTGGAGGACGACAACAGTGTATTAATATTTAATGTGATATGTTAATGGTGTGAACTGAGAATATGGAAACAATGCAATCATCTCTAGTTTTCTGTAAATTGCTTGGTAGAAGTAGTCTATTTTTTAATTTATCTATTGGCCATTTGTACTTTACCCTTTGAACAATGTCAGCTCATTTTGTTTGTTCACTGTTAATTGGACTATTGGCTTTTTTATCGTGTTTATTTTTTTAAAATTCTCTGTATATTCTGAGCATTGGTTCTCTGTCCAGTATATCTGGTAAAGATTCACCTTATTCTGTCAACTGTCTCTATATTCTGTTGTTTCCTTCGGAATGTAGAAGTCTTTTAATTTTATGAATAAGCCAGGCACAAAAATACAAATACTGATGTTGGTCTGGGTGGCCTGTACTGCCACTTGGGACCATGCTGACTTCAGGGCCCAGGCTACTGCCTATAACCATGTCTGGGTCCGTACTTCTACCACAGCCAGGATCTGTATTGATGTCCATGGTCAATGTTGTCACCAAAGGCTACATAGATGCCAGGGGTCTGGGCCACAACCTGTGGCCATGAGGGTTCCATGCTGCCACCAGGGACATACTAATCTGAGTGGCCTGTGCTATCACCTGGATCCGTGGTTTCATCCAGGACAAGGCTGCTGTAGGGGACCATGTCTGGGTCCATGGCCCTATAGCAGCCAGGGTCTGAGTTGATGTCTGGGGCTCCTGTTGTCACTGAGGGACATTTCGATGACTGGGGTCTGGTCAGCCACCTTGGGCCATGTTGGTGTCCAAGCACTGTGCTGCTCCTGGGTCCATGCTGATCTGGGTGACTGTTACTGCCACCTGAAGCCATGGAGATGCCCAGGCACAGGCCGCTCCCTAGGGCCATATCTGGCTCTGTGGCCATATGGAAGTTGTGGTCTGATGTTGTGTCTATGGTTCCAGTGGCCACTGATAGCTCTGAGGATGCCCGGGGTTTGGCCAGCCACCTGGGACCATTTTGGTACCTGGAAGCCATGCTGCTTCCGGGGCCATGTTGATCTGAGTGACCTGTGCTATTACTGGGACCGTGATAGTATCTGGCCTGAGCTTCTGCCAAGGGCCATGTCTGGGTCCACGGTTCTGCTGTAGCTGGGGTCTGTGGTGATGTTCATGACCCATGTTAGCACTGGGTTCAATGGAATAATGCTGTGGTGAGCTGGCTCTGCCCTTCACTGCCCCTGGGATGGTTGGTCCTGCTCCTCGATGGATGCTGTAATGGGTGAGCCAGCCCTATTCTTCAGGGGAGAGCTTGATCCTGCAAAGAGTGGGAGAGATAGCCCGACCCTTACCAGCTGCAGTGCACAAGAAAGCAACCTCTGCTTCCTGTCTGGGCAGCACACTAGAGCTGATCCTGTTGTTGGAGATGAACGTGTGCCAGCCCTGAGGGCATAAGAGCAACAGAGCTGACCTGCTATCTCCCCCCTCCCCCATCTGCCATGTGATGGTATGAGTGAGGGAAAGATGCCCCCCCCCTTCCTCCCCTTGCTACCTGTGGTAACCGAGAGAGCTGGCATCTGGGTCAGGAGAGTGAGAGAACTAACCCTGCCCCTCACCAGCTGCAGCACACAGGAGAGCCGGCCCTGCATCCCACATGAGCAGCACACTAGAGCTGATCCTGTTGCGAGGGACTCAGGTAAGCCAGTCCAGAGGACATGAGAGCAGGAGAGCTAACACCACCCTCTCCTCCTTGTAAGGCCCCTACAACAATCAGGAGAGAGGGCCCTCCACCTTACCTAGGCAAAATAATAGAGCTGGCCCTGGTGATATGAGTGAGGGGGACTCAGATCTGGGGGCCCAGGAGCAGGGCAAGTGGTCCCACTCCTTGCTGTAAGTTGCATTGGGTGAGCTAGCTGAGGCAGTGCTGGAGAGCTCATCTGGGTAATAATGAGGGAAAGTTAGCAAGCTGATGAACCCAGCTACCACCCAGGCACAGAACTAGGGCTATGTGTTGGCCCACCCCAGTATCCACTGAATCTATGAACTGTTGGAGCATGTGAAGGGAACAAACCTGTAGACCCAAAACTGCTGGCTCTCCATGACACAGGACAGCAACAGGATATCCAAGAGGAGCCTCAGTGAGAGCCCACTATTGATGGTGGAGTAGAACACTTGAAAGTTAAGATGAATGAACTGAAGGGTACACTATGTGTCTCAATGGGCCACACTACAGCTTCCACAACAAGATACTTCTTTTTTGTTATTGTTTGGTTTTGGGTTTTTCTTTTAAATTTGGTTTTGATTTGGGGGTGGAGGTTGCAAGGCAGAGGACAGATTACAGGAGATAGGAAGATAAGTCGGATTGGAATGCATGATGGGAAATCCACAAAAAATCAATAAAAGTAAAAAAAATACAAATACTGTAAGTTTTCTGTCATTTGTGAAGCCTAGATTGCTGTGGAATAGTCCCTCTGTACACTCTGTGAATATATGCCACTATGATTGGTTTAATAAACAAGCTGACTGGCCAATAGTTGAACAGGATAAAGTTAGGTTGGAAAGCAAAACTTAGAATGATGGGAAGAAGGGCAGAGTTAGAGGGAGTCACCAGCCAGATGCAGAGAGAGCAAGATGGTCATGTTATACTGAGAAAAGGTACCAAACTATGTGGCAAAGCGTAAATAAGAAATTGGGTTAATTAAAGTGTAAGAGCTAGCTAGTAACAAGCCTGAGCTATTGGCCAAGCATTTATAATTAATATAAGCCTCAGTATGTTTATTTGAAAGCTAATGGTGGACAGAAACTTCAGCCTACACTAGATTGCACAAATGTATCTGTGATTTGTGTGTGTGATGAAAGTCAAGGGGGATCTTCTTGGGGAGAAAGGAACAGAGAAGTGGAACAGGAGATGGAATGGGGAAAGAATATGGCCAAAGTACATGATGCACTTGAACAAAAATGTCATGAAACTTTATTTTGCACAACAAATATACACTAGTAAAACTTTTTAAGTCATATTTTTAGTCTTTTGTGGGTGGGGGGGTACATATGTGTAGAGGTCAGAGGACAGCTTACTGGAATTAGTTTTTTCCTTCTGCTATGTGGTTCTCAATATCAGAGATGAAACTCAGGCTATTAGACTTGGTGGCCAGCTCCCTTTATCCAGTGAGCCATGCCAGCTTCCTTCCTAAAGCACACGTATAAACTGCCCACATTCTCTGTGTGTCTCATTAGTGAAGCTAAACATCTTTTCAAATACACACGAGCCACTCGTTCCTTCCTGTTAGTTAATTTATTTATTAATTTATTAACTCTGTTTCCTGTACCTCTCAGACCTGGAGCTTCATCTTGAAATGAGACACACTACAGTAGTCCTTGGCCTCCCTAATCAAAAGGGACTTGGGAAGTGCGTTCATAAGGGAGGGTATAGAATGTGGCCACGGAAGTGGGGAAATGTAAGAAAGATTATAAAATATATCATGGTGGGAAAACGAAACCGGTGCTGACAGAATCTGACACTTAGAGAACAGTACACACTCCTAAGCTAGGAAGTAACAACAATACCTGTGGGCACTGTTTTCTCAGAGCTTTTCTCAAATGTTTGTTATCCTCTTACAATCACAGTAAGGAAGAAGAGTTGTTAGTTCAGTTCTCCTTTTAATTTAGCTAGCAATAAATAAACATGGAGATTTTTGAGACTATATATTTATTTAGTAAATATTTGCTGAATATCTGCTTTGCATGAGATATTATAGCATTAACTCCTGTGAGTCTATTAACAATGACTACTGCATAGGATTTACCTTGGAAATTAGTCTTAAAGGACATAAGGGCATCTCAGCTTAGACAAAGCCCACCCACCCCCACACACCCCACTTAGCAAAATATCACTATTTGCTAACTTTCTCATTGTCACTGAGATGCATCCTGAGAATGTCCTTTGCAAAGCACACTGAGTGCTGCTAACCACCCACAGAATCAGGTTGGGAGTTGAGTCAACATTTGCCCCTTGTATATTCTCTGCTGCCTTCTTCAATGATTTGACAAAAACAAATTTAAAAAATTAAAAGCACTAACTGAATTCCATAATTTGTTTTTCCATGAATTTAGGACCAAGATGACAGAGTCTTAAAATAAAGAAAACAAACACATATTACCTAAATATTGGTGTACAGTTCCAGTATTTGTCTGGGGCTATTCAGGAGGATTTTATTCCAAGCGAACAAACAAAACTACTGCGTGGAAAATGCATTGACTAGTTCCATTTTGGTTGGGGTCACAAAAAGGGGAAGCAAGCCAACTTTTTAAAAAAATACAATATTTTTATTAAATCTTGAGAATTTCGGATACTATGTTTTGATCATGTTCACTCCAGCTCCTCCCCTAACTCTTCTCAGATCCACCCCTTTCACCCTGAACCTCTCCACATCATGTCCTCTTTACAAAAAACAACCTCTCAAGTTCAATCTGTGCTGCCCATACACTCTTGGGTGTGGAGCCATCCATTAAAGTGTGGACCATTTACCGGTGGCCATGCCCTTAAGGAAAACTGATTCCTCCCCACCCTAAGCCATCAGCTGCCCACAGCTCCTCAGTTAAGGGTGAGGACTCATGAACCCTTACTACTCCATGCTTGGATATTGAGTGGCTTTATCTTCTTTGGGTGCTGTGCCTGCAACCACAACTTATATTTCATTCCCCTTCTTCAGGAAAAGGTAAATATTCAAAAATTTGAAAAAACACAATTCTTCCTGCAAAGGAGAAGAGAGATAATTAGTTCTAAACTCAAACCTGAGGGATCCTTGCCTGGGAACACAGATTTAGGTTACCACAAGTTTTATGTTCCAACATGGAAGCAATTTAATGACGTTATTATAGTAACATGAAAAAAGTCATAAATTAAGACGCTATTTAAATGCATTGGTGGAAACATTAGGTAGGTGGGTTAGAGTACAGTCAGGGATCTCTGTAACCAGCTTCAAGTATATCTGATGACACTCCACTTTTTGGTTGGTGGTAACTACCACTCTGTTACTACATCCATTGCAGTTTTTACCTGTGAGTCATGAAAGCATTTGGTCAGACACAGAGGTGGGAAAGGACCCATGACAAATTGTAATTAGGTTCTAGGCCTGCAATATTCCAACCTCTCCACAATCATTGGAACTGTAACCAGTTAATCAACCTTGCAGAAGGCTCAAGGGAAGGTGCCATTCTTTCTAGAACTTTCATGCACATCATAAAAAAGAAAATGCCATTGATTAGAATACGAGAACCAAACTCAATAATATGAGATTATGTAACTGGGGAATGATCTTTGTTGTTATGCAATATATGTATCTTTATACCCTAAATATTGGAAGTGCCTAACAGTTCCTGAAGCATGCTGGCTCTTGCTTAAGAGTCCATGGAAAAGTAGTCACAGATTCAGGGACAAGTGTTTCACAATTAAGTCTTGTATATTATTAAAAGGACCAGCCTTAATAATATACTTCCCAGGGGCTCAGAAGAGAAACTACGAATGGTGAGAACTATTTTGGGGAAATGAATCTAAGTACACCAAGCTCTTTGTCGGTCTACTTTATTCCTCTGGGATAAAATCCTATCTACACAGCTTCAGTCCTGTTCTTGTGCCTAGCTCCTTTCTTGCCTGATATCTCTCTATATTTATGCACTGTCCTCTCTAAGTTCTATCTTAATTCTTTCATCTTAGTTCTGCTTCACTTGGGTCCTTCTCATCTTGTTCTTACCCATCTAGTGCTTTCCCATCTGCCTCTTCCTCATCTTCCATCCTGACCTCCAGTTCTCTAGTCAAAAATTCTCTCCAGCCAAAATCCTCAATATCCTCTCTTTGTTCTCCTTATACCTCAGTCCCCTCAATCTCTCGGGTGTTCAGTTATAAACCCAAGCCATAGCAATCCTCTGGCAGAGCAAGGTCACCAGGCTTGAATTCTTATGGGGTCATAAAGGCACGTAAGAAGTTTCTTCAGGCAGTGGCCATCAGGCTTTCTTTTACAACCCAAATGAGTGCTAATGATCGGTTAGTCAAGAAGGAAATTTATGTGCTCAATCTACATTCCTCGAGGTGGTTAGGTAAGAAATTAGGAGTCCACTAGTAAGGCTATAAGGAAGGAGGGTCTCATCCTAAATTGCACAAGAAATAAAGCTATCCTCCTGACCTAGGAGACAGGTGTTATTTCCTTTGGCCTTAGATGCTTGATAGGTATTTTAGATAAATACACTGTTAGGAGTTTTTGGAAGCATGCATAGCATTACAAGAAAATCACTGTAGGAACCAGCTTAGATATATATATATATATATATATATATATATATATATATATATATATATATATATCAGCTAAAATGTCACCAAGACTTCTTAAGCCAAGGCTTGACCTTTGGAGAAGTCCTTGACTTTTCCAAGTAGTAGCTGTTGTGATAGTAGCTGAATTCTATTACATTTTCCTGTGGCTTGCAGCAATGAAGTACCAAACAACAGCAATTTCCCCTTTTTCCTGACTGTTCTGGGAAGTGGCCAAAGAAAACACTCTACTTGAGGGTCTCCTAGACTCACAGGAGGGCTATGAGTGTGGAAGGATCATCACTATTATGCCATTTATTTTATAATGTCATTTTTTTCATTTTTACTATATGGTGCCCTTTTCAGAGCTTATTGATGGTTATTTTTTTTTTTTACCAATTCAAACAGCCTGTTAGTGCTGTTCCTATTTTAAAAATGAAGACATTGAGATGCTAAATGATTCAGGAAGTTCTCAGGGGAGTGACAGGCAGGATCAAATCCCTGTCTCCTTGACATGATTGCAGCCCATTTTCCCACACTTAAAAGTTGAATCTTCATTCTAATTCTAGTACAGAAAGGAAGAGAGGACATAAACATGAACCTAGCTCTGTGAAGTTTTCTTCTGAGTCAGTTTTAGACTTTGTGTATCACTTAGTTGCAGCTATTGAACTCTTCAGACAAAGCACAAAAGCAACCTGAGATAATATGGGACAAATGAACATGAGGTTCAATAAAACTTTATTCATAAATACAAAGAGAGGGCCAGATTTAGGTCCCAGGTCAGTTAGTTCAGTGCAGTCTATAAAAACATAGGATGGGAGAAATGGTTGCAGAACTTCAAAGAATGTGGCAACAATACATAATAGATACCGGATCAGTAACCTGAGATACTTTGAAACCTAACAAGGAATATAAGGCAGTCACATTTTGTAACAGACAATTGGAAGAATGCTGGGAAGATGGTTCCAAGTGTATGCTGTGCAAACATGAGGTACTGAGTTTGGACTCCAAGCATTTTTGTAAAAAGTTGGGCATGGTGGTGCATGTGTGGTATTTCTAGGACTGGGAAAGTGGAGACAGGAGGATACCTCTAGATTCACTGAGACATCCTGTCTCAAAAAGCAATAGAGAAACACACTTGACATTGACCCCAGGCCTCTACCTCCTATATATGCATGTACCCAAATATACATGTGTGTACATACACACACAAAGGGCTAGAGATTCGGAGAGAAGAAACATAGAAAATGTAAAATCATGTGTCGTTAAATTAGCCAAGATGTGTTAGACAAGGTAGGTTCAAAGCCAAGTTTTAGAGACAGATTGTGAAACTGAGTAGGAACTGAAAAAAGAATATTTCCTTTTTTTACTTAGATGTATGAAATTTATGGAACATAGATGAAATAAAGGCACCTGGAAACACCATACAACTACAGAAAACAGGAATAGGAAAGGCGGGGAGTGTACATCAAAGCAAAATTTCATCCCCCTCAACCCACAAAGTGCCTATTAAAATAAATGTCAAACTCCCAGGCTAACTCCAGATTAGACTGAATTATTGATTATCCTAGGGAAGGTGTCATCTGAAATGCTTTGTGGATTCATGCAATAACCAAACACATTTCTCTGGTTGGCACCCAGCTACTCTACTCCCGCTCCAATTTTCCTCTGAATTGCAAACAGAACATGGTTTTATCTAGACCCTTGCTATCCCTCTATCTTCCAGTTCTCTCTGCAGTCCTCCTAAGCCAAAGACTGCAAGCAAGGGAATCTGATGGCTGAAAAGGAGGCCAGGCAGGCAGGCTTAGGGCTCTGTGTGCAAAGCAATTTTCCAATGGAAATTGGATGTGGTTACATGATGAGCTTATCCTGCCCTGCTTGAAGCCTGTGACTTAGCAGGCTCCAAATCCTCCTCTCCCATGCAATGCAAACACATTCCTGATGCCCTGGTCTGCTTGCAATGATGAGTTTCTGATTCCAGGACTACTGTGTGTTGGGGTCAGGAAAGGGGTGCAAAAAGACGGGGCTATCAAACGTAAACTCTATTTCCAGCTCCAGAATCACGAGGTTGAGATACCAGGACCATACCCAAGGGAAGTCACCCCAAACAGATTCTAAAAATATCTATACAGGAAATGGCACAGTCGCCCTCAACAGGAAACACGAGTGATTCAGCTGTGAAACACAACGGTGTAGCATCAGGCAGCCTCTCTGAGTTCATCCTTCCCTTCCTGGCCCGCAACCCGCTCCAGGCTCCGCACCATGGCCATGAGATTTCAGTGTCTCCCATCAGCACTCTCCCCACTTTGCCCAGTCACCTGAGGTCAGTTTTCTTTCTTACAGAGCTCGGTGTCAAATGGTGTCAACAAGCAGCTTCCAGAAGACGCTTGCAGCCTCTTTGTTTGCTTGACATGGGCTCTGGGAATCAAACTCAGGTCCTCGTGTATGTGCAGCAAGCACTTTGCCGAATGAGCCATTTTCTTAGTCATGCCTCGTATTTCTACTTATTAGTGCTGACCTCGAGTTATAGACTAAACGAGCAGGTGATAAACACAGCAAGCCCTAAGACACAAAACATCAAGACCAGGACCTGAAAGGGACAATCTTCGTTTAAGGCCAAGAAAATTCACAAGTTACACAGGCAAAAATGTCTTATTTCTATATGTGGTCTTTTTTTTTTTAAGAGGAAGAGCTTTAAATTTCATATGTAATTTGCATTAGCATGTGCTACATCTTACTTGTGCAGTCTAGGTTCTTACCATTTCTGACATCGTGGAGAATGTTGTTGCTTTATAATTAGAATAATTCCTGTTGGAAAGAGGGGGGGGTGTGAGGAAAGGTCTTTGTGAGCTTGGCCTTGATTTTCCAGCTCATAAAACCATACCCAGCACTTAGGACTTCTGAAAAGACATTTTGTTAAATGTGTGTCGTGACTTGAAGCTGGCTGTTATTGGCTGTCAATACACACTTTGGTTATTATTATAAAACCAAACCACAGTCATAATTTTCATAGTTAAAGTAAAAACTGAAATGTTATGACCACGGCTAGACTATTTTTTAAAAGCCCACTTGTTTAGATCAGCGCTTCTTGTGATAAGGTAGGGCAGAAATGGATCTTTGAAGACCAGAAAGCTTTCTTCAGGACCTCTCTGTAGGCTGTTGCTCTTGCCATCAGCTGGATAACTAGAGAGGCCTTGGGCATGAGAAATACGACTGGTTGAAAACTGGCTAAGGGCCATAATTTGAATTTATTCATCTGAGTGATAAATGGGATATTTTGTTGCTTGAGCTTTCCTGCCTGACCCACAGTCAGGACAAATCTCTCTCACCCGCCAGTCCCAAGCCGCTCAAACCCGATCAAGTAAACACAGACACTTATATTGGTTAAAAACTGTATGGCCGTGGCAGGCTTCTTGCTAACTGTTCTTACAGCTTAAATTAATCCATTTCTATTAATCTACACCTTGCCACGTGGCTTGTGGCTTACCGGTACTTTACATCTTCCTTGTCCTGATGGCGGCTGGCAGTGTCTCCCCTCCCAGCTTCCTGTTCTCTCAATTTTCCTCTCTGTTAGTCCCGCCTATACTTCCTGCCTGGCCACTGCCAATCAGTGATTTATTCATTGACCAATCAGCAACACATTTGACATACAGACCATCCCACAGCACCTCCCCTTTTCTTTTCTTAAAAAGGAAGGTTTTAACCTTTACACATCTCCAAAGTCAGCTTGGTATATTTGGGAATTTGGGCGTAGCTTCTCTTACTACTTCCTGCTGGAGGGGGGCGCTGTATCTTCTGGGGAAACAAAGAAAATTTTAGGATCATGGAGTAGTCCACGAGGCTGTATCATCTGAGCCAGTTGCCTTGAAACGTTTCTGGATGTTGGATCATCTGGGCCATGGTGTCATCGGAGACCTTTCAGGTGGTCTTGGCTGGTCAAACCTGATGTATCTTACTCTGGAACAAATCCATAGCCTCTTGCTTTCTGTGGAAACAAAAGAGACTCTTTTCCAAAGCAACATATCCTTACATCCAAATTTTGAAGTCAAAGTATCTTTAAAATATACATTTTGGCATAACTCAACAGCTTTTACAATCAAATGTTTTTCTGCAGTTAAAAATCCCAAAGACAACACAATCCAGATTCTCTGTGTAATATTCATCATCACGTGGCTTATTTTTTATATTAATTTTACTGTCTCTTTAAAGACTTTATTTTTTAAAACCATATATTTGTTTCTATACTGTATATATCACCTTTTTTTTGTCTCTTTTAAGCCTACGTATATTTTACACACATTTTAAACTATTACATCTGAATCTGTCTTATTGTGAATCTATTGCTTTAAGCTGCAGCAGCTGTGGCTGCTGGCTCCGCCCACCTCAGCTTCCCAACATGGCGGCGGTACTGTAGTTTTCCGCCAGCTCTGGGAGCTATCGTGGGTCTATGCTTTTATCCAAGCAGCGTGTAGCCCAGAAACCTCTTTTGTTTTGTACTAGCAAAGGCTAAATCCACAATGTAGCTTAATGTGCCACTTGCAGAGGCCTCATTCCCGCCACACTGCAGGTCGAGCGCGCACGCCAGCAACCCGCCAGTAGCTCAAACTGGCAGCTGCCGCTCATTTGAGAGAAACAATTAGGAACTGTTTTTAGCTCCGTTTTAGAATCTTTTTTCTCAGTTTTTAGGTGGAAACTCTTGCCAACACGTTGGGCGCCATTTGTTGCTTGAGCTTTCCTGCCTGACCCACAGTCAGGACAAATCTCTCTCACCCGCCAGTCCCAAGCCGCTCAAACCCGATCAAGTAAACACAGAGACTTGTATTGGTTACAAACTGTATGGCCGTGGCAGGCTTCTTGCTAATTGTTCTTACAGCTTAAATTAATCCATTTCTATTAATCTATACCTTGCCACGTGGCTTGTGGCTTACCGGTACTTTACATCTTCCTTGTCCTGATGGTGGCTGGCAGTGTCTCCCCTCCCAGCTTCCTGTTCTCTCAATTTTCCTCTCTGTTAGTCCCGCCTATACTTCCTGCCTGGCCACTGCCAATCAGTGATTTATTCATTGACCAATCAGCAACACATTTGACATACAGACCATCCCACAGCAATATTTCATAAATGTTTAACCCCATTCCAGTTAGGGAGAGTATGCTAAGCACATCACCCCACAGCTGCACAGGCCCCACCTTTAGAAGGGCCCTAGATTGTTTCAAGATCTGCTCTTGACACTCTTAATTATCTTCTCTTTGGACGTGTGTTATGCAAATGAAACTCAATGGGCTTGTGAGCAGCAGAGGGAGCACAAGCATGTTCTCCATGCCTCAGCCTCATTCACCTGCAGCAGGATTTCTCACTAGTGCAGAATGCAAACAGGTCCACAGTGTGGATCCAGATTCCTGCGAATATGATGTTGTTGCCACAGCTTGCCATCCTGGTATTCAAGGGGTAAGGCAGGGGCATGGTGAGTTTGGGATCAGACTCAGCTATGTAGTGAGCTCTTGGCAGCCTGAGCTACATGCTGGGCTATAATCAAGGAAGTAGAGACAATGTAAGTCCTAATGGGTTTTTTCCCTTTCAAAAAGAAATTGCTGAGCTGAGAAGATAGCTTACTCTGTAGAATCCTTATCACATTGTCATGAGGACCTGAGTTGAATCCATATGGCCTGTGGTTTTTTTTTTTTTTTTTTAAATGCTGAGTATGTTACACAGTTGTAAGCCTAGTATTGAGGAGGCAGAGATGAACAAAACCCAGAGGCTCACTGACAAACCAGCCTGGCCTAGTTGATGAATGTCAGACCAATTAGAGATGCTGTCTCAGAAAACATGGTACACAGCTCCCAGAGGTGTTGTGGGATGTCTTTCTGTATGCTGTGAATATGTGTTGCTATGATTGGTTAATAAAGAAGCTGTCCTGGCCTATGGAGAGTCAGGTTACAGCCAGGCAGGAAATCCAAGGAGAGAGACAGGAAAAAGAAAGGCAGAGACAGGAGAGGCCAGCCTGCCGCCCAAGGAACAACATGCCAGCTGACCAGTAAAGCCACAAAACACGTGGCAAAACATCGATGAATAGAAATGGGTTAATTTAAGATATAAGAGCTAGTTAGCAAGAGGCCTGCAATAGGCCATACAGTTTGTAAATAATATTAAGCCTCTGAGTGATTATTTTATAAGTGGCTGTGGGATCACAGGGTTGGGTGTGACAGGAGAAAACTTTTGACTACACAGAAGAAACACCTGAGACTGACTTCTGGTTTCTACACACATATGTCTCCTCTCCTTATAAACACCATGCTCATACATAAACATGTACACACACATGCACATTGAATTTGCTTCTAATGTTCTAATGAAAGCAATAGTATCAGAAGACATAGGAACAACCAAGGAAGCTTGTCATGTCCTTTCTTGTGTTGGTACCATATGTCAGTAAGCAACTTATAGGAACAGTGATGACATAGAAGGAAAAGAAAGAACAGGGCATCCATCTCCTCTTCCTTATTCATGCTAAGCTACAGATAAAGTATTGGGAGAGTGTGCTCATATCGGGAAAGAAAATAAGCACTTTGGAATTAGTTTTGTGCAAAATTGTCACATTAGTGTCCTTTAGACACACACCTGCCATTTGGCAACCAAAGTTAATTACTTTTGGCAGAGAGGGAGAACACAGCTTATGAAGGGAGGGGACTCTTAGAGAGCATCACCATATGAGGTCAGCGCGACTCTTAGAGAGGTCATCATATAGGGTCACAGGACTCTTAGAGAGGTCACCACATAAAGTCACAAGATCCGTAGAGAGATCATCATATAGGGTCACAGGACTCTTAGAGAGGTCACCACATACGGTCACAGGACTCTTAGAAAGATCATCATATAAGGTCACAGGACTCTTAGAGAGGTCACCACATCAGGTCAGTGGGACTCCTAGCTAAGAGGAAAGTACAGCTGTGAAAGGCTTAGAGGTCTGTCAGCTGATGATGGAGAGGTTCTGAAGAACCTGAGCAAAACCTGAGGTTTGCTCTCATGTGAATCTCATCAGAAAATAGAAGTAACTTTTTAAGTGACTATTTGACAAGTCTCTTTAATAAGCAGAACAGAGCAACATAAAGGTAAAGACAACACTGGAAGCCAGGTGTGTTGACACAGCTTGCCATCCTGGTATTCAAGGGGTAAGGCAGGGGCATGGTGAGTTTGGGATCAGACTCAGCTATGTAGTGAGCTCTTGGCAGCCTGAGCTACATGCTGGGACCCTGCCAGGAAGGCAAAAAGAAAGGGGGGAGGGGAGGAGGGGGAGAGGAGGAGGGCAGGAGAGAGGAAAAGACTGAGGGACAGGGGAATATATAATTGAAAATGCATAACAATTCATTCATGGAATAAGCTCATGTATATATGAACTAAGGAACACACATTGTGTCATTTTGGTGGTTCTATGTGGGCACTAAATGCAGAGTTTTACAACAAAGCTGTATTGTACAGGCTCAAGATGAATGCTAAAAAGCTGTGCGATCATCTAAATCTGTTTAACTCTTTGTGTCGTGGAAGTCATCTTCTGCCTTAGGAACAAGTTGGCTCTGCGCTTTCTTTTGTACCTAGTCACATGAGTTATGTAGACAGCTCTTTTCCAAAGCCTTTCTTTTAATCCTTGACAGTTCCCTAAAAGGAAATCCTAACCTCCATCTTCTTTTGTCCTTCAGAGATCACCGGATGTGACAGGCAATCCTGTAATGCTATGAGAGTTCAAATCCCTGGTGGTTGCTTTACTAGTGAGCACGTTGGTGAGATGGGGGGGAGACAGTATGGAGCTAACCTTGGTTGTCAACTTGACTAGATTCAGACTCACCATGGAAACAAGGTGTGTACCTATAAGAAAGGCTGGCTGGAGGAGTGAATACCCACTCTGTGTGGTCAGCCCCATCCTGCGGATTGACTCTCAGGCCGAATACAATGGGAAAGCCAGCTGAGCCCCATTATTCACCCCTCTCTGCTTCCTGACTGAGGATGCAATGTGATCAGCCACCTCTCACTCTTGCTACCATGCCTTCCCCACCAAGATGAACAATGTCCCAGAGCTGTGAACCAAAATAAAGCCTTCCTGCCTTGTTTGTCAGATGTCTGATCACAGTGACCAGGAAAGTAACTATACAGAAAGCTTCACCCCCTTATTCCCCAAGACTCTAGTCCTTCTTTGCATGGAACAGTTTACGGAGGTGTGCAAGGACTGCAGAAGATCTGTCCTTACAGACCATTCAGAACTGTCACTTCTGGAATTGTGTCTTTGGACAGAATTCCCTTGTCACTCTTATCTACCTGTCCCCCTCCCCTAGGTCAAAGATGAACAATTTCCAAATCGGCTTCTTATCTACAAGTCTTTTCCCCCAGTTCCTACCCCATGTCACCCTACAAGTTTTCTAGCAGTGACAAGCTCATATTTATCTTTGATAGAAATTTCTAGTGAGTCTGCTCCCTGCCCTTGACACAGAAGACAGCTTGACAGAATAACTCAGAGAAAGATGTTTGCCTAGATATTTCAAGTTTCTTCACACCAAACCAGACAAGAGCAAACAGGCAAGCTACATTAGAGGATCTTAAGCTCCTAATCGTCCCTGTGGGTCTTTTTCTTAAGAGTAACACCTGCTATCCTCACATCAGATACTGACACAGTGTTGATGGAAGACTGGACAAGACTTTCCCCAGTGTTATCGCCTAATATCTGCAAATAGCCCCCGACTCTGATTTACAGTTCAACACAGCACACTGCACAAGTAGTTTCAAATAGAATGAGAATAACCTGTTCAATAAGTGGACAAAAGGAGGAAACAATACCTGCTCCTCGCCCCCCTCCAGTCCTCTTCCCAGGGCATGATCCTCCCCCTATCTGGGCACTCTCTGAGTGAAAGTGTTGGTAACAGACAGGGTCTTGGTGAGTTTTCTTGCTGGGAAGCCACAGGTTCTGTTGGATATCCATCCATCCTCACCCTGAATGTCCACCACAGAGCACTTGTGACTGATTTCTTAGGTACAATTTCCTACTCTCCTCTATTTGTCAGCTGTTTGCTGACAGTCATTAACAGACACTAAAACTGTGTAGTTTGCTAACTGACTCTGAAGTCACCCTCAAGGTTCATGTGATGAAATTCTGATCCCCAGGCTCTGTTGAGAGATGGCTAAACAATTGGGTGCTAACTTCATCCAGGGACTAACCCATAGTGTCTCCATAGCATCTCTAACTTCAAAGCATCTCCATCACAAGCCCATGGAAATGTATGTACTGACTGACCTAAAATATCAGAGTTAATACTTAGAATTTTGGTTACTTTAAATCATCCTTAAAGTTCTATGATACATATTAACTTTCCCTTTTGAAGTATGATTTGAATTTTCTTGGCCACCAGGAAAGTATAGGGCAAAAATTCACAATGGGGGACTGTGTTTCAATGTAATGTGGTTGAGAAAGGATGTGAAGCCCTTTGAACTTCAGCCATGGAAATGAAAGACAGGTACAAAGAAAGGCAGAGGAGTCTGGTGGACAACACTCGTTAGAAGCTTAGAGACAGAAACAACAATAAGAAAAGACTTCCCCTCACTGCTTTCTAAAGGACTGCCGAGACAGCATAACAAGAATGCATGACTTTCTCCTTTTAGAAGCCCCAAAGTTCATTCAAAATAAAATTCTGTCTCTCTAGGAGGACTTGCACTCAGATGCAAGACTGGTTTGATAGCATCTGCCATCCTTCCACACTACAGATATGCCAACAGCATCCGTGAAATAACCTGTTAGTTTGTTATCCAAGATTCCAAGGAACCATCCAGTTGGGTGAGCAAATCTCTGTGTGCTGCATGGACTTGGGTAAAAGAAAGACGACATGAAGGAGCTGTAGTGTGGCCGCTGTCAGTTTCTCCTTCATTAGCCTACCTAGCTCTATCTGTCAAAGGACATTGAGGACTTTTGTATTTTGTTTTTATCATTTGAGAGAGAGGGAGAGACAGAGAGACTTTTATCATTTGAGAGAGGTAGATATAGAGAAAAGTCTTAGAAATAAATATATTAAGTCCAACATAGTGTAACATGTTGGTGATCATGAGATCAGTTCAGGAAACTGAGGCAGGAGGATTACAAGCTTGACATAGTCTGAGATACATAGTGGGAGCTAGGTCAGCTTTGGCTATACAGTGAAAAGCTTTTTCAAACAGAAAGAAATATTGGAGGAGGAAGAAGAAGAGAAGAAGGAGGAGGAGACAGTGGAGGAAAAGGAGGAGGAGGAGAAGATAATGAACTGTGTTTTAACAGAGAATAACAAACCATGGCCACTGTTCTATGTTGGTCAAGTTGGGCACCGGATTACTTTGTTTCTGCCTGCCCTTTTCCTGTATACAAGAGGAGCCAACAACAGGGTTGCTCTAATTCTTTTACCTGTGGTGATTTACCTAAGCAGAACCAAAGAAGAGAAACATTGTCAAAAATTAAGGTGCAGAGCAATGAGGAACACCTGACATCAACCTCTGTCCTTCAAATGCACAAGCACGTGCGCTCGAATGCACACGTGCGCGCACACCCACATGTTATTAGATATTCTACTCATTGCTAGTTGACTGTTTCAGTTGGCATCTGAATTTACCATCAGCCCAGGTGGACCTCTCCTGCATCAGAGTTTTTTATTGTATGGCGACTGTGCAGTCTGGCTGGCTGGGGGACTGAATTACACTTGTCAGAGCTGTGCATTGGTGACAGAGCACACTGGATCCTGGCTGTTGCTAATTTCACACCTACCCCTACAGCCCCAATTGTATCCATCCGCTCCAGGAAAACCTTCATGGCTCTGGCCTCCAAGGGTTAATAGTGACTAAATATTGATGTAGTGACTTCTGTGTTTCTCCAATTTAATAACTATTCTCCATGACCCTGGCAATGGGAAAGAAGATAAACCACGTATACAGAGCATAAATCTTTTTACCTGCTTATTCTCCACATGGGAGACATGTTTTTGTGGACTCTGATGTGTGAAAACTTTTAGTTTGGGTGCAGGACTCCACAAAAAGGTCTCAATAATATCTTCATTCTAAAAACAAAAACAAAAACAAAAAAGCTACATTCTTAGGGATAGAGACTGCCTCATTCTTTCTACCTCTCTTCTCTAATGCTCAGTACCTAAGTCTGTTCAGCACATGAATGGACGAATGGATGAATGAATGAATGGACGAATGGATGAATGAATTAATGGATGAATGAATGAATGAATGAATGAATGAGTGAATGAATGAACAGATGGCTTCTGGATATTATTCAAGTCAGTTGAATGATGGCAGATGGAGGAGTAGAATGGAATGGCTCTTCCACATAAAACTTTTAACATTTTTGAAGTGATGTGCGTGTGTGTGTGTGTGTGTGTGTGTGTGTGTGTGTGTGTATGTGCATGTGTAGGTAACAAGGCAACTTGCAGGAGGAGTCAGTTTTCTGCTTCTACTATGTGAGTACCAGGGAAAAAACTCAGGTGGTTGGATTTGGTGGCGAGCACCTGTATCCCAGGAGCTACCTCCTAGCATCCCAAATAAAACTTTTGTTTGTTTAAGGTTCTAGAGACTGAACCCAGGGTCTTAACACATGCTGAATACATGCTCTCCCGATGAGCAACAGCTCCGTTTCCCAAATAAAACACTTTTTTAAGTTTTATTTGTTTACCCAAGGTTTTGGCTTCATTGCACCTAATTCATCCTTTTCTCGCCTTAACTGTTCGGTGAGATGGGATCTTGAAAACAACTTTTTCTCCCATTATTTCATATATAAGGAATTTGATGCCTAAAGAGGTAAAATGACCCAATTACGAGAAAACACAGCCATCAATTTTTATGGTTTATTTTACCACAAACCTTAAAAATCTGTTTTCTGTGAAAGCATGAAATCCTGACACAGACTCCAATAACCAGAACATCGAATTGTCGGATAACAGCCCTCCCTAGGTCTCCTGAAATCTGAGAAACCCATTAAAGGCAAGATGCACAATTGTTTTGTGATCTAATAAGTAAAGGACTGTGGTGCAATCTTTTCCTCCTACCTACAAGTTTGTTTCTACAAATTGAAAAAGCACTCTTAGGTTTATGAGTGTGTTTTTCAATTTATCAGTCTTGTTTATAAGCAAAATAAGTTGGCTTGGGATTTCTAAGTAGTTCCAGAAATAGCGTTTTTCTGTTGCTGTCTACTCCATCATTGACAGGCAGCTTTTTCCATGACACCATCATTGGTACCCGCCAAGTGGTGATAGGACAGCTTTCCTTAACAAATAGTCTTTCACAGCCATCTCAGATTTCCCAGAGTTTAGCGCTAAAGTTTTCTGGCTGTGACAGGCAATCCTTCTGCCCTAGCTCAGAAGGCAAAGGACTCAGTTTCCTGAGCAGAGAGGAAGATGGTAGATGTCTTTCTACCTAGGATTTCAAAAAGCTCCCACTGCTGTTTTGCAAGAACATAAGGAAGCGCCATCAAGCCTTATGCTCTTGTGAATATAAGCTGTTATTATTAAATGGTTTAAACCTCATTAACACTGTTTCCCTCACACTAAATAAGTGCCATGCTTCTCTGCTCCTGTGTCTTCCTGTGTACACAGTCACTTTCCACATCAAAGTCAGATCATGGTATAATCTCCAGTACGAGTGCACAAGCCTGCACACGGGTATGGAGGCTGGAGGACACCCATGGTTGTCTGTGATGGCTAGTGTTGTTCCCTGGGTGGAATTATCCCTGGGAGATAAGCCTCTGAGCACGCCTATGAAGGATTATCTTGATTAAGTTAACTGATATGGGAAGACACGCCTTACTTGTGGGTAGAACCATTCCTGAGTCGAGGATCATGAACTATATAAAGAAGAAAAAAAGCTGATTACTAGGAAATATTCATCCTCCTCTGCTTCTTGACAGTGGCTATAGTGTGATCAGCTCTCTGAAGTTCCTACTGTTGTGACTTCTGGGACATGACGGACTGTATGCTGGAACTGTGAGCCAGAATAAACCGTTTCTCTTAAATTGCTTCTCTCAAAGTATTTTAGCACAGCAACAGGGAAAGAACCGAGGGCGGTGCCGTTCCTTGGGCACTCTCTGCCTTATTTGTTTGCTTTTGTTCGCTTTGGTTGAGAAAAGCTCTCTCAGTGGCCTGGAACTCACCAAGCAAGCAAGATTGGCTGGCAGAGAGCCCTAAGGACAATTTCGTCTCCACCTCCCTAGCACTGGGATTACAAGTAGGCCACCACATCTGGCCTTTTTCACACAAATTCTAGAACTTGTAATCAGATCTTGTGCTTGCAAGGCAAGCTCTCTTAGCTGACCAGGCCGTCTCCCCAGCCCTGTATTCTTAAATACACTGTACACAATCCTTACCCTGCACACATAGGGCCGCAGCAATATCCAGAGCGCAGTCACAGTGGAGCACACAGGAAGGTCTATGCTCGAACATGCGCAGGTAATGACAGCTTCATCCACAAGCTGCTTGACCCTCACTGAAGGCTAGTGGCAGTGCAAGATGGATGCATCTTGATTTCTGATACGTAAAAATGCAGAATCACACCAAACAGGGCTGCTTGAGTCTGCATTGAGATTTCTTCTCCAGAACTCCCTTGTTTCTGGTTATTATGGAAGGATTTGACATGTCACTTAAAATCCCAAAGTGCCTAAATCATCTCCCAGAGAAAGAAAGCCAGAGAAACTTCATAAACAAACTATCGACAAGTCAAGACAAGCAGCACATCTAGATGCTGGCTGCCAATTAGATTCAGCTGAGGAAGGGGTGGCGGGGTAGAGAAGACCAGCCGCATTAAATCAAAATCTCTAGGAATAAGGCCTGAGCACTGGTTAATTTTGAAAAGCCCTCTAGCAAGTTCTAGGGCACAGTCTAGGCTGAGGACTGCTGTTATATAGACAAGGAATCCCCTGAATTTCTAGAAAGCTAATTCCTAGTGATTTGATGCCCAATTAAGAGCAGTTTGCCCTCCTGGGAGACACCCACATGAAGTAGCAGGTGAATGGGGGATCATTTCATACCGGCAGTACTTGACAGGGTGTTCTGACACACTTTTCTCCTTCTCATGCCTTGCCTCTCCACCCCCCACTTTTTTTTCCTGTCCCTTTTTTATATGCTGGCTTGGCAATCTCGCTGCATAAATCTATTTCAGTAGGGCTACACACTGAGCTTTTAAACCTTTCAAATTCTGTTATTCAGAACTGTGAATGCCCTATCAGGCATAGAAAACAGACTTTCTGGGGTGCTTCTGAATGTAACTCGTGTGTGTGGAAGCGGGGGGAGTGTACATGACCAGAAAACAAAAATCTCAGCTGTCATTCTTTAGGTGCCACCCTTCTTATTTTTTGAGACAGAGTCTCTCACTGGCCTGAAATTTACCACATAGGCTGGGCTAGGTGGCCAGAGAACATAAGGACTCACCTACCTCTGCCTCCCCAGCTCTGGTATAAAAATGGCATTCTCAGGCAAGCACTCTACCACTCCACTCCCTGCAGTTAACTCTTGACTGTCCCCTGCCCCCTCAGGACTGGCTGGCCCTGCCTGTGACTCTCTAGTGCCCTTCTAAAGAATTACTCTCTCCTCTTCTGATTCCCTGCAGAGCTGGAGAAAAGCATGGCCCTTGGCCCTCAAGGTTGCCCATTCTCCTTGATCCAGTCTCTTGTTAGCTGAGGTGGCACAACACAGACCAAAGGAAAGGGGCCCGTGTGCACTCAGAGGAAACTCTTACAGTTGCATTTGGTCACTTCTGGGGCTTCTTTAACTCAGATGGTCTAAACATCTGCCAGATGTTTAGGGTTGCCCTCCAAAAAAGGAAAATTCTGCATTTGAGAGAACCAACAACCTGCTCATGCTGTCCCTTCCCAGGATTTGTTTGTTTGTTTGTTTTAAATTCACAAATGATGCATAATTAGAGTAGAGGAAGAAATCCTATTGGGAACTTTGGAGATGCTGAAGAAACTGTTTAAAATTCAGTTTTCCAAGTGCCATCTATAATTTTCAAAGAAAATATTGTTTAGCATGCTCTGTTCTAAAACCCCATGGAGATTTTTATGGAGAAAGTACAGTTGGTGCCTTTGTGTATTTTACTCAAATTTAGACAATATAATTTCAATAATGATCCATTTAAGAGAATTAAATAACCGAGCTGCTTGAAAGACACCCATCTCCTCATCTCCACTGTTTGGCAATGAGTGTTTCTGGCAGAACTTGCAGCACACTGTTCTCTGTGAAACTCGCTTCCCCAGTATCAAATAAACCATTTGAGGCATCTGTCATGCACAGAGAGAAGAGAAACCTATTACCTGGACTCTCTTTCCCCCTATTCTTCTCCACGCTTGGATGCATTTTCTTAACACTTCGTGGCTTTCTGTGGAGACCGTGGCTCATATGAATGAAACACAAGGAGACGAGGTCTTTTGCAGAGAGTAAATGTATTTATTTATAGTGCTGGGGACCGAATCCAGTTCCTCACCTGCTCCAGGTAAACGTTGTACTGCTAGCTGTTATACTCTAGCTGTACAATGAGTCCTTAACAATCTGCACAGAATGTACATTGCTATTTAAGTGAAAAGGTGATTTCAGAAGCTGTGTTGCTACTGTTTATTGTGTGAGGTTGGGCAAACTGTTTAACCTCTTCAGAGTCCTGTCTCCTCATATAGAGAGAAATGCCTGCCCATTGCATCCACCTCCACAGGTTTTCACTAAAATGAGTATGAAGTGTGTAGCTGAACGCCAGATGCAGGGTTAAGCACACAATGAATCTCAGTTAGATGTTATTGCTACTTTTACCGCTGTGCTTGCCACCCCTCTCTCTTGCTCCATCCATTTCTCTTCTGACGTGGCATATTCCGCTAGAATGAAAAGCCCAAAAAGGAGATTATTCCCATAAAGTAAAATTTACCTTCTCAGCTTCTGGAGTCCTAAACAGAGAGCTGGAATTCATGGGACATCACCTGCCTGTGGACCTGAATCTTGGCTTGCTTATAAAGCTCTGATTTGGTGCATTCTATTAGAGGCTTCTGGAGGCTTCTGAGGCTATACCACTGGTGTGATCACTATCGCCCTTTCCCCAATCTTAGCCCTCCAAGCTCCTTACTAATGACTCCTTTGTACACCCACACAGCAATATGCTGCCTTATATCATTGCTATGAAATCTAAGAGCCTCATGATATATCATAAATCCATAGGAAAAAAAAACAGAAGCAAAGCATTTAGGCTACTCAGTGGGGAAATTAGGAACAGATCTAATTTTCTCTGCTGTATTTTTGTCTGTATGTCCCCATCACCCCTGAGTTCAAAACATCCTGATAAATACAGAGGAGGCAAGCACAGGACTTCAAAAACAGCCCAGATGGTTTTTGTCATTGGATTACTGAGTGTTGTTTGGGGACACAGATACTCTGCAATAATTTTCACTGCATAAGACAGCCCCAGAACAAAACCCACTGAGTTGGGTTCTAGTACAAGAGCTGGACCTTCTGTTTAAGCCTTTTCTGAGCCATGCCCCCCCCTCTCTCTCTCTCTCTCTCTCTCTGTGTGTGTGTGTGTGTGTGTGTGTGTGTGTGTGTGTGTGTGTGTGTGTGTGTATACAGTTCCTAGACACTATCAAAATAGATTTATTAAAGGCAGTACCTGGAATCCAAGAACTTGGAAGGCAGAAGCAGGAGGACTGCTTTGAGTTTGAGGCCAGATTGGGCTATATATTGAACTCAGGATGGTCTGGGCTTTAGAGTGACACCCTGTCTCACAAACACACACACACACATACAGAGAGAGAGAGAGAGAGAGAGAGAGAGAGAGAGAGAGAGAGAGAGAGAGAGAGACGGGTCAAGTCTTTGTAATAGACAGCAGTTCTCTCTTGACTACAAGGTTACAGCTGATGCTCGATCATCCATCAGGTCTTCTGAACAGTTATGGGTGTGCCAGTTTTCGGGGTGGAGCACCCCTTCTCTGGAGGAAATAGCTGTGGTTTCCAGGGTCCCAGTGAGTCTATAGTCTGATGACATCTGTGTGCCTATTTAAATCTCAAGGGTATACCACCTTTTTCCATCTGAGCTGTTAGCTTTTCAAAATACTTAAAAACCAATCAGTGACAAAATTGCATCTGAAGAGCTATTTCAATTACAGAATGGAGCAGTTCCTCAGCAACCAGAGTATTTAAGAGCTACAAAAATTAATGTGCATTTTAATGCTGATCTTCAGAGTATAATATGCTTTGTGATTCATTTAAATGTATTCTGTGTGTTTTAGTCTGGCTTAAGGCACAGCAGCAGACCTTGAATCATCATAAAAGTACATTTTTGAGATTTTATTTTAATATAGAAAAGTATTTAAAACCTAAGAAGATAAACTGAGTGGAAACATAATTGGTCCAAATCAGAATATATATAGAAGGATTCTTTTGCTTAAATAACTTGAAAGCATTCCTGCTAATGATCCTTAGTCTTCAAAGAGACATCCTATAGTTTGGCTAATACCAAATAGAAACCCCATCTAAAGTTGCCTTTTCTTTTGTTGCCTGGCTACAGATACGGCCTTTGTAGCTCCCATCTAGAGCTGCGCAATGTATTGAAAACCACTAACTTGACAGATAAATCCAGAAGAATTAGTGCTGCCTTGGTTGGCATGTTTTAAAACTAAGCTAATCAAACATAAACGTTTTGCCCCAGAGCCATGGCAAGCACTACATATGTCGACAGCCCCAGAGGAAGTCAGGGCAGGGAAGGAAGCAGCTGCTTTTGCTCAGCAGTTACCAAGACCAAGATTCAATAGATGTGTGTGTTTCGGGGGCGGGGTGGGTGAGGAGGATAAAAAATAAATAAAGGCCACAAACAGGAGAATGAGGCGAAAGGTAGATACACTGATCTTGGCTAAGTGGTCGGTAGTGTGTAGCGAGGATGAGGGGAGGGTGAATTAAAGCCCCCGCCTATTAATTCAGGAAGAACCCTGTGCCCGGGGGCTCATTGCAACCCTTAATTCTTTTGAGGAGCAGACAGATTGAGGCTCTGAATGAACGAAATGAAGCCTTTGGGAGCCCAGACTGGAGCCTTGCACTCCCAGCTCCCTTTCCAGCCGCCTCAAAGTGAACGGGCAGCTTTTCCTGTTTTGTGCTTTGTTGTGCAGTCAATGGCAAGAAAAGAGGAGGGGAGCGGAGGAACAGGAGAGGGGGCAGGCAAGGAAGAACGGACAGAACAGTGTGTTATCTCCAACTTCCAGCAGCCCTGGTTTCCATGTTACTTGGGTCTGGTTTGTGTTCACTGTGCTTGAGTGAATGAGTTGTGTGTGTAAACGGTGCTCAAAGAGTATTCTCCAGCTTCCGTGGGTTCCTCATTCCTGCAGCCTGCCCTTCTCTCCCATAGGTTGATATGGCTCTTCAATGAGACGGAAGACACACTAGATAGCCAGTGAGCGTCTCTGGAGATACAGAAGGGGAAGGGAGCCCACCTCAGTCTACTTCTTTCTGCCATGCATGTGGCAGAGGTGCTTAGTGGACAATTCCTGGGCAGCCATTATGAATGCATTAGCTAAGGGTACGGGGATGTGAAGAAGGGGAGCCATAGCCTCTTTAATTAGAGAACACCAAATGCAATGGTTGAAAATACTTAAGAACTCCATGGTTTTTATAGAAACCAGAGTCCTTAGGGCTTAGAAGAATGTTTTCAAAGCCAGCAGTTCAGAATATGCTAGGAACATCCAGCAGAGAGTCACCTGTCCTTTCTCTCCCAACAGGAATCCAAAGATCCTGTTCTGGCTGGGCTGAGAGTCTGATTTTCCTGGGTACCAGGCCAGCTTTTCTAACTTCTACTAGTGCTGTCGTTTGAATGTATTCAACAAAATCCATGTTTTAAACTCGGTGGTGGTGGCACCCACCTTTAATCCCAGCACGTGGGAGGCAGAGGCAGACAGATCTCTGAGTTTGAGGTCAGCCTGGTATGCAGAGTGAGTTCCAGGACAGCCAGGGCTCCACAGAGAAACTGTCTTAAAAAATAAAAAATAAAAACAAACAAAAAAATCCATGCTTTATAAACATAATCCCAAATTCAGCGTTCAGAGAGATGATTAGATCATCAGGGCTATGCATTGACAGACAGAGACAAGTTCAGTGTTTCCCCTCACTCCCAGAGGCAAAGTCTTATCCTTCTGTCTTTGGTCCTGATGGTGTTTTAAAAACTGTATTTATCAGGTGTGAGTCTCCTGGACCTGGGACTTCCTTGTCTCCAAAGTCAAAGGATGGGCATGTTTCTGTCTGTCTGTCTGTCTGCCTGTCTATCATCTATTTGTCTGTCTGTCTATCTGCATATATATATATATATATAGAGAGAGAGAGAGAGAAAGAGAGAGAGAGAGAGAGAGAGAGAGAGAGAGAGAGAGAGAGAGAGAGAGAGAATGTGTGTGCGCACGTGTGTGTGTTCATGTTAGTATAAAGGTAGAGGTCACCTTACGCCTGTCAGAATGGCTAAGATCAAAAACACTGAAGACACCTTATGCTGGAGAGGATGTGGAGCTAGGGGAACTCTCCTCCACTGCTGGTGGGAATGCAAGCTTGTACAACCACTTTGGAAATCAATATGGCGCTTTCTTAGAAAATTGGGAATCATTCTCCCCCAAGATCCAGCTATACCACTCTTGGGCATATACCCAAGAAATGCTCAACCACACCATAAGAGCACTTGTTCAGTTATGTTCATATCAGCATTGTTTGTAATAGCCAGAACATGGAAACAACCCAGATGCCCTTCAACTGAAGAATGGATAAACAAAATGTGGTACATATACACAATGGAATACTACTCAGCAGAGAAAAACAATGGCATCATGAGGTTTGCAGACAAATGGATGGATCTAGAAAAAATCATCCTGAGTGAGGTAACCCAGACTCAGAAAGACAAACATGGTATGTACTCACTCATAGCAGGATACTAGACATGAAACAAGGATGACTTGTCTGCTACTCACATCACCAGGGAGGCTACCTGGAAAACAGGACCCCAAGAAAGACACAGGGATCACCCAATGACAGAGAAATGGAATGAGATCTACATGAACAGCCTGGACATGAGTGGGGGTAATGAAAGGCGAGGGTTGAGGGAAAGAGAGCTTGGGGGAGCGGGAGATCCCAGCTGGATCAACAACAGAGAGGGAGAACAAGGAATAGGAGACCATGGTAAATAAAGACCACATGAGAATAGGAAGAAGCAAAGTGCTAGAGAGGCCCACAGAAATCCACAAAGAAATCCACACAACAGACTGCTGGCAGTGGTCGAGAGACAGCCCGAACTGACCTACTCTGGTGATGGGATGGCCAAACACCCTAATTGTTGTGCTAGAAACCTCATCCAACTACTGAGGGATCTGGATGCAGAGATCCATGACTAGGCCCCGGGTGGATCTCTGGGAGTCCAATTAGCGAGAATGAGGAGGGTTTATATGAGCGAGAATTGTTGAGACCAAGGTTGGATAAAGCACAGGGACAAATAGCCAAATGAATGGAAACACATGAACTATGAACCAATGGCTGAGGGGTCCCCACTGGATCAGGCCCTCTGAATGGATGAGACAGTTGATTGGCTTGATCTGTTTGGGAGGAACCCAGGCAGTGGGACCAGATCTTGTGCTCATTGCATGAGTTGGCTGTTTGAAACCTGGGGCCTATGCAGAATTGTTTGGCTCGGCCTGGGAGGAGGGGACTAGACCTACCTGGACTGAGTCTACCAGGCTGACCTCAGTCTGTGGGGAAGGCTTTGCCCTGGAGGAGATGGGAATGGGGGGGGGGGGTTGGGGGGAAGGTGAGGGGGACGGGAGGGGGGAGAACAAGGGAATCCGTGGCTGATATGTAGAACTGAATTGTATTGCAAAATAAATTAATAAAAAAATAAATAAATAAAGGTAGAGGTCAGCCTCAGGTGTCTTTCCTCAGGTACCATGCACCAAATGTTTGGAGACAAGATATCTCCTTGGCTTGGAACTCCTTAATTAGGCCAGACTAGTTGGCCAAGAGACCCAGGGACCTGTTTCCACCTCCCCAGCACTAGACTTACAAGCCTGAGCCACCACATCTGGCTTGTTTTACGTAGACTTTAAGGATCAAACTTGGGCTCTTATACATGCAAGGCCAGCCCTTTTCTACTAAGCCATCTCCCTAGCTTCAATCTCTGTCTTTCTAAATTGTCCAGTCTGGGGTATCCTGTCATCACAACACAAAGTAGACTATAAGACAGCTGGGTACGTTTTCATGTTGAGCACTAACAACACGTTGACCCTCTGTATTATGGTGCCAAAGAGTCCACATTCTACTGCAAAGCCTGGCTGAGTCTCAGCTCCACCCTGCCCACGATGCCTTCATCTACAGCCCTGAGAGAGGAGTCCTCCACAAGGAGGCCATTGAGCAGACAGCTGGGCCGTGGACCATGGTGGCTTTCATCTGGGTACCACTCCTCTTTGATGGCGCCCTGAAAGAGAGCTATTTATAAGTCCCCGGTGGCGTTTCAGCAGCCAAGAGGTGAGGCTGGTTTCTGATTTATACCTTCCTAGCCAGCTGTCCCTTGTCATTTTACACATGCTGGCATGACATTTCCTTCTAGCCAATTTAATCCTGAAAATTTTTGTTTCTTCACACTTAAATGAAAAGTAAGCCTCCGACTTGAATCTTCCCTCACTCTCCTGTCATGGCAGATCCCCAGGTTTTCTTCCATTTGTTCTCTCGGGCCTCCCTCTGCCTTAGGGAAGCCATGAACTCTTGCTTTACTAAGACTTTTATGACATTATATACAGTTCCTTTTAAAAATTAATTTGGGAGAATTTAGTTAAGAACTGGGAATAACAGATTTAAACATTTCTTAATGTCCCTTTTATTTCTTCAGCTACACATTTCTAAAGTGAAATAAATGTCAGTGCTAATTGAATGCTGCTAGTTGAAGTGGGTGACCACACACAAAAAAAAAATCAGGAAAGAATAACTCTTAATAATTTAAATAATTTAAGTCAATAAGATACCACCAAGCCCTCCACCTATGTGAGACAGAAAGTCACCGTTGGTAAAAAGATGAATACTGAAATGGATGAAGGATGGGTGTGTAGACAAAGGGCAGACAACATCCCAGGTCCTGAGAAACTGGGGGTATGATACATCATAGCAAATCTCTAAGATCCTCTGGCGAGTCCTCGCAGCTAGAGATTTCACTTTGCAGGAAGAATTACAATCCCTGGCAGCCACCCCCGCGTTACTTCTGCTATGTAACTTCATACCACGTCTTAAGTCTTTCTCCTTGGGTCTCTGTTTGTGACATGGAGGGAGATTCTGGGAGTTTAAATGACATCTCAAGGAATAGATGAGAACATAAAAATGAGGAACATTCTAAGCATGCTATCGAGTTATTTGAAATAAGCCCACTATAAACATATAGAAGTATTTGAATTTTAAGACTGAAGGCAAATAAGTCAGAGGGACAAGATTTAAAAAGAAAAAAAAAACAATATGTGTGATTAAAATTCTAACCACATCTAACTCTACGAGGAAGTTCATCAAACTCTCACTGAACGAATAAAGAGTGTAAGGAAGGAACCCTCAGCAGAGAGCTGAAGGCCATAGTTAAAAGTTTCCAAGAACAGAAAAGTGGAAGTGGAAATAGCATCCGAGAGGGCAGGAGTCAAGTTTATGAAAGTCTGGCAAGAACGCAGCTGGCAGCAAACTGTGTTCTTCATTGTTAAAGAACAGCCACATGTGAATTAAGACAATAGATGCTATAAACGCCACAGATGTCCTTGACTGACAAAGATAATCAGTATTTCAAATGTATATTCTTACATGTGCTTGGAATCTGTCTTGACATTTTCAACAAAAAAGGCACAGAGTCAAAATGTTGCTCTTTTTAAAATCCCCAGTATCCCCTCAATATTGCTTTCCTGAAATGCATATTTATCATTTCAAGGTATTATTGAATTTTCTTACTTTCTTACAGATGAGTAAGCCTATAAATTTCATATAGTTTTGCGTCTTCTCTATTTTTAATACATGATTACTATGCCAGGCTTATTCTGTAACTTGCTTTCCATAGTTGTCAATAGAGGGGATTCACCAAGGTAGCCTTATGTAGCTCTAGGTGATTTATGTTAACTGACATATGGTATTGATTGAACATAATGAACATTCTGTAATTTACTCCTCTATTATCCTGATCATTTAAATTTCATTCACTTTTTAATTGTTTGTGATGTTGCAAACAAGATTTGTTTATGTTTTCTGAGCCTACAAAATAAGATCGGCTCCAAACTTGTGGTTCTCATTCTGGCTTCCTATTTAGAGAGGTTTCCTTTTTTTCAATTTAAGGAAAATATCATTGCTATGGCTTACAGCAAAGGTTGTATTTTAATTAGTTTCTGAACAATGGACAAGTTGACAGAGTATAGAAAGAGGCTTTGAAACTGAAAGCATATTAAAAAAAAAAAAAAGACCCCTTAGGGCTACAGAGATGGTTGATCAGTTAAGGTGGCTTGCTGCTCATCAAGAAGATTAAGGTTTGGTCTCCAAGACCCATTTCACAACCCTCACAACTGCCTGTAACTCCAGCTCCAGAGGATCTGACGCCCTCTATTGGCCTCTGTGGGCATTCACATGCATGAGGCATACACACATAGACATATATACAAATGCACATAAGTAAAAAATAAATCTTTTTTAAAAAAGAAAAGAGTCATCATGGAGTATCTTTCTAGAAGGCTGAGAGTCAAGAATTTTGAGATAACTGACAAAAAATGGCAAACCCCTTGAAAATATTAGAGTCCATTTCTTGAGAGCTATTTCAAATATGAGTGCTAAAACAGCTTCAGAACCACACTTCAGTCTGAAGCATGTATCTTAAAGGTTTGTGGCCCCTGATTTTAACCTCACAACATTCCTTTTGCATCAGTAAACCTAACAATATACTTGTAAGTCAACCTGTGATTTCATTTACTAACAGAAATTATTTAAAGCAAGAGAAATATGTAAGGCAACTCATGCTTTTTACTTAATTTTAAAAGTTTACTTAAATTTTTAACTTCGTCTGATTTTTGAACCTGGTTCCAGATTACACACTTCAAATACTATAACAGTAAAAACACATTTAAAAGAAGCAGAAATAGATTTGTGTCTCCTTTTTACAGAGAGGTTTTGCTATGTAGCCCAGACTAGCAAAGTCACATGATCCTCTTGCCTTAGGCTCCCAAGCACTGGTATTACAGATGTGTTTTCAGCATGCACGGATATGCCTGTCCTTCATAATACCTGCACTATGGATCTGTCTATTCGAATGTGTACTTTTTCTTTCTTAATACACTTCAATTTCATTTCATATCAACTCAACTGAAAATCTTTTCTTTACTATAGGTCAGGATCCCCAGTTTGGGGCTCGAGGGATAGTTTGGTTAGTGACATGCCTTGCAAGCATGAGAACCTGAGTTCAGATCACCAGAATTCACACAAAATCTAGGTGCATCACCATGTGTCAGTAAGTGCTGGCCAGATGGGAGGCAGGAACAGGTGGATCCCTGGAGTCTGAACTTCTTGACCAAGTTCTTAGGCCAAGAGAGACTCTGCCTCAAAGAAAGGTGGGAGATGTGTGGGAAACAAAACCTAAGGTTGTCTTGTGAACTCCACACATGCGCACATGGGCATGCAAGCTGTACACACACACACACACACACACACACACACACACACACACACACGTACACAGAGCTTCACCTGAGTAGAAATCCCTTAGGGGAGTGCTTCAGGCAGTATAGCTGGCAGTGTTGAGTTGTACCATCTGCTGCTGGGTAAGGCAGTGAGAGACAACAGAAAACAAAGAGATGCAATTTGTCATTGATACAGAATACAAGGAAAAGAAAACAGGTTAGTGATGTTGCCTCGGAATCATCAAGGAAAAGGTGAAATCCCTGTTAGCCCAGGCTAGCAAACTCACAATGATCCTCCTGCCTCAGGCTTCCAAGCACTAGGATTACAGATGTGTATCACGGAGCTGATTTGGGGACAGAGTGACAAGCAGCCATGAGAGGACTTTGAAAAGTGTTTTCCTAGGGAATGAGCAGAGGGGTTTTGGTCAGTTTGATGAACAGAATGATGGGGTAGATTATACCATTCTATCCCCCAGTTTGTCACTCATCAAACTGGAGATAAACAATGCAGGACCATATGCCACACCCAAATATTTAAAGATTGAAGTCAAGCTAATCATTAAAGAATGTAAAGTCTGTATTCTTCTTTTCACAAAAATGTCAGTGTAATGACAAAACTGTAAAATAAGGGGAAAGTTATGATTTTTGTCTTACAGAAAGTCATGCAAATACTGACATTAATTGTTAGCCCATGTCTGGTTGTGCTATGGATAGATTAATGCTGTTTTGATGAGTCACAAATAAAGACATAAATAATTCATATGTCATTTTGTTTTTATCCCATTAAACTTACTTTATTTTAATAAAATCACTAATTATGTTGTCATAATCAATATTCATATAACCTGTTTTATTGGCAGCAATAGTCTAAAGAATGAAAAAATTTATTATATTTTTACATATGTATATACAATTTAAATATGTTAATTCAAACCATAACATGAAAGAAAATTAAATTAGCATATGTTTAATTTATTTTCCAAAAGATTGTTTTAATTCTAAAATGTCAAACATAATTTATTAATATCAACATATTTTTCAAAATTATTCATGATGAAATAAAAATTTAAGCTTCAAAAAACTCAAGTATATCTCACTAAATATTTAATAAATACAAAATTATTCACAATTTAAGTGTTAGATATACATCTAATTGCACTGTAAGAATTGGTATCAGTTTTCATGTTACAGATAGTCCCATGTTCTTTTAAAACAGAGGTAAGTGAAGGCTTGTATATTAAAGAACAGCTGCTGTGATAAGATACTTTCATCACAGATGTGAAGAGAAGAGGGCAAGCCAGGCATAGGAGGAAGCACTCTCATTGGTCAAGAGGCACAGGTCATGAAAAGCATGGGCAAGGAGCAGGATGGTGCTTCCAATGGGAAGGAAGAGTGATGTAGGCTAGGCAGCCTTGGGACTGGCTACTTTGAGTAATTCCAGCAGGCTCTGGAGCATAGGGATCCTTCCTCAGTTCCTTGATACTTCATGACAAGCAGGGATGGAAATAGTGCCCAGAGTCTGACAACTCAGAACTTGGAGAAGTTTAGGAGGAATAGGGCTATAAACCAGTTGATTCGTGTATTAGTTATTTTCTGTGACTATGACATAATCCCTGATAGAGACACCATAAAGGAGGAAATACTTATTTAAGTTTATGATTTCAGAGAGATTTCAGTCCTGGTGGTGGGGCAGGCATGGCAGAGTTCATGTCAGCAGGGGTGCATGATAGCAACTCCTCACATCTATGTGATCAAAGAAACAGGGAGAGCAGACAAGAAACATGGGTGAGTATGGCATGCACAATCCTGCCAGTAGAAACCTCCTTCCAACTGCCAGAACATTGCCAACACACGAATACACACACACACACACACACACACACACACACACACACACACACACGGCCTCACACACAGCCTTCAAATCAGCACAAGTTGAAGACCAAGTATTCAAAGCATTAGCCTTGAGGGACGTTTTGATTCAAACCAGAAAAGTTTGTTTCAGGTAACTTAACTGCTATCTTCTAGAACTGACTCACCCTAACAGGTATAGTCTCTGCAAGGTCCCAAATGTAGACAATACAAGACAGGAGTAATACATACATACATACATACATACATACATACATACATACATATATAAATTTAAGAGTTAGCAAGATCCAGTTATACCACTCTTGGGCACATATCCAAAGGATGCTTCATCCTACCAAAGAGACATTTGCCCAACCATGTTCATTGCTGCTTTATTCATAATAGCCAGGAACTGTAAACAAACTAGATGTCCCTCAACAGAAGAATGAATAAAGAAAATGTGGCACAGCTGGATGTGGTGGTACAGGCAAAGGCAGACTAATCTCTAGTTCAAGGCCTGCCTGGTCTAAAGAGTAAGTTCCTATATTTTTGGTTGTGAGCCTAGCCCGAAGCAAAGTGCTAGAGAGGTCCACAGAAATCCACAAAGATACCCCCACAACAGACTGCTGGCAATGGTTGAGAGACAGCCCGAACTGACCTACTCTGGTGATGGGATGGCCAAACACCCTAATTGTTGTGCTAGAAACCCCATCCAATGACTGAGGGATCTGGATGCAGAGATCCATGGCTAGGCCCCAGGTGGATCTCTGGAAGTCCAATTAGCAAGAAAGAGGAGGGTTTATATGAGCAAGAATTGTTGAGACCAAGGTTGGATAAAGCACAGGGACAAATAGCCAAACGAATGGAAACACATGAACTATGAACCAATAGCTGAGGGGTCCCCACTGGATCAGGCCCTCTGAATGGATGAGACAGTTGATTGGCTTGATCTGTTTGGGAGGCATCCAGGCAGTGGGACTGGGTCCTGTGCTCAGTGCATGAGTTGGCTGTTTGAAACCTGGGGCCTATGCAGGATTGCTTGGCTCGGCCTGGGAGGAGGGGACTGGACCTGCCTGGACTGAGTCTACCAGGTTGTTCTCAGTCCTCGGGGGAGGCTTTGCCCTGGAGGAGGTGGGAATGGGGGGTGGGCTGGGGGAAGGTGGGGGGAGCGGGAGGGGGGAGAACAAGGGAATCTGTGGCTGATATGTAGAACTGAATTGTATTGCAAAATAAAAAATAAAATAAAATAAAATAAGAGTGAGTTCCAGGACAGCCAGGTCTACACAGAGAAACCCTGTTGTGAAAAACAAAACAAACAAAAAGTAGAAGAAAGAAAGAAAGAAAGAAAGAAAGAAAAACAGAAGAAAAGAAAATGTGAAAAGGTTGTGCATTTACACAATAGAATATTACTCAGCCATTAAAAAAATGAAGTCTTGAAGTTCACAGGCAAATGAATGGACTAGAAAAAAATCATCCTGAGTGAAATACCCCATACTCTGGAAGACAAATATGGTGTAAATTCACTTATATGTGGATGTTAGCTGTTAAGTCATTGATAAGCAAACTCCAATCAGTATAACCACAGAGGTTAGGTATAGAGTAAGGGTCTTGGGGGGCATCTCCCTAGGGAGGGTATGGTGGTATTTTATTTGTACTGAAATGTGATTTTAATTGTATGTTAATAAATAAAGCTGCCCAGGGGTCAGAGCTATTAGAGCCATAGCAAGAGCGTGGCGGTGGTGGCGCATGCCTTTAATCCCAGCACTTGGTAGACAGAGCTAGGTAGATCTCTGTGTGTTCAAGGATACAGCCAGCATTGGAGACACACTCCTTTAATCTCAATACCAACCATAGAAGACCTGGAAGTCTCTACAGACAGGCAGTGACAAGGCAGTCATGTGTTTGGGTTTACAACCAATGAGAAGGCAGAACAGCTAGACTATATAAAGACATACATACAGGAAATAAGTCCCTTTCGGAGAGCTCTCTTGGCTGAAGCAGGAAGGGTAAGGCTCTTAGCTCTGACCTCTTGGCTTTCTTCTCTGAATCGGCTCTGTGTTTCTTATTTAATAAGACGGTTGGTTACATCTACAGGAGGGGAAATGGAATGTATAATTATGGACGGACAAAGAAGGTAGACTGGAATGGGATGATCAAGAAGAGAAAGGAAGGGAAGAATGGAGCAAAGGAGGGACAGCTAAAAAAAACTAAGGGTCATTTCAGGGGTCGTATAGTACCTAAGTAGAGAATTCCACATACATATTTATATCAATTTACATATGTGATTATATGAAAGTGTATACATATAAAATTCTATCTAAATGAAACTGCCAAATAATGGAGGAGATAGACTCAACTGGACTTCTCTTATCACCAATTGAAGCTTCCAATACCAAGAATGGATTACAGCTAATCAAGTTCTTGGCCAAAGGGTCCCGCAGAAACCCCCAAACAACCTAGGCTTCTGCCAAACCAATCTTAAGCATAGGTGCCATGCCCAGCAGTAGATGGCCAATACAAAATGAATTCAATGGCAAAAATCTTGGGCGGTTCTTTGATTCATAATGTTGTGTCGGGGCATTTTTTGTTTGTTTGGTTTTGTCTTATAGGTCTTTTGTGTACACATTATGGCTTCTGGGTTTGTGTTTTTAAGGGATTCCTATGTATATGATGGTATGTGTATCTGTAGCCATGTGTGTTTCTCAGTCTTTATCTTTGGCTTTTTCTCTTCTGTTTATTTTGTCCTATTCTGACTTGTTTGTTTTTATTTTATTTTATTTTATTATTACTCCTTAGATGACTCTCTGTTTTCTAATAAGAAACAGAAAGGGTGTGGATCCAGATGGGGGTGGAATGGGGAAGAACTGGGAGGAGCTGGTGGAGGAGAAAATATATTGTATGGAACATATCTATTGTCAATAAAAAATAAGAGAATAAGACAATTTAAAAGATTATAACTTCGTGGGTATAATCATTTAAGATTTGTTTGTTCTTCCTTCTGTCATTCCTTCCTTCCTCTGTCTCTCGAGACTGAACTTAGGTCACCAGGTCACTCTTGTCTCCCGAGTCATTGTGCCAACCCTGATACAAACTTTTAGGCAAGATTCCCATGATAGCTGTACACTTCAGGACATGACATATTGTGATGTATGGATTAAAGTCTTAATTTTTTTTTTTTTTTTTTTTTTTTGGTTTTTCGAGACAGGGTTTCTCTGTGTAGCTTTGCGCCTTTCCTGGAACTCACTTGGTAGCCCAGGCTGGCCTCGAACTCACAGCGATCCGCCTGGCTCTGCCTCCCGAGTGCTGGGATTAAAGGCGTGCGCCACCACCGCCCGGCTAAAGTCTTAATTTTAATGTGAGCTCATCCCAGTTAGTGAACTGGACTACAGATGGGGTTTTAAAATCCTCAAGGCAAATGCTGTTTAAGCCCAAGTTTGCAAAGACATGAACTGAGCTGCTGGATAAATGGTTCACTCAGTAATAATTTGTATTAACATTTTTAAAGACACATCACCAGAAACATCCTCTTTCCGTAGGTCTAAAGCCCACAAGCAGCTTGCTTTCCTTGAACTTGTCATTATCATGGATGCCAGGTTTTTTTGAAACAGGCCCTTCGATGGTACTACTACTAAAAAGGATTGACTCTTCACTTGAGTCCACAGGGTAAGGAAAAAGGGCACGAGATCCCAGCCATCTTTTTGTCCACCTGGCTACTTTACTTTGGCTGAAAGCACAGAAATAATTCAGAGTCCTGAAGCTATAGCCAGCTTGGAGAACAGCGAAACCTTCCACGACAGATTATCCACTAGATGATAGGAATTAATCCATGATAGTCCACATTGGAGCAGAAATAACCATCTGCTGGGGACATCTTATCATCTCAAACAGAAAAGACCTCTTTGGACCACCTTTGCAAACCAAAACAGAGATGATGATCAGAGCGACCACACCTTGACCAGGACTGATTAATTAATTACCTCTCACCCCATCTCACTCTGATTCCTCTTTTACTCAAGCACAGCTCACATCAGTACTTTGAAGATACACTTAGAGGTCATTGCACCTCTTTATTTGTTCCTTTTCCTAATGTGATCACGTTGGATAACCCTTTCTTCCTTTCACCATTTCTTACTTCTGACTGACATTAGCATGGTGGCTACCAATACCCTGTGCCATTGCTCTGAAAATGCTGACTATAGCTTAATTGTGCCATAGTAACATGGGGGAGGAAACAGTCATGTTAATGCAATCTAAGGAAAAAACAACACTACTCACTACCAGAGAGTGAATTCAGATTTGGCCTTTGGGGTTGAACTTAATCTATCCCAAGAATGTTGAACTGTACAAAGTGACTCACATGCAATTTTGCAAAGGCACCATGTCATCCAGTGTCTATCTCCAAATTCCATTTCCTGAAATCAAAGAAAAACATTTCAGCAACTATCAACTCAGAGACGAAATGACGTCCCTCAAGAAAACTTCTCAGATTTCTGTCGCTTCGTATTCAGTCCACCCCCTTATATAGCATTCATAATTAAAACTAGAGGTTCAAATGGAAGTGAATCTACTGTACTACAGTGAAGAGACAATATACTGATATTCGAAAGTAATTTTTTAAGCAAATGGTCATCAGTTGTCTTAGCCCTGAAAGCCACAGGGTAAGAATTTATCCACATTTAGAGTATGTATGTTTGTGAGCAGCTGGCTTCCATTACATCACTGCATAAAACTAAATGTTCCTGCCTGCTAAAGGTTAAGGCTGACCTCTGGTTTGCACATTGCAGCATGGGCAGTAAGACCCAACACTGTAAATCCCATACAAAGGAAGAGGGGGGAGGGCTATTCTCAGACTGACATATTTGTATGTTCTCATCCAAAGCATAATGAATCACAAACTGAAAACACGTAAGATTTAAATCAAAAGTATAATGAAACACACATTAAAATGCATTCTGATATTTAAAAAACATCAAAATGCTAAGTTTCCTATTTCAGATTCAAAATGTAGCTCTGCTATTACCCATGTGTCTGCTATGACTTTACATCTGCAAAAACAGAGGAAGACTAAGTCTATGTATGGCAGGAGTACTTTATCCTTGGTCCACCTCACCTGCTCATTTCTATCTTCCTGGCCTGGCATATAGATCACTGTTCTAGATCGTGAGTCCTGTGTGGGCGGAGACCCTGGTGGTGCCTTATTCAGTCAGCTTCCCCAATCCTTCACAGGGCTCAACAGCACTGCGGCAAATCCTTGCAGTAGCTGCCTGCCTACCCAACACAGCTGCTAGTGCAGTGCCTGCAAAAAACGACAAGACATTTCCTATGCAGGGAAACTCAGTTGGTGTATGTGTGTGTGTGTGTGTGCGTGTGCATGTGTGTGTGTGTGTGTGTGTGTGTGTGTGTGTGTGTGTGTGTGCATGCATGCACAGGTGTATTTGCTCACATGTCTGACTAAAGTCAGATATTTGCCTCTGTCGTTCTCTACCTAATGCCAGGTCTTCGCCCAACTAGCATTGGCATGCCTGGCACTCACATGGGGGCTGGGGGTCTGAACTTAGGGCCTCATGCCTTCTTGGCTAGCATTTCCCCCTGTGAATCATCTCCACCTCCTGGCTAGCTGTCATAATCCTAACATGGCTACTAAATAAATAAATAAATAAAAACAATCTTAGTTACAAAATCCCCGGAACTCCAAGAGGTTTATTAAAATGCAGAAGGTAATATAACGGTTTACAAAATGCGTCCCTAGAGAAAAATTACTCCTGCCTGCAGGGTTTGATTTGTGAAAGCATCTGGCACAATGAGACACATCAAATTTTGCAGCCAGAGTGACTGAAATCTAAGTCCCTGGAGGTAATTAATAAATTAGCATATGAGGTTCATTCACCTGCACTAAGGCCCAAGCCCTTTCCCAGGCTGCAGCCGTGAGAGTGCTTTCCCCAGGAGACGCAATTGAGACATATGTCTGAACAAACATGCCTGTGTCTTTGCCGACATCTAAATCTGTTTCTGTCTTCATTATCACATTCTCAATCCAAAGGACTGCACTTCTAAATGGTGCCTTTGGCTCAGCACAGTTGATGCAGTCAACGGTGCTGACATTTTCCCTCAGACACAAACTGTTTTTGGGTTGAGTGTCTTCTAAGACACAGCTGGCCTGATGTCACGTGAAGTCTCAACAGTTGGAGCTGCACTAGGTTTAAAAGCAAAGATGAAATTAAAGATGTCACAGCAGGTTCTAAGGTTCAAATGTCAAATAACATGAAAAAAAAAACCATTGATTCAAAGCAAATATATGCACCCTTATAATGTCACTTTAAGAAAATCTTCACTTTTTTACTTAACTACCCTATGAGGGTAGAGTTGTTCTCTGGTTTCCTCTGATTTTCAGTTATTGCTAATGTCTTTCTGCCACTGTGCCGATACCTGTAAAGTGATAGCTAATGTGATGGGATTTTTTTTTTTTTTTTTTTTATCAAGGGCCCATTCTACACACAGCCCCAAAGATGAGCAGACCTGGGACAGCTACAGGGGTTTTCCACCAAAGACAGGATGAAGAAATAATCTAATTCATCAAGTGAAAATAAAACATGTTTGAACACAGGTCATTTGAAGAGTGTGTTCAGAACACAAGAGTATGAAATTTCCGTGGAGTAAAAAGGAAAGGCGTCACTTGCTGGATGGTGGGTACATCAGGTTAAAATGCAGACTCCTGGGCTTCCTGGGTCCTAGGCTTGATTCATCCTAACAAAGCTCCAATTATGAACAACTCAGAGTTTCAATATATATGACATCATTAAAAGCATCAATGTAAAGTTTGTTTCTGTCTTCAAGGGAGATTTTTTTCCCCCTTTTATTTTCTGGTCAACAAGCCAGGTATAATCCAGACTGAGTAGCTTTGGGGTTAGGACACAAATGTTTGTTTAAATGGCTTTCAGGCTAAAAAAGTCAGACAAACCCCAAACCCCACAGAGTTGATAGTGAGGAAGGACCAAAATAAATTGCCTCTAATCAAGAAGAAAACAGAAAAATTACAAAAGGAGATAGAGTTCATTATCTGTCACTTAGGGAAAAGGCTATAAGCATCATAAAGGCCACACTTTCTCTGATGACACATCATGCTTGAGTATTGGTCTTAGAAGTGGGCAATGAATAATGTGATAAAAATAAATGTGACCAGAGGACTAACTAGGGGCCAGTAGTTTCCACTCCTAACTCACAGGAAATAGTTGGTATCCCAGGTGTTCTTTTTTTCTTTTAAAAATGGGCTCCCTGCCGCCCCCCCCCCCCGCCACGCCGGCAAATGTAGGGTTATAGCAAAATGAATTAGAAGGTAGTTTCCACATACCCCTTGCTTCCATATATCCACAGTCTCTGTTACCACCCAAACCCTGCATCAGAGTGCATTGACACACACATCACTGTCACTCCAGCTCATAGGTCAAAATATTTGTATTGATGTCAGAACAAGATGATAAGAAGCATCTTAATGGAGAAAGAGCTCATTTTTGTTTATAGATCAAGGGGGCTACAGTCCATCATAGTGGGCAAAGAATGGCCAGAGGGCCAAGGGGCTCTGGTTCCCATTGTATCTTCAGTGAGGAGGCAGAAAAGGCAGGGAGTGGGACTAAGCTATAAAACCTTAAGGTACACCATCAGGAAGTGTGACTAGCTTCCTCTGCAAACCTCCACCTATATAAGGCACAGCAACCTTTCCAAGCAGCACCAGTATCTGGTTCTAAATGTTCAAGACATGTGAGACTGTAAAGGGCATTTCACACCCCAACAGCAACATCCTCTAGGCTTGGACAAATATTTAAGTATGTGTATCCACCATGATACTATCAGGCAGAGTCTTCACTGCCCTAAATACCTCCTGTGCTCCTCCTGGTCATCCTTTTCTGTCTTCTAATCTATGATGCGGGCCATCTTGTGACTAATTGGTTCATTGGTTCTTTTCAAAAGGAAGGTATCAAAGAAATCCAAGAGACAGTATAGATATTTGCCAGCTGGAAGAATGAAAGCGGAATAGAAAGAGAAGGACTCTTCACACTTTTCTCAGAGGCTGCAATTGAGAATTTCTCCATCCACCTATGTCCCCTTATATTAGGACCTAAAGTAAGCAAGGAGGAAAATGGAATAGAATTGCAGTTTATTTCACATTTATCGTGTGGCAGCCACAGGACAATGAATAATTGTCTTCATAGTCTTTCGTATTAACTTCCTAATAAGTTAAGATGGTGTCAGAATTTAACATGGTGCTTTAAACAACCCATCCAGGGTTCTCAACAGCTAAGTGAGGCAGATGCCTTTATGGCATCTCTTGTAATGCACTGTATTAGTCAAGGTTCTCTAAAGTAACAAAACTGATTGACTGAGTATATATACATATATATATATATATGTATATATACACACACACACATATATATATGTATACACACACACACACACACACACACACACACACACACACACACACACACATATATATATATATATATATATATATATATATATATATATATATATATAATTTATTAGACTGGCTTACAGGCTGTGGTCCGAGTAGTCCAACAATGGTTGTCTCATGATGGACTGGTTAAGGATCCAGTTGTTGTTTGGTCCACAAGACTGGATATCTCAGCAGTCTTGATCAGATCCTGAAGTCTCTGGAAGTCCTAGAAAGCTAGTATCTTCAGCCTATGTTGGAATCCTGAAGAAGCCAGTTCTAACACCAGGGAAAGAATGTCTCCAGAACAGAATATCAGTGAGAGTGAGAGGAAGTCAACGCTTCCCTCTTCCATGCCCTTTTTTTTTTTTTTTTTTTTTTTATTTTGCAATACAATTCAGTTCTACATATCAGCCACGGATTCCCTTGTTCTCCCCCCTCCCGTTCCATGCCCTTTTATGTGGCTGCCACTGGAAGGTGTGGACTGGGTTTAAGATGGGTCTTCCCACATCAAATAATCCCATTAAGAAAACTTCTTCACAGGAGCACCCAGCTGCTTTGGTTTTAGCTGATTCTAGATGTGGTCAAGTTGACAACCAAGATTGGCTATTACAGGCACCTTCAGTGTTCTTTAACTGTAGCTAAAACTTTTTTATTTTTCAGGAAAAAGACTAGACCCATACATGTTCCTGTCTGCCATCCTAAGTCTCTACACAAGCTCCCTGACAGAGAGCTAAGAATGTACAGGAGTGAGCCTGTCATCTTTCCTTAAGAGTGGCCTTAAACTGAGCATGCTCAGTAACATAACTCTTAAACTGAGCATGCTTAGGATTGTGCCCATCCACAAAGTGCTTTTTTCTGTGTGAATGCTTGTAGGATTCCTAAATAAAATTCCCAGGAAAGGCATTGCCTTGTGAATAGCTCCCACACTGTGTTCCCCTTGCCTACTGCAGTTAGTAAATCTCATTCTGTGGCTGTTCTGTTTTGGCCTTGCATTAAAAAAGATGCAAATTTTTTGCATTTGTGTGCTTATGTGATTTTGCCTCTTCTGTCTCGCTCTTGCCAACGGTGGCAGGAGGAATCCAGCTTGCACTTTAAATTCTCTCTCTCAGGAAGAAGGCATTTGATTTTCCAGTGGGAAATGTGGCAGAAATGAGCAAGGACTCCCACTTTTAGCTTTCCTTTTGTTATCCTGTGTTCACTGGAGAAGGATGAAAGTCTTGGAAGCAGGATGAGTCGGTGCTGAGGAGCCCAGCCCTGGGTGGTTCCAAAGCAGAACAGGGTTAGGAGTCCCAGAGATTCAATGTGCTGAGGGACCCAAACCACCCTGTGAAGGGTAGAACAAGAGAATTCAGACTGAGGCAAGATTCGGAAACTGGTATGATGGCAGGAGATAGAAACTGGAGAGATCGCTCAGGGATTCCCAAAGAACTCTGAGAATGGTTTTGCTGGAGGCAGGATCGGCAGTTCTGGCTCTACTTCCTGGTTGTATCTAACCCTGGCCTGGAAGCCGCACTGGAGGATGTGACTGGAGCTGAGAGGAGGCTCTTGGTCACCTGCGGTTGTAGCACCTGAACTGGCCTGCTCACTGCCTCCCCCATGCCTCACGGCAGATTCTGCCATACATCCTTTGGTCTTTCGAGAAGCCCCAAGACAGGCTAGCAGATGGATGGCATTTCATCCCCAGAGTCCTGCCGTACAGGAGCTTTGCCGTCTTTCTGACTCTTAAGGTTTCACTTAGGAATACTAATAAATTTATTTCCAAAGCTCTCCCTCTGTGGTCTCTAAATTCCACTCATTGAATTCGTTAGATAAGAACCAAAAGGCCACTGGCTTGGAGTGACTTTGGTGGCTGTTGAATTCTCCTGGACTCTAGCTCTCCAAGTGAAGTTCAGGAAGACCAGAGCAGCCCTGAATTTTCTTGTACCAATGTGGAACAGCCCTTAGTCATTCTCTTAAGAGAGGCCTGTTTCCCAGAAGAGAGGGCCGACAAGCACCAAGAATGTTGTCGGAGCTCCACCCTTCTGAGGCCTAACACACTCATCCCAACAAGAAGATTGAGGCAGCAGAAGGTCAGCGGTGTGAGGCCAGCAGAGCCATCATAGATGTTGCGACCATATGAGGAGGCCGGCCACAGGTCTGTCTGCATGGGGCTGCTTGGGTGTTCCATGAAGGAGGCACTTCAGACCTTTTTGGGACTCCTCTTCATTGTGGGTTTGAATCTTAGAAATTGCCCCTACTTGGGACAAGATGGGTTAAAAAATAAAAATATCCTGCCTGGTCCTACAGCCTGAATGTCCTCTGCAATTTCATATGAAAGGGAAATGCTCTCTGCCTGTAGTACTGAGAAATTAACATATTTTTCTAATTCTTCATGGAAAATAGAAAGAGTTGAATGCACCTGCATGCAATGGTCTTTGCTCTACAGTAGGATTTCCGGGTTTATTTCCCCCACAGTCTTCCGGTCCCTTTTTCCATATTTATAAGTCTTTGCCTAAACTGTATCAATATCATATACTTTTGATAAAAAATGAAAGCACTCTCTTTGGGTGATTTGGAGAGGGAGTGGCAAGGGGCAGTTCAATACCATCTTACACATGTGTCCCTAGAGAGCTTTGTTCTGGTAGGTGCTGACCTATTTTCTAGCTTTTTGAATGAAATTGGCTCTTGCTCACAAATTTGCCTTTGCTTATCAATAAATAAACACTTTTCAGCCTGCAGTCTATATTGGAAACCAAAACAGCTTCGGACCCAGGATAAGTTGGTACAGTGCAATGTTTACATAATCTCAACCCACCCACCCTAGGTGCATATCCTGGCTCTCCTTCCATAAAGAAACATTGAAAATGCTTCTTGGATTACTAGCTCCAAGCCATCTTATGCCATCCAATGAAGAAAACCAATTGTTTTAAAGATTCCCTTCTCCATGTTAATCTGAAAAGGCATTCTAGGTAGAAACCCTTTTGTGTGTGTTTGCATTTAAATATTCATTTTCTTTCTCTGGTATGGCTTCACCAATCCCATTGCACACATCCTGCTTCCATATGCCCTTTGCTTTCAAAGCACCAGGCATACAGCTGTTAGTTTTAATGTCTGTTTGTAAAAGTCAGCCCTAAAATTTTAAATACAATGGAATCCCTCCACATGGTGAGATGGCAGTTGTAAAGTGGCCCCTTTATAAATGCCAGGGAAATAATAGAATCTTCGCTTCTTTTCTGAGGCTACTGCAGCCCGGCAGCTGCTGCCTTGGTTACAGCCATGTGGCTTCTCAACAAGCTCTTAATTTGAATGGTCTGTTTGTGTTCCGCTTGCAGGAGGCAAGCCTAGGTATGATGGCCACTAACCACAGGAGAGCGGGACTTGATGAATGGCTTTCTTTGCACAAAATCGGCTTTCTGTGACTGGTTCTCAGCTTACTTAAGCACACAGGACAAACAATAAGGGATCATGTTGGTGTGAAATAAATTGGATTCAGTATACTCCCACAACCTCCAGCAGAGACCGATTAGCCAATTCCAGAGATGGATGCCTCCAAGGTCACTTATCACACTGTCTGGCTTGTATTTCACTTACGAGACTCTACTCTTTCAGCTTGAACGCATTTCTAAAAACATGTGAAAATCAAGTTAGAGAGAAGCTTAATTCTTACAAAACTAAGTAGGGTTAAACTGTGAGTTCGAGGTCAACCTAGTCTATAGGGTGAGTTTCAGGCCAGCCAAGGCTACACAGAGAAACCCTGTCTTGAAAAACTAAAAAAACAAAACAAACCAAAACAAACAAACAAACAAACAAAAACCACAATTATTTTCTGCTACTTAGAAACACCTCTCATCAACATTTCTCCAGAATCTTATATTTTTTTTGTTCTTTAATGTCACCAACATTTTGTTAATTTCAATAAGAATCTAGGCCAGGCGGTGGTGGCGCACGCCTTTAATCCCAGCTCTCGGGAGGCAGAGCCAGGCGGATCTCTGTGAGTTCAAGGCCAGCCTGGGCTACCAAGTGAGTTCCAGGAAAGGCGCAAAGCTACACAGAGAAACCCTGTCTCAAAAATAAAAGAATCTATTTGTATATTGTGATTAGACATTTATGACCTACTTCTTGGTTTATAACTATGAAGTGTTGAAGAGGGTAAAACCAGCTATTTCTACCAAAGGTTAGCAATTCCACTTGGTGGTTTTATGTTCATTTTTATATAAGTACGATTTCAAACACCTGTGACATGAGTTTGGCAGTCTAGACAACTTCTATGTCACTGCCAGAACTAAAGTTTTAGGTCCCAATAACACAAGAAGGTCATCATATACTGTAAGAAACGAAAGTTGTACAAAAGCTAAATGTTCAGGAGTCTAGGAGTTGTCTGTGAATGCCCTGCTAAGAAAGGAACATTATAGAGAAAAGGGCGCAGATCCGACAGTCAACCAGATATAGGAGGCATTCTGTGTGCGCATGTGTGTACATGCATATGGTGGTCAGAGCTCAACTTCAGATGTAGGTTTTGGGGAGCCATTCACCCTATTTTTGAGGCAGGATCTCTCACTGACCTGTGGCTTGCCAAGTAGATGAGGTTGGCTAGCCAGAAAGTCCCAGACAGAGATAGACTTGTCTCTGCCTCTAATCCCCAGTGTTGATATTACAAGTGCATGCCACCATGGCCAGTCTTTTATGTGGATTTTGAGGATCAAACTCAGATCTTCATTCTTGTGCCACAAGCACTGTGCCCTCTAAGCTCTTTCTCTAGCTCTACAGTTGTTCCTGACCACTGAAGCAAAGTAAGGCTGGGCAGAACACATCTTGCCAGACTACAGGAATTTTATTCCCAGATAGGATTCCCAAAAGGGCAGAGTTAAGAACTGTATATCTGTATATCAACAGACATTTGACTGAATCTGTCATGAGATTCTTTTGGGCAAAGGAAAAAGACTGTACATACAGTAGTAATAGCATGCTCCACAGAGTCTCTGCTGACCAATTGCCTTTCCAAAAGGTGTTGACTAAAAGACCATTACTTTAGTCCCCTATAAAAGTAAAAAATGGCCAGCCATTCAGCTTGGCCTTTAGGCTTATAGTCATTTAAATGTTTGGCAAGGAAACAGAGAACATATCATAATCAAATTTGTGATGAGACAAAAGCTAAAAAGACTAACATATTTACAGTGACAATCAAAATCTGAAAGCAACTGTCACATTCTGTAGGCACTCAAAATGTGGACCTTTAGTAAATGAATAAATGAGACAGGCCAGAACGAGGGGCTAAAATGAAGTTCAACAGATATAAACAAAATGCCAAGTACATGACTGGAAAGAGATATTTTATCATCTTTTAAAAACTATGTGGTGGCTTTGACCATGAATTCAGCACAGGTCAGAAGTTCACCAACACCCTTCAAATATTTAGCAGCTTATGCTTAGGTTACAGACGGACATAGAATGCTATGTCCAGGATACTCAGAAACTAAAAACAATGAATAAACTTCATTTTATCCTGGCAGAATCCTTTCTATGGTATTATGTTCAGTTCTGAGTATCCTATTTTAAGAGGAGCCTTGAAGAATAACCGTATCAACCTCAACCATATTCAGAGAAAGATAACAAAGAAGAATGAATATCAGAAAAGCAAAGTGTGCGGGGTTAAATAAAATAAACACAGTGCTCTATGTTAAAAGATGTAGATGCAAGTAGAAACTGTTAATGTATATAGGTGGTATAAGAGTTGATTTGTGAAAGAATAGGTAGACTTATTTTTGTAAGATTTACTTTATTTTTATTTATGTGTGTGTTTGTGGGTGTATGTGCACACATGTGTACATGCATGCGTGTGGGTGCCTGTAGAGGCTAAAAGAGAGGTGTAAGATCTCCTGAAGCTGGTTAGCAAGTGGCTTGACTTCTCCAGTCTTGAATTTTGTGGTTTGCAAAATGATGTTGCTGATAACTCACACCCAGTGAGATTTTGATAGCTTAATAAGAGAATTTGTGCCTTGTAGATTCATAAACTGTGAAGTAACTATTAATAAAAATCAAGGTGCTTTAACCTTTATGTTGTAAGACTTTTACTTCTGTTCATGTCTTTTCACAGAATCTCTCTGTAGGATGTACAGGGGCATGGTGTAAAGTGTGTTTTACTGTGAGTCATTTCATAGCATGTGCCTTTCAGAGCCGCTTCTGTGAGTATTCGGGGACAACAGACACTTCCCAGCAATCCAAAAGTTCTGATGATTGAGTACTTACAGTGGAACAAGACTTTCCACACTTGCCAGAGCTGAGGAAATAGTTGGAGGATTTCTGCAGGATCTTCTTACTCTGGCTGGAGAGAACAAAACAGAACATAGCATGTTGTTGCTGTTTTCTCTGCAATGAAGGTTGTCAGTCTTTATCCGTTCTTGACACTTCTTTGAATACTGGGTATACTTAGAGAGATTAGATTGTAGCCTTGGCAAGTTGTTCGTCATTGAGCCCACTATCTCTGAATATCCTCAGACCATTTCACTGCCTTTAGATCTCTCCCCACAATGTCAAATGTTTTGTCTCTATTTTCTCATTGAAACAAAGTCTAATTACCTATACTGTAATGATTGCTTTTCTCATGAGCATAATTTCCCACCAGGACCCAATGACCATATTCCTCTACCTTTCCCATTGCTTTTCTAGGTTAAAAAGTAAGAGCACGACTCTGACACAAGCCCAATGGCGAAGGCTTGCCACCAATGTGTGAGCCCTCTAAAAGGGTTTTGAGAGTCAATAGCCAATGCAAGGATGAAAAGAATAGTATTTATAACTCTGTCTTCAAAAGAGAGGTCAGTCTCCAGGAATAGCCACCATTGATGATAACAGTGCCAAGTGTATTAGTTACTTTTCTGTGGCTGTGATAAAACACCGTGACCAGGGCAACTTTTAAGAGAAAGCATTCGATTGGGCTTATGGTCCAGAGGATGAGAGACCATGGTGGCAGTGTGAAGTCATGGTGACTGCAGGCAGCTGGAGCAGCAGCTAAGAGCTCACATCTTGACAGTTAATCAGGAGGCAAAGAGCATACTAGAATGCCAAGAGTCTTTAAAACCCCCAAATCCCACTCCTAGTGACATATCTCCTACAACAAAGCCACACCTCCTAATCCTTCCCAAACTGTTCTATCAACAGAGGGCCAAATATTCAAGCATATGAGCTAAGGGAGCAATTCTCACTCAAACCACCACAGTAACTATGAGGCTAAAAACGGAGGGGAAAAGGGATGAGAACAAGCTATTTCACCAAACAAAAGGATATTTGAGGGCAGATAGATTATGACTTGGGAGAGAGTAAAGCTGAAGGGTCACCCAAAAGAGGATTCCTGGAAGACAAAGGAAGAAGGAAAGGCAAAGAATTTCTTCAGGTGATTTTACATCATTTTCAAGTGGAAGATAAATGTATTATTTACCTCTTGTATCTCCAGAATGCCTCAGTAAAATGGATGTCACTTGCTGATGTCTGTGGTGTTGGATGAGGGGTTTCTGTGGGACCTAGGAAGGCCCTGAGTCTGGTGTCTAAGCAGAATGAAGGGAACACCCTCACTTTGGGTTCCAGAGAGAAGAGCTGTCTGTCTCTTCCTGGGCGCATCAATGAAATGAGACAGCAGTCCAGTCCAGCCGAAGGACAGAATGAAGGCAAGAAGAAGGGATAGATGTACTCTCCCTTCTGTTTCCTTTCCCCAAGTGACAGCTTTGTAGCAATTCAGATGACTGATCCTGTCATTCCTCCCCCCCACCCCACACACACACAATAAGCCAAGGACGCAGGATGGAGGGCAGAAAGAGGAGGAGGAACGGAAGTGTCTGAGCTACATTTATGATCTTAGCCTGCATTACGGTGAGAATATGAACATTAATGCCCCATCTGCTGAGAAAATCCACCAGAGATTTTCAGTTATTCAGAGTGATGATAGGACTCAAGTTCCCATTTCCTTCCAGCTGCAAAAAAAGGGCCCCTGCTTCTAAGAGAAAAATCAATGACCTCTGCGGGCTGCCTGGTGAACTTAGCGCTCACTTTCTAAGAGCCGAGGGTAAAAATTACACCCCTCACAGCAAGTCTCGAAGCACACACCTGTGCAGGATGGGGCCTCCTGGATGGGGTAATAGAGAGCTCTGCTCAGTTCCCACCACTGCCGTGGGGTGACTAAATGGCCCTAACAGAATCGTTTCCTGTCTCGCTCTTGCACTTTGTCCAACCTTAACACCAAGATCAATGTTTCTTCCTTCTGTCCCAGAGTGCACAGAAATCATCAGTCCTCCTCTCAAAGTTAACGCTTTCTGCACTCTCCCCAGATGCCTTCCATTTACTTTGTTCAAATTCATGGCCCTAGCGTTTCTCTGACATCATTCTATGGAAATTGTACTACTTAAGGCCTCCACATGTGCTCACACAGACATACACACACATTAATATGCAACCATCAATAGCCACTGAATCCAACATGAATCTGCACCCCCATACCCACTGTTCCCCACATAAATTTTCACCCCCATACCCATTTCCCCCATGAATCTGCACACACCCTCAACCGCACACACTCATACATGCACACTCATACACACAGGCACACCCGTGCATGTGGGTGCACCTTTAAACTGTAATCTTAAGACATACCATATTCAGAACCTGCTCTCAAGGCATTTGTGCTGGAATGTTCTATGGTCACTTTCACCTTCTCATATACAACCCAGGATCACATCCAAATCACAAATAAATAAATCATCTCCCCTTCTTCTCCATTCCACCGTCACCCTTTCTTTTAACAATATGGGGCCAAACAAATCACCCCCTACATTTTGAATGCACCTTGCCCTCCTCTACCCCATATATCCATATATTCTTCTCTACTACTCCCCTTTCCACTCTAAACCACTATCATTCCACACTGTCATTCCACACCTTTCATTTCTTATGTTTTCCCAATCCATTACTCTCCCTTGACACAGAAGGCTGAAGGGAGAAGACTCTCTGGAGTTAGTAGCTATGCTGGTGAGAGTGGTAATGGTGTATATCCTTTAAAAAAAGACTTTAGTTTTTTTAATTTTGTGTGTGTGTGTGTATGTGTGTACATGTGTGTGCATGTGAGTGCCATGCCGATGGAGACCAGAAGAAGGTATCAGATCCCCTAAACAGGAGTTACAGGGGGTTATGAACTATCCAATGTAAGTTCCAGGGACCACACTCAAAATCCCTGGAAGAGCAGACGCTCTTAACCACTGAGCCGTCTCTGGAGCCCTGCTGGGGGCACATCTTTAAGGAAGGCAAGGGTATGAGTTCAGTCCTTGTACCCAGAACCAACTGTGACAAAGACACAAGGGATAATCACCAAACCCCTGAACTAGTCCAAGTTCGTGTTTCACTCTGCCCTTTTTCTACCTAGGCTCCTCAGTACCCTAGGACAACCTAGCCAATTGTCTTTCTCATTCTTGATTTTTTCATCTCAATCCCCTTTTCTGAGCTCACCCAGTTGCATTTTCTTTTAGTGGTTCAAGCACTGCTTGACACTGATGTGTAATTATTCCAGTTGAGTGTGTGTGTTTGATCCCTTTTCCTCCATATAGGAAAAGCTTCCTCACATTGCCATGCTCTAGAAACATTTAAGGGAAACATAACCAAATTATAAATGATGTAAGAACCACGCTTTACAATTACTTTATAGTCCCAACATCCTGTAAAAATATGCAAAGAGAAGACAATTAAAGACATTTATTCAGTAATTACCAGAAACATGAAGAGTGGTGGGGGAGGGGAAGGGTGCAAGTTGCATGGGCAAGAAGCAATTTTAAGTTTGGTAGGTAGAAAATACTTGTCAAAAAAAGTAGTGTTTGATCAATTGCTTGAATAGGGTGAGGAAAGAATAGTTTAGGTATTAAGAACATCAAATACAGAGATTCTGAAACAGAATCACTCTGGAATAGTCTGGAAAGTGTGACTGACTGCTCTAGGGACACTGGCTTTTAGTACAAGTGAAGTAAAAATAGTTGGAAGATTTTTCACTGAAGCGAAGCCTTCATGTGATTACACACAGGGTACCACAAGATTAGAAAGTGTGGGAACACAGTACAAGCATGGAGGCCAGTTAGAAGAACCAGGGTCCTAGAGAAGCGCCAGTGACACTGACCAAGGTTGGTTGTGGTAATGGTGAGGAAAGGGGCAGACTCTGGTAATGCAGAAGGAAGATACATAGGATTGATGGTGGGTTGATCGTAGAATAGGAGAAAATAATCACATTTAAGGATAGCTTCAAGGTTTTTGACTTCGGCAACTAGAAGCCTAACTATGTCAAGAAATCTACAGGATACATGTATCTGAAGGAAAAGTTCCACACATTACAGTCTCCAAAAATCAATACCAATATGATAGGTGTGTGCGTGTGTGTGTGTGTGTGTGTGTGTGTGTGTGTGTGTGTGTGTGTGTGTGCAGAAGTATTTATTTTAACCAATCAGCTCTCATGGATGCAGGCTTACAATCAAGTTGATGGGCTAAGACCTACAAAAGAGATAGGTAGTTGTAACACGAATTGTTAAATTGGTCTTTTAATAAAAAATCCAAGGTTCAAAGAGTATCAGTTACAGAGTCCCTGATTACTTAGGACAGAAGAAATTCAATTTTTACTGCATTCAGGCCTTTAACTGATACATGAGGAAGAGAAATATGCTTTACTCAAAGTCTACCAATAGAAATGCTTATCACAATCAGGAACATCCTCAGAAGAACCTCCAAAATAACCACATAAATATACCTTCTGACCAAGTCAGCTGGGTTCAAAATATGAACCACCCCAGTTGAGAGCCCAGTATGGGAAATGTTGTGCTGTATAGTGAACATATGTGGAGAGAGATGCTGTGTGCTAAGTTGTACACCTAAGAATAGAAGAGTAGACAGTGTCAGCCTCTGGAGAGCAGAGGAAACCGTGAATGAATGCACAAGGAGCCGATGAAGTACTAAATGGGTGTGCATTGTTGTCAAGGACCAATGCCTCAGACTCGTGGGAATTGGCAAATCTTTCCTTGGGTCAAGCTAAGGAAATTGGCAAACTTTTCCTCTGGTCCATGTGCAGATGTTGACAGTGTGTGCAAAAGCTAGCAACCCCAGCACCCCTCCCCAACTGCAACCTGACACTACTCCCCTAAAATAGTCCTATGGAAAGGAACTAACTCCTAATCCCCAGGCTGTGCATAATAAACATGCTGAGCTTCTGGCTTGCTTGGGTGGTAGGTGTCCCCCATCAGCGTGAGGACTGCCTATCTGATTCCCCAGCTTCTCTCTCTCTCTCTCTCTCTCTCTCTCTCTCTCTCTCTCTCTCTCTCTCTCTCTCTCTCTGTCGTTTCTTCAATATCTGTCATTTCTTCATTCTCTTGTTGCCCCTGTCAGGTTTCCAGGACCAAGCTGCACAGGAAGCAATGTCAGACTACAGTTATAAATTTGTGAATCTTTAGTAGAAGGTTAAACCCAGGGTGAAAAGATGGTTCATTGGTTGAGAGTACACATTGCTCCTACAGAAGACCTGAGTTTCAGTTACCAGCATTCATATTGGGTGGCTCATAACCACTTGTAACTCCAGTTCCAAAGATCCAACACCCTCTTCTGGTATCTATGGACACCTACAATCATATGTGCATACCCACATTCAGACACATAAACATGCACATAATTGAAAATAAAAGTAAAATATTTTTTAAAGAAAATAAAATATTTTTAAAGTCAGGGCTTGAGAAATGGCTCATTTGTTAAAGTTGTATACTTGGAAGCATGAAGACCTGAGTTCAAATACCCAGCACCTATATAACAAGCTAGGTGAGGCAACATGCCTGTAATCTCAGCACTGGAGAGGCAGAGACAGGAGGATCCCTGGGACTTGCAGACCATGCAGTCTAGCTGAATCACTGAGCTGCATATCCATTGAGAGTGACCTTGTCTTGAAATATAATGTGATCAGAACAATGGCCAGCATGGCATGTTACCCCTAAGGGTGTAATAATTGTGGCATATATATCCTTGTGCTAACCAGCAGCTCTCTAATTGGTCTTCAGGTCTGTCTGCTCAACAAGATGAAAATCGTGCCTGCTACTGGACACCTAACAAAGTACCTGAAGCTAGTGAATCCACAGATCCTGGAGGAGAGCCTACGACCACCACTTCACTAAAGCAGCAGAATCCTTAACTACAGTCTACATATTTCTCCTTACACCCACAGATAAGTGTAGTCCTCACTCCTCATTAAAGAAACTTCTCTTTGCACCAGATGGAGGCCATTATACAAAACCACAACTGATCAAAATGCAGAGAACAGGAGATTGATTTGTGGTACTCAATCTCAAAAGATATATATATATATATATATATATATATATATATATATATATATCATAATTCATGCACCAAAGACTCAGAGATCATGTGGAAGAGGGAAAGAAAAATGGTAAGAGTTAGAGGAACAGGAAATTTGTTATGATATTGTGTCTCCTCAAGAGGCTAGACTCATAAAGTCTCATGAGCACGGCTGCCTAAACAAGACCTGAACAATGAGGACACCGATGGACATGCTAATGTGGAAGGCACAAATTTTGCAGGTCTCAACCCTAGACAAAGTACAATGGGCAATGCTGAGAGTGCGAGAAATCGTCTTTCTTTTCTTTTCTTTTTTTTTTTTATTTTGCAATACAATTCACTTCTACATATCAGCCACGGATTCCCTTGTTCTCCCCCCTCCCGCCCCCCTCACCTTCCCCCCAGCCCACCCCCCATTCCCACCTCCTCCAGGGCAAAGCCTCCCCTGAGGACTGAGAACAACCTGGTAGACTCAGTCCAGGCAGGTCCAGTCCCCTCCTCCCAGGCCGAGCCAAGCAATCCTGCATAGGCCCCAGGTTTCAAACAGCCAACTTATGCACTGAGCACAGGACCCAGTCCCACTGCCTGGATGCCTCCCAAACAGATCAAACCAATCAACTGTCTCACCCATTCAGAGGGCCTGATCCAGATGGTGACCCCTCAGCCATTGGTTCATAGTTCATATGTTTCCATTTGTTTGGCTATTTGTCCCTGTGCTTTATCCAACCTTGGTCTCAACAATTCTTGCTCATATATACCCTCCTCTTTCTCGCTAATTGGACTCCTGGAGCTCTACCAGGGGCCTAGCCATGGATCTCTGCATCCAGATCCCTCAGTCTTTGGATGGGGTTTCTAGCACGACAATTAGGGTGTTTGGCCATCCCATCACCAGAGTATGTCAGTTCGGGCTGTCTCTCGACCATTGCCAGCAGTCTGTTGTGGGGGTATCTTTGTGGATTTCTGTGGGCCTCTCTAGCACTTTGCTTCTTCCTATTCTCATGTGGTCTTCATTTACCATGGTCTCCTATTCCTTGTTTTCCCTCTCTGTTGTTGATCCAGCTGGGATCTCCCGCTCCCCCAAGCTCTCTTTCCCTCGACCCTCGCCCTTCATTACCCCCACTCATGTCCAGGCTGTTCATGTAGATCTCTTCCATTTCTCCGTCATTGGGTGATCCCCTTGTCTTTCTTGGGGTCCTGTTTTCCAGGTAGCCTCCCTGGTGATGTGCTGGTGGGAATGCAAGCTTGTACAACCACTTTGGAAAGCAGTATGGTGCTTTCTTAGAATATTGGGAATCAATCTCCCCCAAGATCCAGCTATACCACTCTTGGGCATACCCAAGGAATGCTCAATCACACCACAAGAGCACTTGTTCAGCTATGTTCATATCATCATTGTCTGTAATAGCCAGAACATGGAAACAACCTAGATGCCCTTCAACTGAAGAATGGATAAACAAAATGTGATACATATACACAATGGAATACTACTCAGCAGAGAAAAACAATGACATCATGAGGTTTGCAGGCAAATAGATGGATCTAGAAAAAAATCATCCTGAGTGAGGTAACCCAGACTCAGAAAGACAAACATGGTATGTACTCACTCATAGGAGGATACTAGATGTGGAACAAGAAATCATCTTTCTTAAGGAAGAGACCCCCCCCACACACACACACATTGGTTATTCAAACCAAGTGGTTAGCAGAAATAATATACACACAAGGAACATCAAAGTGACTGAACAGGTTGAATTCATCTATTTTCAAGTGTACGTGTGTGTGTGTGTGTGTGTGTGTGTGTGTGTGTGTGTGTGTGTGTGTGTGAGAGAGAGAGAGAGAGAGAGAGAGAGAGAGAGAGAGAGAGAGAGAAACTAAGGAACAAGAAGTCATGAATTTGAGAGAGAAAGAAAGTGGCAGGGTTACATGGAAAAGGTTGAAATGAGGAAAAAAAGGAGAAAATGATACAATTACATTATAATTACAACAATAATGAGGAGGACTATAGAGAAAGACACTGATGTTAACCTCTGGCTTCTTCTCACATGTACATGTACATATATTCACAAACATGTAAACAGGCATACACCAGAGAGAGAGAAAGAGAGAGAGAGAGAGAGAGAGAGAGAGAGAGAGAGAGAGAGAGAGATTGAGATTGAGAGATTTTGTTTATGTTTTATTCTTTTTTATTTATGTGTCTTTGTATGCCTGTGAGTGGGTATGTGTACATGAGTACAGATGCTCACAGACACCAGAGCTGTTAGATTCCCCTGAAGCTAGAATTACAAGTGATTGTGAGCTATGCCGCCTGGGTGCTGAGACCCAAACTCAGGTCCTCTACAAGTGCAGTGTGTGCTCTTGACTGGTCAGCCATATCTAAAGCTTGATGAGAGAATTTTAAAGCCAACCATATAGAAGGTCATGAAGGATTAGTGGTTAAAAAAAAGGCAGTGACGTGTTCATGGGCAATAGGGCACCTGGGAGGTGGCATGTAGTCAGCAAAGGAGACTAAGAAACAACCAGTAAGATCAGAAGAAAAAGTGTATATGGTGATTTCATATACTGTACAATATTGAGTGAATGTGAGTGTTACATACATAAATGAAATAACAATAAATTAGGCTTCAACTATAAGTTTAACAGACACATTCCATGTGACCACAAAACAAAGGGAAATCCACTGTGAAAAGACACAGCCACATTTTATCTGAAAGGCAGTGAACTAAAGGAAATGCTGCCCATTAAATAACCCATGAAGAGAAATATCACCTGCCCTTTAAACACGACTGAAAATAAAATCATAAAAGGTTCACTTATCTACCTGGAGAAGTAAGTCAGATTAAACATTTAAATGAATTTTATCTTCCTAGCAGAACTCACTTCTTAAAGAACCTTTAAGGTCACTTTTCTCTCATTCCTCAGACAAATGTGTTTTTAAATACTCCTGTCTTCTGCGACCAGAACCTTTTCTGTAATAAAGTCTTTGCAGGCAAACAGTCCTCTCTAAATGCGACACCTCATTGCTAGGCGTCCCTCCTTCCTCTGGCACCAATAAAGGGCAGCTAAGCGCGGGGAATCCGCTGTTAGCGGAAACCTGCTCTGCTCCTTCCTACGTGGACCATAAGGAAATATCTTCTTATGTTAGTAATTTTGATAGCAGAGATTAGGTCGCAGCAAACGTTCCTGCAAAGGGCCACGCGGTAATTGTTTTGAGCTTTGTGGGCCCTGCAGTTTTCCTCACAAATACAAGGCCCTGCTCCTGGAGCCTGAGCGCAGCTGCAGACCTTAAACAAGTGAGCCGATGTTCAGATGAAACTTTGCTTACAAAAGCGGGCCGTGCACAAGACTTGGCTCTGCTTCTGTAGCATTATTTTTCAATTATTCTAACCATTGATTACTTATTAATGTCCCAGAAACAATTTCCACACCCGAGAGGAGCTGGTGATGCAGCTCAGTGGTAGAGGCTAACCCAGAGTGTGCAAAGTCCTGGGTTCGATGCCCAGCACTGCAGAAGGGAAACAAAGCAACCAACCTGGATATTATGAGCCCCAAACATAAGAAAAGGAAAATAGGTGTTCCTAGGTTATTGCCATAGTATAGGATATTCCCTAATAAAGATGACCCTTTTTTAAATGATAAAGAAAACAGCCACGTTGGGAAAGGCTTCTAGAACCAGTAGATCACTCTATTCCCCAGGGCTCCTCTGAGTAAATTATAGAACTGAACTAGCAAACAATAAAACGGAAAATCACATCACCTGTTATGTAATATCAGAAGCTCTCACTCCATTACATGGATATTTCTTCAGCGTGCAATGTATTTTCTTGGCATTAATCTGCAAAGGCTGCAAGGGAAAAGAATGTTTGAATTGGAATTTGATGTCCTCTTTGCCTTTGTCATTACATTTCTAAGTAAAGCCCAGCCTCTCAAAAGTACACTCCATTTAATTTAGTCACGGTTTAATGTAGCCTTCCCCTTAATAATAGCTGTGGAGGACTTCACATACTCCTTTCAACATTGCTTTCAAGATGAAGATTCAAAGAAAGATTTTGCTGCCAATGGTGGTTTTGATACAAAGAGCCCATTAGAAGACTTGAAATGTGTAAATTACACAGAAGACTCTAAGATGAGGCCTAAATTGTCAGGGTGATGTACCTTCCCCGAGAAGGTTAATGGAGAGACGGGTACTTGTTTCAACAAAGGATTGAAAATAATGCTCAGAAAATCACCCTCATCATCAAAAGATGGATTGCTTTTGATTGCAGATGTGTGTTATGGAATGTATGGCTAGAAACCCATGTTATTCTTCCTTTATGCTTTTCCTGTGGCAAACACAGCATTGAAATGCAGCCCTGAATAGATCCAGAATGTCCCCAGCACACAACTAACTCACCTGCCTCGACTCGTGATAGATGTGGTAACGATTGCTCTCATGATGCCTGTGGAGTATTCTATCAATATTTTATTGTAAGTTATCATCTCATACAGCTTACACTTTAGACTATGTAGACATAATGGGGCCAGAGGTTAGCAAATGGAAGCAGTGGTTAAATCTAAAATACCAATTTTGAGTGTGGTTTTCCTTCCTCTTCTCCATTAAAAATTGTTTGTCACAGTCTCAGTAGAACTCTACATTTTTATCTTGAAATCTCTACTACCCTGTGTCTTAATACTTGCTGGAATTCTTCGTAAGTCTTAAGTAATATTGCTTTCACGGGGACGACTGTGTAGAAATGTGACCCCACGCCTTTTTGTCAGAGCCGCAGCACTCATTTATATCTACAGCATATGGAAGGAGTAAAATGCTGTGTTTTCTTAGAAAATTTTGCACATGAAATGTGAGAGCCTTTTTTCTTCATCCTTAGGATAAATAATAGAATCAAATACTTTTAAAAAAGAGATTTATTTTATTTTAATTATGGGAATGTGTAGGGGGTAAGTTCACATGTAAGTTCAAGTGCCCTTGGAGGCCAGGGGAGTTGGATTCCCTAGAGCTGGAGTTATAGGCAGCTGTGAGACACCAGTGTGGGTTCTGGGAACCAAACTTGGGTCTTCTAGCAAGATCAGTAAGCACTCTTAACCCCAGCCCACAAGGACTCAAAGTTTTGAATAGTGTTACTTGAGATTTGAGGATCAACGCCAAGGCCCTGTAGTACCAACAGGCTAGACATCTGTTTCCAGTATGCCTCTGAAATCAGTAGTCATGAAAAGCAGAGAAAAGATACTATTCAATGTGTCCACATTAAGAAGGAGGAAGAGTAAAGAAACTGATACCCAAGTCCATCTTCAGGGCACTGAATTGAGGTGTAGGTTTAAACAGAGGACAAGAATCATTCACAATTAAGCAGTCCTGGTCCAGGTGTGGTTCCCAGTCACTGACTCACTTTCTTGGCTCTGTCTTTCCTAAAAAGTGATACAGTAAGTCATGAGAATGGTTGAAATCTTTTCTTGGGAGGGCAGTTCATGCTCTGGCTGGCACCAAGGCTTCAGCCTTTTGTTTCCCCACCATGAGATTCCTGGGGGGATTTCAATTAGTTGGGATCTGTGGTTGTAACAGTCTGATAGCCATGAGGAAAAAGGCACAAGTGTCTGTTTGGATTATTTCTTCTCCGAAAAGGTGGTTACAATAGAATTTGTTCTACGTGTAAAAGGCTGGCCTAGAATTGACCAAATCACCTCATGACTTATGGTTAGTTAAAACTTGAGGTAGAGCTCTCATCCTTTACCAACCGGTGAGACCTTCATGGGGCACGCAGCCTTGGTGCCATTATGCTATACTTGATCCTAGCCAATAGTTCCCACCAATGTACTTTAAAGGTGCTGTGATTTATGACTGGACTGGCTAGTGCTTTGCCACCTTGACTGAAGTTAGAGTCATTTGGGAAGAGTCAATCTCCATTGAGAAAATTTCCCTACAAGTCCGGCCTGTGGGGCATTTTCTTGACCAATGACAGAGGTAGGAGGGCCTAGCTCATTGTGGGCAGTGGCATCCCTGGGAAGATGGTCCTGGATTGTACAGGAAAGCAGACTGAGGGCTGGAGAGACAGCTCAGCAGTTAAGAATACTGGCTGCTCTTCCAGAGGACCTGGGATTAATTCCTGGCTTGTGGCAGCTCATGACTGTCCCATTCATATGTTGATGAATACTCAGGTTAATTGCATAACTTGGATTCTGTGGTATGCTGACTTAATTTTCTCTGGATATATATCGAGGAGTATAGGTGTATCTTATGGTGCCCCATATTTTTTCTGGAGGAGCTTTCATATTGGTTTCCATAGTGGTTAGACTAATGTACATTCCCTACAATGGTGCTTGTAGGGTTTTATTTTGGCCTACCAATAATCCAATCAGTGAGAGAGAGGAGGGATTATATGAGTGAGAGATGTTTAGACCATGGTTGGAGGAAGCACAGGGACAAATAGCCAAACTAGTGGAAACTTCTGAACTGAGGACCAATGGCGGAGGAACCCCCATGGAACTAGACCAGGCCCTCAGGATAAGTGAGACAGTTAGCTTGAACTGTTTGGGAGGCCCCCAGGCAGTGAGACCAGGACCTGTCCTTGGTGCATGGGCTGACTTTTTGGAGCCTGGGGCCTATGCTGGGACACTTTGCTCAGCCTTGGTGTAGGGAGGAGGGGACTGGACCTGCCTTGGCTGAGTCTGCCAGGCTGGCCTGACTCCCCAAGGGAGACTTTGCCTTGGAGGAGGTGGGAGTGGGGGGTGGATTGGGGGAGAGGGCTCGGGGGTGGGAGGAGTAAGGACTGGGGAATCCATGGCTGATATATGAAATTAAGTTAATTATAAAATAAAAATACTACAAAAAATTTTAAAAATAAAAAAATCTTAAGGCATTTTGAATTACTATTTTATTTCAAATTATATTTCAAAGCTGCTGTATTGAAACAGTACAGGACTGGCATTAGAAACATGTATGTATGTGTATATACAGAGATTTAATAGAAGAGAGAGCCTGGAACTAAATCTATACACATACAATCAATTATTTGACAAATGTGCCAAGAATACAATCAAAAGAACAATTTCTTCAATTTCAGTTGTCTAGAAAACTGTGTATACACATTCAAAGGAATAAAACCAGATACTGAATATAAAAACTGCCTCAAAATGAATTAAAACCTTGGTATAAGACTTGAAAATCGTAAAACTTCTAGTAGAGAACAAGCACCATTCTAGTAGAGAACAAAGTAAAGGTGCTTCTTAACATTTATTATTATTATTATTAAGATTTACTTTTAATTATGTGTTTGTTTACATGAATGCAGGTACCCACAGAAGCCAGAAGAGGCTATAAGATCTCCTGAAGTAAGAGTTAGGGCAGTTGTTAGCCACATGGACATGGTGCTTGGAACTGAACTTGGTACTCTACAAGAGCAACATATGCTTTTAACCACTGATCCACCTCTCCAGTCCCCAACATTATTATTATTAACATTATTTATTATTAATACTAACATTGTTTTAAACATAACCCCAGAAGCACTTAACAGAGAAAGCAAAAGCAAATGACTTAGATTACACAGAACTGAAATGTTCCTGGAGGCTGGAGAAATGGCTCAGCAGTTAAGAGCACTTGTTGCTCCTGCAGAGGACCAAAGTTCAACTCCCAGTCCTCAAACTGTGACTCACAACCACCTGTAACTCCAGCTTCAGGAAATCTGACACCATCTCTGTCCTCTGAGGGTGATACACACACATGATGCACATACATTCATGCAGGCAAAAGACCCATACGTATAGAATAAAGATAAAATAAAATGTGTCCGCACAGCAAAGGAAGCAATCGGTAGAATGAAATAACACAAGTAATGGAAAAAACACTTGCAAACCGTATGTCTGACAAGAGGCAATATCTAAGTCATAAAAGACTCAAATTAATAGCCAGAAAGCAAATAACAAAATCCAAAAGCAGGCAAAGGACCTGAATAGACAGAAACACAGCCAACACATGTGTAATAGATATTATCACCAGTGACAGAGCAAATGCAAATCAGGATCCTGAAGAGGTATTGCTGCGGTGATATTGTGTTCCCCCAAATATTGTGCACCCTAATAAACTTATCTGGGGTCAGAGAACAGAACAGCCACTAGATATAGAGGCCAGAAAATGGTGGCACACACACACCTTTAATCCTATCACTTGGAAGGCAGAGATCCACTCGGATCTCTGTGAGTTCAAAGCCACACTGAAAACAGCCAGGCATGGTGACTCACCCCTTTAATCCCAGGAAGTGATGGCAGGAAGCAGAAAGGTATATAAGGCGTGAGGACCAGAAACTAGAAGCTTTTGGCTGGTTAAGCTTTCAGGCTTTCGAGAAGCAGTTCAGCTGAGATCCATTTGGATAAGGACACAGAGGCTTCCAGTCTGAGGAAACAAGATCAGCTGAGGAACTGTCGAGGAAAGGAAGCTGTGTCTTATTCTGCTTCTCTGATCTTTCAGTGTTCACTCCAATACCTGGCTCCAGGTTTGTTTTTATTAATAGAACCTTCTAACAATTCGTGTTACATATTGCTTCACATGCATTAGAAGTGGTGTTTTTGAAATAGTAAAAGACAAACGTTGGTACAAATATGAGGCATCTTCATACAGTGTTGGTAGGAGCATAAATTGGTATAGCCATCACAGGGAAAATATGGCATTTTTCAAAACAATATTAATAAAGAATTATCATATGATGCAACAATCCATCTACCAGAACGTTGATGAGGCATTTTATTGTCTTGATCATTACAGCATTAATCACAATGGCCACCATATGAAATCAACTCTGTGTCTATCAATAGATGAAGAGATTAAAAATGTACTTCCTAAGGCAGAGGAGATGTGGGTGAAAACACTTGCCGTGTAAGTCAGACAACCTGAAGTTCAAGCTCCCAGATCCATGGAAAGAAGTCAGAAATAGTGGCAAACAACTGGAATGCCAGCTTTCCTATAGTGAGATGGGAAGTAGAGATAGGAGTATCAGCCAGAAGCTTGGGAGACAGCTGGATGGGAATACATGCACAGAGGCAGAAAGAGGAGAGAGGTGGAGAGCAAGGGCTGACTCCCCCAAACTGTACTCTAACTTCCAAAAGCATGCCATAGAACGTGCTCCCATACTCATGCACACATACACGTAGACTTACATAAATTATTTTGAATGTGCTTTGCATATTATACAAATAACTACATACTAATATATGTATATATTATAGCAATATTATTCAGTCATATGTGTACATGTGTATGTATATATATGTGTGTGTGTTCATGTCTGTGTGGGTGTATTTGTATGCAGATATACATACAAGCGTGTATGTATGCATGCAGAGGCCAGGGGACAATCTCAGGTGTCAGTCCTCAGAAGCCATTCACCTTGTTTCCTGAGACATGTTCTCTCTCTGACCTGGAACTCAACAAGTGGGCTAGGCTGGCTGGCCATCAAGCTCCGGTGTCCACCTGCCTCCGCCCCCACAGCACTAGAGTTACAGGTGTGCACCAGCATGCTTGACTTTTTCTTTTAAACATGGGTTCTAGGATATCAAACTCTTGTCTCAGGCTTGCACCAGCATTTTGTCAGCTGAGTCACCTTCCCTGACCTCATCTACGTCTTTTAAAGTCTTCCAGAAAAGAAAGAAACCCTATCATCTGCAAGAACATGGAAGAAAGTTATGCTAAGTGACAACGCCAGGCACAGAGAAGTAACAGTATAGTTCTCCTTTGTGATTGGAATCTGAAGCCCCCAGACTCATGCAAGTGGAGTGAGGAATGGAGGTGGCAGAGGACAGCTGTCCTTGCATAGTGTTTGAAGAAATTTCAATTCGGAGGAACATCTAGACAGTAAGATCATTTCTGATGGACGAAGGTGATGAGAAGGTACTGGGAGCTTTAAATCCACACACAAAACCCTCCCAGCCTCAAAGTAGCCTTTATTTCTCAACCAGCATGCATGACATCATTCACCACTAGGCAAAATTAAGATACTGGAGGGAAAACGCATAGCATGTAGACCACGGCTGGGACTACATTGGCTAAGACATTCCAGCACATGGCTAAATTTATCTTAAGTTCTTGTGAGTGTCTTGAAGTTTGGAGTCTGAAAAATGACACAAAATTGCTTTGTACCCTGAGAGCATTACTGACAATTCATTACTTAAATAACCTCCTCCATTTCACAGATTACACTCCATCTAAGTCCTCCATTCTGTATAACAACCTGTCTTGTCCTGCTTTTATCTCATTGAAGTGTCAGCATCAGGGCTCACAGAAACTGGGCTAAGGACAGAAGGGAAAAAGATACTCAAAATCAGGAGTTGAAGGCGTGCTGGCTACAATGTTCAGATTAGTCATTGCAACGGAAATGCCCGTCTTCCTAATGTGACCAACGGGGGCTTTTTCATTTGTGTTACCTGTGTGACTCTCTGAGGACCTGTGGAGAATGAGGACGTTTATTTACATGGTGCCTTTTACTGTCATAAATAGCAGGACATTAAATGGTGTATATGTCTCCTTAAGCACAGTAACAATCATCCAATATGCACAGGTATTGGCACTGAGAATTGGTCCAGTGGGCAATACATTCATGAACGGTTTAAATGGATATGAGCAAAAATAATGGAATACAGGTTTGGTCTGAATCAAAACCTAAACACAAATTTAACTTGGTATCCCTCACTGGGTCCAGCAATATGTGTGTCCCACCCTGAGAACTAATAGCTTTGCCCAGAGGAAAGCTATTTCCCCAGACATCTAAATAATCAAACGAATGGACTGCTAACTCTGTCCATTCATCTGTGGGGAAAAAAACAAGCCCTTCCCTAGAGATGTGTGTAACTTGGTGTGGGAGCCACACAAGTAAACCAATGGTGAAAATAAACTGGGAAGATTGTATTTGGTGCTGGAGAGATGGCTCAGTGATTAAGAGTACCTGTTATTCTTTCAACTTATAATTGCCTGTGACTCCAGCTCCAGGGAACCCAACACCCTCTCAAACTCCCACAGATACAGACATATAAGTGGTGTACATTCACACACACACACACACACACACACACACACACACACACACACACACAAATAAAAATGAAACTTCAAGAAAAAGATTATACTGACATCAATTCCCTTGTTTTAATACTGTTTCATATTAATATATGTTGGCTCTATGAGAAAACTAGATGAAACATTCATAGGACCATTCTATAAATTCTTTTTTGAAATTTCCTGTGAGTCTCTGATTATTTCAAAATCAAATACTTCTTTTCTCTTTTTGCATATAGAGAAGTGTTATTTAAATAAAACTTATTGCACAGTGAGTTGATTAGCATATACATGTGAAGTGGTTTCCATAATAGTCAATTAACATATTCTTAAATTTACCCATGTTTGTATACGCAAGTATGTGTATGTTCAATAATGCATTCTATATTATAGAACATACGCCCAAATAGGTATTTTAAAGGACAAAATTTGCATCAAAGACTACAACAAAAATGAACTCAGCAGGTTGCATATGTACATTTATATGTGTGTAACAAAAAGAATCAAAGAAAAAGAGGCTATCAACTTGAGGGGGCATGGGAAAAGTTTGAGAGAGGGTAGCTGGGAGGAGCTGAGGGGAGGAGAGGAAGAGGGGGATTGATGTAATTCTATTTCAAGTAAAATCAGTAAAACAAAATGACTTACTAAGTTCTTCCTACAATCTGATACGTAACTTATGAATACCTTCAGATATCATGGTAAATCTGAAGAGCATCAATTACCTAAATAAAAAGAAGTGGTCTTTGGACACATTGACATATCCAAGTTTGGCCTTGTGGGGTGCCCTTTGCAGGCACACCCCTAAAGGGAAATGTGGAACTCCATACCTTCTTTTTTCTCCTGCTCCAGCGTTCCCAGAGGTCCAAAGCAACAGCTCCACTTAGTCATAGACTAGAATTGTGAGCCAAAGTAAACATTTTCTCTTCATAAGTTGATTCTCTTTGGTATTTTGATATAGAGATGGAACGCTAACAGGATTCTCCTTAAATTTAATGAAGGCATAAAGTCAATAGCTATACCCACTTGCATTTTATGAAGTAAGACTCTTAGTCATAAAAGGTAATATAAGGCAAGAACGACCACACAGAATGAAACAAAAAGGAGCTTTAGAGCACATGTTCTGCTCTTGAAGGAAAGGTAGCATTGTTACCAAGAAGGGCAAGGAGAATATTTACATAACACAGTGCTTGGCTTCATACCATTTTGTCTATAAAATGCAGTTATCTGCAAAAATTCATTTAAAAAATGAAAAACTAATTCAGAGTTCAGACAACCACCATAGCTCTGGCATCTAGAGAGTAGTTGGTTTGCTTTTCTTATTTCAAAACAAACAAGCAAACAACAAAATACAAAACAAACAGACAGACAAAAGCCTCGTGAAAAAGGAGGCTTTCTTTTGGCTCACGGTTCCAGGGTGCTGAGGAAGTCATGATGAGAAGCATGAGGTAGGTAGTTATAGTGTGTCCACAGGCAGGAATCAGAGAGCAACGGATGTCGATGGTCAACTTGCTTTCTTATTTTTATTCAAACCAAAGTTCCAGCACATGGAACGGTGTCACTCAATCTTAGGATGAGTCTTTCAACCTTAATTAACTCAACCTAGATAAATCCCTCACAGACAAACCCAGAAGTTTGTCTCCAAGTCGATTCTAGATCCTATCAAGTTGAAAATCAAGTGTCCTTTCTTTACCTGGGTGGCTTTTGCCTTGATTCTATTCACTGGGTGAAAAATCCATCCACCCATCCATAGGGCTACACATTGTTATAAATGCATGTAATATTTCAACAGAATTTGTTTGGAAAACTGATTATTAACAAGCAATTTGATGAGTCTTTTTGCTGCAGGACTCATAAGTGTCTTTGGATGGCTATGATGTTCAGAAATTAAGATTATTATGATTCTTTTCTCAAAGTGATCAGATGGTAGAAACCCTCAGAATCTAGATTCGGGGATGCTGGAATATCCCATCATATGAGAAACTTAATCTGAGAGTAATCTTCAGTCCTAGGGATGAGAGAACAGGAAGACTCAGTGACAAAGAGGCTATGGAGTTTTGATCTGGAATGACCCCAAAGACCCATACGCTAAAGGCTTGGTACCCAGTCTGTGGTGCTTACTGGAAGCTGGTAGTTCTTTTAGGAAGTAGAGTTTCTGGAGAGGCCTCTGGTCATTGGGAATGTGCTCCTGAAGGCTACTGTGGATCCCCGATCTTTTACTCTCTATCCTACTTCCCTCCACAAGTTAAGGATATTCTCCTGCCACTGGTTCCCCATTACATCATAATCTCCCTGCACAGACTTAAGAATGGCAGAGCAAACTTACTATAGACTGAAAACTCTAAAGCTAGGAAACAGCCCTTTTCTCTGTTTAAGTTCATTATTTTGTTTTCCATTTCATTTCATTCATTCATTTCATTGTCCATTCGGGTGTTTTAATTATTGCAATGGAAAGCTCACTAACATAGAGCAAATCCAAAGACAGAGACACTCAAGCAAGGCCAGGATCGTGAGGAATCATTTTCTGATTTAGTACCAGGAAATTGTCCTAATCTCTAGTTAGCATGTATAAACTGACAGGATCTTTCAGTAAACTATCCCTTGAATCCTGAAAGAATCTTATGTCCAGCAAATATTGTGTCTGCAGTGCCCAAGACTAGCATGCACAAGACATGCACAAGATCAAGTCAACCAAAATCCCTGCTTGGGGAGGGGAGGGGCTCATGAAGCCCCACCTGTAACTGAGGAGTTATTGGCAACTGACGGCTGCTAGGGGAGAAAGGGTCGCTTTTCTTTAGAGACACTGGTTCAGAAAGGCTACCCATGCTCCAGAAGATGGTACCATACCGTATACATATAGACAGCACTAAATGGACATGTTTGTTATTTAAAAAAAGGGACAGAGCACATGAAGTTGTGTGGGGGGAAGTGGTGGTTGATAGTGGAGAAATTGAAGGGATGGAGGGGGTATTTGATCAAAAAATGCCTATATGAATACTAAACAAAATATTTTTAAAAATTTATTGTTATAACCCTCCTTAGGAACTAGGATTTGAAGTGCCATATCCTGTGTTAGATATTCTTTAACTCTGACCAACTTCGCACCAACATTTGAAACTCAAAAGACACCTGCACACGTACACACACATATAAAGAGAACTCGTTATTTCAAAACCTTCACTCTAGTCATTTCAAGAGACCCATTTCCTATGTGAAACTTCAATTTCCTCAACACGCCATTTAAGATGAGCCATCCCCTTTTCACTCCATCTCCCCCATTTCGTACTGAAGCCCTGAGCCTTCCTGGTCCAGAAGACTCTGTCTCTTGTCTCCATGGGCACGCTATCCTTCTCATTTTCCTCTTTGCTTTATAATATTTTCTTCTCAGTGTGACTAAGGAGACAAAACTGTCTATGATCTGGGGACGAACCATTCATTCTCTTTGTGTACTTCCTCCCAAAAGCCACACCCCAGAATACACGTCCAGGTAATGTATTCCCTCTCACAGCCCATGTGACCGTGCTCGTTTTTAAGAGACTCCTCCTCTTCTGAAGCTCAAGTGGGAAGCTGTTAAAAATATTTCTATGTTTCAAGGCAGGACAGAGGGGACCAAGGAGGGCTTGAACATATGCTACTTTCTTCTTCGTTGTCGTAAGATATCTGACAAGAGCAATTGAATGGACAACCGGGTTCCTTTGGCCGATGGTTTGAGAAGGCATTCAGTCCGTGATGGCAGGGAAGAGTGGCAGCGGGCATGTGTGGCGGCTGGTCTTCTTTTATCCATACACAAAAAGCATGGAGCAAACAAGAAATGGGTTCAGGCTATTAAACATCCAGACTGCCCCCAGTGACACACTTCCTCCAGTGAAGTTCCGTCTCCTAAAGTTTTCACAACTTGCCAACACAGGACCCCCAGGTGAGAGCCAAAAGTTCAAACACATGAGCCTATGGGAGAAATTTCAGGCCCAAATTGTGATACGCCTTCTTTATTATGTCCCTCACATTTGGATGCTAACAGTTAATTATTCACTCATAATGCACAGGTTCTTCCCAGCCCGCTTTGGTTAATCCTTTTGGCATCCTCCCTGTAGAAATACTGAGCTCTTCACACCCTCTACTTCACTAGAAATCCTTCACATAATGTATGTGTTGACATACATAAAAGATAAGTAATGCTCATATGACACAGGAAGCATTAAGAGACGAATTCCCTCTGCTCTCTTCCCGGAGACACAATGAATTTTCACAAGCGCAGTCCTTCTCTTCTGTCAGTCTGGTGCTTCCTCTCCTGTTTTCCAATTTGCCCTCCATTAACTCTTCTCCACCCTATGTCTCTTCACTCTTTCCCGAGTCTAAACTCCATTCCACCACAACAATTAAAACAATCCCTCCATCTACAAATCTACAGAGGGATGCTGGACTCTAAGCACACTAGCCTTTCTCCTCAGTTGCTGCAGTAGATGTCCAAGGCCAGCTAAAACAGTAGAAATGCCTTCTCTCGCTGTTCTAGAAGCAGAAAGACTAGGGGCAAGGTCTCAGCCTACAGCCTCCTTCTGGCTGCAAGGGAGACCTTGACAGACCTCATTCCTACTTTCAGGTGGCTGCTCACAATCCTTGGGCTTTGTCAACTCTGTAGTGGCGTTGTTCCAGTAGGTCTCTCTTCATATGACAGTCTCCCGTGTGTCTCTTCTCTCTTTGTAATCAGGATACCATTCACTAGACTAAGGTCTGCACTACTTCAATCACTTCTTAAGTCATGAGAACTGCAAAGACCTTACTCTCAATAAGATCACACTCTGAGTTTCCAGATGGGACACTGCTCAAGTCAGCACAGTAACAAAAGAGTAAGTCCGTGTAGCTGTGGGCACCAGAAATCATGAATGTGGAAAGAAGTGACATAGTCCAGAGCTTTAAGAAACTGCTTCCCAGCCCCCTGGCTGTCCCCAGCTGTCTGCCTGGCTCATCTCTGCCTTTTGTCCTCTATTCTAAATATGCATTTAGAAATATACATAGGAATGGTGATATACCCCTGCTGTTTTCTTTGTAGTCCCAAAGGAAGCCCGAATCCAGGTAGACTCTATAAGCACAAACAGAAGCCTTGGAGTAAACTGTACAGAAGAGTGACAGCTAATGTCCTATGGAGCAGAGGTCTATGATAAAGGAGGGATTTTTTTTAACCTTCTAGACAGTTCTCTCTCTGTGTTTTACACACAGGTATGTATGAGAGGGCAGCTCAAAGTCACTTTGGAAAGACAACGGCCTTGGTATGTCAGCCCTGCTGCTTTAGGGGCCACAACCACTGGGCAGGAGCCAAGGTTGGTGCCAATCTGGACCCAGTGTTTTCTACCTCCAACAATGGCATGTTGACATATCACCAAATGGGGCATTTTCTGCCTTCAAGATTGGATGTGAACATGTGCATGCATGGATGTATAGTAATTATGAGTATTGCATGTGTTTGTGTATATGCATTAGTGAGTGTGCATGTGGCACATGCCCTAGGAATTTTTCTCTCTTTTGTGTCATAGCCACAATTCTCAAGCAATGGTGACACTGCTCATTTGGAAGAGTCCCAGCTGGTTCCTGACAGCTGCCATCCTAACAAGATTGTTATCTGAGCAGCCTTGGCCCATGTGAGCTCAGAGGTCAAGGAGCAATCCTGCTCAGAACTTTCCCAGAGAATGGGATGTTTAAAACAGCTTTAAAAATTTAAACACAGCACACTGGTAAGTGCATAGATTTATAATCTGTCATATCTGAGTTTGGAAGGCATTTCCACCATTCATTAGCAGCAGGAACTTAGGCCATTCAGCTAACCTTTCACCTATACAGTTTCTCTATCCATAAAAATGGCAATAACGATACTTATCTAATAGAGTTATTGTGGAAATGAACAGAGGTTAGATCAAATAGCTAAACTGGGTAATAGTCATGTAGGTGGCTTGATAAACAGTAGAATCAGTATTCTAAGAGTTTCTGCTTTGACATGTCACCTGTGCTCTGACAGAACCTCCTCATAATGAAATCAGCAGTCTATGTACCCTGTTACGTGCCTTGGAGAGCAACAAGGCTTTTTCCAGGCTCTGAGGTCACCTCACCGCTCTTGTGTCGTGTCTATCAGTGTCTCCAGTGCCACAGAACAGAGTCTGCAGGAAGACTCACACTCTGAGGGTTTTGATATCTTTCCAGAGGCAAAAAGATGGGGGGAATCATCTCCCTTTATTTTGTGTCGATGGAATTGTATCCCTTATACTCAGGTGTGAACTCCTTCCAGACATCTGCACCAGGGCTTGTGACTCTGAGGAGAGCAGAAGGTTGTCTTTCATCCCTTGTATGCCTCAGGGTTTAGCAGGGCAAGCAGTACAGAACAGAACCAGGATCTGAAGGATGGTTATTAACAGCAAGGAGAATGACTCTGATACTGGTGATCCTGTGCTCTCTGTTATATGCCAAGCCCTGTCCTTAACCCCCTCATTAATGGTCATCTTTGGTACTTGCAGGAGTCCCTTGTGGAAACTCATACTGTATTGACCTATCCCCAAATGCAGCATTTTCTATTTGCAAAATTGTGTGTGACTGCACATGTGCATGTACACATAGTTGTAAGACTATGCATGTGTGCTTATGTGTAAGTGTGAGCATGCACACTCCAGGATTTTTCTTTCTTTTAGATCACAGCAAAAACCTTGGAGGCAGGGAAGTCCAAAATCAAGGAGACAGCATATTGGCTCTCTCTGACTGCAAGGGAAACCTGCTCGTGCCTTTCTCTTACCTATCAGGTGGCTGTCACCAATCCTTGGCCTTTGTGGGTTTGCAGTTACATCAATCTGTCCCTCTTTGTGTGACTGTCACCTCTGTGTCTCTTCTCTTCATATAAGGACACCACTTACTGGATGAAGGTCCACACTGCTTCAACACGACTTCCTCTTGAAGGACAGCTGAAAAGACCTCATTTCCAAATAAGATCCAGATGGGGTAATACTCAACGCAATACACTTGACAAATGGCAAGTTCTTTGTAGCTGTGTGAGCCAGAAGAGCATGGATATGCCAAGAACTAATATAGCCTGGAGCGTTAAAATCTGCTTCAGAGGCCCCAGCTGAGTGTTGCTCACCTGGTTCATCCCTGCTCTTTGCTCTTTATTCTAAATACACATTTAGGAACATAGAGGAGGAATGATACACTCTGTTGTCTCCTTCCTTGTAGTCCTGGGAATCATTTGCTTTTTAGACTAGGACATTAAAACCTAAGAAGCTTAAGAAACTTGGTTTCCTCATATTTCCTTTCTTCCTATTGGATTCTCTGCTATTGGTGTTACCTCTAAGGCTTAGGGCTGGAGGGAAGAGCAAGGCATACTTACTACTTCATTTTCTGGATTTGAGAGAAAAGGAAAGCCTATGAAAAGGAGAAAAGGGGGAGGGGGTGAGAAAGGGAATAAATGTTTTTGCAATATCACTGAAAGGGTTTCTTGGACATCTGTATTACTTATCTTTAATTCATTGATGTTTTACTATTTTATTTTCTCATGACTAGAACCAAATACTTCACAAGAAGCAACTTAAGGAAGGAGGGAAAGGGGGTTTTGTCTCATGGTTTAAGAAGGGTTCAGTCCCTTGTGGTGGGAAAGGCATGGCCACAGGAGCAAGACAGCTGGTGGCCCTGTACCCAGTGATGAAGTAGAGAGTGGACAGGAAATGGGGTTAGGTGAAGAATCCTCCAGGCTCTCACCACTGACACTCTTCCTTCCAGCTTCTAGTCCTAAGACCTGCTTCCAGCTGGTGACCAAGTATTCAACTGCAGAAGCCCATGCGGGACATTTCACATTCAAACGGAAGCAATCTTCACCAGCAGCCCCTGAATGAGATGTGACTAGTGGTGTCCACAGCAATCAGGTGCTCCTGAGAATCTGCCAGGTGACTACACCTTTATGGCCTAGTGGCACAGACTAGGAAATTTAGATTGATGGTGATGGAGGGGGTTGATGTTAACCTCTGCTAGAATCATAACAGTCCTGTTTGAATCATCCGGCTGGGGGGACACAGCCACACCGAGCTACTCAGCTTGGTGGCCTCCTCTGCTGTCATGAACAATGCTGCCAAGTCATGTTCCCCAGAGAGACTAGGGACTGTGCTCCTTACTGCTCCCATAGGAATTAGGGGATTTAAAGTCCTTCTCTGGTTGCTTGAGTCATCGAGTCTAAACCCTATATAACCAAAGCCATGTTAGAGCTCAGAAGAAACTTAGAGCTACAAGTGAGAAAACAGAAAAGAAGGAGAAACAAAATCAGACAAACAGAGCTACTATCTCCAGTTCTCTTGGCCATGAACTGATCTTATATAGCAACCCTAAGTATCAGTTAAAAGACTGAGGCAACAAAGTTATTTTTCTTATCATTTGAACTCCAAATCTGGTGGGTTTGTTTTGTTTTTGTTTTTGTTTTTTTGTTTGTGTGTGTGTGTGTGTGTGTGTGTGTGTGTTTGTTTGTTTGTTTTTTGGTTCTTGATGTACTGTTTCAAAGGTATTTTCCTCAAACTTAGATGCTGAAATCAAATCCTTGATTAGTTCTAGGATCTAAATTGCAGTATAGAGCCCAGCTGTTTTAGGCTTGGTCTTAGAGATGAAAACTCACAGTTCTTCAAGGTCTTTTGCAGTTGTTGGGCAAACTTTAACAAACCATTTGTTCATCTGTCCTTCCTCAGTCTCTCCCTCTGAATCCCGGAACATTGGTTTAAGTGAAGTATTTCTTACTATGCGCTGTCTCAGATATGAGGGAAGAAGGGTGAACGAACCATGCTGTGCTAGGACTGTGTATTTCAATGGTTCTCAACCTTCCTACTGCTGCGACCCTTTAATACATTCCTCATGTTGTGGTGACACTCAACCATGAAATTATTTTTGTTGCTACTTCATAACTGTAATTTTGCTACTGTTATGAATTGTAATGCAAATATCTGTGTTTTCCAGTGGTCTTAGGTGACCCCGGTAACCTAAGGGGTCATGATCCACAGGTTGAGAACTACTGGTCTAATGGGATGTCTGTTTCAGCATTTCCAAATAAGAAGTCCCATCTGGTGATGGACATGCCACACAGTAGGTCTTATCTTACCCCTTGATGATGAAGATGGCAAAGTTAATATCAGTCTTAAATCCCACTCTCCTCTGGGGAGAAATTCAGAGACTTTCAAGAGCCAGGCCATTAGGACCACATTACCTCACAGCCTCTGGATGGTACTTCCCAGGAGGATGAAGGCAGAAGAACCTTCCGGAAGGGGATGATACTCAGTGTGCCACTTCCACCTGAAGTAAACAAAAGTAGAAAAGATGTGTTTTATTTTCAGTGGCTCTGGTGTTTTATTTTTCGTTCCCAAGGGTGGGGTTTTATGGCAATGAGACTAGCAGGAAAGACTGAAGTCATTGAGATATAAATGTAAGAGGAACACAAATGGGAAGTCAGCTTCCAAACTATAAAGAAAATAGAGATAGTCTGGTATGCAGAGCAGATTGCTTGAAAAATGAAAATAAAGATTCGTCTGTGTTTCTCAGGTGGTACAAAGCCCAATAGCCAGGTTTTTAACCAGCTGCTATATAAAGATTCTGTGATGGAATCCAAATGGCTTCTTCAGATTCATCCCCATTCCCTTGCACAGGCATGCTTTCTTTATCAGCATTCCTTATAATATCAGCTATTGGAATTTCCCAGAGCCCCATGATCTATTTGCAGGGAGATATTCCCTAGAGAGCAGGACACAGCCAGATGAGTATGTAATCCAAAAATAAATTAGTATTATGACTGAGGACTAACACAAACACTGAACTTTAGTTTCTGTATTCTAAACCAGCCACAACACGTGGACTTTCCTTTCTTTCATCTAAATTAGATAAAGTTGGGGATAAAGAGATCATGGCTCAAAAGTGGAGAGCAATGATTGTTCTTGAAGAAGACCAGAGTTCAGTTCCCAGCACCAAGTCCCAGCAGCTCATAACTGCCTGTAACTTTAGTTCCATGGGATCAAATATCTTGTTTTGGCCTCTGTAGGCACCTATACACACAAGCACATTTTCCATACATAGAAGCACACACACACACACACACACACACACACACACACACACACACACACACACTGGTAAAAATGAAATAAATCTTAAATAAGTTAGATCAAGTTCAGCCATTTTGAAGTTCCCATGAGAGAACTTCCACACAACACTGAATGAAACAAGTTCATTCTCTCTGTGCTTACCTTTTACATTAAACACTGTCAAATCAAAATTAAACCTACTTTACTAAGGATATAAAAATCCAGGTATTCCCTAGGTAATAATAACTTCTGGTAATATTGATATGTGTCTAAATAATGAGATTGGTCATAAATTTGATATGTGGAAGGACATTTTGCCATTGAGCATGTTTTGTTAATTTTTTTAATGCCTCGAGGGCTTTTTTTTTTCCTTAATATGTTCAACATTTTGCTTTTGCTTTTTACATGCTCAGGACAGAGGAAGTTGTCACTCCAAAATATGTCCCTGCTGCTTTGTAAGTACCATGGTATTAACAACTTGTCCAGAAGATATTAATGAAAATTTGATCATTATCTCAATAATGCACTTGAGTTGGACAACCCCTTTAGAGTGCAACTGAATATGAAAAAATGAACTGTTCTCCAGCCATCGTTTGTATTTGTCTCCATTTATAATTTTTGGGTGTTCTAATTGGCTTAGGATTTATTATCCATGTTCTACACAGATGGAGGATTGAATGAAGGAGTTGAGAGGTGATTCACTTTATGGAAGTCTAGAATTTTAGAAGCACTAGTTAGTCATTGTAAACTCTCAGTACACACATATAGGAAAAAGACTTGAGTCTTCAAACTCATCTGAGCCATACCCCATACCCCAACTCATATAACTCAGTGATCGTCAACCCTTGAGTTAAACTAAATCACTGGGGGAGCTTTGAAAATGCTGATATTTAGATTTTACTATGAACTATGAAACATTAGCTTTCCTTTGGTGAAACAGACCAGAGTGGTCATCTGAAGCAAGCATAGGGTCAGTGGGCACCATCTTTATTGACGTTCATAACCTCCCGTATAAAGCAATAGTAAGCAGCTCCCCTCCCCACATTCACACATATGCAGAACCTTAGACTGTGATCTTACTTGAAAATAGGATCTTTGCAGAAGATGCAAGTGAACTCACACTGCCTCAGAGTGGCCCTGAAGTCCAACACCCAGTGTCCTTAAAAGAAAAGGAGAGGACACAGGAAAGACAAGCATGTAAAGAAGAAAGACATGAGACATGTCACAGGCCAAGGAATTGCTTTGGCTACCAGAAGCTGGAAAAAGATGAGGGGAATTTCCCCACAGAGTCTGCAGAGAGAGCATCATCCAACAGATAGTTTGGATTCTGACTTCTAGACTCTATAATTATGAATAATTAAATATATGCAATGGTAAGACACTTAGGTCTTAGTAATTCATCATGGTGGACTGGTATTTTTCTGTCAGCTTGGCAACTGCACATGAATCTACTGGTATTTATTATCATCTGTGGCCCCACAGCCCCTCAGTCAGTGGCCTGGTGGGGCTTCAAGTCCAGCAGCTCTGGTCTGCCATGGCCGAGATATGTAGATTTAAATTAAGTCTGTATTGTTCTATTTATCAGTAAGACTCGAGTCAAAGGCTGGAGTAAAAACCTGCTAGCTCAGAGAGGCTGAGTAGCAACTAGCTGACCTTGCTTTTGGTTGGAGACACCACTGCAAGAGCCATGTCTCTTCCCTGGTCTCAGAACCAAGAGACCTCAAACTCTAGTCTCCATCCTTTCCTTCCTGTGTGTCTTCTCTATCCAAATTGCTGGCTTCTCTATAGCCAATTCCAGTCAGCTAGTCACTGGCTCCACCCCTTGATTAAAGGTATTATCATTATTCAAGGTATTATTCAGCAATGTCAGAGTGCAATCAAAATATCCCCCAATAGTGGACTTAGCAAACTATTATAATAACTCTTCCAATTTTGGATTACAGTAAAATCCTGTAAGACGACCATTTTAATTCACTGGCATTTGTGTCTCATTGTGAATATGAGAGCATTCTTTCTTGCTATAAAAATATTCTAAGATGTCACAGCTTGTAGGAGAATCTAAAAGTAGGGTGAACATTGAGTCCCTTCCCAAATGCATCACTTCCCATATCATCTTTAGTATAAATTTAGTGATGGTTAATCTTGACTGTCAACTGGACTGGCTTGAGAATCACTCAGGAGACCCACTTCTGACTGTACCTGTGAGGGTGTTCCCAGAGGTGTAAGTGAGGAGGAAGGGTCTGCCCTGAGTGTGGGCAGCACTCTCTGGTAGGCTGGGTTTCCAGATTGGGTAGAAAGGGAAGTGGGGAAAGCAAGCAACTTGCTCAGCTTCCTGACTGGATGCAATGTGACCAGCTGCCTCGTGTTCCTGCTTCCTCTCTGTTATGGACCAAACTCTCAAGCTGTGGGCCAGAATAGCCCCTCCCTCCCGTTGCGTCTTGACAGGTATTTAGTGACAGCAATGAAAAAAGTAATGGATGTTACCCTGGAAAACCAAATTCCAGTGGTTATACCCCAAGCTTCTCCTAACGCTTATATAGTTTACATTCAGGTGAATGAAAAGAAAGAGGAGCTAGGTGTGGTGGCATATGCAATCCGAGCACTTGGAGGTGAAGGTAGGAGGATCAGGAGTTCAAGGCTATCCTCTATTACACAGCAAGTTTAGGTCCAATTAGAATATATATATATATATATATATACACACACACACACACACACACACACACACACACACACACACAAGAAAGAGAAACTGAAGAATATGGCTTGTACATTGATCTTATGAATGTTGTCATCATGCCTATATGAGTCACATTTTTTAAACCGTGCTTTCTTTGTCATTGTTCTACTGCTGTGAAGAGACACTGTAACATGAATCTTAAAAGTTCTTATTAATAAAATCAAACCCGAGGCCAGTTATTAGGGTCAATGCTGGTAGATCAGAGAGACAAAACAAGCCACAGCTATCTCACCTTGCCAATTCCTCAGCTGGTCCTGTTTCCTCAGACTGGAAGCTTCTGTGTCCTCATCCCAATGGCTCTCAGCTGAACTGCTGCTAGAAGCCTGAAAGCTTAACCAGCCAAATTCTTAACCAGGCCAAATGCTTCTAGTTTCTGGTCCTCACACCTCATATATCTTTCTGCTTTCTACCACCACTCCCTGGGATTAAAGGCTGGCTTTCTGGGATTAAAGGCATGTGTCCCCATGCTTGGCTGTTTCCAATGTGACCTTGAACTCAGAGATCCAGAGGGATTTCTATATCTGGAATGCTAGGATTAAAGGTGTGAGTGTCACCATTTTCTAGCCTCTGTATCTAGTGGCTGTCTGTTCTCTGACCCCAGATAAATTTATTAGGATACACAAAATTTTGGGGAACACAATACCACCACAAGACACTATGACCATGACAACTCTTACAAAACAAAGCATTTAGTTAGGATTGGCTTACAGCTTCAGAGGGTTAGGCCATTACCAGCATGGTGGAAGTATGGCCGCATGTAAGCAGACACTATGCAGGAGAGGCAGTTGAGAGTTCTACATCTGGATCTGCAGACAGTAGGAAGAGAGAGGAACACTGGACTTGGCTTAAGCCCCAAAGCCCACCCCCAGTGACAGACTTCCTCCAAAAAGATATACCTACTCCAGCAAGGCCACATCTCCTAATCCCTGCCAAGTAGCACCACTCCTAATGACCAAGCATTTTAATCTATGAAATGAGACCACGGGGGCTCTACTTTTCAAACCACCTCACATGGCGTCAGCTAAATATCTAATGAAAGAATAACTGACTTTCTTTCAGAATACCGACAACAAGTGCTAGGATGGAGATTGGTGTGATTTATAATCTCCAAAGATTAAATTTGAGCATTTCTTACTGAGACAAATACAGAAAATCAAGGACAGACAGATCAGCTTGAAACTTCTTTCCCTATACTATGGTTCTCAGTTCCAGCACACTTACCCATGAATGAAACAGTTTGCTAGTACACCCTTATTATTTGTGATACAGTGCGCCCCTCCTATTGCTTATTCTCCAAGCTGATTTCATGTCCTAATGACAAGTTACCACTGTCAACTTAAATCTACTTATAGAGGAAATTCAACTATGGATTTGGTACTAGTTCGTGGTATAAAACATTATCGTTACATCATGGTTCTCTAAGAAAATGCCTGCATCTCTTACAGCATTAATGAGAAGAAAATCTCAATTATCCTGGAGGCTCATTCTTTTTCCTGGTCTAAGTGACTAAGCATCCTGAACTGGCCAGCCTAGGTCTGTCTGTAGTAAAGCTGCAAGATCCCCGACTGATGGCAGAGAATCTGCCCAGGATGCTGGTTCTGAGCTCTCAGGAGGCACATTCTCTGCAGATTCCTTGATATGTTTTAAATGAAACTAGGAGTGGAGAAGATGACCCAGTGGATAAAGTGCTTGTCAAACAAACACGAAGACCAGAAATCAGATCTCTGCAATCTATGTAAGGCCTTATACCATAGCACACATCTATAATCCCAGCACGGCTGTGTGAAATGGGAGGGGGAGACCAGAGAATGCTCAAAAGCTACTTTGAATATGTTTGAATTTTTCCTAGTAAGAAGTCTTTGAAGACCGTACTTACTCCTGTACTGTGTGTTGATCCTTATCTTTAGGTGTGTGGCTAATCTCCTTGACACAAGGGAAAAAAGTTTAAGGGCATGGAGATTGACTAAAATCCCCTTTGTTGAAACCGGCCATTGTATACTCAAGGCATTTTGTAGATATTTTCAATACTTTTCAGTAGATGTAGTTACATAAACAACTTGTAATTATGAAAGAATTATAGTAAGCACATTTCCTTTTTCCTCAGGAAAACATATGTTAAAAAGAAAAACCTGACTTTCAAAATATTCAAGTAGAGTTCTATTACCCTGCTTATAAGATGATGCAATCCAAACTATAGGAAACACTATAGTTTCTAGAAAGTGCTTCTCATCAATTATTCCATTTAATCTTCCTAGTGCTCTGTAGAGCAATCAGTTACTCTCAGAACCTACAGATTGGAAAACTGAGGAGGATTTTAGCTTTTTCAAGGTCACAAGGCTAGTAATGTTAGCAACACAGTCAGCTTGGGAACCTAGGAAAATAAGTGATGTTGAAATCAGATCTTTCACTAGCCCATCCTCTCCTGGTTCAGGTGGACACTGCAAGCCAGAGCTTATAACTGTGTCCAAGTTGCTAGTGCTAAAATACATAAGAATGTAATGTAAATGACAAGCATCTTTTGGGTGTTGCTTGATTTAATCTTCCTAAAAATCCTAAAGACCTTATTGTAGGAATTATAGGAATATAGTTCTATATTTAAACATTTCCATATCATATAGATAGATAATTCCATTGTATCAATAGATAATCAATATATAGTCTATCAATATTATTGATGGACCAGCCTGACTCCATCTTAAGGATGGAAGCCGTTTTGTTATAAGGTCAGAATAAGTTCATTTCTGCTGGCTGCCAAATTCAAATGGACCACTCTTTAACCTGTTCTGGAACTTGATGTGCTCCCCACCCTATGGACTTGGACTCACACTTTGAATGTATCTGGCAGATAATTTTGAAATGTGCAGCCATGTTCCTATGTAACCAAATTTCCTCTGGAAATTCCCCAACTATTGATAAGCCCTTAGTCTTGCAGGTTTTTGGACTATGTAAACCCAACCTTCTTCTGTTTTTCTACTGTTTTTTTAAACCCTGCTTTAGGGAGATAGCCTTGTCTGATGGAAAATAAAGTTTGCTTAACTTGACCAAAGAATTTAGGTAATGGCCTTTACTCTCATTCAGTGGGATTAACAATTATATCAGGGCCGGGCGGTGGTGGCGCACGCCTTTAATCCCAGCACTCGGGAGGCAGAGCCAGGTGGATCTCTGTGAGTTCGAGGCCAGCCTGGACTACCAAGTGAGTTCCAGGAAAGGCGCAAAGCTACCCAGAGAAACCCTGTCTCGAAAAAACAAAAAACAAAACAAAAAAAAAAACAAAAAAAAAAAAAACAATTATATCAGACATAAATATGGAGTAACTACTTAAATATGAGAGGCAAGGGGATGATTGTTGTTTTCAGTGAATTTATGACTCAGTTTACTACAGCTAGGAAATGGAGTAAATCAAAAATATTAAGTGAACTCCTCTCCAGGCTTAGGCCTACGTCATAGCAACATGCCTAAGCGCCCTGAGAAGGTTGACATCATCGGTCACCTATGGTGCCTGCCTTTATAAACAGTGAAGAAAATAGAAATCAGCCGGCACAACAAATTTTGAGGCAAGTCCAAAATGGAGAGATGGACCGTGAGCATTAAGTCATTGAGTTTTCTGCCTGGAAACAGTGACTAGTGGGGCTTGAACCTATGACACCACTCTGCTGCCACTACCAAGTCTGCCATGAACAATGGAAAAGGCTGAAAGAGCAAGAGGGTCCCTGCTGTCTCAGATTTCTCCAGCCTACAATAAATGGAGGAATTTATATTTTTAAATAAAAGTGGCAAAATGATTCTGAGAGCTATCACCAGGTGATGCTTAATAAATACAAAGAGCTTCCACAACACCAGAGGGACAAGGACAAGTTAGGGTACCCAGGACAAGAGAGGAATTTGATAAACTGAAAAAAGGAACAGAAATGATAATTTGGTTTTGTTTTGAGATGGGGTCTCTCTATGTAGTCCTGGATATCCTGGAACTTACTTTATAGACCAGGCTGGTCTTGAACTCACAGAGATCCACCTGCCTCTGCCTCCCAAGTGCTGGGACTAAAGGCATGGACCACCACAGCCAGGCCTGATTTTGTTTGTAGGAATGAAGACTGGGTGTTGGAAAGAGGCATTTGTCTTTTAAGTCTTGTGACATTTCTGGTAGGCTGAAGCCACACAAAGAAGAAATATGGAGTTGGAAGATCAACATAAAGAGATATGTAGATCATCAGTAGATACTCCCCAAGACATTGCACGCTAAGAAAAGTCCAGCTTTGAGGCTCCTGACCCTTACCATCCTCATCTACCACATCTCCTGACATTGACGACTCTTCTCAGTAGCTGTTCCTGCTGCTTCATGTCCCCAGTGCAGTTATTGGACTTTCATAAGTCAATGTACATACCTTTCTTTACTCACAAACAGCAACAGAGTATTCTGTCTCTCCTGCATCGTTTTACACATTGTGATCTACACAGCCCCTTCATTGTTGATCTTATCATTTTGTCTTCTTAATGACGTGTACTGGTATGGTCCATCAATACCCAGGACCATGGCAACAGCTGGAGTCTTGAACTGTTACAGCCAAACACAATAGTGACAACGTAAAGCCTTCATGTCCTTTAGGGGTATAAACACACCATCCTAACTCACACCTCACAACAATGTAAACCAGAGAGTTGATTAACTGAAAATGAGAGCTAAATGTTGATGAAGTATTTTTTTTCTACTGTGTTCAGCTGGGTTCTAGCCTGTAGATGTAATGGTTTCCACCATTATCTGATGGTGACTATATTGTCAACCCCAAATTTTTAACCTATATGTTATAGGAAATGACCGTTAAAACTCTGAAGGAGTCAATTCTCATCAGCTCAGTGGAGATAAGCACACCCTGGACCACTCATTTGCTACCTCCCCAAATTTCAAGAGCTTGCAGCATGGTTATCTTTGTAACTCAAGGAGAAAGTTCTTTTTCTTTGAATCAGGCCATCAGTATCTCCACTATCCAATGTTTCTTCTGAGTAAACAGCAATCTTTAATGCATGTTCAGTAAAAATATTAAATATGCATATATTCATGCTGTGACTTTGGGCCCTTTTACTCTCTCAAAATAATGAAATAAATAATAAATGATTCATCCCATTGAGGAGTTAGTTATAGGCCTATCGTGAAAATTTCTGCTTTTTGAGCTTAACAATATTAGAATATTTGCACATAAATTATTAAAGGTGTCTCGGTCAGAAATGTCAATGTCTTTTTCCTGAAGTGACATTTTTTTCAGAATAAGATTGTTCAAAAGGTAGCTGGGAAAATAATAGGCACCAGGAAAAGCATAGTTTAGGTTCATTGATGTCAAAGCTTCCAAAGTTCAAATGACTGGTTTCTAAATGGGTGCTTTTGTACAAATGTCCAAATGTTTATAGATTAAAAAATAGGGATGATAAGAAGGCTTATCAGGTAAAGGTTCTTTCATACAAGGCTAATGACCTGAGGTCACTCCCTGGAAGCCAGATAAAGGTAGGAGAGAACCATCTCCACAAAGTTGTCCTCTGACCTCCACACTCAGGGCCCACACTCCCAGATCACACAACACTAATACTAAATTGTAAAAATTTAAAAATAAGAGCAGATGTAAAAGAAACTTAAGGATGTTGCTGTAGTTTATTTCTGCTGCAGGGAGAAGATTCTCTGAAAAAAACCAACTTAGGAAAGGAAGGGTTTATTGGGCTTATACTTCCAGGTTACAGTCCATCACTGCAGGGAAGTCACAGAGAGGAGCCTGAAACAGCTGGTCACACCATCCACAGCACAGGGAAGCTACAGAGAAAGGAGCCTTAAACAGCAGGTCACACCATCCACAGCACAGGGAAGCCACAGAGAGAGGAGCCTGAAACAGCTGGTCACACCATCCACAGCACAGGGAAGCCACGGAGAGAGGAGCTGGTCACCCCATCCACAGCACAGGGAAGCCACAGAAAGAGGAGCTGTAGATCTCTGAAGGGTTTGAAGATGACCTGTCTAAAATATATCTGCTCAATTTTTAAAACATATCTAATATGACTACAACTTCTATTGTAATGTCTAACTACTAACTTTCATTTCTTTTTTTTTTTTTATTAATTTATTTTGCAATACAATTCAGTTCTACATATCAGCCACGGATTCCCTTGTTCTCCCCCCTCCCGTCCCCCTCACCTTCCCCTCAACACCCCCCCCCCATTCCTATCTCCTCCAGGGCAAAGCCTTCCCCACAGACTGAGGTCAACCTGGTAGACTCAGTCCAGGTAGGTCTAGTCCCCTCCTCCCAGGCCGAGCCAAACAATCCTGCATAGGCCCTAGGTTTCAAACAGCCAACTCATGCAATGAGCACAAGATCTGGTCCCACTGCCTGGGTGCCTCCCAAACAGATCAAGCCAATCAACTGTCTCATCCATTCAGAGGGCCTGATCCAGTGGGGACCCCTCAGCCATTGGTTCATAGTTCATGTGTTTCCATTCATTTGGCCATTTGTCCCTGTGCTTTATCCAACCTTGGTCTCAACAACTCTCGCTCATATAAACCCTCCTCTGAATCATGACATGACACTAGTGGAATTCAGGTGTTTCTGGTACATGGACTGCTCTCACCCAATGTGAGGTTGAACTGTCGACCTTGTGTACATCCTACTTCACAAATGAGTCTGTCAGATATGCTAAGCCTATAGGCTGAAGATGATGCCCCAACACTGTGGAGAAACCTCAGGTGACTGTCCAGGCAGCTGGCTGTTTCTGTCAACTCACAAATTTTTTGGAAGTTGCTTGCATGCACTTTCTGTTTTTATTTTTGTTAGCTAATATTATTTCCTTCTTGGGTCTCTGAGGGAGTTGAAGATTAGTTAGTTATAGTTGAAGGTTAGTTAGTTATAGTTGAAGATTAATTAGGATAGAAAGTGAATTAGATACATTTTGGACTTAACAAAATAGGATAGATAATGAAATTATTTTCTCTGAATTTGTCAAATACAAATGGACTAGACATTGTTTAGACATTTATTACTTGTATATATTGTATATAGTCATTGTACTTTTGTATATAGTTTTTCTTTTGTTAGTTATAACCTTTTTCTTTTTTTTCCTTTTTATTAAAATAGAAAAGGGGAAAAAAAAAAAAAAAAAAAAGAAACAACACAAATTGGGGGGGGGCGTTGGGGGGAAGGTGAGGGGGACGGGAGGGGGGAGAACAAGGGAATCCGTGACCAATATGTAGAACTGAATTGTATTGCAAAATAAATTAAAATAAATTAAAAAAAAAAAAAAAAAAAAAAAAAAAAAAAAAAAAAAAAAAAAAAAAAAAAAAAAAAGAAAGAGGAGCTGGTCATACCATCCACAGCACAGGGAAGTCACAGAGAGGAGCCTGAAACAGCTGGTCACACCATCCACAGCACAGGGAAGCCACAGAGAAAGGAGCCTTAAACAGCAGGTCACACCATCCACAGCACAGGGAAGCCACAGAGAGAGGAGCCTGAAACAGCTGGTCACGCCATCCACAGCACAGGGAAGCCACAGAAAGAGGAGCTGGTCATACCATCCACAGCACAGGGAAGCCACAGAGAGAGGAGCTGGTCACCCCATCCACAGCACAGGGAAGCCACAAAGAGAGGAGCTGGTCACCCCATCCACAGCACAGGGAAGCCACAGAGAGAGGAACTGGTCACCCCATCCACAGCACAGGGAAGCCACAGAGAGAGGAGCTGGTCACACCATCCACAGCACAGGGAAGCCACAGAGAGAGGAGCTGGTCATACCGCATCCACAACCAAAAGTGAAGAGAAATGAATACACACATGACGATGCCTGCTTGCTTTCTTTCATACAGTTCACGGCCCCACAGCTTGGGAATGGTGCCTCTCACAAGGGGCTGAGTCTTCATAAGTCAAGTAATAATCGAGATAGTTCCCTATAGGCATGACCAAAGGGTAACTTGAGGTCAACAATTCATGGATTGAAACCCTCTTGCCAGATCATTCTAGATTGTGTAAAATTGGCTGCTAAAAGTAACCAGCACAGATTGCAGAATATGTAAAGGGATAGGCTTGTTTCAAGAGCACCTTAGTAGTAAAATGATAGAGCAAGGAAAAGTGATTATAGTGTAATCACAGGCACAAGGGATGGTTGCAAATTTACTCTGTCCATGATGAACTTAAATGCCGATTGCCATTCACCTGATTTGGTTTCTGTAAGATTATTATGTAAATACAACATTGTCCAACATGTGTATTGACTCTCCAAATTACTGGGAGCATGGGGCACAATGCCTGCTTTAAGAATGTCTTAATATCTCCTCGTGTATTATACATACATACCTCAAACATAAGACAACGAAAAGCCAGGTGAGTGCTCTGTAGGAGGTCTGGATGGAAAGGTAGTGAATTCAGAGAAAAGAAAGAGCGTGACGTGTGAGGTGAGAAGATAGTCAGTACTGGAGCTGACATTTGAAAGCTGGGAAAGATTGGGGGGGAGGAAAACTTCTTTATCTTGATTATGATTTTGAAAAATGAAAGATGAAATTTAGCATCTTAACTATGTTGAGTGCACAGTATGACAGTGTGACCTTTATTCACTTTGTAATAGGACAGTGGAGGGTGATGCAGGAGGATCACTGCTAATACATGGCCAACCTGGACTTGGTAGTGGATGTCAGCACGGTCCGGGCTATGGAATGAGACTCTATTAAAAGCACAGAAAGTACAAATAAGTGACTGATGTCTCCCAAATTTTACATAGGACGTCATTCAGAAGATAAGGGAGGAAGAGAAAAGGAACCATTGGGGTATAAAGAGAGATAACCTTCTTCGGAAAAACACCAAATGGCGGATGACGCCAGTGCAGCGGCAGGGCCGGGAGGATCCCGGGGCCAAGGATTAGGAGGCCCTGGCGGCATCCTCGCAGGATCCGCCAGTGGTCTTAGGGGCTGTGGTCTTGAGGCCGAGGCTCGTGGAGGTAAAGCCAAAGACAAGGAGTGGATAAGTCCCTGCAGGAGATCTACCTGTTCTCCCTTCCCATTAAGGAATCTGAGATTATTGGGTTTTTTCCCCCCTGGGCGTATCCCTAAAGCATAAGACACTAAAGATAATGCCAGCGCAGAAGCAGACTCTGGAGGGCCAGCAGACCAGGTTTAAGGCTTTTGTCGCTATTGGGGACTACAATGGTCATGTTGGTCTTGGTATTAAGTGCTCTAAGGAAGTAACCACTGGCATCTGAGGGGCCATCATCTTGGCCAAGGTTTCCATTGTCCCTGTGTGGAGGGGCTACTGAGGGAACAAGATTGGCAAGCCCCACACTGTTCCGTGCATGGTGACAGGCCGCTGTGGCTCTATGTTGGTGAATCTCATCTCTGCCCCCAGAGATACTGGCATCGTCTCTGCTCCTGAGCCCAAGAAGCTACTGCTGCTGGCTGGTATTGATGACTGCTACATATCAGCCAAGGGCTGCACTGCCACCCTGGGCCACTTTGCCAAGGCCACCGTTGATGCCATCTCCAAGACCTACAGATACCTGACCACCACCACCACCACACGCCTCTCGACCTCTGGAAAGAGACTGTGTTCACCAAGTCTTGTTATCAGGAATTCACTGACAGTCTTGTGAAAACCCACACCAGAGTCTCTGTTCAGAGGACCCAAACTCCAGTTGTGGTGACCACATAGGTTTTTCATACAAGAAAAATAAAGTGAATTAAGTCTGTTAAAAAGAGAGGGAAAGCCGGGCGGTGGTGGCGCACGCCTTTAATCCCAGCACTCGGGAGGCAGAGCCAGGCGGATCTCTGTGAGTTCAAGGCCAGCCTGGGCTACCAAGTGAGTCCCAGGAAAGGCACAAAGCTACTCAGAGAAACCCTGTCTCGAAAAACCAAAAAAAAAAAAAGAGAGAGAGAAAGATAAATCCTTTGGGAAAAAAAAACCAGTAAGAATTATAGATAACTGATAGAGTAATTAACTGCAATGCATATGATTTGAAAACAGAGGCTAATAGCAAAAAAAAAAAAAAAAAAAAAAAGCAAAACACTGGAAGTGGTTGTCTCTGGGGAGAGCACAGATAAAAAAGATGGGGGAATGGATAGAGTTGTGTCTTGGTGCTCTCAATGTCTGCTCATGTACCCTTGGCCTCACCTGTCCTATATCTGCTGGTCACTTGCTTCTGGAAGTTCCTGTAACTCTTCACCTGAGAACTATGTGTAGCTGGACTCGCCTGCACTTGGGGTAGAAGCACAGGAGACAAGGATCACGTCTCACTGCTGACAGATAGACACTAGATGGGAATTGGAACATGGAAAGCCCAAGCTGCTGATTCCTTGAGAGAGGCAACTCTGAACTGTGTTCTACTCCATCTCTCAAAGACATCTGATGGGCTCAAGCCCCACTTCTACATTGGAGTCCTGCTTTTTAGCACTCCCTGAATTGGTCTTCCTTCCTTCCTTCCTTCCTTCCTTCCTTCCTTCCTTCCTTCCTTCCTTTCTTCCTTCCTTTCTTCCTTCCTTGCTTTCCTACCTTTTCAGCTCCTTGGAATTGCCTCCCACAGAAAACATGCACACTTCAATCCTTAACTTATCTCAGGGTCTGTTTCCTGAGAAGTCCATCCTAACTCAAGCTGAGTCTCAGCACGAGCCTCTCAGAACCATAGGTGTTTGGTTGCCTCAGTAAGTGTGTATGTTATCTGCATAAAATAAAGTGTGACTAGTACAAGAATGATTCACTTCTGAAGCTGTCCATATTTTATTTATTATACTGTTAACTATTCACTTACAACTCAACAAGTTTGCAATAGATTTATTATGTCACTATAGTTCAATCAATAAATCAAATATGATAATTTAATGTGAGGCCTTAAAAAAATAATCCCATAATACTGGCAAATGGATGTGCCTGTCTCTGATGAATTGTCTGAAGAAGGATGATTCTTTTGTGCTGGTTAGTAATGTTCCAAAGCTCCTCATCGCACTCAGGAAAGAGTTTCTGAACAAATATTTGTGGTATCAAATAAGATTTCCTGTTATTTCTTTGATTCTACATTTATTTATTTGCTAGAGCTCATATTTTTTCTATATATAGATTTTTATGTCAGAAGAATTAATTTCTCCACTTACTCAAATGCTGCCATTTTCAAAGATTCCCAAAGACCGCATGAGTTTGGTTGACAAGCATTTACAACATGTATGACTTCCACATGTCTCTATGCAGCCACAGCATTGCAGATGTTTCCTAAGGCAGTCTAAGACTGTTTACCAGCTCACACATGGTGACTCATTTCTGTGTTAACATGGTGGTCTCAGATCCTGAGTTATCAGCCAGGGACTGGCCCAGCCAAAGTGGCAGCTCACAAAATTCAGGCAAGCATATTGGCTGGGATTGGTTGTCTTGACAGCTGTAGGACAAAGAAGCTCTCAAAATTTGGGCTCAAATGCTAGCACAAAGGGTTGTGAACCTAGTTCTGAGATAGAGCACCCACCTAGCCTGTGAAAGAGTCTTAATTCCTTCCAATAGCTCACGAGCATGTACACACACACACACACACACACACACACACACAGTACAATGATGTGAAACAGTGACACAAACAACTCACCCATTAGAACATCATTACATTCTGAAATCACTAATCCTAGCATTTTATAACTGTGGACCCATCTTGCTACCTGCTTCATTTTAGAACTCAGGGGAGAGGGAGATGACAGGCACTCATGCGTAACTGCCATACCAAGAACACAGAGGGTAGCACCAACCTCTAAGATTAGAGTTCAAGAGGCACTGAGCCAGAAGAAACTCAATTCCATGAAAACAACCAAGAACAAATGAAAGAGAGAATAGAAAATGAACAGTGAAGAATAAAAATCATCAGAAGTACAGGCCCACTGCTTAAGAAAATTGTAATGTCAATTAGTACAAAGACAGGGGACTGCTCAACTCCTGAGTTACTGGTTTTTACACAGTAAAAACATCCTTGAGTTAGGATGGACTTCTCCAGAAACAGACCCTGAGATAAGGATTGAAGTGTGCATGTTTTCTGTGGGAGGTAATTCCAAAGAGCTGGAAAGGTAGAAAATCAAAGAAGGAAGGAAGGAAGGAAGGAAGGAAGGAAGGAAGGAAGGAAGGAAGGAAGGAAGGAAGGAAGGAGGAAGGAAGACAGGCAGGCTAATTCAAAGCAGTATGAACTGGATGTTGTGGTACACATCATTAACTCCATCCAGATTTTGGGAGGCAGAGGCAGGCAGAGTCGATGAATTTGAAGCTAGCCTGCTCTACAGAGTGAGTAGGGCTGTATAGTAAGATCTTTGTCAATAAGCAAAAGGAAACAAACAAACCAAATCAAACAAACAAATAAAAAAGAGATGCTGCAGCAGAGGTAGAAATGTCCACACAGCATTCCTTCTCAGAACTCAGATCACTGAGTCCCTATTGTGGAGACCTGAAGTTAAGAGGTAACCCTACAGATGTGTCTCAGAAGTAACGGCCATGATCAGTAAGGAACTATGAGACAGGCAGAAGACACACAGACACACAGTAGACACACAGCAGACAAATATTGTCACATCCCTTTTAAAAGATGCAAAGCTAAGTCTTAGAGGAAGGGACGCAGTTCAGTCTGGATGCTCCAAGAGAATTCTAGAACAGAGTTTCCAAGAGGAGCTCTGGAATATTACTAACTAATTAACAAGATTATCACGAACCCGTCCTGCCAGATATATACCAGGAGCCTGGTGTGTTTTTGTTTACTTGGAGCATTGTATGAAGTCTCTTATATCTTGGTTAACAAGGTTGAGAAGTGAATGTTGGCTGATAGCGGGCTAGATGGCCTTGAAGCTGGTGGACAAATGTGCATATGTGGGAGTGAGATTGATAAAATGTAACCTTTAAAGAGGGAGGTAATGGCACAGTAAACAATGAAGAGGAATGTGAGTTGGGGGATGTGGGCCTGTACTCACCAGGTGAGTGGCAAGTTACTTAATCTTACTTGCTGTGCCTTTGTTTTCTGGTCTGTACATAGGTGGCCACAGTGATAATGAGGACATTCAGTCCTGGGGGCTGAACTAAAGCACCAGGCCAACTCCACTCAACCGTCAGTGCCCTCTGAGGGTCATCTCACAAATACGAATTGATGCTTCTGCCTTTGCTTTACACTAAATTGAAAGAGGCAGACCAGCAAGGTGGCCAAGCCCATAGTGGCCCTTGCTGTAATCCTGACTACGTGCATTCAATCCCCGGGACCCACACAGTGGGAGAAAACCAAACTCCTGCAAATTGTTCTCATTCCTCCGTATACACTCTGTGGTGATATTGTGTTCCCCAATATATTGTGTACCCTAATAAACATATATTGGGTCAGAGAACAGAACAGCCACTAGATAAACATAGAGGCCAGAAAATGGTGGCACACACACCTTTAATCCTAGCATTCTGGAGGCAGAGATCCATCCGGATCTCTGTGAGTTCAAAGCCACACTGGAAACAGCCAGGCATGGTGACACTCACCTTTAGTCCCAGGAAGTGATGGCAGGAAACAGAAAGGTATATAAGGTGTGAAGACTAATAATTAAAGCCTGGTTAAGCTTTTAGGCTTTTAGCAGCAGTTCAGCTGAGATTCATTCCAGATGAGGACTCAGATACTTCTAGTTTGAAGAAACAGGATTGGCTGAGTTGGCAAGGTGAGGTTAGCTGTGGCCTGTTCTGTCTCTCTGATCTTTCAGCGTTCACCCCAATACCTGACTCCAGGTTTTTTTTTTTATATTTTTATTTGCAATACAATTCAGTTCTACATATCAGCCACGGATTCCCTTGTTCTCCCCCCTATGGCCCCCCTCACCTTCCCCCCAGCCCACCCCCCATTCCCACCTCCTCCAGGGCAAAGCCTTCCCCGAGGACTGAGATCAACCTGGTAGACTCAGTCCAGGTAGGTCCAGTCCCCTCCTCCCAGGCCGAGCCAAGGGATCCTGCATAGGCCCCAGGTTTCAAACAGCCAACTCATGCAATGAGCACAGGACCTGGTCCCACTGCCTGAATGCCTCCCAAACAGATCAAGTCAATCAACTGTCTCACCCATTCAGAGGGCCTGATCCAGTTAGTGACCCCTCAGCCATTGGTTCATAGTTCATGTGTTTCCATTTGTTTGGCTATTTGTCCCTGTGCTTTATCCAACCTTGGTCTCAACAATTCTCGCTCATATAAACCCTCCTCTTTCTCGCTAATTGGACTCCCAGAGCTCCACCCGGGGCCTAGCCATGGATCTCTGCATCCAGATCCCTCAGTCGTTGGATGGGGTTTCTAGCATGACAATTAGGGTGTTTGGCCATCCCATCACCAGAGTAGGTCAGTTGGGGCTGTCTCTCGACCATTGCCAGCAGTCTGTTGTGGGGGTATCTTTGTGGATTTCTGTGGGCCTCTCTAGCACTTTGCTTCTTCCTATTCTCATGTGGTCTTCATTTACCATGGTCTCCTATTCCTTGTTCTCCCTCTCTGTTGTTGATCGAGCTGGGATCTCCCGCTCCCCCAAGCTCTCTTTCCCTCGACCCTCGCCCTTTATTACCCCCACTCATGTCCAGGCTGTTCATGTAGATCTCTTCCATTTCTCCATCACTAGGCGATCCCCGTGTCTTTCTTGGGGTCCTGTTTTCCAGGTAGCCTCCCTGGTGATGTGAGTAGCAGTCCAGTCATCCTTGTTCCACATCTAGTATCCTCCTATGAGTGAGTACATACCATGTTTGTCTTTCTGAGTCTGGGTTAGCTCACTCAGGATGATTTTTTCTAGATCCATCCATTTGTCTGCAAACCTCATGATGTCATTGTTTTTCTCTGCTGAGTAGTATTCCATTGTGTATATGTACCACATTTTGTTTATCCATTCTTCAGTTGAGGGGCACCTAGGAAATCAATATGGCACTTTCTTAGAAAATTGGGAATCCATCTCCCCCAAGATCCAGCTATACCACTCTTGGGCATATACCCAAGAAATGCTCAACCACACCACAAGAGCACTTGTTCAGCTATGTTCATATCAGCATTGTTTGTAATAGCTAGAACATGGAAACAACCAGGTTTGTTTTTATTAATAAGACATTTTAAGATTCGTGCTACAGCATTCCATGGCATAAGAACATATACACATACAAAACCAAACAAATAAATGTAATTTAACTTTTTAATAAGAAGGAGGTATTATAAGGACTCTGACTCTCACAAATCATTACAAAATAAGAGGACCTCTACTCTTGCAAGAAGATGGAGGTGGGGCTCCTTGTTACAAGGCAACTACTACTCAGGAGAGCTAAAAATGGAGAGGAGATCTGTCTGAGTGTGAAGTTCCTTTTGTATCTTGAGTTAGTCCTGAAGGCACATTCTTCTTTCTGTTTACATGGCTGATCCATTGTGGCACCAAGAGCTCTCCAAATACAACCTGCAAGAAAATCTTACCGTGTGGTGATGCCAGGAGCCGATTAGTTCAGCTCTAGAATTCTCCATGTAGCTTTAGCCTTATCCAGGGTAATTCCAAAGAACTCCAAGTTTGTTAAGAGAGGTCCTGGGTTGACTTTACACCTGGATTGAACAAAAACCAAGGGGGAAGCTATCTAACTGGTTTCTTTCATCAGCATGATTACGCACAGAGATGAGGTAAGGAGGAAAGGAAGAAAGGAAACATTGGAAGTGAGAGCCAACTGGGACACAGCCGGAAATGAAAGTGGCAGGTGGCCCAAGCTTGAATCCTAGCTTCCCATCCAGTTTTCCTGCTTTGTGTCGGTCACTTCCCCACTTGGCCTCCATCTCCAATCTGAGAAATGGGCACAAAAATTGAAGGCCTGATATGCAATCCTTGAGCAAACCGTGTTTGCAGTTCTTCTGAGTGAAATCCAGCTTGGCACTTCGAGAAGAACCATCCCTGAACCCTTTCTTCTACTGGATGCTCATCCCCCAGACTCCCTGCAGGAACCAGCAGATAAGGGAGGCAAGGAACGACCTTTATTTCTTCTCCAATCACACCTGCCAGTGGGCTTTGAAGGTGGCAGAGGGACAGAGAACTGCTAAAATGTGCTGGACTCTTTTTCCCAGAACCACAGGCAAAACAAGGCCACATCAGCAACCTATTCTCAAAAGAGCGGAGGTTTCAGTGATCTCTGCTGAGTGTGGCTATTTCAGAGCTGTGTTTGCTTTGTGTTACCTTCTAAGTCATCCTAAAGTGTTGGCTGTAGGACAACCGGAAGCACAAGATTACTTCCTAAAGCGTTTAAAACCACTCTGAACAACTCAGACAGACAAGCAGCTCCTCCGCCCAGAACGTGCTGGCCGCAGCAGAGACATGGCTGCTGGTAGAGCTGGGCAGGGATCAGCACCTGTTGCTGCTTCAGAACCGAAGTGTCCCGAGTCCACAGGCATCCCTCTTTCAAAAAGAGTAGCCTGTACTCAGTCCATGCACAAAAAAGTGGACAGATCAAGGAAGGTTGCTTTTTATCCAGTTGCTTAACAATTAATCAGAGGAAGGAAGCTATATTCAAAGGAAGTGGATGGAAAATCGATGAGTACATGCACATCACTATTTGTGAGAATCAGTCTTTGGTAGCCTGGGTTCCAGAAAGTTCGGTGAACCTGTCAGTGCTTTCCTCTCCAACTTTCCCTCTGTGCAATGATTGAGAGACTGAAGAGCTGTTAACAGTTTTGCCCTTTGTTACTTACATAGAGAAAGATGGGGAATTAAAGAAGAAACACATGCTTTCCAAAATACAAGTTTGCAGGCAGATGTGTCTGAGGTGGACAGCAATTTCTTGATCTTTTCGAAAATCAGGGAGTAGGAATGCCGCTTCCCTAGCCTCACAATACGCACTTTTATAATATTAGCATAAAGGGCAAAACTTAAGGAATAGTTTCAGTAACAAAGTACTTCCGGCTACTTGTGGCCAGCACATTTCGGATGCACCTGACACCACCCTCAAAATATTCACTTTCTGTTTTGGTAGCTATCAGGATTTATTGTCCCTGGAGGTAAATATTGACCTCTGTGTTGCCACAGTCAATATTTACTGTGCTTCTCACTTCCATAAATCTTGTTCTGCACCCAAATGAGAATTTCTGGCTGCAATGACTAAGCTAGCTCTGTGGAAAGAGAAGTTTGCAAGGAGGAGGTACAAGAACTGAGTAACTCTCCCAGCATTTTATTAAAGAGGGAGCCTGACTGCTAAGGGAGTGTGAATTTGCATTCAGTATTGTCCTGTTCTAACTGCTATTTTCCTGTGTCAGTTAAATCCAGTTCCCCAATGTCAACAGAACTTCAACAAGAAGAATGCCTTAGTTGGGGTTTCTTTGCTGTTGTTATTGTTGCTCTGTGTAGCCCTGGCTGTCCTGGAACTATCTATATAGACTAAGCTGGCCTTGAACTTGCAAAGATCTGCCTGGCTCTGCCTCCTGAGTGCCAGGATTAAAGGCATATGCCACCATGCTCAGCTAGTTTCTATTGCTGTAATAAAACTCCATGACCAAAAAGTAACATGTAAGGATTTATTTCACTTATACTTCCATATCACAGTCTGTCACTAAAGGAAGTCAGGTCAGGAGCTCAAGGCAGGAACCTAGAGGCAGGAGCTAAAGAAGAGACCACAGAGGAGTGCTGCTCACTGGTTTGCTCTTCTTGGCTTGCTCAGCATGCTCTCTTATGCACCCCAGGACCACCTGCCAGGGATGGCACCGCCCTTCATTGGTCTGGGCTCTCCCATATCATTTGCTAATTAAGAAAACTCCCCATAGGCTTGTCTGCAGAACAATCTGATAGGGTATATATTGCAACTGAGGTTCTCTCTTTCCAAATGACTCTATGTTGTGTCAGATTAGCATAAAAACTAGCCTGTACAGAAAGCCAGCTACCACTTTGGCTATTTTAGCAACAGCCATTCAGCAGCTGTTGCTTTGGTAGTCTAGAAAGGACTTGTTCATTATGGTCTGGAGAACGATCTATGATAGCTGTGCTTTTGGTTTTGAATGAGTGAGTTTGTAAAGTACAGGAAACAAAAGTCAAAGGATAAATGGCAGGTGCCAGGATCGCAGGTGTGTGCCCCGCGCTTGCTCTATGCAGTGCTGGGCTTGAGACCCAGGCTTGGTGCTCACTAGATAGGCACTGTACCCGCTGGGCTATCTCCCCAGCCTTCTTTCGATTAGTACACAACAGTTTTTAACTTCTGGATAAAAGAGTCAAACATATGGCTTTAGGTGGCTGATAGGGTCAACCTACTGTATACTCATTCCAGGATGCTCTTCCAAGAGAATTGTGGTTGACAATCAACTTCCCTGTTATGATAAGCCATGAGAAAGGAAATACATTGGTCTCTGTCCAGTTTCCCATCACTCTGAGCCGAGTGCTGGAAGCTTACATTATTTAAAAGTGCATTTAAAAATAGTCCTCATTAGCCCCAGTTACAGTGGGGGGAAAGAAACCAGCAGCTGAATACTGGGATCCTGTGATAAGATGCCGCAAAAGCAATCGGGATACCAAGCAGTGATGTGCATGTGCCCACTAAGAGTGAGGGCTGTGTGTGTGTGTGTGTGTGTGTGTGTGTGTGTGTGTGTGTGTGTTGTGTGTGTGTGTGTGTGTGTGTGTGTGTGTGTGTGTGTGTGTAGAAGGTAAATTAAAGAAATTTAAATAAAAAGCTGAAAAGGGATTTGTTTTTAAATCAACCTACAAAGTAACTGAGAAATACAAACGCATTGCAAAGTAGAGGAGCTGCCCGGTATCTTTTGAAACACTGGCAAAACCTATTTATTTTAACTCATCTTGACGTCTTCAATGGACTTTAAGGTTGATAACTGCACAGGAGAAAAACATCAGTTCACCTCTTGATTCTCAGTTGTGCTTTCTGGGCAGGCGTTGTCCGTTCTGTAAAGCTGAGAAGTGGCTCTTTGATTTTTGTCCACGTTTGATTAAGAAGCTCCGTGCTCGGCAGACCAAAATTCACCAAACTGCTAATTGTTTTGTAAATGAGAATTATGACACTTTTAACAAGCCACCCATCTTCCTGAGCATTGTTGTGGGGTAGCTGCTCTCTCTCTGCTGAACTGTCTTATTCGGAGATCTCAGTCTCTAATTGCTTATAAACCACACTGTTTATTGAGTATTAACTCTGGCATAGTTATTTATGATGGGAACGTATTGTTCAATGCCTATAAAAAGCAGCACAAATGAGCTACTTAATGTCTGTGAAGTCCTCCCCTTCGCCCCCCCACACACACAAAGACACGTGGACATGTACATACATGCTCACAGGGCTACACTGTAGTACATCAGTGTAAAAGAAACACAAGTGTGCTGTGGACAGAATTCTGCAGTAGTAAGGAGCAGGCAGCATGTGTTGCTTGGTAACCAGGAAGCCAATCTCTCTTGATTCATCAGAGTGTCAACCATACATTTTGTGCTGTACATTACCTACAATGAAAAGGTCGGTGACCCAATGAAATATCAGATTAAGTCAAACTATTAGCTGGACAAATGCATTTAAAGTGCCCTTGTACGCTTGGTTTCGTGTGATTAGTATACATGATGTTCTGCCAAGGCAAGCATGAATCATTAATATATTCAGAGCCCGCTGTTCTCTGCAGCGAAACAATAACTCACAGGGAGTAATGTGGTGTGCTGTGTTTATAAGATGTGGAGCCTTCAGCTAGCGTGATCTACGGTGTTGTTATTTTGTGGTAGGGACACAAGTGCCTTTTTTTTTCTTTGCCTCCCATTTGTAAATAGTGTTTGTCATTCCCTTAAAAAGACAGAAAAATCTTTTCCCGGGGAAAAATTGGTCACCACATGACTGTGCCTGTGTGGGGGAAGGGAAATAACTTGGCCCATTAAATAGCTGCATTGTGAGGGTTTTTTCCTTTTCCTTATGCATCCTCGCCCCTCCAGTTGAAACCTACACCTTTTAGACCTGAGCTGGAAGACTCTGCATATTTAAAAGTAAAATAATGCAGAGGTTCCCAATAAGGAAAAATCCAGTGACTAGGTTTGGACTCTGACCTCCCAGAGGTCTTCTCTTTGACGTGGATGGTTAGATTTAGTAAGAGACCCCACAAAGCTAGAAGTGTCTCGCTATGTCCTGCACCACTATAGCCAGAGCGAGGACCAGGCGTGCTCTAGGAGTTTAGCCATTTGCAATTTGACCTCTATTTTATGAGTCAAGTTCACGGGGTGAAAGTAATTATGTGATGAAACTTGGACTCATTTGCCACTTCTGCCCTTAATCAGCACATTTAAGCCACGTGAAAACATTTTGAGGCAGGAAGGAGTTGAGGGGGACAAAGGATAACACAGCTCCCTCTGACCCTCAGACTCTTTCCCGATCTTCCCCACTATCAGTGAGGAGCAAGCTAAGACTTACACTGCTCACTGACAGGAGAAATGAAACATAGTTCCACAAGGCAGTCCAACCAACATGCTTTGAACACCTGTGCCTGAAGCACAGGGCTGAGCCCCAAGATGGTGGTACTCTCAGGACCCACACCAACCACCAGGCGGACACTGGGAGCTAACCGTCATAGTCTAGACCAGAAGATGCTAACACAGTTCTACCGTTGTCCCAACTGGGAGCTGAGTGCCGAAGTCCAGACCAAACGATGCTAACACAATTTCTAAAATCCCCCTACCAACAGTTTAATTCCTTACTATTCATTAACTTTTCAATGAGGGTGAGAGATGAAAAAAAAAAACTGCTAATACTTGCAACTAAATAATTGATAGAGAAAAGCAATAGCTAGATAAGTGAATTTGGCAATAGCTCAGAGATGTTCATTCTTCATTGCTTGTGTTACTGTTTTCCTTCTGAAAAAACTTTCTGTCACTCGTTCACATCTATTCTCCTCATGAGCTGTCAATGAAGGACCACAGTCCTCCTCTCAATGGGCATAAAGGAGAGTTTCTCTTAGAGGCAAATAGGACTACCTTGGTCCAAAAACACAGTTCCGTGTTCCAACATGCTAACAGTCTTAGGGAGTTTTATAGCAACAGAACAAAGAAAATCATAAATCAAGATGATTTTTCAGATACATTGGTAGAAACATCAAATAGAAAGGTCACAGAAAAGTGGGGAAATCTGAGCTATATACCTCAGAGGCTATATAATGGCATTCTTAACCTTTTGAGTTGGTATGAACTAGGGGTCTGTTTGTACATTCCGAAAGATTTACTAATGCTCACAAAGATGTTAGCGCACATACAGAAGACGGCAATAAATGCCTGGTTAGGCAACTAAGGATGGCTCTAGATAATCTGGCTTTGGACTTTCAATATTCCACCCTTCCACACCACTGAAGCTCTAATCAGCCAATCAGCGTTGCAGAAGGGTTGGTATAAGTTGTGGTTCTTTCCAGGGACTTTCCCTCACAGAGAGCACCATGCTAGTGTTAGAGGATATTGTAGTGGGTAGCCATTCCAGCTTTGATCTGGAAGTTCCAACCCCCATTGAGGCTTTGGTAACAGTCACGCCTACAAGGCGGGGCCAAGAGAGGGCCCTGAAGACCCGAGATCCAGATGTGCCACTCTCTTTCTGTCCCTGGACCGTGGACGGTGGAGGAAGAGTTCTCCAGAGAACACCGCTGGACTGCGACACACCTTTCCCAGACCCTGCAACCTACCTATCCCTTCATTTGTAAGTTATGCCACTAATAAACCTCCCTTTTAACTACGTGGAGTGGCCTTAATAATTTCACCAATATCTGGCGCTCACATGGGGCAAATTCCAAAGGCCTGGGTGGCTCCCACCCTCAGCCTCCTCCCCGGCTGGTGGGTACCTAAACCCACCTGCAAAGTTCCATATAACCTCTGAGAAGTGTCATGATAAGCCCCCTGCCCCGGGATTGAAAACTCGATCACCTAAGATCAGCACTTGAACTCAGCTCTCTTTTTTCACATTCCCTCTGCGTTGCTTATTGGACAGCCACCAGTCAGAGCTGCTGCTTGTCTCAGGAAGTAGCAAATGGTCTCCATGAAGCTTATCTTCAGAGACCCCCCAAAAGATGCCTGAAACCCCAAATATCTAAGCCCATATTTAATGCTTTTTTCATCTTAACTACTTACCTGTGGTATAGTTATAACTTTAGCAATTTGAGGTATGGCAGTAAAGGTAACACAAGTATCTTTTATTGTCTCACAATTAACACACGCACACATGCACACACCATGTGATTGTGATGTAGTGACTTCAGTATATTATTTTTTTCTTTCATTAGGTACTAAGTGGTGACTCTGAATCATGTCATGATTTATATCTTAGTGTGAATATTTTAGAAAAAGAATGCTCAAATCCAGGTACAGCACAGAGGGACTGGGACAGATCTTATCACCTTACTCAGAACGTGCAATTTACAATTTAATAATTGCTTGCTTCTGGAATTTTCCATATAACATTACCAGATTATATTTACTGAAAATTGATTAAAAGTGAAACCATGAATCACAAAGTTCTCTTTTTAAAAATTTGTTTATTTTTATTTTCATGTATATAAATATTTTTCATGTGTGTTTGTGTCTGTGTACCATGGGTATCACTGATGCCCTTGGAGGCTAGAAGAGAGTGGCAGAACCCCTGGGACTGGACTCATATATGATTGTGAGCCATCATATAGATGCTCAGACCTCAACCTTGGTTGTCTGTAAGAGCAACAAGTGCTCTTACCTACTGAGCCATCTCACTTGCCCAGAATCTCAAACCTTTTATCTCCTAAAACTAAGTACATTTACATCCCTTGCATTGTCTGACAAGGAAGTATAAAAATCTATATTGCATTGATCTCTGAGAATTACCTTTATTTATGAGAACATGACAGCCAGACACATTCGCTTCATAGGCAGAGTGAACCACCTGACTGTGCTTTGTAGCTTACGTAATTCACCTTTCCTTCCAAAGTATCTCAAACCTTCGAGCACCTTGATAAACAAGTACTGTCTCCATTGTTGTGGGCTGAACTATGTCTACCCCAGAACTCATAAGGTAGAATCCCAACCCTCAGCACCTCTATATTAGTTAGCTATAACGAAACATGATAAAACATCATGACCAAAAGCAACTTAGGGAAGAAATAGTTTCTTTTGTCTTGTAGTTCTAGCGGGACAAGAGGTCATGGTGCGAGGCACAGAAACAAATGGCAGGCATGGAAGCAGCAACCAAAAGTGGAGAAGTCACGTCTTGGACCACAAACATGAAGCAGAGAGTGAACTGGAAGCGGTATGAGTCTTTAAACTCTCAAAGCCGCTTTCTAGTAACATGCTTCCTCCAACAAGGCTGTGTCTCCTAAACCTCCCCAAACAAGCAAGCACCAGCAACTGGGACAAGTGTTCAAATATCCAAGCTTCTAGGGAATATTCTCATTCCCGTCACTACAGCCTCTGGATGTGACTACACTTGGAGTCTGAATCCTTAAAAACATAATTAAGTTAAAACCAAGTCACTAAAATGGGCTTTGATTCAATCTGACTGTCATCATAAGAGATTAGGACACAGACACATGACAGGTAGGCCGCATGGAGATGAAGGAGGAAGACCAGTTCTACCATCCAGAAAGGAAAAACAATCTTACCGGTATCTTGTTCTTGGTCTTACAGCCTCCAGAATCAAGAAACAAATAGATTTTGTAGCTTAATCCACTTAGTCTGTGACATTCTATTATGATAGCCCTAGATAATCAGTGTACTCATGTTCACACGTTTCTGAAAATATCAGAAACACACACACACACACACACACACACACACACACACCCCAGACATGCATGCATACAGCACACACACACACACATAGACAGATACCTAAACTCTTTAAATCAGCTATTAGGTAAAACTGTGTTGTGCTTCAGAATAAATATCTGTGTGTGATAATTATGAAACTACCTCCCAAATCAAACTAAAGGACTTTGGTTCTCACCTTGGCTACAAAGCCATGTAATGAGATGAGACCATCTTGCCTCCTTGTCCATTGTCTTACACTGATATCAAAGGTACTCACTTTTCAAAGGATGCTAGTTTGCCAGTTCAAAACATATACAAGTGCATACACATGGGCACACCCACTCACATGCATGCGCACACACGTGAACAAACATGGAATTCAGATTACAAAAGGAAACTGAGAGTATCAAGGAAAATGTTTGGGCTGAGAAAGGGAGGAAGGAATGGTACTTATCCAGCTCTGAGATCTATCTACACAATGGTAGGAAAGTGTGGACTCCAGTAAATCCTTCATTCCATTATGACTGTATGTAAAAGGCCATAATGACTCCTTTATTCTATTAACACTCAGAAGAGAGGTCGTAAAATAATACAGTGTGTTTATTAGGGCAGGGAAGGGAATGGAAACTGATGAGTGCACCAGGAAAGACCCATTAACAAAACGATGAATTCAGGTCTGTTTGCATTCCTATTAGGCTGAATCCACACTTGTTAGCTTAAGTAATCCCAGTGCTTCGGTTATAGCCATACACATATAAAAACAGCATCTGAGTCTCGAAGGGGTAGTGTTCTCATGTGCCCATGGAAACTCAAGTACATTACCTCTCCCCTGAGATATGGAGCACTCCATGAGAACGGAGTTCATATTAAACAAATTAAGTTGTCAAGTAAGAGGTGAAAATTGCCCTGGGGTCATTTAGTATTCTTATTTCTGTAGGTCTGGGAGATAAAATAGTATTAACTGATGAACTTGTCTCTAACAGTTTTAAAAGTTCATTTTTAAAAAGGCCAAAGCGTTGAATTAAGTATGAATATTATAAATGATGAGGGCTGCAATGACATCGAGGCTGTGTGTCCTTGTGGGGCAATGTCTCCTTTTAAGTTTTTCTGGACATTTGATCGATATAAGAGAATGTCAGGGAGCAGGGCAGAAATGCCTTTCATTGGAGGGAAATGGTACACATACCTGAAAAATTCACGTCCTAAAGTGAAAATGAAAGGACCCTATAAGAATCTATTATAAATGTAGTCTATATTTTGAGGGAAATTTTTTAAAGGATTGGAACATCTCTTTATTGTGTCCTATGTGGGTGCTGAGTATGGTGCTGGAATGGAGATGGAGAAAGATAGACAGCCTGGGAGATCAATGAGTAGATTCAGAGGACTGCATCCTTAGAGGAATGTGTCCCAAGCCAAGTAATGCTGCTACTGGAGTTATTAGAGTTATCCTGAGCAATGTAGGCTCTGCTGATCGTTCTCAGTATGCCAGTGGAAAAAATGAGTAATAGTGAAAAGCAAGATAAAAGGAGATTTCTTCTGTGTGGCCACATGGGGAAGAGAATCAATGAGATCCAATGACCCCAAGTTCAAGATCCTGATACGAGGTTTAGTTTTTGTTTTTTTTTTCACTTCTTTGTTTTTCTTTTTTTTTTAATTTATTTTGCAATACAATTCAGTTCTACATATCAGCCATGGATTCCCTTGTTCTCCCCCCTCCCGCCCCCCCTCACCTTCCCCCCAGCCCACCCCCCATTCCCACCTCCTCCAGGGCAAAGCCTCCCCCGAGGACTAAGAACAACCTGGTAGACTCAGTCCAGGCAGGTCCAGTCCCCTCCTCCCAGGCCGAGCCAAGCGACCCTGCATAGGCCCCAGGTTTCAAACAGCCAACTCATGCAATGAGCACAGGATCTGGTCCCACTGCCTGGATGCCTCCCAAACAGATCAAGTCAATCAACTGTCTCACCCATTCAGAGGGCCTGATCCAGTTGGGGACCCCTCAGCCATTGGTTCATAATTCATGTGTTTCCATTCATTTGTCTATTTGTCCCTGTGCTTTATCCAACCTTGGTCTCAACAATTCTCGCTCATATAAACCCTCCTCTTTTTCGCTAATTGGACTCCCAGAGCTCCACCCGGGGCCTAGCCATGGATCTCTGCATCCAGATCCCTCAGTCTTTGGATGGGGTTTCTAGCATGACAATTAGGGTGTTTGGCCATCCCATTACCAGAGTAGGTCAGTTCGGGCTGTCTCTCGACCATTGCCAGCAGTCTGTTGTGTGGGTATCTTTGTGGATTTCTGTGGACCTCTCTAGCACCCTGCTTCTTCCTATTCTCATGTGGTCTTCATTTACCATGGTCTCCTATTCCTTGTTCTCCCTCTCTGTTCTTGATCCAGCTGGGATCTCCCGCTCCCCCAAGCTCTTTTTCCCTCGACCCTCGCCCTTTATTACCCCCACTCATGTCCAGGCTGTTCATGTAGATCTCTTCCATTTCTCCATCATTGGACGATCCCCGTGTCTTTCTTGGGGTCCTGTTTTCCAGGTAGCCTCCCTGGTGATGTGAGTAGCAGTCCAGTCATCTTGTTCCACATCTAGTATCCTCCTATGAGTGAGTACATACCAAGTTTGTCTTTCTGAGTCAGGGTTAGCTCACTCAGGATGATTTTTTCTAGATCCATCCATTTGTCTGCAAAACTCATGATGTCATTGTTTTTCTCTGCTGAGTAGTATTCCATTGTGTATATGTACCACATTTTGTTTATCCATTCTTCAGTTGAAGGGCATCTAGGTTGTTTTCATGTTCTGGCTATTACAAACAATGCTGATAACAAGGTTTAGTTTTAAAGACAAGGCAAGCAGTATGTGTGACCTAGCAGTTCTGATCAAGGTATGAATGGTGGTTTGAATGAAAATGGCCCCCACAGGTTCATAGGGAGTGGTACAATTAGGAGGGAGATGTGGCCTTGTTGGAGTAGGTGTGGCCTTTTGGGGAGAAATGTGTCACTAGGCGTGGGTTTTGAGGTTTCAGATGCTCAAGCCAGGCCCAGTGTCACTCTCTCTTCCTGCTGCTTGCCAATCTGGATGTAGAACTCTCAGCTCCTTCTCCAGCACCATGTCTGCCTGCATGCCACCATGCTTCCTGTCATGACAGTACAGACTAAACTTCTGAAATTGTAAGGCAGCCCCAGTTAAATGTTTTTCTTTATAAGAGTTGCCATGGTCATGGCGTATCTTCACAGCCATAGAAATCCTAACAGAGAGAGTGTGGTTCCACCCACCATGCATCATCTCAGTTTCAGTGTCTTCTGCAAGATGATCTGACAATTTGTCAGAAATGTGTGAAGTCGCTTTCCTGGAGACAAGTTCCCCAACTAACTGTCACCAGGATCCATCATTTTCCTTCTCTCATCAAGAGATTCCTGGGGAAATTCCAACTCCTTGAGGTGCACTGTCTCCATAGCCTGATACTCAAAGGGAGTGGCTCAAGTACCTCTTCAGAGCATCTTCATTCCAACTGGCAGGGATGGTTATGGTGACTATGGAAAATAGGAGAGACAAGGAGCAGAGTCTCCTCTGGAGCCTGTAGAAGGAAAACAGCCCATGGACACCAAAACTCAGCTGTGCAAGGCCCATTTCTGACCTTTGACCTCCAGAGTCATAGGTAATAAACATGTGCCTCTTTGTGCCACTTTGTCTGGAGGAATTTGTTTTAGCTGCCATAGAGAACTGTACGATATTCTAGAGGAATAAGGACTATGGAGCCTGTGCGTGTTAGAGTTGGGCTGTTAGGAAAGGTATATCTGGGAAGTTCCAAGCTTACAGAAGACTGCATAGAACAAATGGATCTGTGGTGCCTAATGGGAGGCTGGGTAGAGTGCACAGCTAGCTCTCAAGGAAATTCACAGTGCTTTGGGGGACCCTGAACTATGACTTACCGATGCTTCCACACATCTCTATTGAGCCTAATGATGCTCTGAAAGAAGACTAGAAAGGGGATTCCTGTCTCACCTTGGCTGAGATCTAAAGATATGTCTGTCTTCCTTCTCCTTTTCAGTCCCTCATTGCAGAGGTATGCAGTAAGAGATAACTTGTCTGTCTCTCCAGTCTAGGTCCCCACCATCACCAGTCTAGCTGCAGGAAGTTGGGGGCTGGAGTGTAGAAAGGATAAGAGACTTATTGAAGAAAAATGCATTGTGAATCGACTAGAGGATTAATTTTTTAAGATTAATATGACTGATTCTTGAGATCTAACAGAAAACGTGTTTTAAGACAGTGAATGAAATACTATTGAAGTAAAGAAAAAATAATTTAGGGGATATTTGTATTAAGAACTCATAGCAGCAATTGAAATATATTCACTTCATGTTGTATTAACAATAAATTGAGAGTCCCAATATAATCATTTTTACAATTCAGTAAGGTAAATGTCTCGGTAGTGGGTTGTCAAGTACTTGAGAACAGAAAACCCACACATTCCTATGTTAAGCAGGAAGTTAGACCAGAAAGGATAGTAAAGTGATTGTGAAAATCTTAGCTTCATTTCCAGAAGAGACCAAATACTTTTGATTGTATAACCACATAACACACTCAGTTTCTTTACGGAGCCCAGTTTCCTCTACAAGTGTTGAAAATAATAGGTATTTGATTTCCTGTCTCTCTTGCAGCTAGGAGATGGTTGTGTGATCCAATTCCAATCAATATACCGGAGGAGAAGTCTTCTGAGAGTGGAGAATCTTCTAGGAAAGTTTCTGCTGCTTAGTTGAAACAGTAGTGGAGGAATACAGCTTATTTTCTTGGGCAGAAAAACCACAGCTCTGTGAGATCAAGAGTGACCAGCTCACAAGTATGAAGGCAGGAGTCGAAGTGCCGCACCTTTCCGTCAACCTGCTCCGAGCATTCTCCAAGAAGGGAAGTCCCCCCAAATAACAGGAACCTAAGTTTTCAGATCAAGAAGCCACCAAGGCCACCTGGGAGCGGCCTGGCTGTATTTCAAGCCCTGCTGGAGAAGAAATGCTAATTATTAAAGCATTTGATTTTTTTTCTTTCCTTACATCTGAAACTATCCCAGTGTGTGCGTCGATTTTACAAGAGTGAGGATTATAGATTGGAGCCAATTGTGCGGCAGTTTGTCCAATTACAGAATCATCAGAGCAGAAAAGTTGAGAGCCGAATGGACTGTAGAACTCGTTTTATACGTGAGGAAATTAAGAATAGGAGGTTGAACGATTTACTAATTCTACAACTGTGCCTCCTTCCCATACTCCTGTTCACATCCTGACAACATTTATTGGTTGGTGTTCACATTTCAAGCTGCCAATATTACCTAAAGTTGAACTAGGGAACCCAGAAAATCTCCACAATTTGCTAAATGTCCTTAAGTGAATTCTAAAGATGGCCATTGTCAGTGTTCTCTCAGTCTCCACGGAAACATGTACACACATAGTAAGTCCTTTATTGTGCAGTCTAAGACTAGACACAGGAAAATGATTTGCTGAAATTCACTTCTATATAAGCTGAGTGGAATAGTAGACTGAGATAATAACAGAAAGATAATGATAGCAATCATGATATTGTGATATTTGGTAATTAGATATATTCTATATGAACATATACTTTTTTGAAAAGTTGGTATTCACAAAATCCAGACATACTATATCGATATAGATAGATAGATAGATAGATAGATAGATAGATAGATAGATAGATAGATAGACAGATAGATAGAGACATAGAGATATAAAACCAGCTCTGGTGAGGCAAAATCACATGGACCCTTGGAGCTTGCTGGCTAGCAAGCCTAACCAAATCAGAATTCCAGATCATTCAGAGACCCTGACTCAAAAAACAAGGTGAATGTTCTAACCAGAGCATAACCTCTGTCCACCACACACTTGAGCATACATGTATACATGCATTGATACAGGCACACATAAGAATATTTACATGCTCATGCACACAGAGAGAGATAGAGAGAGACAGAGAGAGAGAGAGAGAGAGAGAGAGAGAGAGAGAGAGAGAGAGAGAAACACGGAGAGACAGGGAGATTCAGAATCACCTCATAAGCCAGAAATGCTACTTGTGTTGATTTAGAGATTAGAAAGCTATGTGAGCCTCATATTGCAGAGGACTCAGATGAGATGATGCTGAGCCCAGTTCTAGAGTCTTCCTAGTGGCTCTTTGTTTCCTTCCCTTCAAAAGCATGTACTCTGTTTTAGAGAGAGCCTAACATCCTAACATCATTTCTTAGCGTTCTAAATAAAATGAGAATGTGGTGCTAGAAATTAGTTCCATCTCCTCTCTTGGAACAAATGAAGGGGAGTTCAATGTCCTTTTCCTGGCTTGGAAGGGGATGCTGGTTACACTCAGTCCCAAGTCCAATCAGGGTTGGGCGATGGGCCAGCAATGAGTCAATAGGATGTGTCACCCTTTTCCCTATGTGTTCTAATAAACAATACAAATTAGTGTTCTGCTTCATAAGCCAGATGCCCACAAAGTGCTTCTTATTATGGAAAAGCTTCATGCCTCACAATCAGCAATGTCAAAACATGAGCGATTATGTTCTCAAGAAGCCATTACTAGTTTGAGTTTAATTTTGTTTATTGGGCAGAACTGTACACTTAAGGCTTGAGAGAAATGTTTATTGCCAGTAACAATAACAATAACAATAGCTGATGTGTTTCTGCTCCTTAGGCAGACTTGGATACTAAACCTGATCCTTGATTTCTTCATCTCCAAGCTATTAAAGGGTTAGGAGGCAAGGGTGATTTTACTGGGCACCTACTATAAATAAATGAGCCACTCTTCTAGGCACTGTGGGCATTTAATTGATTGCCTTCTGTATCGAGCAATTTTTTATTATCTTTATTTTTAACATTCCAACCACGTCCCCAGCAATTATTAATGTTATTTTTGTCAATAATGAAAGAAATTCAAAGAAATAAGAAATTTTGCCCAGAGTCAGAGGTGTCACCTATCAGTCTAATATTCAGGCCAATTGCAAAAGGCACATGTCTATTCTATGCTTTGCCTTAACCCACTCCACTGCCCTGACTTCCAGAAGTACTCATGTCTAGACACATGGATGCCTCAGAAGGCCTGAGAATGTTAACCCATAAAATCTGGCAGCTGACTTCAACATAATAGCAATGCTAGGGCAATTATTCTTGGAGTATAAGTTCAACAAATGTGCTAACCTATTGCTTTCTTTGTCTAAACCTTATTTTAACAGGTTTTGTCACCCTTTCTGGAAATCCCAATTTTAATAGTTAAAACTAATCATTAACTTGACTAGATTTCGAATCACATTTAGGAGACATCCCTCTGGGTCTGCTGTGAGCATGTTTCTGGTGTTTTGACTCAAACGGGAAGAATTAACCTGAATGTAGACCCACCATTCCACAGACGGAGGTGCTGAACTGGATCAGGAGGAGGAAGCTGAGTGCAGCATCAGCACCCATCTCTCTCTGCTTCCTGATTGGATGCAGCATGACCAGTGCCCCTGATTCCTGCTGCTCTGCCTTTCCCACCATAGTGAACTACCCCTGCCACTGAGAACCTTCCTTTAGTATATTGCTGTTATTGGGTATTTTGTCACAGAACAAGAAAAGCAATACAATGTCCCACTGTGAAGACACTAATGCTAATCTCAGGTGGCCTTGAACTTCACATAACAGCAGATGGTCTACTACTTTCAGAGGGCCAGAGCTGCCTCACCTTTCTTCTGTGAGAACTGTGTCTACAGTGGTGTTCACATTATGGATACTCCAAAAATCAACGTTAGTGTACACATAAAATACAAAATATGTCAAACTATATACTTCAAAATGGTGACTTTTATGTTATGTGAATTTTATAACAATAAAATCACAGCAAAAAAAATCAAGCTAACCCTAAGGACTTATTGGTGAAATTATTAAGGCCACTCCATGTAGTTAAAAGGAGATTTATTTAATGGTGTAACTTACAAATTAAGGGATAGGTAGGTCGCGGGGTCTGGGGAAGGTGTATCGCAGTCCAGCGGTGTTCTCTGGAGCTCTGCTTGACCCACCTCCACCGTCCAGGGTCCCGGACCAGAGAGAGCGCTAGCCCATCCAGATCTCGGGTCTCCAAGTACCTCCCTTGGCCCCGCCTTGTAGGCGTGACAGTTGCCAAAGTCTCAATGGGGTTTGGAACTTCCAGATCAAAGCTGGAATGGCTACCCACTACAGAGACTCTATCCCAGTATCACCAAGACTTTCTATTCATCCTGACTAAGGGGTCATGAGGGGTCATGAGGAAACCCAACTCTAGCTGTCCACACACGACAGGGTTTTCATATCTTATCCTATTATAGAGTGAGAGTTGCCCAGCAGGTGACCAACCCCCGCTCCGTTAATCTGTCTTGCAATGTGGATAGCCCAGCACAGCCCCGCTCCATGAATCCGCCTTGCCATGTCAATAGCCCAGCACAGTGTATGACAGGACCATCAAAGGCTACCAAGATCTCTTATATTTTTTGTTTCTCGGGATGATTCTGATGTGGAAAGGCATTGTGCAGAGCAAATGGTGAGTATTCACTAAGTGTCACCAGTTAGGAATGAATGTATCAATCGAGAACACTAGTGAAGAAAGCACAAGAAAGTGGATCCCTTCAGATTCTGGGAAAGAAACAAGGAGGCGAGGTAGTGGTTTCATTGGGTTTTGTGGTAGACTGACTGATTGATAAACAGGGCCTAATGTGGGCCAAGACGTCATTGAATTCATTATGAACTTTTGATCTTCCCGTCTCCACCTCCCAAGTGCCAGGACTACAGGAGTCATGTTCTCTGTGGAGTTCCGTTCCATGTTCACAGTGGCCCTCAACACTCACCTACAAAGTCAACTGGCAGAGCAGGCATCTCCCAAGTTCAGGTCTCCTTAGAAGGTATCAAGAGCTCCTTACCTCTCCCTGGTTCCTGACTTCATAGGCTCCTCTTTAGTGAAGCTCGCTCTCCAGGAAGTAACAGAGTAGTGAAAGGGAAGGCGAGGATGAGTGGATGTGTGGGGAGAAGGAACCTGGGTACGCTGTGCTCCAGAGGCAGGTTGTGGCATTTGGTAGTTGAGATGTCACAATGGAAAGTACAGAACTTCCGGGACAGGGTCCTGTCTGTAGAGGAGGAGTAGCCTGGGGTGCCAGGATCAATGCATTCTACCACCTCAGCCACAGTAAACAGGCTCTATCCCTGCATGAAATCTGGCCTTTTTCAACTCAGTGCATCAGATACCTCACGCAAGTCACTTGGGTCTTAGTCCGTCCCTTCTTCTTCCAAATGGGTGCATTCCTTGAGCACAGGCGGCCTATAGATAACTCACAAAGGCTGTCCTCATAGGCTTCCGCAGAGGCGCAGATTCTACTGGAAAACGCACGGACACCTCTGGACAAAAGAAGAGACTCCAGGCCAGGTCAAGCAAAGGTTCTGGGAGGCGGGGCTTTGCTTCTGCCTTGGTGTTCCTAGTACTCTACTTTCTCTACTTAGCACTCAGCACACCATCACTCCAGTTGCTCTCTCCCCAACAGACTCTCAAACCCATGAGGTGCCTAGGAATCCATAGTCTCTGTTTTACTCCCAGGACTCAACCAAGGAGGAAAGTACTCAATGCGTACTTCCTAGATCGCTACTGATCTCAAGGGAAATCCAGTCCTCTCTGGGTTCTAAACAGGCTGCCTTGGTGGGCTCAGTTGGCAGTTTCTTGAAGATTGGCCTCTCAATGGAAAAGTCTTATCAGCCAAGTCAGCATTCACTCCTCATGCGTTCAGAAAGCCAAAATTTCCTGCCAGGTTTAGTCTCTCAATTTTCAAGGCAAAAGAGTCAGCCCAGGTGGCCTGGGAAACTCCTTACAGCTCGCTGTTGAAATCCACAGGCACTTGGCCCTTCGCTGGCTGCAGACTCCATGTGGGTACACTTTCAAAGGCACTCATTTCTCCCTAATTAATCTGAATCTGTGTAATACAACATAAGAAATGACCACAGCTGACCCTCAAGATAACAGGGCAAAGTCACAGGGAAGATAATTGGAATGTCCCCAAGGGGGTGGTGATTGGGCTTGTGAGGAGACTGTGTTGTCAAAAAGAAAAGGACATGCCAGCATCTCCCCACATTCCAGGAGAAGGGAAGAAGGAGACGAATAGAAGACATGGAGAGTTCTACCACAGTTGTCTCATGAGTCTTGTTCCCTCCACTTTGGTTTTTCATACAATCTCTCAGGCACTGGAGATAGGATCTGACCTGTTGATCTGGATACTTTTCTCACTTGGTTCTTATACATTTCCTACCTCACAGAAGTAAGCACAGAAGTAAGCTATCAGAGGCAAAATTATCTCCCTGAATTAACACACACACACACACACACACACACACACACACACACACACACACACACACACACACTGTAAACTTGCTAAACCAAGCTTTGGGGTTATGTTTTCAGTGTGCACCGGTTATGTGTGAGTGGTGTATGCATGTGTGCGCATGTGTATGCAGGCAAGCTTGACTGTGTGGGTGCATATAGAGACCAGGAGGAATTGGTGTTGGACTACCTTCCTCAACAACTTCTTCTGTCTTATATTTTGAGGTAGAGTCTCTTACTGCGCATGGAGCTCACAGTTTTGGCTGGACTGGCTGGCCATCGAACCCCCAAGATTCTTCTTTCTGCTCCACACCCAGCACTAGGTTTACAGTGTGTGCTAGGGTTATCGGCAGATGCTCGGTTTCCTGGCACATGCTGGGGCTACAGGTGCACACAGTCACACTTAGCTCTTACATAGTGCTAGGAATCTGAATTGGCCCTCATGCTCGTGCATACAGTAACCACAGAGCTGCCTTTTTCGCTTTGCTTTTGAGTTTGAAAAGGAAATAATTCGTGAATTTTCCTACTGGTTGGTCCTAAAACCTTAATCCTCTAACAGGGCTTCTTACCAGCACCACCAGGGTCACAGCTAAAAGATGATGACACCAAGTACCCTACACATGCCATTAACAAGGAGCTACCTACCTTATCTTAGTCTTGTCAAACAGAATAAATGGTGCTCTGAGATGTAGCAGAAATATCTTGGGCTGAATGCTAATCAGTTTTCCATTACTGTAACAAAATACCTGAGGTTGTCAATTTCAAAAGAGGAAAGGTTGATTTTTGCTTGTGGTTTTAGAGGTTTCCATCTGTAGTTGACTGGCTCTGTTGCTGTAGGCCTGTCATGAGGCAGCATACCACGGTGGCAGTAGAAGCTAACTTTGTAGCCGCTGGGAGGTGAGGTCAGCAACCGGCTTGAGCTCCAGGACCCTTGCTCCAGCTTTCCATTCCATTTGTTCCTTTTCTGAGTCCATTTACATTCACTTTGAGTGCAGGGATTCCTCTACCTCAGGGTTTCCCCTACTGTGAGGAAAATGCCTTCATTCATATGCACGTAAGAGTTACTAGGTTAAGGCACCCATCTTGCCAGTCCCACCAAGAAGACTGAGCTCCATCACCCACTTTTCCAGATGGAATGTTCTTGAATGCTGGAACAAAGCACCCCACAGAGTGTGCAATTTGTGGATAAAAGGTACTGATTCCTTCCCCCCACACCCCCGCCCCATTTTCAAGTCACAGAGTGAAAGCCAAAGACATCAGCAGCTTTTGTGTCTGGCACCCGGCTGCTTTCTACTTCACAGATGGTGCCTCCTTGTGTGTCCACACATGGAAGAAGAAGTGAAGGGTTTCTCTGAGGTCCATTTGATAGGGGCATTAATTCTACCCTTTTGACTTAAGCACTTCTCCAAATACTCTGCCTCCTCACATCATCACTTTGATTTCACGGGAAGATACTGGGATTGTAGCCCATGAGCTCCCGGGAGCACACAGCAAAGGACCCACTGCAGAAGGAACAGTAAGCTGCCCAAACACCTAGAAGGAATCATCTAGAATCACCAGGGCTCAGAGGAAACGGAATGCAAACTTTTATAGGGAAAGTGATATCCGTCTAATACTGTTTACTTCCTCTCACAATTATTGGCTTGTCTTTTCTTGCTAGATGAAGCTCATAATTATTAGGTCAAAACAATCTATCTCCTTCCAGATGAAAAGTCTCACTGTTTCCACCTCTAAAAGCTAAAGTTTTTCAAAACTTTCTTTCTTAATGATTATCAGCTATTTCTGGCAACTAATACTTTGAGGACCGTCATGGTGAGCTTACCTTCTTAACATGCAAATGCCCAAAGCTGTCAGTGTTGATTGCCTAGTGAAATACAGTTCAAAGAAATAGTTCATATTTCCTTGTGGCTCTTCCAAAGAATTCTAAAGCATCCAAGATCAGAGACATTCCTCTTAACAAGCTGAATCCAGGTGTTTGTGTTTCTTTAAGGGGTCTTGCTCTTTGCAGCAAGAGGGTAGAGCCCAAGACCACCTTGGGGAGAAATGCAATTTCAAGCTCCCATTTCTATCTTTCTAAACTGCCTCAGCCCCGTGTTTTTATCTTTCTGTGTCTTCCAGTGAGCATAAGCTACTTTCATGTCACACGGGCACAGAATCTGACAGAAGCAGCTTGGAGGAAGAAAGATTCATTTTCTCTCACAGCTGCAGGTGTTTCCATCCAACATGGCAGCGATGGCATGGCAGACCAGCTCAGTTCACATGGAAGCGTGTGGTAGAGGCTGTCCCCCTGACACTAGACTGAGAAGCAGTAAGTAAGACTGGAAGTGAGCAGGGATAATGCACCCTGAAAACCCATCTCAGGAACCTGGTTCATCCAGCTAAGCCCCATCTCCCCAAATTCATAGAACTTTCCAAAACAATGCTACCAGCTGGGGACAACATTTTCAAGGCATTAACCCATGGTGTGTTTTGGGAAGGGGGGAGCATTTCAAACTTAAACTATAACACAGTGTCAAAACTTATGTTCAGAACGAAGCAGATATTAGTGACTCACAAGTGATGGGAATTAATGCTGAGTGAGGTCTCTATCATAGCACTTGCCTGTTGAGTCTCGTGGCTAGTGGGACAGCTACTTCTTACCTTAGAAGACATAGAAAGATGACTCTACATTGCTCTGCTGCTGTCTTCCAACAAGGACCTCAGTTAATATTGAAGGGGCCAAAGACAGGGGGAAGGAGGGTGGTGACTTCAGTGTGAGAGTCATGACAACTGCATTTTATAATTACAGCTTCTTGATTAGTCCCAGGATCTGAATTCCATTTCTGTGGGAACCCATGTCAGCAAGTTTCTGAGGATAGTGTTTTTTTTTTTTATATTTTGTAACTAGTTTTCATAATAAAATTGCATGAATCAAATAACAAGGTCCCAGAGAACATGAATAATGAGTGTGAAGAAAAACCCCATTTCAAGTTTTATAACATCAGCAAAAAGCTCTAATTCTCTCTACAAGTTTCCATAAAAAAAAAAAACCAAGTGGCTTTTATGCATAAAATAAGCAAACATAGGAATCTGATACCGTCTATCAAATAATATTGTTAGAATCACCATAAGGCTGTGTCTGCTTGTACCCACAACTCCACAATTTGAGGGATGGTGGGTAGACTCTTCTGCAATCCCTTCATCAGCAAGTTGCTACCATCACATGTAACAGAGAAAGAGTGGCTCTTCCAGGGTCTCTGATCTCCTTATGGGAAGTTGAGAAAACAGTGTTGTCAGAATCCATCAAAATTCTAAGAATTAACCAAGGTTCTTCAGACTTTGGGAGGTATAGTGGGAAGTCTCAGGGAAAGGTTGTCCCACTATCTAAAGAAGCATGGTGTGCTTTGGAAATGAGATTGCCTCTGTGTGTGTGTGTGTGTGTGTGTGTGTGTGTGTGTGTGTGTGTGTGTGTGCTTGCCTCTCAGCCTGTGTGTGTTGACATTAGATTTAATCAAGCTGCTCATTATCCTACTTCGTCTATACCCTTTAACCAGAGCACTGCCCAATTTTACATGCTGAAATTTCATTCTGTTTTAATTCAAACTGGTAGCAGAAAGGTTTGAAAATTATTAACTTATATCATCTCTAAATATCCCTCATATTTATTGATTAATATAGTTTTATATTATTTCTTTGATGCTTATATTTGGGGGCTAAAATTGGAGATTGTTGTAGTTTGAATTGTATCTCTCCTATAAAAACAAACAAAAACACAGATGTTGAAGTCGTAAGTCCCTCAGACTGGGACCATATTTGAAGACAGAGTTTTAGAGAGATTATAGAGTTAAAATGAGGTTAATAGGTAACCTATAATCCACTATGATTAGTGTCTTCATAAACCTATAAGCTAAGGAATGCCAAAGATTGCTCCCAAAGTCACCAAATGCTATAGTAGAGATATTGGACAGATTTCCTTCTCAAAGTCCTCAAAAGGAATCAGATCCGTCCTTGGTCTTGGGATTTTAGCTTCTGGAGCTAACTGATGATGCCCTACTGTTTCTTCAGCTGTCCCGTCTATGGTCAGCAGTCTGGACTGATCAATACGGTGCTGTGAAATACACTGCAGTCTGTTCACTAACTACCACTACACCTCTTAAGCTGAGCTACATAAAAGAAATGCCAATCGAGGCTGAGTTCAAGCTTTTCTGTAAGAAGAAAAATACCCAAAGCATGGCCACATGGATTTCTGTCAGGTACTGCTAGTTCAGACAGTGGAAATGAAAACTCCACAATGCTGGGTGAACCTAGCTACTGCTGTTCTCAGCAGTTCATGGGCTCCAAAGTTACTGGGTGACCCCTATATATGGTTCCCCCGAAGGATTCACAGCCAGTCCTGGGTTTGACAGGGACATCTTGTCTTAACAGAGTACTGCAGAACATTCTACTCCTTATTTCAAAGCACTTATGAAAGGTTCTAGGTGGCAGCCCTTCTTTCTTCTCTGGTTCTTTTTTTACCTGTTCCCATCTGTACCCTGCACTTGGCCCTCAACCTTCCTGCCATTTCATTTCCTATTTTATCTTCCATAATTTCTTTATCCTCTCCATCATCCCAACCAGCCAAGCCTCTCTTGTCATCTATATGTAAAGGACATTGCCTTTCCCCAGAAGCCCTCTCTGGTTTCTGTCTATGTGCTCCTAGGGTCCCCTGTGCTCAAAAGAGCCATTTGCTTCCTGTGATGAAGACACTGTATTCTGCATAGGAGCTAAATCTGGCTCATCGTGAGTTCTCCAGTGTTTGGCATTCACATAGAACAAAGAAACTTTTCGATGTATTTTGTAGCCTAATTCATGAGATGCTGTAGGCTATTGTTAGTCTAGTTAGAAGGCAACAAGGGTCCAAAATAAGAAAATACTAGAGATGATTGACAGGGATTGAATTGAAAGGTGTTAAGGCAATAAGATTGTTGTTATTTGATGACAAAAGACACGTGGAGTGACAGAGAGCAAAGCTGTTTTCTAATTTGGGTTAACTTATGAACTTAGAAATGGATCTCGGTGAGGTCAGTTTACGGCACACAGCAGGTAGGAGAAGTGGGAAGTGAAACTGTCTGGATTCTGTGGCTCCATTGGCACATTTTCTAGCTGCAGCTCAGTTTACTTACTAAGCTATAGTGTTGCACGAGTTACTGTCTTAGTTTCCTTTGGCTCTGCAATCCCATCTACCTTTCCCTCCCTTAAGTTAACCTGGTTCTCAGTTAACTTCCACACAGTGGAAACAGTTCTGCTCCAAGAGTTCTTGGGAGTCCTTTGGGACACCAGCATTCTCAGTCTAATTAATGCAGTGCATAAACTGCCTCAAATAAGACTCGTATTTGTTAAAAATGACTTTCGGAATTGACTTTTCAGAAGCAAACTGGGTTTCAAACCAAGTATCCAGCCATATACATGTCAAGCTCAGCCTTACAGAAGAAAAGCAGTAAGAATAAAACGCTGAGGAGGGGGCTGAAGAGAAAGCTCCTAGAGAAAAATGCTTGCTTGTACAAGAGTGAGAATGTGAGTTCAGATCCCCAGAACCCACGTTAAAAGCTGGTGTGATGGCACACCTCTGTAACTTCAGCAGCAAGGGCTGGGCAGGGAGACCCCTGAGGCTTGCTGACTTAGCCCAGCTGAAATGGCAAGTTGCAGGTTTAGTGAGATACGTGTCTCATAAAGTAAGGTGGAGGTGGGAGATGTGTCTCAGTGGTTAAGAGTGCTTGCTCTTCTTGAAGAAGACTCAGTGTGCTTCCCAGCACTCACACAGTAGCTTATAACCATCTGTAACTCCATTTGCAAGGGATCTGACACCCTTTTCTGGCTTACACGGGCACTAGGCATACATATGGTGCATTTATATGCATGCAGCCAAAGCACTCAAACACGTAAAATAAATAAATCTTTAAAAGTAAAACAAAAAGTTAGGTAGACAGCAAGAGAGACTCTACCTGATACCAACCTCTGGCCTCCACAAGGGCACACATGGGTGTTCAACCTCCCTATTCCAACACATACATGTAACACACACCTATGCAGTAACACTGATACACTCACAAAGACAAAACAACAACAGAAACGATGGTGTATGAATGATGACATTTGTTTTTCTGAAAAGACCTGGATGCATCTTCAGAGGAAGTCACCTACCACCCCAGCACCACAACTCATGCTTAGGAATCGCAGGGCAGGGAGGACAGCCTGCAGTGAGTTTCCAGTAAGGGTCTTTGTCCGACTGTATTCCCCATAGAAGTCCCTGCTCTCAATAGCTGTTACTGTTTCCAGAATCTGTCTCTCTGTCCTCCTAGCTAACAGTTGTATTAAAACAAATTTAGTGGAGCAATGCTCCAGAGCAGCACTACCCTGCACACAGAACCAGCTCATGTGAGTCTCTCACTGCCTATATGTATCAAACTCAGAGAGGGACAGCATCCCTGGGTGGGAGAAATGGACCAAAGAACGGGATACCTGGAGACAGGCTGCGGGCTGGAGACTGGGGGTACTACATGGCAAGGACTTTGCCATGTCACAGGGTAGTAATTTCCTGATGGTGAAAGATTAGATTTTCAGAGAACAGAAAGAAAGAACATACAAAAACTGGGAATTTAAACCGATAAAATAGATGGTAGATAATTTGAATTATTGTAGAAATGCAATTTAGTGAAGTGGTTAAGATCATGAGCTCTGAAATTTGTATCAAGGCTCACTATTGAGCTGTGTGACCCTGGGCGGGGAACTAGACATTCCTAAGCTGTGTTTTTCCCATCTGTGAAGGGTGAGACATAACAGTAACAATTTCCCAGGGCTGTTGGAAGGATCAAAAGAGATAAAGATGGCCAAAGTGCTTAGTACAATTATTGACTCCATAAATCCTCAATCACTATGAGGGATTATGTTTCTATACGCAGTCATGCAGTATAGACAAGCACGGAACTATCTTTAACCCGAAATTACTTTTCTTTCTAAATGAGAACTAGTGTATGCTTTTCCTGGTTTTTGACCATGGTTTCTGTCCTTTCAGAATCCCCAATCAGATCAAGTACATTCTGAAGTTCAGAGTACTGTGGGGACAACAGAATAAACCCTTTAGCATTGACCCCACTCAAATAATTCAAAACACACAATTCAAAACATATAGCTGTCACCCTATCCCTAAAAAGGATGTGCAGCAAAAAGGGCTCATGCCAAAATGGATTATTCACAGTCAGATCACAATATGCAGACCAGGGAACAGTTGGATACTATCAATACTTTAAATACAACCAGCAAGGTCAACCTCTTTCGAAAAAGATTTATGTTTTGTTGGTGTTACCTGTCAACACCAGACAAAAGCAAAAATTTCTGGGGGAATAATCCAAGCCAGGAATTCATTTTGGAGAAAGCAATATTAAAAAGTGGCAACTAAATTTTCTGTAATGAGTGGTCCACAATCATGCAATCCCAGCATGCAGTAGTGTTTGGATGGACCTCTACTGTATTTTGAAAAGAATAAGAAGTACCATGAGCCCCGATGATATTTAATACACAGTAGTTAAACTGGAAAGACAGTTACAAAGGAAAAAAGTCCCATGACATAATTTATAGATAAAGCTCTTATCAAGATTAATATCATTTAATATGCAAGGTTTTTTCTTTTTAATGTGTATTTAGGAGGATTTTCATTGATGTGTGAAGAGGCTGTGCCACCTGTAGACAGGAGAAAGGAGTGGGCACTTCACAGCTTTCTGAGCACAATAATGAATGATCGTATTCTAAATAAATACTGAAACGAATTTCCACGCTGGGAAACCTGCCTGAAATAAGTAACCACAAGGAGAAACAATGAAAGCGCCCTATCTCTCAACTTTAGCACAGTGCACAACACATCGGGCTCACTGGATGACGCTTGCTGTGGACTGCTTTGCTTCTGAGATGACAGAAAGAATATTTTCCAAGGACTGTGTCTGGCCTCTGTAGCCTGAGTCATGAGAAATAAAATCCAAGTTAGTATTGTCAATAAATGATTCAAAAGTCTACCCCTAGGCAAGGGGAGATGGTTCAGTTGGTAATATTCCTGCATTCAATTCCCAGAATATTTTTTTTATGTTAGGTGTGGTAGCAAGTGTTTGCTTTCCAGCACCAGGCAAGTGGAAACAGGGAGCTTCCTGGTTCTCTCTGTTCAGCCAGCCTAGCCTGGTAGGTAGGGTCCAGACCAGTGAGGGAAACTCTCACAAAAACAAGTAGATGACACTTGAACAAAACACAAAGTCTCCACACACACACCTATATGCACACACAGACACAAAGAACAAGGGCTACCCACTAAAACTCATCTGAGGAAAACCCAGTGGTGAATAGGAGTTAGGAGCTTCCTCACAGTGCCCGATCCTTAAACCAACTTTCCATCCGCTGTGGGAATAAATGAAACAAATGCAGATCATAGGATTATTATTAAGATGGAGGGACTTTGGAATTCAAGAACTCTGCACTTGAGTTTCTTCTTTTAGAAAATGAGAGTGCTTATTGTTATCCACCTCGGAGGATTCGCCTCAGGAATAATTGAGCAAATCCGTGTAAAGTCGTCTCTGTGATGTTAGAGAGCCACAAAGAAGCACTGTCGATGGTAGCTGCTGTCCTGTTACATTTGTAACCACTGTCACTGCTGTCATTGTCTGCCTTCATGTCCTCTTTAGCTTTATCGGTCAACCTGATACAGCCTAAAATCATACGAGAGGAGATTCTCAGTTGAGGAATTACCTATGTAAGACTTGTCTTACGAGGGATTGTCATGATTGTTGTTTAATGTAGGAGAACCCAGCCCACCATGGGCAGCGCTATTCCCTGGGCAGGTGGTCTCAGTTGTATAAGAAAACTAGCTAATCATGATGCTGTGAGTAACCCAGCACAAAACATTTCTATGGTTTCTAGTACTTCTTCTGGTATGAAGTCAGTTCCCTGGTTAGAGGTACTGCTGTGTGGACTAGCAAGCATGTCTGCCTCCAAATTCCTGCCTGAGTTCCTGCCCTGGTTTCTTCCAATGATGGACTGTAACCTGAAAGATTAAACCCATTTTCCTCTCTTACACTTCTTTTGATTAGAGTTCTTTATCACAGCAGCAGAGATAAAGCTAGAACACTTCCCAAGCTGCACATCCTCTGAGATTCATCAAGAGCTACAGAAGATTCCTGGGCTTTGGTTCTTTGAGGAATAAAAACTTTAAAGTGACATTGCAAGATTTCTATTCCAGTCAAGTAAAGGCATAAAAAATAACACCCTATCATAAGATAGAACAGAATATATTTGATGGTAAATAATAGTTCTAGTATTGGAATTTGTTCTCATTAGGAAAAACAATCATTTCTTAGTTTGTTATGTACCAGTAAAAATTTGTCAAGAGCTCCAGGGACTCAAGGCCCCATGTTTAGGAACTACTGCTCTACAGGGTAGGATTCCACATGAATAGCTAAGAAACTACATAGCCTGTGTCACCTCAGAGCTTCTTTGGGTGGATCTCTGCATATGCTTCTTATCAGAACTGTGACAACAGCATCATGGATGGGTGACTCCGTTCAAACTCATTAATTTATCTCTATTCAATATGTACAGTGTTAATACTGTGGTGATATTGTGTTCCCCAAAATATTGTGCACCCTAATAAACTTATCTGGGGTCAGAGAACAGAACAGCCACTAGATATAGAGGCCAGAAAATTGTGGCACTCACACCTTTAATCCTAGCATTCTGGAGGCAGAGATTCATCTGGATCTCTGTGAGTTCAAAGCTACACTGGAAACAGCCAGGCATGGTGACTCACACCTTTAATTTCAGGAAGTGATGGCAGAAAGCAGAAAGGTATATAAGGCATGAAGACCAGAAACTAGAGCTGGCTAAGCTTTTAGGCTTTTGAGTAGCAGTTCAGCTGAGATCCGTTCAGATGAGGATACAGAGGCTTCCAGTTTGAGGAAACAGGATCAGCTGAGGAATTGGTAACGTGAGGCTGTGGCTTGTTCTGCTTCTCTGATCTTCCAGCATTCACCCCAATACCTGGCCTTGGGTTTGTTTTTATTAATAAGACTCTTTAAAATTCATGCTACATAATACATCACTTATATATCAATAAAATTGTTAAGAGATGTGAAAATAAACCAATAATGAAAGAATCTGGAAAACATATTATATTAATTTTTATACTCTTGGTTTACTCAAGAATCACTAAGGCCAGAACTTGTAATTTTTGCTGAAATTGGTAAAGAAGTCAAAAAGTGCTGCAGAAGAGATGTGAGTTTGAGGCTTACACCCCACAGTTTAAACAATGTCATTCTCATTTATCCCTCCCTTGCTGCCCATTTGGCTTATTCTATTGTTGCTTTTCTTAAGTGAATGCAGTTCTTTAGGGCTTGAGGGAAGCATCTTGGGGTTACTTGACCAATGCAGTGACTCTTCCTTCTGCTCCATTTAAGGCCTGTAGAGCCCATGATGTGCTGGTACCAACAGCAATTGAACTATGCAATGGCGAAGGAAAACCCACACACGGGGAAAAGTGTAGAAAGAAGTAAGTCGATTGTTGCTGATATTTACTGGGACTAGAGTGATTTTTTTCTGTCTCTTTTTGACTTTAAATTTTCCTCCAAAGCACCCGGCAGTATTTGTGCACAGCAGAAGCATGGGGAGTTTGCAGAGAGGCAGTCTGCCTTTGTTACTTCTAACTCTCCAGCTTGAGAGTGACAGTTTAGCATTTTGTGCCTCTTATGGAGACACAGAAGGATAACAATAATATTTACCTATCAGATATGTAAATTGTTTAGTCCAGCATTTAGTACCTCCTAGACATTCAGTAATCACACCTCTAAGAGAAAACATAAAATCATATTATCAAAGAGCTAGAGAGTGAGTATTCATCTGTTTTTTTTCCACTTCAATTTTGTGCACACTGTATTAGCACACTGAAGTCAATCAGAAACCACACTGAGGAGTTAGGAGCTGTCGTAGTCCTAAATGACGAGAAATATCTCAGAATGGCTTTTACCCACAAAAACTAGTGAAGAAAACCTAGCTTTGGTCAAGAGCTTGCACTGAAGGAATGGGGCTAGAGCTCAGTAGTAAAGCACTTGCCTTATATGCATAATAATTTAGACACAGTTGCTAGTATTGCAGGAAAGGAGGCCCGTATTGATTGAGCAGGACACTGACTGTGGCAATCTTTTCTAAAACAGCTTTGAATTGCTTCCTGTTTCTCAGACCCACCCCAGAGCTCTCCTATGAAAACTACAGTTTCCCACCATCATTTTTTAATGCCTAGTCTGTCAGATATTATCATTCCTAAAACTGGGCCTGCATTCATCTTGCTTGAGTTTGAAATTTTTCTTTCTAAGAACCTTATCAGCATCGTCACAATATACCTTATCTCCATCCAACAAATTGTCAGGCTGAAGGATGGGTATATTGCCAATAGTGCCTAGGAGTGGAGAATGGGAGAAGACTGGTCAGCACACCCTCATCACAGACCTTGTTTGTTGCATTAAACTAGCCACTGAGATGCTGTAGATTCTTGACTTACCCCCATAGCGCCTGCCCAGAATGAAAGAAACTCGTTTACAAAGTGCCAGAATGAATCCATAATACTGCTGGAAATTTTTTTTTATGCACATATACTAAGTCCTTTCCAAACACTAAATTGCATTTGTAACTGATCATAATTGCCCATGTTCAACACGTTCCCACAAACCAGCAGGGCCCTGTGACTCTTCTATGGGGATCTAAAGGAAAAGCAGCAGCTGACGTAACTTGAGAGGCAACTCTTCATGAACCATCTGACATCAGCTTGGTCTCCAGAGAATGTCATCAAGGGGTCATGAAATAAAGATTTTTCTTTCTGACCACAGCTGAGCTGGCATGTGACATCTGTTCATACACTGGAAACACTTCATAGTTTATCTAATTAAAGATTCCTCTTCGGAGCTGTATCCTCAGATGAACACTTTCTCTGATAATTTTTTAAGGTCACCTACAAGCTCCCCTCATCACAAAGATGTTGCTTAAATTTCAGAATAGGCATTAATGGATGTAAAACACAGAAACCAAATTAGTGAGCTCCCTTAACACCCTAGGCTCCTGCACTTTGAGAAAAGACCTCATTAGCTAGAAGAGAGAAAAAAATCGAATTTACAACTGGCATTCTTTCTGCTGCTAGTGTTGATGCAATTTCAGCCACTGGCCTTTTCATAAACATGGAGACCACTGTGGTAACAGAATGGCCAAGGGGTACTCTAATCCTGTGTCTGTGCTCATTCTTAATTCCTCAAATGGATACATCACTCTGGGTGTTTCCCTTTTCCACCCTGGGCAGTCAGAGTGGCTATGAGGGAAAATTGGCACTGGATAAAGGCATTCTTTAACTTGTGTCAAGGAAGAGCCTGAGTTTCTTGCTATTCTTTTTCATGAGCCCAAGGAATATGCAACATGGTTTTTCTTCTATAATACAACCCTCCATTTGCTTTCAGATGGATTTTTGGGCCATAAAGGGAGTAGGAAGAAACTTGTTTTTTTTTTATTAGTAATGTTATTCTTGCAGATTTTGCAAATATATAAATATACGTGCAACAGCTAGTGGCCAAGATAAGAGTTTCTGAAAGTCATTCATCCCTAGTTTTGAGTCCAGTCTCCACCTCATAATAGCTGCATCTGACTCAAGTTGTTTAACTCTTCGCCTCCTTTACAGAACTGTCAAATTAGCACAGAACAGACTAATAAAGTCAGTGTGAAGATTCAGTGAGTTATTCACGGGACATGACATATGACAAACATTCAATAGACACTAGCTCATGTTACCGTTGCATTTCATAACAGCTTTTGCTGTTCACCTTGAGGCTGCAGAATTTGATTGTACATGTGGTCTCTATGGAAGTTCAGTACTCTCACCTGGTATCTCTACAGACAGCAAGGTGACCCAGGAATTTCCTTAATTGGAACTGGAAGGCTCTTCTGGAATATTCTAGACATGTTTTTTCTCTTTTATGCTTTTGTCTTGACATATATATATATATATATATATATATATATATATATATATATATATAAAATATATATACCTAATGGGTTTCCTTGTTATATTTCCATGCTTGTATATATTGTTATTTGATCATATTTACTTTTTTCTAAACTCTTTTTGGTCTTAGGTCATAAATGTCTTGGTTGAATTTCTTTGAGTTCATCTTACTTGAAGTTTGTTAAGCTTCCTAGGTATTCATATGTATGGCTTTTGTATAACACAATTTGGGAAGTTTTCAGTCCTTATTATTTCAATACTCTACCTCCCCTCTCTCACTCCCTTCCCTATCTGGGACTCTGGAAATGGAGGTGTTGGTGTATTCGACCATAGCATTCAGGTCTCTAAGTTTGTCCCCTTTTCTCCAATCTTTTTTCATTTCTGTTCCTCAAACACAATAATCTCCCATTTTATCTTCATTGTTTCTTTTTCTCCTGAGAATGCAGTGAAGTTTCATTTGTACTGATTACATTCTTACTGTAATTTTCAATTGTATTTGATTTCTTCTGTATGAATTCCTAAAATTCTTACAGAAGAAATCAAATACAAATTGGACTATTGGAGAGTCCAGGTGTATACGTAAGACAGACCTCTGAGTAGGTTAGAATAGGGCTCTGACATGAGCTCATTTAAACAAAGAAACCAAAAGAACTCAGGGAAGTATTCACTAGGAGTTCCATCAAATTATAGTAAGTAAAACCTTCACTTCTAATTGCAATTTGTTTCACATGACAGTTTTTCTCTTAAGGAAAAGGACACCATCATCCAGACAAAGCAGAAGCTTGCAGAATGAGAAAATATTTTTTACCAACTCCATATCTGATAGAGGACTAATAATCAAAATATATAAAGAACTCAAGAAACTATATATCAAAAAAAACCCAAATAACTCAATTTAAAAATGGGGTATAGATCTAAACAGAGAATTTTCAATAGAAGAAACTCAAATAACTGAGAAACATTTATATAAATGATCAACATCCCTAACCATCAGGGAAATTCAAACCAAAACTACTTTGAGATTCCATCTTACACCTGTCAGAATGACTAAGATTGATAACCCAAGTGACAGCTCACGCTGTCAAGGATATGGAGCAAGAGGAACACTCATCCATTGCTGATGGGGGTGCAGACTTGTACAGCCACTGCAGAAATAAGAGTAGTGATTCCTCAGAAAGATGGAAATCCATCTACCTCAAGATCCAGCTATATGACCTGTGGTGACTTTAAAGAAAATAGCCCCCAAAAGGAGGGGTGCTATTAGGAGGTGTGGCCTTGTTGGAGGAAGTATGTCACTCTGAGGGTGGGCTTTGAGTACTTTTATGCTCAAGCTACTCTCAGTGTCACAGTTTACTTCCTGTTGTCTGCATATCAACTTGTAGCAGCTCCTTCTCCAGCACCATATCTATCTGCTAACAGCATGCTCCATGATGATAATGGACTGAACCTCTGAACTGTGAGCCACCCCAATTAAAAGTTTTCCTTTGTAAAAGTTGCCATGGTCATAGTGTCTCTTCTCAGCAATGGAAACCCTAACCCAAAGAATGTTTCATCCTACGACAAAGACACTTGTTCAGCCATGTTCATAACTGCTCTATTAATAATAGCCAGAAATTGGAAACAACCTAGATGTCCCTCAACAGAAGAATGGATAAAGAAAAGCACATTTACACAGTGGAGTATTACCCAGCTGTCAAAAAAAATGTTACCATGAAATTTACAGGCAAATGGATGGAACTAGAAAAAAATCGACCTGAGTGAGGTATCCAGAAAGATAAATATGGTATGTATTCACTAATATGTAGACATTAGCTCTTAAGTAAATGATAACCAAGCCACAATCCACAGACTCAGAGAGATTAAGGCTAAAGGAAGGGATGAGAGGGAAACACATGGGTCTCCCTGGGAGAGGAAATAGAATAGATTTTATGGGTGGACTAGAGGTGGGAGAGCAGGACCAGGAGGATCAGGCGGGGGAGGGGGAAGGAAGATGAGGTTGAGAGAGAGAATGAGAGGAGAGTCAGCTAAAATTGAAGGGCATTTGAGGGGTGGTACAGAAAACTAGAACAGTGAAAACTTTCTAAAATATATGAAGGCAATCCTAATGAAGTCTCTAAATAATAGAGGAGATGGTGTCACAGCTGGCCATCTCTTGTTATTAAATGAAGCTTCCAGTACCAGCATTGGTCCATGTTCACTTGAGTTGTTAACCAAAGGGATCCAATGGAAATCTCCAAACAACCCAGGCTGTTGCCCAGACAATAGATTGCTCTCCAGAAACTGACAGCAAGACCCCACTGCTGAAGACTGCACCCACGCCACTCATTGAACATGGAGAGTTCTAGATGATACATAGAACCTTCACCCACATGTTCTAGTGTTTTTGGTATGTGAAGATACTCTGCAGGATACCAAAAGACAAATGTAAACCCAAACCCTTTGACTGCAAAATATGTTAGGGCACAATGGTGGCACAATTCTTCTGGGAGTAATCAACTAATATCTGGTTTAACTTAAGGCCCAATCCATGAGATGGAAGAACCAGCGAATAGATAGCCCAGAAACCCAGGGTAAAACTAAATACTACTTGTCCTTTAAAAAATGTAATGATATTCTACTATACTCCTAGATTAGTGCCTTATTTATCCATCATCAGAGAAGCTTCCTCCTGCAGCAGATGGGAACAGATATAGAGACATACAGTCATACATTATTTATAGAGAGATACCTTGTAACACACAGCTCCAAATGAGATGTCTCCATCAAATCCCTCCCCTCAGAGCTCAGGGAAGCCTGCAGAAGAGGAGGTGTAAAAAGTGTAAGAGCCAGAGGGAATGGAGGACAACCAGGAACACAAGACCCTCTAAATCAACTGAGTAAAGCTCATATGAACTCACAGAGACTGAAGCAGCATGCACAGGGCCTGCATGGGTCGGAACCAGATCCTCTGCGTATAGATTCTAGCTTTCAGTTTAGTATTTCTGTGGGACTCCTAAGTGTGTGAATGAGCAGGCCTCTGATTCTTATACTTTCTCTTGGGCTTTTTTTCTTCTGTTGCCTTGTCCAACTTCTATGCCATGGTTTTGTTTTGTCTTATTACATTTTATTGGGTTATGTTTTGTTGTTACCTCTTAGAAGCCTATTCTTTTCAAACAAGAGACAGAAAGGGAGTGGATCTGAATGGCAGGGGAGGTGGGAAGGAACTGGGAAGAGTAGAGGGAGGGTAAACTGTAGTCAGGATAAATTGTATGAGAAAAGACTCTATTTTGAATAAAGGGGGACAAATAAAACCTGTCAAGTGAACAAGTTGCAATTAAGAGTGAAGGTTTTACTTCATTGATCCCTGTGTCTACGCTCACATCCCTTTGAATTTCTCTAGTAAATCCTTCCTCTCAGTTACTGTACTTTTCAACTCAGAGCTTTTAGAAGTTTATTTTTGTGTTTCTACCTATTTACTGATGTTTACATTTTGTCTATAAATCCCTACTTGATAATTTCTACAGCTCCTTTTAGGGCCTTTGTGTTTTAAAGTCTTTTTCTAGTGAACCTATGGTCAATTCTATTTCCAAGACAGTTTCTATTGATTGATTTTTCCATTTCAATGGAAAATACTTTTCTAATCTTTGTATGCCTTTAGATATTGGTTGAGAACTGGATACCTGAATCTAATGATGCAGTAACTCTGGGAGCCCAGTTCTCTTTTCCTGAGGTTTTCTGGTTGTGTGTGTGTTTGTGTGTGTGTGTGTGTGTGTGTGTGTGTGTGTGTGTGTGTGTGTGTATGAAAGAGAGAGAGACAGAGAGAGACAGAGAGAGAGAGAGAGAGAGAGAGAGAGAGAGAGAGAGAGAGAGAGAGAGAGAGAGATCTATTGGTGTAGGTTGCCTTTACATCAATAGCAGTCTGAGGGGCAAAGGTAATATCTACTAAGATCTTTTCTGAGAAACCCTATGGTCATGCGTGGTCACTTTCTAATTTTCTCTATATGTAGTTGTTCTTGAATATCCTAATATTTATTTCTTACCCCAAATGAAGGAAAGGGAGGTAGGAAGGATTAAGGGCACAAGCCCTATAAATCTTAGGAATCATTTTGTCTGGAGTCTATGAGATCTGCATTAGTGCAGGACACACAACGTTGCCTACTACCTCTTCATCATATTCATAAAACATAAGCAGCAGCAGTCATCAGCCAGAGCAGATTCCTGATACTTGTGTGACAGGCACATCCCAGGTCCAGAAGCAAGTGTGCAGCTGCCCATCGAGAAGTATGCTGGGAAGGACAGGTACCACCACACTATACCAGAAATTAACCATAGTTACCTTTCCTGGAAAGTGTAAGCTTTCAAACTTCACAATTCCAAAGTAATTGCTGAAATCGGATTCTGACAGTGTGACTCCCGTGGAGGAGCTGAGATTTCAGTACTTCCTGCTCTGCTAGCTTCCCAGGTCTTTCCACCTTTCCTCCATAATTCTTTGTCATAGGCAGTTGAGAGCCAGGAACTGTATTGTTCCCAATAAAAATAAAATATCATCGCATCCCTAGTGACCTTTTCATTGAATTCTCCAAATAGTGTCATCTCTTTAATTCATGTTGTTCATCTTGCTTAGGAAACCTCATGTTTAGCCAAGTCTTACATTCATTTATTTCTTTTTTTAAAAAATGACTGTTTCCCAACTAGAGGTTGTACTAGTCACAACCTCTGTCCCTATCCAGCTATAGTCCAATCAAACTATTAAACTAAGAACAATATAGCTATAAATCAAGATTAGTGCTTTTAAAAGAAGCAAAACTAGACCCTAATAAAGTAATAAAGGAATCGATCTAGTATTGGTGGCCATCAGAGAAAAATGCTGTTCTGACTTGAACAGGAAATGAAACCCCAGGCTTATGTGTTTGGATACTTGGGAGGCTTGGGGAACTCTGTGGTGGGAGGCATGACTGGCAGAGGTGGGTAACTGGGCAATGCCTTGGAGAGTATTGCTGTGCTCCACTGCTGGTCCAATCCATCTGCTTCCTGGTCCACCAACATGTGAACAATGGCACCACTAACTCCTGCCATGCAGATCAAGCTGCTCCATTTGCCATACCTTTACCACCATGGACTGGATGCCCTGAACTGTGAGCTAAATAAATAAACCTCTCCTCTTTTTAGCTGCTTCTTCCAGATCTTTGATCATAGCAATATAAAAGTAACTGAGTGGCCCTTGAGCTAAGACATCTCTGTATTTAGAATGCATAGGATTAACTGTACAAGGGAGACTATGGATAGATACTTCATAGAAGAACATGTGCAAAGACTGTGGAAGGCTGAGCTCTGTGTATTCAGGACACTGACAGGTGGGGTGGCTGGAATAAGATAGGCACAAAGTAGTAAGAATGATGTTGAGGATGTCTTCTTGGCCAAGGCCATTGGTCTCTTCCTACATACACTGCAAAGCATGGGACAATTGTAAGTAGAACAGAGAAGTCACTCACCAGTATTTGCCTGAAATCCACTGAGGATGTAAAATATCTCTTGGAAAAAAACTGAAAATTAGGCAGTCTCCTCAGTGACTGATGGACCACTAGTCCTTTCTCGTCACAGTTGGAACACACTGCAGAAAACTGTTCCCCTGCAAGGAGATCATTTCTGTAATTGAATCAGATTCCTGCTAGTCTTTCTTAGCATCCACTTGTTCTCTCAAGAATATAGACTAAAACAAACAAACAAACAACAAACAACAAAAGCCTGTGAAATGAATTGGATTTCAGAAGTTCTGTGAGGTCACCTCTAAAAGTTAGGTTACAAGCCCTGCTCCACTGCAAGCTCCTGCTGAGCACCCTTCCTACATCAAACTAAGACATAAGACAACCTTTATTTTTCTCCCAAACACTAATGAGAGACTGGCATGAATTTGTGAGTTTATAGAGGAAGGGAGTCATTTTCCCCAATCGTTCAAAGCAACTATTCCAGGGCACGAATTGCCCTGCCATTTATATGTCTCAACATGTCACCATCTAAGAGGCACATGCACTTAAATTTATCTACTCTGTCAGATCTTATTCCACTTGACTCCACCTGGCAGCAAGTGTTTGTATATCACTTTCACGGGCGTGTGATTTGTGAGCACTATCAAAAAGTTCCCTTTAAGAGAATTTACACCATCCCTTATCACTCAGCCACAGCATTTCAATCAACTCATTGTCCTCATCATACGGAGGAATCTTGAGACTCGAACTCAGTTTCTACTCTCAAGGTTTAGTCTTGCTGTAAACAAAGAAACAAGCACACAATCTTTCTTTCAGTTAAGGAGCACTGGCTGATTTGCACCAATAAACACATTCCTAGAATTAACACTATTTGTTCGCTTTAGCTATGATATTTTCACTCACAAAAGTCAGCCAATTATAGAAACATTTTGAGGCCTTGGTGCTGTTTGGCTTGTAGCATCCCTACCCAGCTGATAGTCATTTAAAATTTTCAAATAAACAAGATGCTCTCCCCCATGGATTTTTCATATTTTTCTTGCTTCAAATTCGGAACTAGAATGGATTTCCCCATGACTTGCATTGAGAGATGGTTTGAATTCAAATTGTAAGGCTGTACCAGTGCTCACTACCATGGAGTGCATGGCACCATAATGCCTCAGGCAGAGGGTAGAGGAGTAGCGAAAAATTCTACCGGCTAATAGTAAAACTCCAATCTATGGCTAAGAAACAGATGGTCAGACCGTAGACAACACCTCTGCTCCATTCTCTTGGTGAATCCGTGACAGTTAGAGGCAGGTCGCTCTGTACAGGCAGGTGGAGAAACTCAGGGAGATACTCTCATCAGTTTTTGCTGTTTCACATTTTATACGTGGTTGTTAGGGCTGTAAGCTAGAGTTGGACATCTAACTCATTCTGTAACTACTTTTCTTCTCCCAGCTTTAATTTCTTTATGTCTCAAATGAAAGCAGCAGCTTTGAGTGAGCCTCGTTATGACTTTCCAAGAAGCAATGACATGAGCATCAGCAGCAGTGGTGGCACATGCCTTTAATCCCAGCACTTGGGAGGCAGAGACAGTCAGATGTCAGCGAGTTTGAGGCCAGCCTGATCTACAAAGTGAGCTCTAGGACAGCCAGAACTGTTACACAGAGAAACCCTGTCTCGAAAGAAAAAAAAAACAAAAAGGCATCAGCATAATATCATGTAAGCAACACTACATGGTGACTCTTTTATGATTGTCTGTAATTTTGATTCCAGGGTATCTGATGCCCTCTTCTGTCTTACTATCTTATACACACACACACACACACACACACACACACACACACACACACACACACACACGAGAGAGAGAGAGAGAGAGAGAGAGAGAGAGAGAGAGAGAGAGAGAGACAGATAGACAGACAGAGAGAGAGAAATGTAATGAAGTAATAAAAATATTTAAATGAGTACCATACGTGTTTGGAATCCCACGTCCAGGTGTTGGCTACATTTCTCAACTAAAGTAGAACATAAGAACATATTTAAAGCAGATTTGGCCTCATTGTCAGTGACATGAAACCAAATTACAGGGAAGAATCTCTATAAATGGGTCCCACCAAGCTGTGTATTTGAATTGTCAGACATGCGCATGACTTCCCTCTCTGGGTAGATGGGAAAACATGGTGATAGAGCAAACAATACACAAGCTCCAGGAGCTGCAGATTTCTGCAGCCCTGTGTACAATAGCATGCACATGGTCATATATGTGCTTTCTAGGGATGTGTTATGATGGGTAATCTCGGCTAGGGGGGGTTGCAAATCACCAGGGAAACAAAGCTCTGGCTAAGTCTGCGAGAGTGTTTCCTGAGAGGCATAGGTGGGAAGAGAAGACCAAGCCTGAACGTGAGTGGCACTATTTCATGGGCTAGGATCCTAGACTGGATAAATCCAGTAAAGCAGACATCATCACTACACACTTCCTGACTATGGGCACAATGTGACCAGAGACCCCTGTCTCCTTCTAAAACACATGATGACTTGGTCTTCAAACTCTGAGCCAAAGTGAATCCTTCTGTTGCTAATCCCTAAGTTGCTTTCCAGGTTTTTGTCATAGTAGTTAGAGAAGTAACTAATAGAGTGAGCGACAGTAGTTGATCAAATTCTCGGAAAGATAAAAGACTCATGTATCATTCAGAGCTACTTCAAGTGAGTAACACCCAGACTATCATCAGTCTCTTCCTGGTGTCCATGCTGGCTGATCTTGGTGTCAACTTGACTACATCTGGAACCATCGACTAAACCCAAGCAGCTGGGCATGCCTGTGAGGGCTTTTTCTGGACTGGATATTTTGAGGTGAGAAGACACACTCTAACTCTGGGCCACACCTTTCGGTGGGAGCCCACATGAAAGAACATTGAAGAAGGAAGCTTTGGTTTTGCCTACTTGTCCTCACCGTCACTGGCAAGTTTATCTGACCTGTTGCTGGGGTATTCCTTCGCAGGTATTAGAACCCACTTTTTCTGGATTCCAATGTAGACTAAAGACTGGCAGCTCTCTGGGACTCCAGCACCATATTGGGGTGGCTGAGACATCCAGTCCTATGGGCTGAACATCTACTAGAGCCTTGACATTTTCATCCCAAGACAGTCATTGTTGGACTCCTCACACCACAGCCTGTTAGCCACTGTAACACATCCCTATTTGTGTGTGTGTGTGTGTGTGTGTGTGTGTGTGTGTGTGTGTGTGTGTGTGTACATGCTAGCCATTTTGCGTTCTGTTACTCCAGAGAATACTGACTAATAAGTATCTAATATAATCTGGAGCCTGGAAGAACTTTTCAAGCTCTACCCTTAAATCTTCTTTCTTTCCAGAATGTTCCTGATGTGGACAGTGAAAGACAGCAGAAAGAAGAAATTAAAATTAAGGAAGTATCAACCTGTTGGTAATTTAGGTTGAAAATCACTGAGATAAGAATGCCTTACCCACTTTGCATACAGGTCACACAGTTCTCTATACCACACTAGAAGGGGACTCCTGAGAAATCTTAAGGATCTGTTGTTATAAGAAATTAATCTTTAGTTATAATCAAAACTAATGTGAGATCTCAAAAGAGTTTGACACTGAATTCCAGAAGTAGTACTCCACAGTTCATTCAAATCCATGGACCCATCCCATTGTCCCTCTGGCCTCAGATTCCTCACCCGCAAAAATAAATAACCGGCCAGATGGTCTTCATGCCTTTTAACACTCACTACAGGTTATTGAGTGTACTTTGGTACATGCCAGGCAGCCAACATTGGAAGTCACATCCTCACAGACTTCTGACTCCTAACTCTAATCTTTCCTCTGTACATGAGGCCTCTAAACTACAGAAAAAAAATGTATTCCCCAAATACCACCTCCCTCTGTGTGTGTGTGTGTGTGTTCTTTATTTCACTATGGTTCAAGCTGCTAAGTGTTTCTTTCCAACTTTAAAATGGGGCTACTTAACAATACTCAGAAATGTACTTTGAATTCTGATCATTTCCTGACTCCATAACATGTTGTACAATCCCCTCAAAATGCTGGGAAATCAGCAGTCATTTGCAGCCCCTGGCAGGCTTTAGTTTGGTTTGTTTGTTATTTTGGTTTTTTTTTTTTTTTTAGTTCTGATATCCAATAAATGATGTGCTATTATGAAACAGGATTTGTGAGGTTGAGAATAAAAGTAAGTAGATAGAGAATGCTGTCCTGCATACATGGAGGCCTGAGTTCAATTCCCAGAACAGCAGAAAACTGAGTATAGTGGAGCCACACCCACAATCCTAGTACTATAGAGAATTTGAGGCTGGGTGGGAGCTATAAAAGACCCTTCCAAAATAAAATAAAATAGAAAATGACTCATATTAGATGATTTTGCTCACCTGTAGGTTAGTGTAAGTGTCTGGAACACATAACCTGGGATAACTAAACTGTTATTGTCAGTGGATTATATGTATTAAATCTTTGTAAAGCTTACTATATTTTCAACAGTGTTGAGTTTGTCAGCGTGTAACCCCACATAACTGAAGAATCTGCATTTTACTTGTAAAGCATCTATACATATGCAAGTTATTTGTAAAATGTATACACATACATGTAGTATATTACCCAATACATATGCATATTATCCATTATAAATATTTTTCAGTGCAAAAATGACACACTAATAACAAAATATAGACAGAGAAAAACTTGAACACGATGAGCCTAAAATCCTCACAATGGGTGATTTGTTATTGGTACAAAAGTATAAAAGTATCTTCTAACTAAATGCGATTATCACTAATATATTGTAAGGGATCATGGGACTAAATATTTGTCATTATTTTTGAAATGTCTAATGATATAGTTTATGATTTAGCACTGTGCAGTTCTGCATCTGAATTCAGCTGTTTTTCAGTCTGGATTTAGTGGCTGTAGTAACCCAGATGGTGAAAGTCTTTGGATGAACCCCAAACTTTCTGTTTTTAGTCACTTTTACCAGACACCTAAATGTTTGCTGAAGTCGACATTATAAGTTTCTCTCCCAAGACTTCCAACAGTTTAGTTTTACTGATCACCAGGTGCAGCACTTTATATATTCAACAAATCCTCTCCACTCTGCAACTCAACTCGATTGTTCAATATTTTCAGAATGTCGAGGAATTCTTTCCAAGTTTGAAGTATGAAAATCTCTACCAGTGACTCTCTGAAACTACCTTCCTCAAATAATTTCATGTAAGAAGAGAGACATTTTCAGAAGGTTCACTCCATGGCACGAGGTTCTTCCAAAAAAACTGCTGTTTTCCTCTGTTAAGTCACATTTACCAAAATGGATAGATCAGGAGCACATGCCACCGCTGTGTGGCACCCTCCAACAGCGACTTTTTGGCACACACAGGCCAACAATTGGGAATGCTTTTTTTTCCCAAAGGAAAAAATGTATAAGATATAATCACAGCTTCTTTAATACTCTGTTGTAGCAACAGAGAGTGGGTACTACATCTCTCGCCGCTTCTGATGCACCTGCAACGTCAACAGTCCTGGGTTGCTTTCTATTGCTGTGATAAGTACCATGGTCAAAAGCAACACGAGTGGGAAGAGGTCTATTTTATCATATACTTTATAGTCCATCATCAGGGGATGCCAAAGTGGGAAACTAAGCAGGGCAGAGACCTGGAGGCAGGAACTGAGGCAGAGATCCTAGAAGAATGCTGCTCATTGGCTGTCTCCCCAGGCTCACATTCAGCCCCCTTTCTTATACCTGCCCAGGGGTGGCACTGTCCACAGTAGGCTGAGTCCTCTCACACAAATCATTATTTAAGAAAATGCTTGACAGGCTTGCCTACAGGCCAATCTGATAAAGATGTGTTGTAGCCCGAGGTTCCCACTTTCTAGATGACCCTAATTTGTGTCAAGTTAATAAATCAGTAGTAACCATCACATCAATGCTTATGAATCTCTGCATCTGTATCCTAAACACCACCAGTGTTAGATAATAATATTCTTTCATTTGAACCCCAAGGTATTTTAGAGCCCAAGGATGATCATTATTTGTATGCTTAAAAATATAATCAAATGGCCTTCCATAGGGGAGCATCTCTCTCTCTCTCTCTCTCTCTCTCTCTCTCTCTCTCTCTCTCTCTCTCTCTCTCTCTCTCTCTCTGTGTGTGTGTGTGTGTGTGTGTGTGTGTGTGTCTTATTATCTTTTCTCTTCCACTCTTTTGTAGAATAAATACCCTTTTCTGGGTTTCCCTTGTCCAGTCTGGTGGCATTATGGAAGGTTTTATTGCAAGTGCCCTTGACAATATCATTGCAAGAAGCAAAAACAGAGTAATGGCTTTTCAGAGAATAGTTAATAAAACTTGGGAAAGTTATGTCTCATTTCCAAAAGGTCAATATAATAAAAAAAATAAAAAGAATTGTTCCAAAGAGGTAGCAGCTGTGCAGAGTGAATATCTTTTCCTATATCCACTAAACTGTGATTAATATAAAGGCAAGGCCTTTTGAACTAATGAACAGCTGTTGAAGTTAAAGAGAGTAATACAAGGGTGTAGTTTAGAGGACTCTGGAATTATAGCTGCACTATAATTGAGCTTGGGGATTGTAACAAGAAGGTTTAAGACCAGTTATCTCTATTTGCTCATAAAATCATATCTTAAAAAAAGCATTCCTAATAACCCATCCTACCCTTTAAACTGTAATTCATTTGAAACATCTCAGGATCTGCACTACAAAAACTGTTCAGCCAGACATGCATGCCCATGTGACAACCACCAGCCAGACACAGGAGTCGAGTTCTAGATCTGAGTGTCAATCAGATTAGATAACCAGAAACCCCAGTTCCTTCCTTACTCCCAAGGTGACATTTTGCGATAAAAACCAGGTCTCCTGTTAACCCAGCGGCTCATTTAGAAGGTGTGGCATCCGCTGCACCCATCTGCATTTTGCACGGCTTATTTCTTTTTCTGTTGACAAATTATCACCCATGTTTCTCATTACTCTGGTCCACTTGTTCAGTGGCTTTTCAATCTATGGTTACAAATATTTTAGACTCATAAATGACGTAGTAAAATACAATGCACTTTTATAACACACACTGTTTAACTGATAGCGAAGACCACAGAGCTTTGTGAAAATGTGAATCATTTGTGTTACCAATGGTACTTTACTTGTAATGATTTGAAAATAGTTAAAGAAAAATAAAAATAAAAGATTCTGATGTTTTAGAGAGTATACTTGTTAAAAACGGGGCATGGAAAAGTTTGCATAGGGTAGAGACTTGTTCAACCCAGTAAGCTGTCTATATTGTTCACGTTATACAGGATGTAGTGTGGTGAACTTCAACACATCTAATTTATTGTTCCTTCTCTTTATGTCATTAGCTAATAAGTTGAGTGTTAAAACATTAAAGTAGGGGATAAGAAGATAACCCAGTCAGTAAAGATACCTGACAGGGGATGATGGACACAGTGTGCACTTGTAATATTCAGCACTGGGGAAGGAGAGGGTGTGGAGACCAGCAGATACCTGGAGTTCATTGGTTAGCCAGGCTAGACAAATTGATGAACTCAGGGTTCAGTTTGGGACTCTGCCTTTCAAAAAATTAAGTGGAGAGCAATTGAGGAGAGACATCTGATGTCAACCTCTGGTCTCTATATGAATGTACACACAGGAGCATGCACACCTGAGTGCACACATACATACAACCGTGCACACTCACATCCACAACAAAACAGGGCAGAAATCTCACTTCCTGATACTTAGAAGCAAAAGTCAGCAATTCACTATTTAGTAGCCACCTATATTTTAATAACAAAGTAATCTTAGAGGGTAAAGAAGACATGCTTTATTATCACAATTTTATTATCATATTGAAAAACTGAGGCACTGGAAAGTTTAAACTGCTCTTCCTGCAAAAGAGAGAACTAAAACCCAAATGAGTAACAAGACATTTACAAGATAGCCAATAATGATGGCATAATAACCTGTTCCCTCTGCCACAGAGTTTCTGACAGACTATGAACACACATCGTTGGCTCTCACAGTCCATGACTTCAAACACAGACAAGTCAAAAGTTTAAAACACATATGCATTGAACATGAACAGAGTTTTGTCTTGTTAATTATCCTTAAACATTACAGTACTAAATCTACTTACAAAGCATTTACATAATATTGTAGTTTCATTTCTGTTGCCATGATAAAATTGCCTTCCAAAATTCAACTTAGAGGAGAAAAATTTTATTCAGTTTATGGTTAAAAGTTACAATCCATCAATAGCAAAGAAGTCACAGTGGCAAGAACTAGAAACAGCTAGTCAGACCCACAGTCAGTAGCAAAGAGAAATAGATGCATGCATGCTTACTGCTCAGTTCAAGTTCTCTATTCTTATTTAGTCCAGGATCCTTTGCATAGGAAATGATGCTGCCCACAGTGGGCTGGGCCTTCCTTCATCAACTGATACCAGTAATCAACCCTGCCTAGAGTTATAGGTCAACCTGTTCTAAGATAATTCTTCACTCAAGACTATTCTCAGGTGATTCTAGGTTGTGTCAATTTCACAAATAGAACTAAACATCCCACACAATATTAAGAATTATAAGTCACCTAGGGATGATTAAAAGTACCCAGGAGAATATGCTAAAGTTGATGCAAATGCTACAGGATTGTATTCTATTACTTTTTAATTTTATCTGTGTTTGTATGTGTACACTTGTGCGTGCAGGTATACTCATACATGTGTAGATGCCAGAGGTCCACATTGAATGTCTCTCTTAGTTGCTTTCCACCTTAATATTTTTATTGGGACTGAGTCTATCTCTGGATCTGAATCTCACTGGTTTGGCTAGACTGGACAAACCCCAAGCACACTCCTGACTCTGACTCTCCAGCACTGGGATTAGAAGAATGAACTCCTGCAGCTTGCCTTTTTAAATGTGGGAGATCAAATGAGTCCTCATGCTGGTGAGGTAAGTATTTTACTGACTGAGCCATCCTCCTGCACAACAAATGCTATAGCATTTTATATAAGGGACTTGGCCATGTGTAGGTTTTGGTTACCACGGGGGGGGGGGGGGGGGGGGGCTCAGGGCCACTCTCCTTTAGATTCCAACAAATGACCCCACCTAAGTGACCTAAGTCATTTCCTTTAGTCTTTCTATCATGAACTGAGTACACACACACACACACACACACACACACACACACATATACACACAGCAGAAAGGGGAGGTGCTATTCAGAAATCAAGCATCATTTTCTACTGCTTTTTCCCTCAGGAGTTCACTCTTCCAGCTCACAACCTCACAGAACAATTTTTGGCTCCCAGCAAGATTGACATAAATTCTGGAGCACGTAATTGATACTGCGTACTCCAAGGACCAGAGAACTCAGTGAGATGATGAACAGTGAAGCCACGAAGGGCGGTGTGACTCATCCTTTTCATCTGTAGAGGGGGCCTATCATCCGGCACCATTCCATTCTGCGAACTGGTGCTCTTTTCCACCTTCAAAGCCCTGCTCAGTGACAGTCCTTTGGCAGTGTCCTTCAGCTCTACTATCAGTTCGCTAATCAATTTCCTGCTATATTAACATAACTGGGCACAAGGATGGAGTTCTTCTTAGGCGCACACTTCTCACTTTGTATTCTGAATAGCTAAGATGTTTTCAAGTCAATAGCCACCCACCCACTAGTACGGTTCAGGTTTTTGACCAGCATTTATCCATACTACCAGAACAATGACACTGTGCATATAGAAAGTTGATATTCAAAATTAGTGCAAAAGTTTTAAAAAAAAAAGGCTGTGAGTGAGAATTCTGTTGTCCTCAATGTCCTAAATGTTTGTGATCTTCCTGAACTTATCCATGAAAACCCAGCCCTTAGTGATATGACTAGAAAGTAAGACTGACACTGAGTGATTGGTGATTACGTCTTATGGTGAGAGTGTAATTAACACCTTAAAATCAGTCCCCAGAGTTCTCACCCTTCTGCCATGTGATGGCACAGCAGAAGACGCCATCTATGAGCTAGGAAGCAATTGTCCACCAGACACTAACTCTGTTGGTAACCTTGAGCTGTAAGAAATAGAAGCCTTTTGTTTATAACCCATCCAGTGTATGGCATTTTATTATAGATTCCCCCCAACAGACTGACAGCCTGTAAATATTTGCGGAGCACCTACCGTGTGCCAGATTGTGGGGTGTACACACCAAAGGGCAGCTACCCTGACCACTGGAGTTCACTGCTCACTGGAAGAAAGCTGACAAAGGAGATGAGGAGGAACAAAACAAGCTGAGAAGGAGGTGTCTGTGGCTGCCTAGAGAAACCTGGGAACTCCTCCCCCAGGAGACGTGGTGGTGGGCTATTGCACAATTGTCAAGTCTAGAGGAAGACAGTGGTAGTCATTTGGGTAATGCCAAAGTGATATGGTGTACCTGGAGGAACTCAACCAAATATTGCCAGATGCTGAATCAGGACTGGGGAGTTCCAAGAAATAAGAAATAATCACCCCTGCCTCAGTTTCTCCTTTCATAGGGCTCTTGGCATCCAAATGCCAGTGATTACCCAACATGTTGGATGTGGTGGCTGAAAATAAGAATCTGACATTTCCAGACATCTTTGCAGCTCAGTGCAGCACTCACGTTTCCTTCGGCATGTTCATGACTGATTTCTGAATCCTACTCTCAGGCTCCATGATGCTAAATTCTTAAAGTATGATCATCACTGTAATAAAAAGATTTTTTCATTGCACAAACAAGAGAAATGGAGAAAGCTCCCAATTGTAAAGAGACTTCCAAGAGAATTCTCTCACCCCTTCCTTCAAGTGGGGGCACAGAAAAGATACTGTTAGGCTGGAATCTCCTGATCACCCCTGCATTATCCAGCCATTCCTTCCTTTCCAAACGTCGCCCTCTCAGAAAAACTGACAAAATCCAGTTCCAAAGCAGCTCCTCCCCTGAAGTTGCTAGCTATTCAAGACCCCGCCTAAAAGCATACCATACTTGGGTACAAACCCAGTCTGTGGCAGACACATCACCACCCTTCAACTACAGGGTATTTAAGCCTCCTCCTTTAGACCAGCCATGTGATTTTTCTCCTGCCCTCTTCCTCCTGCCATGATCTCTTGGGGTGGAGGGTCACCCAGGGGTGATTTAACCAAATAAACCTGCTCTTTTACTTTTTAATTCAGCTTGAACTGGCTTACTGAGTTGGCGGAGAAACTTATTATGGGGTACAGAAACCTATCAGACACCACCTATGAATCAAGAAGCAGGTCCTTGAGAGACACAGACTTTCTGATACCTTGGTGTCTTTTCAATGACTAGTTCTTAAAACTGTCAAGTCAGTGTTGCTTGTAGGTTTGTTTACATCTCTTGTTTTCAGTGCTCTGAGTTCCCCTAAACCTATATCTTACACAGTTCAAGAGGGTAGAAAAGTAGTGGTTTGAAAGAAAGGTTAAAAGTTTGCAAACATTTTTCTGATAGTATTGATATTTTTTATACCCTTGGTCAGAGATTGAAAGGAACAAAAAGTAAAAATGTTGGTATCCTTTTAGGAGCAAGTAAATCTTATAACATTCTATGGATGGAATACTTCAGTTAAATTAAAAAGCCAGGCGGATCTCTGTGAGTTCGAGGCCAGCCTGGGCTACCAAGTGAGTTCCAGGAAAGGCACAAAGCTACACAGAGAAACCCTGTCTCGAAAAACCAAAAAAAAAAATGTGCATCTTGTATGTGTATGCACATATACATGTAGTATCTATGGATGTGTGTGGAGACATGAGGTCATGTGATAGATGTCTTCTTCAATTTTTATTTACCTTAGTTTTTGAGACAGGATCTCTCACTGAACCTGGAACTCATCCATTAGTCTTGACTGCTAGCCAGTGAGCTCCAGGAATCCATGTCTGCCTCCCCAACTCTTCCAATTCAGGGATTACACACATTTGGTTGCACCTGGCTTTCTATGTGGGTGCTGGGGATCAAACTCGGGTCTTCATGCTTACTTGGCATTTCCTTTTCCCACTGAGCCCCCAACGTGTTGTTGTTTTTAGTGGAAAATGTGGACCATAGGAAGAGTGCATTGGCCAAATTTGCCATAGATTAAATAACAACTGTTTTAGGCTGATGTCTTTATAGGACCTTGGAGACAGAACAATACTGACATCTTCCTTCAAGTTTGTTGCTAGCTGTACAATCATGTATCCTCCACCTTTTCTCCTCTAGTGAATGATGCTTGATATCTAACTCTAGCTCAAAATTGAAAGGTAGTAATTAAGCCCTAGAAACTTCTGGTGGCAAGGCTGTTCTGTAGCACTGTTAGTGCTCTGTAAATCACCATCCTCCACCCCTGGGGGCTCCTTCCCAGAAACTGTCAGAGGCGACTCCTTGTTTATGAGAAGTCTCTCGATGCTTTGCACTCATGGAGATAAAATTAAGTCAAAGAGCATTCTATAAAGATGGCAGAGTAATTAAATGAGCCATGCACTGTCCCGCCATTTAAATTGCATCAAAGACTCTGAACTGAGGGAATAGGGATGTGAGAGCTGTGGTCTTGCTGAGTGATTCCTGGGTACTGTCAGCACTAGCTGGCTAATTAGGTCATGGGCAACTGGAGACCTTGCCATCTCTTCTGTGCATACTCAAAAATTACACAGGGAGTTGATGATTCTCAGATTAGGCCAATATCCATGGAATACTAATGGAACAACACAGAACTCTGATGCTTGGTTAGAGATGGAATATAACTCTTACTTTTCCTGTTGCTATGACAAAATATTCCAACAATAATCTAAAGAGAGGAGGGTTTATTTCAGTTTACAGTTCCAGGGAATACTGGGGAAGTCATGGAAACAGAATCTCGAGGTAGTTGGTCCTACTGCATCTGTGGTCAGAGAGGAGGGGGGAAAGGGGAGGGAGGGAGGGAAGGAGAGAGGGAGGGAGGGAGGGAGGAAGGGAGGCTACTGCTCATATCACTTTTTCCATGCCAGTCAATGGAACAGGGCCACCCACAGGTAAGGTGAGTCTTCTCATTTCAACTTACCTAGTGTAGATAGTCCTTACAAGCAAACCCAGTGGCTAACCTAATCTATATAATTCCCCATAGATGGGAGGTGAGGGTGGGAGTTTGTCTCCTAGGTGATAGAAGAGATAGATAGATAGAAGAGAATGAGTGTGGTCTCTGAGGACTTACAGAATAGGTGGAAAACCAGTTTAGCCAGTGAGCCTACTCTGAGCAGAAAGGATGCAATAATGAGGCTCTGCAATCTGCATAGCAAGAACTGTGAGAATTTTCTGGTCCAGAGGTCTCAGGCCTTTCCAAAGTAGCCAGGAAAGTCTGGCACACTTGGTAATATCAACTCATCCATTTATTTCACTGAAACTAATGCTTTTTAAATCAATTGGTCTTCACCTTCAGCCTTATTAACACCTCATTCATCTTAGACCTCTAAATGGGAATTTCATCAGTTGTGTTACACGTACACATGCGTGCACCACCCTCCAGCAATTTTGTTGTTGAAGTTCATCAGATGAACTCGCCCCTAGTCTGCAATCACCTGCAGTCTCCCTTCCTCCATCTATATTTGACAAGCCCCGTCGTGCTAATCTTCAATCTTCTTGCAGTCACCTACTTGGGCCTCCCACTCAGACCAGAGGAAGCCTAGTTCTTTTCATCCAAGTTATTCATTCTGCTCATGCATGCATTGACTTTAACATGTTGGTATTGGAGAATAGGCATCTTTCATACACACTGCAATACACATGCAGGAGTATCACACAATGGTGTTTACTGAATTAAAATTTAAAAGGACATACAAGATAAATAATACCAGAATTGTGTTCTTTCTGTTTAAATTATTGTCTTATACAATATATCCTGACCAGTTCCCCTCTCTCCACTCCTCCCAGTGTCATTTTCCCTCCTCACCACCTCCCTCTCCACCCCCCTCTCCACTTCTCCTCTGTTTCCTTTCAGAAAAGAGCAGGCTTCCAAGGTATATCCATCAAAGACGGAATAACAAGTCACAATAAGACTAAACACAAACCCCATATCAGGGCTGAGTGAGGAAACCCAGTAGGAGGAAAAGGGTCTAAAGAGCAGGCGAAAGAGTCAGGGACACCCCCACTCCCACTGTTAGGAGTCCCACAAAACCACCAAGCTAACAACCATAGCATATGCAAAGGTCCTAGCACAGACTCAGGCAGGATCCATGATTGTTGTTTCAGTCTCTGTGAGCCCTTATGGGCCCTGCTCTATTGATTCTGTGAACCATGTTCTCATGGTGTCTTCAACCCCTCTGGCTCCTACAATTCTCCCTACAACCCCTTCTTCCACAAGGTTCCTGGAGGAGATCTTCTGATGGAGATCTCCCAATGGATTTTGGGCACCTAATGTTTGGCTGTGGGTCTCTGAATCTGCTCCTATCAGCTACTGGAAGAAGCCTCTCTAATTATGCTTGGGCTAGGCACTGACGTAAAAGTATAGCAGAATATCATTAGGAATCATTTTATTGAATTTTTTCCAATCTAGGTCTACAGCCATACCACCCTGAACAAATCCAATCTCATCTGAATTGTATTCTTGATGTCTCAGAAGTAGATGTTTTACTTACCACAAGTCATTCCTTCTATTTGCCTACATTTAATTCATATTTATTTAATTCTTATACACTGCACCAAAAACATACACTACGTCCTTTCCAGTTAAATGTCAATCATTTTCATATACCTGGCCTCCATTGATGATAGGTTACCGATTTTATCCATTTTAATCATCGTAAAGCTTTAATCAAGTGTAGAGACGTGTGTGGGATATTCTGAAAGGATATGTCTAGTTTTGCCAAGTTGCTATAAAATGCTATCCTTCTGTTCTCAATTAGTCTTGTCTCAATGGTCAGCTCTTTATTTTTCAGAAGGCAAAGGAAGTCTCCCTGATTAGGTTTCTATAGGCTTCTTGATCTTGGAACATGTGTGAGTGTTGCCCACTCTTTTGTTTCTTTCTAGGACAGTGGCTCTCATCCTTCCTAAGGCTGTGACCCTTTAATACAGTTCCACACGTTATGGTGACCCCCCAAACCATAAAACTATTTTCATAACTACTTCATAACTGTAATTTTGCTACTGTTATGAATCATAAAGTAAATATCTGTAGTCAAAAGATGTCCTGTATCCTGCCTGGCCTGAAGTTGGGACAAATCTCTCTCACCCTCATTCCTGCAGCCACTTATAAAGTAATCACTCAGAGGCTTAATATTAATTACAAACTCTATGGCCTGTGGCTAAGAATTATTGCTAGCTAGCTCTTTCATCTTAAATTAACCCATTTCTATTAATCTGTATGTTGCCATGTGGCTGTGGCATTACTGCTCTGCTGGCATGTTGCTCCTTGGGTGGCAGGCTGGCGTCTTTCTCTCTTCTTCTTTCTTCTCTCCATATATCTTCTTGGATTTCCAGTGTGCCTCTACAGTGCCTTGCCATAGGCCAGTGCAGCTTTATTTATCAACCAATCAGAGCAACACACGTTCACAGCATACAGAAAGACACCCCACAGCAAATATCTGATATGAGACCCTTGTGAAAGGGTCGTTCACCCCCAACAGGGTCATGACTCACAGAATGAGAACCACTGGTCGAGGGCTTTCAGAAGAAATGTTTGTGATTACTGTTGTCCTAAGCCCATTGATCCTTCTTGGCATTTGACACCTGCCTGAACATTCAAGATTGTAGCCACTTGGACTGCCACCGTCTTTTGAATGCAGACTCTGATCCAGTCTCAGCATCTTGCCTGACTCCACATTCTAGAAGTTTCCATTGGGTTGACATGCCAACCCTGGAAATATTACATGATTCATTTCCATTAGAAGATGTATAGCTGTAAAACATGAAGTTTCTATCTCATTTGGGGAGGAATTAGGATGTTCCACATTTTATAAGAAACAGTAATGTAGTTGGCGGTAGGAGGACAAAAAAATAAATGAAGGAAGATAGTCTGCTCACACCAAGTGTTACCTGCTAAAACTGAGACCTGAACACTCATGATGAACAATGCAACTCCAGTTTCTTCATGGGGAAAAGGAGATTTCAACTCTTGCAACACCCGGACCTTGCCCACCCTACAGAGCTTTGACTAGGCTTCCCAGGTACAGATTGGTGGGATCTTCCCTTTTGTGTCTATTTGGTATAAGAGAAACTGGTGAAGGGTAAGACTGACAAGAAATGAAAAGGTGTACAAGATGGGATGGTGGGTATGCCTTGGGAATAATCAGGAGTTAGCTGAGGTTATTATCTCAGAGTGAATGTTCTCCTGAAAATGAGAATGTGACTCCCAAAGGCTGTAATTGCCTAAAAGACAGAGATCCCTGTGTTACATATTTTAGAAAACTAAGCTCAGGTTTTGTAAGCAGAGACTACCAAACAGCAATACTAAAGTCTTGTTGAATAAAATAATCGGTGATGAATGGGATGGAGATGCAGCCTAGTTTATAGAATGCTTGCCTAGCATGCATTGTGCCCTGGGTTTGACTCTCAGTGCAGTATAAAAACAGGCATGTTGGTATATGCTTGCAATCTTATGAGGTGGTAGAAGGGGGATCAGAACTTCAAAGTAGTCCTTAGCTATGTAGTGAGTTCAAGGCCAACCTGGGTTACATGAGACTTTGTCTCAAAAGAAAGTGGGGAGGGGGCGTGGAAACAATGTATGAACAGACTAGTACCATTGCTATGAGCACTGTATTCCGATATCATCTTCCACAGATACATACCATGAGAAACAATCTTATTAAGATAGCATCAAGATTGTAAAAACATTTTTGGCAGAGCTAAATTTTCCACGCACACCAACAGGCTGAAAGCAGATTAGAGAAGTGCTCTGTCACAAATAAAAGCATTATGGTATAAAGAAAAAAAGTAGACTGTTCAGCAAGGTTCACACAGACATTTAAAAAGATTTATGCCATTGGTTGGCACGGTGTTTTGATACTTCCTGGTGACATTTTATGTAAAAACTGAACTTTAAGGGAATTTTATAATTCATTCTAAACTTAATTCTGTGCCTTTATTACTAACTGAGGAAATACGCAGTAAGTGATAAAATAGCTAGCTAACAGTTACTGCCCAGGGATTACAAGAACTCTATTGTATTACGCAGTGTTCTTTTGCATATTTCATTTACTCAGGAGGAAGATATTATAATTTGTAATTTCCATATAGCCAAGTTATTGTGTGCTCTCTAGTGATTACTCTCTGTATTTGTTTAGAATCTGTCAATTTCTGCACAATTTAATAAGAAATTTTGACTTCTCAAACTGCCGTCAAATCTCCGACGGCTGCATTTCAAATGAAAATTGAAAAGACCAGAGTTCTTTCTCAAGAATGAGCCCAGCGCTACTCTCCATTCATTCAGCCTCTCTCTGTTTCCCTTTCCTTCCTTGAAGTTCAACTATTTGATTTCAGCCTGTCACAACACAATTTTCCAGAGTATAATCTTAAATACTATTTTAATGCTGAAATGGTAAGTGTGGAAGATTCAGGTATGATGAGTTTACTGAATGCTGTAAATTGCATTTGCGAATTTATGTAGTGATTAAATGAGGCAACTTGCAAAGACTTGATGCGGTTTCCAGGACATTGAACATGCCAGCTGTAGAAGACAGTTTTCAAAAATTATTAAGTTGAAGAAATTCTATTTGGACTTGTTTGCACTTGACCGTGTTCTACTCAGCTCCCTCCCAGCCCCAGCAGCAGGGAGGTTCTAGTAACATGCTACTGCTTTCACATCCCTCCATTGAAGTCTGCTTTGTCTCATCAAGTGGCTCCTCAAATAGGGTTTGCAATTAGCTCCCATGCCATGTCATTCATAAAGGTCTGATTCCACCTTGTCAGCAAGTATTCACTGAGTGCTTCTTGGACCTGGGCTGGACATACTCTTTTCTGAAATACTCTCAGCTGCTGGTTTGTTGATTCACGGAAGGGGTTAGTTTTGAGCCTCTCTCTTTAGTCCAACCTAGACAACCCAGATTCAAGAGTTGATAAGTCTTTTGTACCTTTTACTTTTCTTACCCTATAGAGCTGTGATTGAGCAATTTTCATGTCATCAAAACTGTACCAAGGAACTAACATATGTAGTCAATCATAATGATTATAATAGAAATTTCAAAATGATCTGTGTGTTAACAGCATGGCCTTTATGAATGTATTTAAAGAGGCAATGTATCAGAGAGGTCAACTACAGTGAACTTTGGGGCTAGACACAAGCTTCTAGCCTGCCAGTTATTAGCCGATGTGAGAGCTATTTGTTTATCCTTTCTATGACACAATTTACTCATCTGAAAGTGGAAATAACAGAGAATGCCTCAAAGGGCTGTTGGAGGATTAAATGAGATAATCCGCGTTTTAAATTGAGCAAGGTGGCAAATCCAGGTGTCCTGGAATCTGAGATGGGTCATTAGACTGAAAGCTGGATCCTGGTCTGAGGTAACTCATACCCAAAGGCTCCCATTTCTGAAGAGATCTCCCTTTAGCCAGAGAGTTTTCACTGTTTTCTGATCACAGAGAGGTGCTGACCTCCAGAACATTAAATATGTAGAGCATTTCCAGTCACAGTCTCCCCCTTTCCTTAAACACTGGCCAGAGCACAGACAGTCCTCATTTACAGAATACCAATATTTCTTGGAAGAGGTGATGAGGGCTATCATTAAAACAAATGCGAGCTGGAGAAATGGCTTGGCAGTTAAGAACATTGGATGCTTCTCCAGAGGACCCAAATTCAACTCCTAGCACCCTCATGGTAGCTCACAACATGCTGTAACTCCAGTGCCAGGACATCTGCCCTTTTCTGGCATCTGGGCACCAGGCACACACTTGATACACAAACATACATACAACCAAAGCACCCAGACACATGAAAGTAAATATATTCTCTTTTAAATGAAAAATGTTATATGAGGTAAATTTTCCTTGAAATTCTGAAGTATGTTTTGGCTTCATGTTTTTGCATGGTTGATGGGCCAAGAGTGTTTTCTTCTGAATCAGCTGTCCTGCTTGGGTGGGACAGTGAGCTGTTCGTCACTGCTTTCTTCCTTCTGCTATGCCTTTCAGCTTGGGGGTGTTTTGCTATTGTGTTTGTTTATCTGTTTTCATTTTTTTAGTGGTGGGGAATAAAATCTGTGTTCTTGTACCTGCTTTTAAAAAAATATTTGTCTTGCTTTTGATTTCAGGTTGCCATGGTACAATATCAGTGTCTGAGTATTCTGGTCACAGTTACAGGCACAGAACACATTTCATAGGGTTGTGGTCATGACTGGAGGATGTCATTAAAAGTTAGACTAAGAATCTGGCATGTGACACCAGTTCTGTGAGAACAGGTTCACATGGCATCCACCTTTCTTTCCATCAACCCTTGCTGGAAAGTGGTCTGTTGCTAGAAGATGAACTATTTTCTTATGAGATGGTTCTTTTGGAGAGCACCAGTAAGACATGAGTGGCATATTTTTAGACTAGAAATGGCTTGTTAGCTTTAGTGTATGTCTCCTAGCATAGTTTAATGGGTCAGAAAATAAAGCAAAAATATTTCTATCCTAAAAAAAATCTGGACTAGAGTTCTAATCCTGTTTCTCTTCCACTTTATCTTTCTGATCACAGTCCAGTGAGATTGCTCAATCTCCCGTTTCTTCACTCATAAGTGAAGGAGAATTGGTACCTGTCTCAAAGGATTGTTTTCAAGATTCAAGATGTTAATGCATAATGAGAGCTCAGTTCAGTCATTTAGCAAATGTGATCTGAGTACTGGCCTTCTACCATATGCTAAGTCACCTCAGCCGAGAAAGGGGAGAGAGAGAGACAGAGAGAGAGAGAGAGAGAGAGAGAGAGAGAGAGAGAGAGAGAGAGAAACAGACAGACAGACAGACAGACAGACAGACAGACACACACACACACACACACACACACACACACACACACTCACACACAGAGAGACAGAGAAACAGAGAGATAGAAAGGAGGGAAGGAAGGAGAGAGGGAGGGAGGGACGGAGGGAAGGAAGGAAGGAAGGAAGGAAGGAAGGAAGGAAGGAAGGAAGGAAGGAAGGAAAGGGGATTAGCGTGAGAAAATTCTACTCTGGGAGGAAGAACAGAAGCAAATCACATAAACAAGTATAACGTACAGCATTAAGTTATAAGTTCTAGGAAAAAGAAAGAAAACAGAGCAAAGGGGGGGAATGAAGTTTATAGAAAAGAGCTGAAGTTTAGATAGGGCCGATTGGAATGAAGTCTTGAACAGGGTGGTGCCTGGCATAGGTAAATATTTGGTGAGATTTAGGCACTCTGTTAGCTTGTGTTTTTACCCTATTTCTCTGGAGTTGGAAGAATGCTGATTTGCAATGATGATTTGGACTTGCCACACTTGCCACACTTGAAGCTTGTAATGGGATTTAATCATTACTCATGTTTTTCATTGTGTCACTGATTGCCACAATTTCTTTTTCTGTCTTGCTCCTTATGCAAATCTGAGCACATCTGAAGTTTCTTTTCTATAAATGCATATCATTAATGCTTGGGTGACCATGCTATCAAAGGACCCACAAAACACTCACCTTTGCCTCTTTCCTATAGACTCATTCTCCATAAAGGGGTTCCTTTGTTTCCCAGGATTGTTTCTCATCAGCTGTTAAATGACATAAAAAGGTGTCATGTTCCAAGTGGTGTGTGGGGACTCACTTGCTCAAATATGGTTAGTACTGCTAGTGTGATTGTGTGGCATGCTACAGGGTGAGGATTTTAGACTGAATAGAAGTTGACACTGCAAATAACAAATCCTGGAGAGAAATATTCGGTGTCCTAAAGGAACTTCCAGAGAAATATTCGGTGTCCTAAAGGAACTTCCGGAGGCATCACCATCCCTGACTTCAAACTCTCTTATAGCGATATAGTAATAAAAGTGGTTTGGTATTGGCATAAAAACCGACAGGAGGATCAATGAAATTGAATTGAAGACCCTGACATTAATACACACACCTATGAACAAATTTTTGACAAAATTGTACAACGGAAAAAAGAAAACATCTTCAAAAAATGGTGCTAGCATAAACGGATGTCAACATGTAGAAGAATACAAATAGATCCATATCTATCATCATGCACAAAGCTCAAGTCCAAATGAATCAAAGACCTCAACATAAACCCAGTTACACTGAACTTGACAGAAGATAAAATGGGAAGGAGCCTTGAATGCATTGGCACAGAAGACTACTTCCTGAATATAACACCAGTAGCACAGACACTGAGAGCAACAATTAATAAATGGGACCTCCTGAAACTGAAAATCTTCTATAAGGCAAAGGACACAGTAAAGAAGACAAAATGGCAGCCTACAGAATGGGAAAGATCTTCAGCAACCCCACATCTGTCAGAGGTCTGCTCTTCAAAATATATATAGAACTCAAGAAACTAGACATCAAAATACCAAATAATCCAATTAAAAAAATGGGGTACAGACCTAAACATAGAATTCTCAACAGACGAATCTCAAATGGCAGAAAGACATTTAAGGAATTGCTCAACATCCTTAGCCCTCAGGTAAATGCAAATCACAACAACTCTGAAATACTATCTTACACCTGTCAGAATAGCTAAGACCAAAAACTGATGACAGTTTATGTTGGAGAAGATGTAGAGGAAAGGAAACACTCCTCCACTGCTGCTGGGGGTGCAAACTTGTACAGCCACTTTGGAAAGCAGTATGGCAGCTTCTCAGAAAATTGGGAATCAATCTATCTCAAGACCCAGCAATGCCACTCTTGGGTATATAGCCAAAAGATGCTCAATCATACCACAAGGACACTTGTTCAACTATGTTCATAGCAGCATTATTTGTAATAACCAGAACCTGGAGACAACCTAGATGCCCCTCAATCAAAGAATGTGGTACATTTACACAATGGAGTATTACTCAGCTGTGAAAAACAATAACATCATGAAATTTGCAAGCAAATAGATGGAGCTACAAAATCATATACATATATATAATATATATATATATTATATATATATTTAAGAAAAGGGATATATTTGACTAGTGTATATGAGAAGGACTGGGTAGTTCAACAAGGCCATATGCATGCTAGAGAAGCTGAAAATCCAGTAAATGCCTAGTCCACCACCCTGGATGCCTCAACAGTTCCTGAAAGCCTGGAAGATTCCTGGACAGTCGCTGGCTTTAAGTTCCCATTGGAAGACCAAAGAAGCTGGGTTCCGCTGTCAATAAAGGATGGTGGTGGCGGCAGTGACATCAGAACAGACAAGCTTACCAAGCAAAGATGGGAAAGTAAGTGAGGGCTGACTTTCCTTTGGACCTCATTATGCCTGAGCTGTTGCAGGGTGGAAGACACCACCCATTCTGGTAGAGCATCTTCCCTCAGTTAATCATTCCTGGAAATGCCCTCACAATGGGTTCAGAGGGTGTCTCTTAGCTGATTCCAGATCCAATCAATATTAACCACCATAGCTTAGTAGGCTAAGAGGTAAGAGGGCAGTCTCTCCCATCTCATCCAGACAAGCAGAATCCTACGAGTTCTAAGAAAAAAAAAAAAGGTTTGATCTTGAAGTTGAATAAAGTAGAAAAGATGAAATTTTAGATATTGGTTTACTGATTTGTTTAGCGGTTTATGGAAAGCACTGCCTGGACTGCCTACTTGCCAAGCACAACTTCACTTGCTCCCTGGGACAGACTGACCTGGAGGAAGAGCTGAAACAACGGGCTCTTGCCCTTAACAACCTGCTCACTGCCCGGAAAGCGTCTGTAAAGTCTTGCTTGCTTGCCCTTGTGCTTTCAGATTACAAAATGAGAATGAAAACTGGACCTGGGATGTAGGCCTTGCAGGAACTGTCCTGGTTTCAGTCACCCCCATCCCAATCTCCTCCCCTCCACGCTCAATGCCGCTGCCTAGACCAGAAAGACTCCAACAACCTGACCATTTGATCTCAATGTTTGCACCTCCACGCTTCGTAGGCTTTAAATAATGCTGCTTTCAAGGTTATTCAGTTAACTGTTTATTAAACACACAGTTACTGGGGACAGAACCAAGCTGTGTGGCCTTGGAGAGAAAGCCACCCAGCTTGTTCAGGCCTCATTAGGGCTTACAAGAGTACTGAGAACTCATAGCTCAATGTAGCTTGGCATTCTCTGACATAGGATTGTGAGTTCAAAGATTTGATGACACCTAGAACTGGTTCTCATAGGGCTTCTTGTACCATATGAGAATCACTGTAAATAGGTAGATGGAAAGAAAGACCATACAGTGGGTAGCTCAGGCTTAATGAGATGAATGACTCCAAAATAGACACCTGGCTCCTAATCCATGAACAGCCTCTTCCCTGCCATAGCATAAGAATGGGAAAGATGGCGAGTGTAGACGGATGTTGAGGACTGACTAGCTCCTTTTATAACCTTCAAAAACACAACTGGGGCTGGAGAGAGTTTAATTGGTAAAGTGCTTGAAAAGCAAGCAAGAGAATGTGAATTTGATTCTCAGAGACCACACAAAAACATGGATGTGATGGTCTACGCTTGTTGAGGAGGAGACAGATTGGTCCCCAAGGTTCCCTGGCCACCAAGCTAGCCTAGTAGCTCAGTTCCAGGCCATGAAATCCTGTCTAAAATTCAAGGTGGACAGTTCCTGAGAAACAACATCTGGAATTGTCCTCTTGCCTCTATTTGCCTATGTGTGTGTGCACATGGGTACACACACACACACACACACACACACACACACACACCAATTATTATTTATTATTAACAAACTTTAAAAAAAACTAATACGTTTTATATCTATGCAGACTATAAATGATGATCATAACTTCTTAATTCAAGAGTAAATGTGACTTTTTTAGGCCTTTGAGTATAAATATCAATATGCAACATAAATGCATGTATACATTTGTTTCTCACACGAAAGGGACTACATGATACTCTACCCCTTATTCTCCATAGTGATGTCTCACTAATGTAGCTAACTTTAATAAAGCAAAGTCGATCTTTATTAATAGCTGCCGTTTCACAATAGATTTCTATTGTTATTTATTTAAACATCTTCTCTATTTTCAACAATGCTTCAGTTAGCATTCAATATACATGCCTTCTATACACATTATTATTTCGATACTATTTCTTTTGGCTTAATGTCTGTAGGTACAACAAAACTGAAGTATCAAAATTGGATGTCACTTTAAAATATTTTTACTCCTTTACTTGTCTTTTAAATTTTCCTGGTAAAACTTTAAGTAAAAATGATGAAATTTAACCCTAACAGACAAACATTAGTTTAATAGTCTCATTATTGTGTGTATGTGGGTGTACATATGTGTTCATGTATGAGCCAATGTGTGTGAGCCTGTTTTTTGTTTCGTTTTTGTTTGTTTGGTGGTGTGGTTGGCTGCTTCATGCTCCAGGACAGCTCCCAAACTTCACTGCAATTGATGACATAGTCTATCATGCCTAGGTTTATGTGGGTTCTGGGGATTAAAGTCAGGTCCTCACACTTGCAAAGCAAGCCCTTTGCCCACTGAACCATATCTCCAGTCTACATCTCATCCAACAGGTTCATAGTCTCAGCAGTGGGCCTTGTGCCCTGTGATTCATTTTATACTGTTTCTCTGCCAATGGTTAAGTCACACTTTAGCCTTGGTCAATTGGGTAGAAGCTATAAAAAATTGTGGCTAATTTACATTTTTATATTAAAATTTTATTTTTTATTTGTTTCCTGGATAATGATATTTCTTTTACTCTGAAATTTCAAATCATGCTCTTTGTGAGGCTTCTTACCTTCCTACAGGGAATTCGTAGTTTTACTATTAAGAATGACTTCTGAATTCAAGCAAGGCCTGCAGACAAAGAACTTGGGAAGCTGAGACTGGAGGATCACTTGAGTTCAGGAGTCTGAGGCACACCTGGACAATATGGAGTAAGCCTTTCCAAAATGAAGGAGAGACATGAATTAATTTTGTTTATTAATTTTTGTGCTGGTTGGTTTTTGCAGTTGACACAAGCTAGAGTCATCTGGGGAGAGGGGACCTCAACCGAAGAATTGTCTCCATCAGACTGGCCTATGGACAAGTCTTGGGGGACATTTTCCTAATTGTTAATAGATTCAAGGGGGCTCGGCCCACTGTGGATGGTGCCACCCCTGGGCACCTTGGTCCTGGCTGTATAAGAAAGCAAGCCGAGTGAGCCTTGGAGATCAAGGCAGTAAGCAGCTTTCCTCCACGGCTGCTGCCTCTGCTCCTTGAGTTCTTTCCCTGACTTCCCCAATGATGGGCTGTGATCAGAAAGCATAAGCCAAATAAACCCTCTCCTCCCCAAGTCACTTTTGGTCACGGTGTTTATCACAGCAGTAGAAATCAAACCAGAACAGAACTGGTATCGGAGAGTGGGATGTTGGCTTCGATGGGCCTCTCTGTGTTGGTTTGGAGGACGGTTGTGAAAGTGTTCAGAACTTGGGCTGGAAAGGCTGTTCAGTACTCCAAGCTTAATGGGCTTGAAGAGACTGAGGAAAGACATTCAGGCAAAGGTGGCCTGGCTTGTGGAGTTTCAGAGGGAAGTCCCTCAAAGACTGTATCAGGGCTGATTGTGTGATATTTTTGATGAAGACTCTTTGGAAGTAAACGCTTCCATGCTTCTTTGGGACAATAGATGCTGCTGAACAGGGACCAGCACCGAGCCCAGTGTAAACCCCCTCCTCCCAGTTTGCTTCATGTCAGATATTCGAATAGAGTAACAAGGAAAGTCACTAATACAAGGGCAACCTCCAGGAGACTGAGCCTGGGAGGGTCACATATTCTCATGAGAGATTTTTGATTTATGGCACCAGCACATCCAGTCTTGTTTACTGTCAAAGTCAATGCCCCTATAATAGTATTTTATTGTGTCAATAACTGTACACACATGCACATCATGTGCCATGCACACACATCATGTGCACATATGAGTACCTCCCCCCGCCCCCCACGCTCCTTGGTTTTGCTTTTACGGCAAGGGTCCCTTGCCATTTCGCATTTTGCCATTCTGTCCACCTGGTCCCTTCTCCACAGTTCTGCAATTTTTAGTAGATACAAAGATATTCTTTCTCCTAATGTGGTTAGCCTAGTGAACCCCACTCATTAGGTACAAAATCATACCCGACTTGGCAGATACGAACAATCTTATCCTATGAATAAATGCTTCTTAAGTTCATTATGATACAAGTTGTCATCACAATTCTTATTAAATGTTCATAAAATGTCTTCATTTCAGCTCATGGGAATGAACTGCATAGGACTATTAGGGCTGAAGCGGGTGCATCTAAGTGAACTCGGGCCATTTACACATTAAGGTTGCCTGTTTCCAATGGGTCCAGTTGATAAGTGGTGCACATACTTGCATTCACCCCATCATTACTTTGAAAAGACTGGACCAATTCATTCAAGTTGTGTTAAGTATTAGCTTATTTGTGAGTGACAGGACAAAACAAGATCTGTTCTCACATTTACTCCATTCAAGATGCCTCTTTCAGACTCTGGAATTTATGAGAACGCAAAGAGGACAACATGCAAAACTTTTATTTTCAATCCCCCTTTTTTTTCTAAAATGAAAGTTTTATTATGTGGAAGAGACATTTAGAAATGTCAGCTAGCTGAGTGTTAGGGAAATTGTAACTTAAATGGACCCCTTGCCAATATAAATGTTCATCTGGGCTTCAGTGACTCGTTTTTAAATAGCTTCAATATCACAAGAGTTAGTGTCATTCCCAGAACACACCCCATGCCACCTGCTGCTCAGTAACATGGAGAAACTTTTAATAAAGATAGCTTTATATGTTTAAACTTGGACACATCTCCACTCTCGAATCACACAAGACCAACAGATGAAATCACTAAGACATATCTGAGCTAGAAAGAAAGAAAGAAAGAAAGAAAGAAAGAAAGAAAGAAAGAAAGAAAGAAAGAAAGAAAGGAAGGAAGGAAGGAAGGAAGGAAGGAAGGAAGAAAGGAAAGAAGGAAGGAAGGAAGGAAGGAAGGAAGGAAGGAAGGAAGGAAGGAAGGAAGGAAGGAAGGAAAGAAAAAGAGAGAAATGCTTGTGCAGACCAGCAATGGTATGAAGGAAAAATGGTGGTTCCAGGCGGGGAGCTGGAAAGCACCCCTGTAGCCCAGACAGTAGCGCAGAAGTGCTTCCTTTGATGAATACCATAGAACAGCCATTTTCAAAGTGTGCCACAATGTGCTGGGCTCTGGAGTTGAATGCAGAAGCCTGATTCTGTGGTGGCAAGCATTTGAGAAGAGCTGAGGTGAGGAGCTTAAGGTAAGCTTTCTCCAACTATAAAAATCTGAGTTTCTGACAGAGCCACCATCTTTCAGTAATTCACCAAAGTGGTAAACACGAAGGGAAAGAGGAGAGGCCATGGATACATGTGCCAAGGCCTTTTAGGAAAGGTGGAGTTGGTCCTTTGACCACATATATGCAGTGAAGGGTGGGTGACACTGTGGATGTGGATACCAAGGCAGTGGGTGCTATTTAAGAAGGAAAACCCCATCAACGGTACTGTGGCAAGGCTGGAAGAGTCTGTAGAGACAAGACTGCAGGGCTGTGGACTGAGCACTTCCCCACATTTCTAGATGTGACCTGCTGAGTTTACTTCGAGTTCTTGCCACTGGTGTATGAGCGGTCCCTGCTCCAGCTTTGTCTGTATGTGGTAGTTTTTTTTTTAATGCATTTATTCTTTTTATAGTATCATACACATATGGATAAATGTACTTTTATCATATTCTCTCCATTATGCTCTCATCCCCTCCCCCTCCCACCAATCCCCATCTTCTTTCCCAACAAGTCCCTCTCCCATTTTCATGTCTTAAAATAAAAAAAAAAAATCTGTGTGACCTACTGAATTTAACCATAGTTACCTGCATGAGCACGGAGAGGGGGGTTACTTGAGCAAAGACAACGTGCCAGTGCCTACACCACTGAGGAATGTGACTGCCCCTCCCCCAGTGGCCATTAATTCTGTTCTGCCAGAGACACTGCTACTTGTGTACAGGAAAACATGCACAGACAATTTTCATGGCAACATCTATGAAACTGCGCAAAACTGAGAAAGGTCTACCAATGGAATAGATGCACAAGCGCACAAGTCATGATACCTAGTCTTTGAAATTTATGCACTAGTGAAAACAAATAAATGAATTAAAGACATCTGTAACAACATACACGCATTACTGAATAAAAGAAACAAATCACAGCATAGCACATAAGCAACACTAAGCAGGATTTTTGAAGACCCACATAAGTAGGATCCATGAACAAGGTTTACATTGAAATACAATGACATTCAAAAATATGCTTAGGAATTTATAACACCAAAATCAGAATGATGGCTATCTCTGAAATTCAAGGAAGAGAGATGGAATAAGGGAGATGTAGGGAGTTTGATTTTATGAGGCAATATACATAAATCTGAAGCAAACGCAGCAAAAATATCAATATCTTTAGAAGCCAGGTAGGCAACACCTGTACATTTGATAGATCATGTTGGATTATTCGTAGGCTTATTTAAGCATTTAAAATAGAAGTGCTATCCAGTGCCACCCAAATGGTCCTAGCTAAAGTAAATGGGTCACAAAATGAAACCCAAACTCACGAATCTAGGAAAGGCGGTGTTAGAGAGGAGGGCGTTTGTCAGGGGTGGGAGCGAGATGAGATCATGAGAGGATGGAGTCGTTAGGACACATTATACATTCACATGAGATTGACAAAGAATGAAATTAATTGATAAAAATAAAGTATATTAAAAACAAAGGTGCTAATATTTGAGAATATTAATGCCACCTCATGGAGGATGATTGCAGAATACCAATGAAAATCTTTCAAATGGTATAGATGGCTTAATTTCAATATTATGTTCTAAATATAAATGCAAACATGATGAAATTATAATTGAACATAATGAGATAATGGGCAACTTAATAACACCTTTGCCTTCCAAATGCTCTGTAATATAAACATACTGCTTTAATAATCAGAAAGAGTACTTTAAAACTTTTCACCTCTAACCCAAGTCTTAATTCTGAAAAGACTTGTATTATGAGTGTCCCAATTACAGAAGGCTAGGGAGTTTCCAGGTCTGCTGAGTTATGGCTAGAATATTTCATTATTGTTTGCGCATTGCATGACTATGATAATAGCCGCTTTCAAATAACTACATTTTGTTTGAATTTCCTAGAAAAGAGGCCCCGAGGAAAAGCTTCTAAACTGAGTGGGGGGGGGGGAGCAATTTCAAGCTGAAAAGTTAGGCATGGAAGGTTGGAAACTAAACGAAAATGGTGCATTGTAAGGTTGGGCATGACTCTAAGAGAAAATGGAAGCCTGTGAGTGGTTTCTGGACAAACTGTATGGAGCAGCCATGCAGGGGATAACTGTCCTTCTTGAGAAGGATTTGTTAATGCAACCTATATGTCATTGATGAAAGTTATGGGGTTACTCCTTAAACATTTCCAAGTTCTGTCACCTGAAACACTCCCTTACGTCATATGGAAGTAAAGCTTTGATCTGCCAGGTACATGGGCTCTGAATGCCAACGTGGTTTGTGGTTGTTACCATGGAGCTGACAATGACCTTGTGGGAGGCCATGAGAGTTGGAAGTCTTTGGAGATGAAGTAATAACAGTATCTGTATCTACCCAGAAAACATAAGTTGGTGCTGAGAAAACAGGAAGAAATCCATGAATAACCCCACTATGACCAATCTCTCTGTACTCGGGATATAGCGGAACTCTCAAGATATTCAACTTGTATCTGCCAAGGTGTCTAAGGTTTCAAGGTGTTCTCCAATCACCATATAAAAGAAGACAATGAATATTTGGAGTCAAGTTTCAGGATAGTAATGAAAACTCATCATTTGAATATGACCCTGGCTCTCCAGAGATGGAGGTAGGAGGATCAGAAGTTCAAGGCTATCCTTGGCTACATTACAAGTTTGAGGCCAGCCATGTGTTATGCATTAAATATAAGCAAAATGTAGAAACCACAATTCATTCTTTGGAGGGGAGTTTTGGGAATAATTCACTGGACTTGTAGAATCTTTAGCCATGTAACATGTCTCTAAATATTGGTGGGGGGTCACCTACTGGCTCTGGCTTGATGCAGTTTGCTGATATTCTTATAAACCAATTACAACTGGCATGATGCCATCAAACACTGTGGCAAATCCAGATGTCGAGATGATCAATGTTTCTCTGAACTGCGTTGTTAAAAGAAGCCTGGAGTTGTCCCAGTCCCAGATGCATGATATCTCTACTCTAACACCCATTCCTAGCTTCTGACTTCAGTATCAATACTGCCAAGACACTCTGGCATTTCTATCTTGTTTATGTCTTCCTGTCTAGTTGGTGGTGCCTATAAGATGGGTATGAATGCAGTCATGCCAAAGGTGGCCAAGATAATTGCAATGGATAAATGGTCAGGGACTCAGGAATGGATGGTACATGAAGGTGGGAATCTGAGGCACCTACTCTGGGCTAAGAATCACACAGCAATTTGTCTCATATTCAGTCCTGTTAACCATGTAAAGGTGCATAACATACATGCATACTTAATTGTGTATATGCATGCCTAATATTTGTGCTTATATAATATATACATCACTATATTATATTTATTATTCCAAAACTTCACAGCAAAGAAGTCAATTTCTAACACAGAACAAATCTAGTAACGGTCATTGTATGTTGGTTGAGCTGTCATCAGAAGAACTAAGCAAAACTTCCTTTTATTTATTACTATGATGTATCATTTGGACATGTCATCTACAAATGACACTAAACTTTGACATAACAAATGAACTACATTCAACAGAGATGTGCTGTGGCCCAGGCTTGAGCCAATGTCATCAACATGGCTTCATGAAATGATTCCAACAACTCTTTGTAGCTCAGGTAGTACTCTCACCTTACTGGTCGTCACAAGGAATCAGCACTTAAAACATACATTCTCAGAATCTCTAGTAAGCATTTTGCTTTCCTACAAACTTAAAACAGTTGTACCACAAACCTCAGAATAAAGGAGAAATAACTTCTAGTGAACGGAAAGTTGTACACAGTCTGGCTAAGTAGAAGGAAAAAATAAAAATAGGGTTCTCATGAAAACATGAACAATTTTTTTTGCTTTGAATTATTCAATTTAGAGATTTGGAAGTGTTCAGATTTTACTTCTCATATAGTCAGTGTTTAGACTTCTGTTTTCAAGGATATTCAAGTATAAATAGAAATACGATGGCTGTATTTATTCAGCGGTACCCTACTCTATCTGCTGTTGGTATACTGGAGAAAACAAATGATGTTCCTTATTGTGCTTTAAAGGTTCTGCTTTCTCTGGAAAAGCTTTGTATTTAAATAAGTCATAAACCAACAAATAAAAACTACCTCATGTAAGCCAGGCATGGTGGCACACACCTATAATCTCAGCATGCAGAAAGCTGAGGCAAAAGGATTTCAAGATTGAAAGCAATTTGAACTGCAAAGTAAGAACCTGTGTTATCAATCTATTTTTTAAAGGCATCCATAATTAAAAGAGTGCAAAAATTTATATATGTGGATTTTAAATGTCAACAGGACCAAAAGGGAATTAAAGTGGAGTCACTGGAGACTGGATTAAAGGAGAAATGACTGCTCTCTCCAGTCCATTCCCCAGGGGTCTAACTCTCTTTACCTTCTTACCCTCCCTGGGTGATGGAAGCCACAATGACAGGCAAGGAAGGGCGTTCTCTTCCTGTGAGATCTCAGGGGTGGGGCACCACAGAAACAGGCTGGTTTTCTCTTATATGGATACTCAAGACCTACTTGTGATGGCAAGTCATAAGATGTATCGATATGGTTAGTAAATTGGGGTGCCTGTAGAAACAAAGCCATCTTTCTTCCAAAGTATCAGGCAATCCTAGAAAAGGAAAAATGGTTGAAATCCAGAAGGCCAGGAACAATATGAAAATAGACAATACTGTTTGTATGTGTATGTGTGCACATGTTCATGTGTATCTGTACACAAACGCACTTGTGTGGAAGTCAGGAGACAATCTTTGGAATTATCCTCAGGAAGTTCGCCTTCTTTAAGGCAGGGTTTCTCACTGAACTGAAGTTCACCAGCAAGCCTAGAGTCCTTGGTTTGTGAGCCCTGGGGATCCACATGTCTCCACCTCCACAGACCTGGGATAACAAGTGTGTATCATTACTACAGGTAATTTTACCTGGGTTCTAAATATGTAATTGGGTCATCATGATCGTAAGACAAGCACTTTACCCACTGAGTCATTCCCAGAGCTCCACTGCACTGTTTTCCCCAGATCTGAGGCGGTCCTAGGCCGTGTAAGGAAACTGGCTAAGCATAAACGTATGAATGAGGAAGTGGGCACTGATCTCTGTTTCTAGTTCCTGCTTGCAATCCTGCCTGAATTTCCCTTAATGACGATCTGTGACCTGGGAGTGTAAGTCAAACAAATCATTTTTTTTTTTTGTTGTTTTGCTTAAGTTTGCTTTTTAGTTAGTGTTTTATCAAAGCAACAAAAATGAAACCAGACTAGACACACATTGTTTGAGTAAAATACTATAATGATGAGGTGACTTTGAGATCTATGGTTCTAACCAACTTAACAGTAGATGCTATAATGAAATGTAAAAATAAAACAAAGACTTCAGAAGAAAATGACCCTAATAAAGCCCCAAACATATATTCAATAACCTTTGACACATAAACACAAACACCACCATAGAATTTATGTTTACTTTATTAACAATGTGGCTTACCATGTTTTCAAGTAAAAAGGGTTTTTTTTGTCATTTAGAATAAAAATTAAAATATAACTCTGATATATATTTTCATTTATGTACATGGAAACATATATACAGAATACAATCTTACAACAAACTGAGAGAGCATGCCCTTTATCCTTTAAATTTCAAAAGTAAAAACACTGATATTTTTCTCTTTTATGCACCAAAACATACCAAAATATGAACCAAATTTCAAAACAAACTTTTCAAAGTGGAGCGTGAAAGATAAAGGGCTCCGGCCATTAGTGACTGCTTACACAGATCGTGTTTGCTTGCATTCTGAATGACAGGTATGATGTTTTACCTTTTCTATTATTAAAAAAAAAACCCTTCCCATCAGTTTTCATCATAAATCAATTTTTAGCAAAATATTGTTCTAGACTTTTCCTTCTTCTGTGTTCCTCTTTGCCCTTCCCAAAGCGCTGTTCTACCTTGGTTCTGTGACATGACCCGCACCCTCACTGGTGCTGAGTCCTAGCCATTGAAAGAAAACGGAACAAGGAAGTCTACAGTTCAGAAAACTGAATCATTATTTATCATTTAAACCACAAAGGCTTTTTAAAACTAAAACCCAAGGAGACGAGGCAGGACAGCAATTACGACTTTTCAGTAAATTAAATGGGTCACAAATACAATTTCATTTTGTAATAGCATGTTTTGGATACCTCTAAACCACCCTAGTATTAAAAGCTATGAGAATTAAGCAACTTAAAAAGTTAACCCAGTTAAAGAGAGTAATTTCCAGAAAATTTGTGAGCAGAAAGGAATTGTAAGAGAATCACTAGATTGTATGGTTGCCATTTCAGCTTCTCCTTGCTACTTAATTATTGCACCAAAGAGACACAGCAGCAGATGTCCCCAGAGACTTCTTCCACAAACACTACAGATATCTTAATTTACATTTTCTCCTTCCAAATAATTGCACACTCAATCACAGCTCTCCAAAGACAGAATAGAGAGTGACTGGAACCTAAATTCACTATCCTAACCCAAAAGCAGCAATGTCAAACCACAACAAAGATCCTACTACTGTTTTGTTCTATTTCTATATACAGAAATAAATATAAATGGGTGTTATATAAAATAAGTATGAAAACCCCGAGTGCTTCCAAATTTAAGGGACAACTTTCAGGAGGAATGTTTGGTGTAAGATAGAAGACAAACCCAGTATCTGTCTCATAGACCCCTCAAAGTTCTGAGACAGATTAGGAGGGGCCTATCTTCAAAAGGCTGATCAAAAGGAACCATGTAAAGATGGCAGTAAAGGTCAGATGTGGCAGTGTTAGCGTGTGGATCATTTTAATTTATTGAAAACCAAATCAAAGCAAACACAGGAAATGATTTTTCCAATATGATCAAATAAGGTCTAGGGACTTAAATAGAGCTCAAATACTGTCTGTGAGTCAAATTGATCAAAGGCATCTAATTTGAAAAGTGACAGACCAGTTCTGTGAGCTCTAGGTTAGATGCTGTGTTGAAGGACACCATTGATGATTCGCAAAGATATGCAATGCCAGTGTACTCGGCTTTGATCGGGGTATGTTTTATTTTGTGAACAGGATATTTTTTTACAATACAGCACAAATGCAGCCAGGAAGTTAAGGGCTAAAATAAACTTGCTAAACTTTGGAGTGGAAATAAATGATGGACTGTCATTATTTAAGTTGAGGTGACATTTCTGTTCCTCGATTGCATGGCACAGACTGTAGGGCGTCTGCTTGGCTGGTTATAGGAGGCAATGAATGGTGTGATGTACCCAAGGTGTGGGGACATGAAGGAGAGGACTCTGGTCCCAGAAGATAATCAGAGAGATAATGAAATGATACCATCCAGGAAGGAATACGCGGGAGGGCATCGTTTGACCGTATTTAGAGTAGAATGTTTTTGGTGTACAGGCTGTGGTGGTATTTGGAGTATGTGTGTAAGATCCATTTCTTTTTCTGCCATAGTAATGGGGATAAAGAACAAATTGTTACTTGGGAATCAGCCCCGTGTTTAAGACAGAAGCAGGGGAGAGGTGAGTCTGGAGAGAAACAAAACCCACTTTACAATCTGTTAACAAAATTGTTGTCCGCATGATGAGCATACCATCCTGGACCAAAGCTCTGGAGGATGCTGGCATCTCCCAGAGGAACACCATCCCCTTCAATCCTCTCGTAATTCTCAAGTCTACTGGAGGGCTGGGCTGACTGCCACTGACAGCCACTATGAGGAGGGTGGACCCTGGCGGGGCACTCTTCTGGTATGATTACTGCCATCTCTTCCTTGCCAAAGCTGGAGACTAAGAGTGAGGCTGAAGGGAATGATATCGTGCAGAGAGGCATTGACATTAAACTGCACGGCTGAAGGATGAGGACAGGCTGGGACTTGTGGTTCCATAAGATGAAGGGTTTCTGACCAATAGCGGCCATATCCTGACTGGGTTTTCTGTTAATATTCTTCTGGCTCTTTCTGTGGTCTCAGTAGACCTCTAGAAAAATCTCCATGTTCTGAAGCAACACCTGCTCCTCAGTGTCATTACCAGAAATGACATGAGAAAGTGACATTTGCTCTCAAAGCATATCGTGTGCTGCTAATGCCACAGCTGCATCCAGGTTTCAGATGCAAAAGAAAGAGCTCATCTTGAGAAGGGCACATTAAAGGACCAAGGAGTCAGCACAGGAGAAATGCCACGCCATCTTGAAATAGATACCCTTTCCAACCAATAGATTGAGTATTTATGGCCAAAAGCATATGGCTGAGAAGGCTGGCCAACTAAGGAAGGTTCAACATGTAGCACAAAAGAGAGAAATTCAACTACAAGGCAACCATGCAGGCTTGAGCATGGGACACCTCCATCCTTATAGCACCACAAAGGACACAATTTGACCATCAGTTGTCCCTAGGTACACCCATTCATCAAAGGTCTGTAGCTTGACAATAGAAAAGCAGCTTTAGGGAAGAGTCCCAACCACAAATAATTTGATTTCTGCTTCCATCAGCACCCATTGCACAATGCTGAGAGGGGTTAGCATAAGCAACCCCAGTGCTCCAGTCTGACAGATCACCACGCCTTAAAATATCACTAAAATACAAGCAGCATGTCACACTATGTTCTGGGGCAGTTGAGACTCTAGTCAGAGAAAACACCAACATAATTATGACAAAATATGAAAAACCAGAAAGCAAAACAATAAAATCCATATAGGTGGGAAGTTAGGCTTCCAAAATCAACATTTACTCCTAAACAGAGTAAAAGTTTGGTTTCCTTGCATGGTTTTAAAAAGACAAGGCAGGGAGGTGACCTCTATGTCATAATGTACCTCAGTCCCTTGGGGTTTGGAAGTACATGTTGAACCACTTGTGAGAAAACACAGAGGAAGTACTGGGCAGAAAAGACTGGGCAAACTTTATAATCACTGATTATTCTATAGATGACTTAGTGAAATTTCATGAGCAACCTCAAAGAGAGTGAAATGCGGGAACTGGCAAGTTAAATTCTGTGGCCCCACTTTTTCCCATTTTGGTCCACCTGGACTCCTCTCTAGCAAGCACAAGAAGGTTGGGGGGAGATGGTCTACTCAGTGCTTGACTACTAAGTGACCTGCCTTTTCCTTCAGTGGGAGCTTGAGTCCAGAGTGGTGGGAGTTCCCCAAAGACATGCAGCTGGTCATCAGCAAAGGCAGGATGGGAACAGACAGAGTCCAGACCCAGTGTTCTCTCGGCTATACCATGCTAGGCATTGCTACTTCCTCGTGCTGGCTTCCCGTGTGGCAAGCCAGATGAGCAGAAGGGAGGTGCAGAGGGGCTTGTGTGCAGCGACCAGCTGTGTTACCATTCCTAAGGAGATACATCTAGCTCACAAAATGCTTCCTCAAATCTCTTCCCACGCTGGCCCTCTGAAAGCTTTGTCTTCAATACAGAATTTGGTATTTCCTTAAGCTAGCCTCCTCCTGACGGGTCACAGTAATCTTGGAACAGTGAAACTATGGTTCTGCAGGAGACTATGGACAGTGCTTGCCACTGCCAATGTTCTGGGCTCTGCTAACACAGTAGCTGTCTGCTGTAAGCAGCCAAACTTGTGAAAGGCACTCTGACATAGAGGACGGAGTTTAGCACATCGTGTTATACCAGCATCCTGAAACAGAGCTGGCAGTTGTGTTGGAGAAGGAGTTGTCCGTGAGATCGAATGGGACAGCAGGTGACTCTAAACCACAGTAGTTTGCATGTGTGGGCCAGATAGAGCTGTGAAAGAGCCTGAGAGCGAGTCAGGCAGAAACTGCCGGCAAGTCAGGGACTCTGCGTGGAGGGACTCAGTCCAACTCAGTTTTCCAAGAACCTGGACCTCAGTGTAAGGAAACCTGGCCTACAGGAAGCTGCCTAGCTTGGGTGGGAGAGAAATGAAACTCGGAGATCAAGAAGCAAGTCCAGAGCCGGGGAAGTTCTGAGACAGAACTTTCACTACAGTCCCAGAAACTGCTGCTGTGGTCCTTCTGTGTGCTTTAGAGACATCAAACTATCAAACAGGCTGGTGCATGAAGGAGGTCGTGGGCTTCTTGCTTTTTGGAGATCCTGAATGAATGTACCATTTATTTCACAGCACCTAGAAAATCAAGGTCTCATTTCTGGAAACCTTCAGAAACACAGCATCATTAGAATCAGGCACCACCCCAGGCAAGCTGAGCTAGTTGGCATACTGGGCATAGAATGCCACTTTAACTCTCTCGATCTGATGGCATAACTTGATAGCAGGTCCCAGCTTCAGCTCCAAGCACTCTTGCACGGTTGGTAGAGTCAGCAGTAGGAGTGCCTGGCCGTCGATGTCCTGCCAGAGATAAAACCATGTCAGAGAAGTCGGACATACTTGGAGGATGTGTTTGCCATGTCAAGCTTTGTCCTGGAGCTAACTGTGTAAAGAACTGCTCTTCCTGCTTTGAATTTGGGAGCATATTATCATAGGTAACGATTAACTTGGTAACTACTGAATGCTTGTGCTAATAAAATGTGTGTGCGTGCACATGTGTGTGTGTGTGTGTGTGTGTGTGTGTGTGTGTGTGTGTGAGAGAGAGAGAGAGAGAGAGAGAGAGAACAGCGATATAGATGGAAGTCAGAGGAAAACCTTGAGTCTTGGTCCTCACCCTCTACCATGTTTGAGACAGGGTATCTCTGCCAGACTAGCTGACCTGGAATTCTGTCTCTGTCTCTCAGCTCTTCACAAGAGTGTGCTGTGATTGCAGACACATGTACACTATTGTCTCTTGTTTGTATGCGGGTTCTGAGGATAAAATCTCAGGTCACCGGCGTGCACAGCCAGTACTTTACCCATTGAGTGAGCTATCTCTCCAGCCCTCAAAATAATTTTGCTAAGAATATTTTAGTTCCCCTGAAATTCCTAAGCTTCTGTTGGTGGAGACAAGCAATGGAACAGGTAGGAGGCTCCAGAGGTTGTTTCCCAAGCTCAGTATCCCATTCCAAGACAGCAACTTCTTCTTTCCAGACCAGGTCCTTCTGTGCTAATCTGAGCACCATAAAATGGCCAGATACTAAAAAGTAAAAGTTTTCTTACTAGTTTGTAAGATCTGATATCACAGGACAGGTGATAGGACACCAAAAATGGAAATATCAACTACATATTGTAATTTTCTAGAGGAAAATACATGCATTCTCTCTCTCTCTCTCTCTCTCTCTCTCTCTCTCTCTCTCTCTCTCTCTCTCTCTCTCTCCCTCTCTCTCTCTCTCTCGTGTGTGTGGTGTGTGTGTTTGTGCGTGTGTGTGTGTGTGTGTGTGTGTGTGTGTGTATGTACGTATGTGTGTATAGACAAACAGGCAGACAGACAGACACACACACACATACACATACACACACACACTGACATGTGGGCTATATCTACCTGGCCCACTTATATTTTCCCATTGCCACATAGTGATAAAAGTGGCCAGTCTATAACACTAGTGCCACATGAACCATGCCCTAAACCACCATTTACTGCTGATGAAACCATGAGACTATGCTCTATTCAAATGGAACCCAAGTCAGTGTCATATGCCAATCAAACACCCCTGAAAAACATCTTTGGAAGAAAATTTTTTACTACAGAAGTTACCCTCCAAAACTATTAGAGCTAAAGGATCTGCTAGATATACAATAAATATCAATATAGATACATAAAAATATGAAAAAAATCAAGACTACATGATGCCTTTGGAGGAACCCCATAACAAGCAACAGACACCTAAAGAAATGAACAAAATGAACATTTTTTTTTTATTCAAAAGAATGGCTCCGTGGAAGTTAAATGGAATACAAGGGAATACAGACAGACAACTCAATGAAATTAGGAGAACAGCACCTACTAAAATGACAAATTTAGCCGAGTGATGATGATTAGGAAGAAGAACCAAAGAGAAGCCCTGGAGCTAAAGAACTGAGTGAGTTCAACAGGAGCAGATACAGGCGGGAACCTCAGCAACCACATAGGTAGAAAGAACTCCCACCTTGAAGAGAAGTCCTGGGAGATAACACATTCAGACACAAAAGGAAAGAGGGGGAAAGGAAGCAGCTGAGCCTTAGGAGACGCCACTAAATGAACTAATATTCAAATGAGTGTCTGGGGGCGGGGGCAGAAAATCTAATTGATGAAATAATAGTCCTAAACAATTGAAATCTTAAGAAAAGTATGGGCATTCAGGTCCAGGAGGCTCAAAAGACCACAAAAGGGCACAGTGTGGTCAAACTACCCATGAGAAAGAGAATTCTAAAACAGCACGAACAAGTGTCAAGGTACACATTAGGGAACCATTGTAAGATAACAAAAGGCTTCTCAGCAGACATCTTAGCAGTCTTAGGAGGAAATGCCACATCCAAAGTCCCAAAAGAATGAGTACCAGCCTAGCCAGAGCTCAGAGCTCTATAGCAAGAACTGATCTAGACAGATAGATAGATAGATAGATAGATAGATAGATAGATAGATAGATAGATAGATAGATAGGTAGATTAGGTTTCTAAGAACTGCTTAAGGAATCCTACACCTAGAAGCAAATGTCCATCATGAAAACACACACCCACACACACCTGTGTACACACCCAATCCTCAGAGTGAGATGCACTCGTATTTAGGACTGTTTTCTTCCTGTTCTACTACACCTTGCTGTATCTACACAATAGGTGCCATATTATAGTGATATCCATCAAATGATTGTTAAATCCGCTCTATGAGGAAGGGCACAAAAACTCACTCCAAAGCCCTAGATCATTCTGTTAGTATGTGTCTCCGCCAGCTTGCTTCCTATTGCAAGCTGGTTTGTTCATGTAGATGCCATTGGATTGTGTGGCTGAGCTTAACTGCAACTTGCTCTTCCTATTTCCTAAGGCAAGCTTCATATTCCAGCAGGAATAACTAAGGATTAGTGAGATCAGAGGCTTGAAGTGATGCTAACAGTGAGTGGTAATAAACTGAACTCAGCATGGCAGAACTTCAGCCACATGAAGTCTTATACTCTGGGCTCTCGTGAACCATAAGGACTCAACAGCCTTTCACCATTGCCTAGGCAATATTATAGAAACCACCTGTCAACGAATTTCATGTAGAGATCTTCCATCTTAAAGAAATTGTTTATTTTCTAAAGCTATAATAAGAAAAGTCCCCAAATATATAAAGAATGTAGCAGTGAGGAGCCAAATGACAAGAGAAGTATCATTTATTATCTAAGGACTGATGTCAGGAGCAAGGGAGTTTATTACCTCATTTGACCCCAAATCCACAATATTACCTGATAAGTGCAGTAGCAGTAAACATTGGACACTAAAAAGTATCGCTGTGAATTTATTTACTTTCAAATTATAGATGAGCACAGGCTGTGCTAATGGAATAAGCTATGTCTGAATAAAGACACATATGACCTTATCAAACCTCAAAAATAAGTAGATCAGTCTCACACACAGAAAAAAAATGAACTTCCCAAGTGTTTTCATGTTATATACGGACTCCCCTTTTCCCATATTCTTCTTCCACGTCACTTCACCTTTCTGCGCCGCTACTGCTAAGGATGGCAGTAGTTGGAGAAACGGGAAGTGGAAGGTGCAGATCAAGGTAATGAAGTCAGCAAGGGCACTCCAAGAGTGCACAATGCACAGTTTTGGAAGCATCAACAAAGCAAGAGAGATTGATATTGGTGGCTGATGTGTTTTCCCGGCTCTACCCTCAACACAAAGACTTTTAAGTAGATAATAGATCCAGATCACCAGAGGCGTGAAGAAGCCCACCCCACTTTTAAGTCTTTTCCAAAACTTTTCCTTTACTATTGGGAAGAGTTTGTGGAATATCTACTGAGCATAAAATGTAAAGTTTATGAGGTTTTAAGACCACCAATTCCTTCCTAATAGCTAAAGTGGTCATGCTAGGTGCCTTAAACCACCCACAAAAATGTAACATTCTTTACACTGCCAGAGTGTGGCTCACTTCAAAAAACTATTCCGTAAACACCAGCTACTTGATTCTTGAAATAAATGTACTGGACATGCAACATTCTGCACATTCAGACAGTACCACAGTGATCATGACTGTCAAATCCTCAGCTCACTTGGCATGTACTTGATTGACCTGGGTACCAGTATCAGAACACAAACAACACACAAACATTCTGTGAATGGATAGATGTTTAACACAGGTGAGAAATAATAAATAATAAAGTTGGTCCTCAAGATTAAATGGTGAAGAGCTGCTCCATTACGGTCCAGATTTGAGGGGGGAACATAGTCTTTTTTGTGGGATGTCATCTCCTGTTGTTTTCAGGAAAATGTTTCACTATCCACTGTCGTTCACTGTCAGGCATACCTGGCATGTCTCTGCTCCCATGGTTTCTTTCCAACCCTGCAGTCACTGCCTGCTCCAGGAGCCTCAGTGCCAACCTTCCTTCACTCTCCCCAATCTACAAGGATATCCACCTCCCCACCCAGCTTTATGAGTCTTTTGTTCAGCTAGTGAAGGTTTCCTGGACTACTGTAACTGACATCTCTTCCATAACCCAGTTCAATGCCATCTCTTCTACAATTTCTCTGCTTAAACTATAACCTCCTAAATGTCATTGACACCACCATTTTCCTCTGGTCTGAGCATCTCCAAATCGTGTCTGTACCTGCTGCCTCAAATCAATCCTATGTTTAAAAGGGGAATCGGTTCTGAATCTGTTGATGGAAAGTGGAAGAATATATACTCCACAATGTGAATTTGAAGCTGGGCGACCCGGAGCAGACGCGGCAGAGAACATCTCTGAAGCTCTCCCCCAAGAACCTGCTTGCTTGAAATCTACACAGACACTGACCTTTCATCTCAGGGATGCAGAATGGGAACTAACAGCTGAATGAAGCTCTAGTTGTAGGCTCACTCATTAAAGCTAACCAATATGATTGATCAGAGAGACCCTTCACTCCACTTTTTAGCTCAGAAGAATTAATTTTAAAAACCAGACCCAAGACTCAAAGGTGCTTGAAACTGCAGCTTGCCCATATAAACATGTGGGGCGTTGGGATTTCCCTCCAGTGTTGTTATCAGTCAACTGTCCAAAAAGCACCTTGTACAAGGAGGCCACTCTAAATTCCAAGACAATGAGGAGTTAGTTTGTATATGATTGACTATGAAGACATCAATGGCAACCTCTCTTTTTTTTTAATTTTAATTCTTTTGAGAATTTCATATGTAAGTACTGTATTTACATCATTTCTACCTCTCTCCTTCCACATTCCAACTTCTCCTGTTAACAATCCTCTCTAGACTTGGAAAAAAAAAACTTCTCTCTGGAAGTTTTTACTCTCCTATGATGTATTACACCCTGCTAAGTAGGCACAATGAAGGCATGTGACTGTTCCCCAAAATGGCTGACATGCTGAAAGGTGAGGATATGGAGGAGAAGCAGTGAGATACTGGGAAAACATTTTAGGGAATGATGGGACATCTGAGAGCATTCTCATCTTCCTTATAAATGGAGTTCCCAGTATGTAGAATTTTAATAGAATATAAGTACTGAGTCATGTGTGCTGGAAACTGGGAGCTGAATACTGTTGTTTGGCTAAATTGACATACTGTTGAGCTGCCTTTTAAATATGCATGTTTCTACCCATAGACAACTGCTACTCCCAGCTTTGGGAGAAGCCATTCTTCTCAGTGGAGAGTGGTGAATGCAGAGACTCGTGGCTGTTCAAGATGCTGAGAATAAGCACATATGAGTGCTCAGTCCCAAACAGGCATTTTAAACTATCCTTTCTATGGTTCAGGAAATACTGTAGCAGAAAGCAGGGGAAAGAACCTCAAAATCATCTTCTGGGCAAGGCATGGCCATGACAATCATGGACTCACAGTAGCTGTGGATACCTGGACTGGGTCTGCCTAAGAAATGGCCCCTCCACAGTCAGGCATGGATGGGGAAAGCCTCCGGGTAGCCCTACCTCTCACTGCTTAACCATGTTCCCACTGATGACCCCACCAGACTCCTGTGGATAGTTCCAAACACAGGTGGCCCTGAAAATGGCTACATACCCAAAAGTCCTGATTTGGGGAAAGGCACTAAAAAAATAGAGTGAGGAATTGATAGAGACAGAGGAGAGGTAAGAGGAAGTGGGAGGGGGTAAAGAAAGCACAATACATTAAATACAGGCATGAAACTGTCATAATAAAATTAATAAAAAGGAAAAAGGAATTAGAATAAATTGGGTTTAGGGGCACTCAACATCTTTACTAAAGTAGATGTATGTCCACATCACAGTAAGTCAGCAATTTAAAAACATGTTTTAACCACAGAAATAAGAACACTCTATGAAGGGAGACTTAAAGGAAAAGGTGGAAATAATGAGAAGATTCTGTCTACCAGACACACCCCACTGATACTGTTTTGCCTTTTAACTCTTTTTAATCTATTAAGGTATGCAGGTAAGAGAACTAATAAAGCTTGGTTGTAGGTGTGTAGAATTCTGTTAGCAAACGATGAGGTGATAAGAGCTAAATGCTTGGCACCTATGTGTACATTCTTTAAATTATGCATTCCAGCTATTGGCTGTGAGTGCTGTAAAAGAAAACCAGGTCTGGGGATGGCTCATTAATAAAGTGTTCATACAAATGTGAGGACCAGAGTTCAGAGCCACGGCATCCCTGTGAAAGCTAGGTGCAGCTGTGCATGACTGTAATCTCAGCATTGGGAAGGAAGAGATGGTAAGACCTCTGGGGTGTGCTAGCCAGTCAGTCTAGCCCCATCACAGAGTTCCAGATTTAGTAAGAGACTCTGTCTCAAAAAAAAACAAGGTGGAGGGCCTGGAGAGATGGCTCAGTAGTTACAAGCACTTGCTGCTCTTGCTGAAGACTCACAACTAGCTCTACCTTCAACTCCAGGGGATCCGATGCTCTCTTCTGGCTTCTGTGGACATTTGCACTTGAACTTACACACACACACACACACAAACACACACACACACACACACACACACACACACACACACACACACAGAGAGACAGACAGACAGACAGACAGACAGACAGACAGACACTATTTTAAAAAGAATCTTAAGAAAAAATAAAGTGAAAGCCATGTGGTAGTGGTGCACACCTTTAATCCCAGCACTCGGGAGGCAGAGCCAGTTGGATCTTTGTGAGTTCGAGGCCAGCCTGGTCTACAGAGTGAGATCCAGGACAGGCACCAAAACTACACAGAGAAACCCTGTCTCAGAAAAAAAAAAAAAGCAAACTAACAAAAATAATAAAGTGAAGAATGATTGAGGAAGCTACCAGATGTTGACCTCTGGCCTCCATACAAACATGTGCACATGTATACATGAACACATGAGCACATACATTCACACATAAAATAAATGAAAGTCATGAGATGAAGAAACAATTCAGAAAACGATTCCACAGTGACCTGACATAGAAGATACTGGGCAGTCAGCTTAATTGTCCAAAGAAACACTATGTTCTTTCCATCCTTTCTCCAGGGCAGGGTTCCATAGCTCACTGTGCAACGTGGCGGTAAAGGCCGCCCTAAGGTCACAGCATTAAGGAGAATGGCAGACCTAACAGACGCCATGCAGGCTGGATGAGGCCACTTAAAAATGATGTCAAGGGCCTTGAAATGTCATTCTCTGACCTTTTCAGATCAGATGCCCCTCCTGTCCTGGCCCCAGCGCATGGCCACTTCTCCTGCTAGACTTCCTCTGAAGAGAACAAATGGGAAGGAACATTTAGCTCCCCTCTCCCACTCAGCCAGCAGCAGTGATGGAAGCCCCAGGTTTATAGGGGGTTTTAGCTTTAAAGTCATGGGTTGGCGTGTGGGAAAGAGTGTATACCTCCAGGTGTGGATGGCAAGGTTGGCAACCTGGAAGAGAAGCAGACAGAGGCCACGACCTTGAAACTCTCTAGGAGCTGGCTTACCTGAGTTCTACAGAAGCAGCTTTTGGACATCTGGACATGTAAAGGGTCCCTCCTAAATGCTAAGCTGAATGAAAACCTCTCTACAAGATGATGTGTGGAGGGAAAGGGTTAAGTCTAAACAATCTGATTAATTAGCGAACTTTCACCTTCCTTCTTACCTGGTAAAAATTCACCCAAAACTAGGCCTTATATCTAGAGGTACAAAGTGCTTAAAATGCAGTCTGTCTATATTTGAACCACCTGAAGGTCCATGATTAGTACTTCTATGTTCTCAATTCATTTCCCATTCTCCCTAAATGATGGGAAATATGACTCATGGGATTCATGGTTTTGAGAAGATCATGCTACTCAGAATACAACCAGACTTCTAATTTCCACGCTGCCTGCCTGCTGAAAACAGCTAGGTTTGGCAACTGAATCATCTGGCTGTCACTCTCGTGCAAATACTAAGCCTAGGTTAACCCTTATTTTGGACTCACTCTTGCTGTAGATTCCATATAGTCAATGCTTGTTGTATCTCATAGTCAGCTAGGAAAGAGAAAGGTGTAAACAGGAAAAAGCTGGGTAAAGGGGGAAAGAGAGATGACACTGTAAAGCATAGAAGAGTGAGCAGGGAATCCCCTTGTACCGGGTGTTTCAGAGGTAATCTTTGGTTCAGTTTGGAAGAAGTTTGCTTTTTTTTTTCCCCTAATGGATTATGTAGGTTATACACCAGATTCACAGTTGATTGAATTTTTATAAATATGTTCCTGTGTCATTTATAAATTCTGGCAGATCAGTTGTTATATTAAACAGAATCACTAATGGATGACTAATTTTAAGGACATGAACTTGAATAAAATACACACGAAAATTAAGCAGACTCATCATAACTGCAGAACATTTTGAAGGAATAAGATATGACATGTCACGAAAGTCACACTTAGGACATGGAAAACGGACACTTACTTGGATAGAGTTCTGATTAGGATATGGCAGTTCCTAAGTGGAGATATCTGGGTTGGGAGGGCATGAATATAAAGGGTCCCTCCTAAATGCTAAGCTGATGGGCTTTAGGCTAGTGACCTGATCTGGAGGACCATGTCCTGATCCAGATGGATGCACTGGATAGGTCACTGAGCACTTGCCTTGGAACCTTGCTCTTGTCTTTGTTTGCTTTCTTTTGACCAGTAAGCATGTGGTTCTGCTTCACCATGGCACTCCGTGATGACACTGTCACAGGAGCTTAAAAATAGACCCACACAACCAGGGACTGACAAGAGGTAAACTTCTCTCCTTCAAATCTGGACGAAAATGGACAAGCATGTGGGCCAATGGAAATGAAGAAGAAGAGCCCCTCAAAGACAACTAAAGCTGTCAACAATCCTCTAAAGTTTTCATAAAATAAACGATTCACTCAGGCAGTCTGTTTCTCTTGTGAGCAGACCGATCGGCAGTGAGTGAACACATAGACCATGCTAGTAAGGATTGTGTGTTTAAAAACACATTACAGATGCATGGACTTTCACTGTATAATGTTCAGATTTGCAGCATGAAATTACAGAGAATAGATTTTACTAAGAGACTGCCACAACATTTCAGAAATAAAAGGTCCGTATGCTGGTAATGGGGAGTGTGTAATGTCTGCAATCGCTCCTGGTGATTAGAACCATCTCTGAATTCCTAACATCCCTAGGCGTGAACGCACACAGCTATTAGCATTCTGGACACTGTGATCTCCTGTGCAGGCTGCTGAATAGTCTGCAGACACCTAGTTCATCTGACAGCTCAGAAAATGCTGGAGGCCTCACCCAATCAGAGCACTGTCATTTGGGCAAAATGATGATAGAACAAATTAGTAAAAATAAGTCATTAAAAGTCTAATGGGCCAGAAAGGACTCAAGTGTCCATACACTTTAGACAGCCCAGCAGGCAAGTTTTTTTTTTAAACAGTTGAAAATCCCTAATGTGAAATGCAAAATTAATTGGGAACAAGACTTATCCATTAAAGCCCACCTAACGTCTAAATCAAGGACAAAGCTTTTAGCTGATGTCGGAGGAGGTGGATGGAGGAAGCCTGTGCCCACTCTGAATCTACAGTGGGGATGTGCCAGCCATGTCCATTTCCTTGAAACATTCTGAGATGTTTTTGGAAAGTGGGCTTAGCAGTGAGATAAAGGAAGGCTGTAAATGTAGTGTTTTAGCTAATCCCTCCCCACGAGCCAGTATCTCACTGAAAATTCGCACATGGTATCAACACAGGAGCCTGGTAACCCATTCATGCTACAGATGTTCTTGAGTTCCCACGTAACTTAGATCTAGAAATGACAAAAATCTATCCCTTATTCTGCTCACAACAGAATAATGTTTCTAAAATGAAAATGGAACATTGGAGCCTAAACCAAAATAAAACGAGTTTTTATGAATGTCACATTTCATCGTCATACTTTGGACATTATAAAGCACATAGTAGGCATTTGGTCAGTTTATGTTGAATGTACACATGGACCAACATATACATGGTGGCGTATTTAAACTTATATGGATAGAATTTATCATGTACTTGAATACAGGTTTCCGCTTGTTTTTTGTCGATTTTTGGTGGTGCCACTATGAATAAGCACCAGACTGGGGAAATGCTGCCCCAGGCAGTCCTCTACATGGGTTTTCTATCTTTTGCTTTGTGTTTGTTTCTAAGACGGAGGTGCACTTTTATTAATAAGCCCCGTGCCAGCTGAGCTACAGCACTGTTCACCATTTCCTGTCTTGTCTGTTTGTTGCAATGAAGAGCAGAGGTCATTACCCTCTTTCTTTAGGTCAGAAAGCACGTCTCCTTGTCTGCCTCCCTGTCTGTGCCCAGAGAAGAAGAGCAGTGAACGCCAGAAAGCCAAGATCCGGGCCTCCTGTCTGGCTCCTGTTCGTGCCTTCCACATGACCTTCTCTGGAGTCTGCAGAAATTTCCAGAATGAATGTGATTAATCACTTTGTCTCATGGATATCAAGGCAGGAGAGCTTGGATACCGAGAACACACTCTTGGGAGTGGGAAGTGGAGGACTAGGCTGTCCATTAATTTGCTTTTTACAAAATATTACTGCATTGGCTTGGATCAGAAGATGGAAAATTCCCTATATGATTGGGAAATCAGACTATTTTTTTCTGTCTTAATGTTTAAATTTTATCTTCTCTAATTATTGGCTTGTTAAATCTAAAAAGAGGCTACATAGGCATATCTTTAATCAACTATATGGAAAACAGTATATAAATAATACTAGGCCTTAAAAGACATATTTACTCTGTGAGGTTGTGCTGGTTAGTTTTTTGTTTTTTGTTTTTTTGTCAATTTAACATGAGCTAATATCATTTGAGAAGAGGGAGTCTCAATTGAGAAAATGTCCCCATCAGGCTGACCTGTAGGCAACTCTTTGAGGGCATTTTCTTCATTAATTATTGATGTAGGAGAGCCCAGCCCATGGGGGTGGTGCCATCTCTGGGCAGGTAGCCCTGAGTAGTCTAAGGCAGTTCCCTGAGCTGGACATGGTAAACAAGCCAGCAAGCCAGTTCCATCAAGTCCCTGCTTCAGTTCCCGCCTTCAGGTTCCCACCCTGAGCTCCTTCCCCATCAACCCTTCATTAAATGCCTTAAGCTGTGAGATGAAATAAACTCTTTCCTCTCTGAGTCGCTTTTGGTCAGTGCTTTATCACAGCAATAGTACAACAGAAACTGGTACCAGAGAGGGAGCTACAGCTGTGAATGATGGTGGAGCCTAGAGGTTCACCCCTCGCCTGGCAGTACCAGCTACGTCTCATCCCTATGAGACAATTACGAACCAGAAACAAGACTCCCACGTCAGGTGCACAGCACTATGCATGAGCCCACTTACAGGTATCAACTGTAGCATGCAGATGAAGGACACCTGAGACTTTACTCCTACCTGGTAAGTCATAAAGAAGCCAGATAAGATAGGTAATTCCTTTAAGATCTAGTCTCTGGGCTGGGAAGACAGGTCAGTCAGTACAGAAGTTGCCTAGTGAGTAGAAGAAACTGATGCCCAGAACTCACCTTTACAAAACTAGGTGTCCTGGTACATGCTTGTAATCCCAGCACTTTTGAGGCATAGATAAGTGGGTCTCTGAGGCTCACTGACCAGTCAGCCTAGCCTACTAAGTGAGTTCCAAGGCAGTGAGTGAACCTGTCTCTAAAAGGTGGCATCATTTGAGGCATGGCAGGCACCCTGTGGTTCTCTGGGCTTTACAGCCACATGTACATATATGCACACACACAAATACAAGTGCACACACATATATTTATGCTCAACACAGAGAGACATGCAAACACAGAGAGACAAGACCTGGAGTCCAGAAAATAAATTGTTGACACAGCAAGCCACTGTACCTGCTCCTGAAAGATCTTGGCCAAGGGCGCGCAGTCCGTCAGCTTAATGAATCGGACCACGTCTGTGACCGTCCACTCCAGCGGATTGCTCTCAAGAATCAGCCTTTCCTCATCCTCTTGCTTTGTTTCCTGCAGGGAAGGGGGCAGGGCACTGTTACTGAACAGAAAGATGTAGGGCCAACTACTTCTTTCTAACAGCCTGTGTGCCTCAACCCCACACCGCGGGACCAGAACTCCTACTTCTCTTGATCTCTTTGCTGGACACACAGCTAGTGACAGAGCTCAGTCTCTGTGGAGTTTCTTAGCAACCTGTCTCTGGAGACTCCCCCACCTGCAATGACCTGGCTGTCTTCAAAGGCTCAAGAACAGTAACAACAAAAGGTACAGCAGGGCTGGGAGATAATGGCAAAATGCTTGCCATGCAAGCATAAGGATCTGAGTTCAATACCGAGATCGCACACGAAAAACAAACAAACAAAACAAAACAAAAACAAAAACAAAAAGCTGGTGGTGCTGGGGAAGTGGAGGCAGGAGGATTCTGGGACGTGCTGGTCAATCAGCCTAAACTACTAAGCTCTAGGCATGAAATCCCTTTTCAAAAAATAAAAAAATCAAAACAATAGAAGAAACAAAGAGTAAAGACTGAACGGCTCCTAAGAAATTATATTTGAGGTTGACCCCTGACTTCTAAGCAAACTTATGAACCTGCACACCTGTCCCAACCCATGGCATAATGACTGTCAATCTTGAACGCCTAGTTCAGAAAATCTAGGGCCTGCTTACTAAGGAATCATCACTGATTATGAAATCATCACTGATTATAATGCAAACAGATACTAAGCGGTATAGCCAGACCCAGGCAGTCCAGCACAGCTCACTGTCACCGTTCGCTTTCGTTAGGTTGGTGCCAAGGACCTTTGTAGCTGTTCACAAGCCACCTATACGGTTAGGGAGTGTCAAGTATGCTGATGTAATGTACGAGGGTAATAGAGAGGTGTCCCACAGAAGAGAGAGAGCTGCAGAAGTCAAGTGTGGAAATGGGAAATGTAGAGATGGCATTGGGGGACCCACAACTGCAGGACTGGACCCTCTCCATGCACTGGATTGGAGCTCTGGGATATTAAAATTGCCCAGAAATGAAGACGCTACTCCAGCCCTAGGGACGTCTTTCTGATGCTTCCTCGCCCTCTCAACCAAGAGGTAAAATCACTCTTTTGTTCTCAGACTTGGGAATTTTGACAGAGCATCTATGGTCGTTTCTGATATTTGAAAGAGGTTTTCCTGAACGGCATCCTGAACTCTACTCCACGTTCTTAAAGAGGAGCCATGACTCTCTGAGCTTACTTACCTTTGGTTCCTCAGGCCTAGCAGGCGGGGCCTTGTCTCCTTCAACAGCAGAGGTAGTAGTTGGCCCTGGGCGGACCCTTCGTGGCCTCTCCACTGGAGGCCGCTTCGCAGCCTCTGAACTGTTCCGCAGGGTCACAGCTCTCCGGGGCCTGGCGGAGGGCACCTCCGCTGATGAGGTGTCTGTCTGGTCATCTCGGACCTCAGATCCAGTTTCCTCACTCGCAGTGTCATCCTCCGGGGCCTCTGCATCCTCCTCCTCACTTTCCTGAGAGGGAGGGATGTGCTTAGTGAGGGTGAGCTGACAGAGACTTGAGTGAGAGCAGTAAGGTGACGCTCACAGACAGCCACACTGCCCAGCCCGGATGATTTGGCTTTCTTTCCCAGAACAAAGCTCTTGGCAAGGTTTGTCCATGGAGGCCTTGAAAGAGAACCCATAGTACCAAAGGATCTCCTGACACAGCCTTTTCCTAACCAGTAGCTGAACACGTGCAATTGGTTCTCAGAACACAAAGGGGCTGTCAGGGAGTGTCTTCCCCCAGGCTTCTACTCCAGGACTCAGGAAGATGAGGCAAAGGGTTAGTAAATTTAAGGCCAGCCTAGACGGCATGCTGAGACCACCTCTCAAAAAATTAACTAGTCAGGGGCTGAGGAGATGGCCTGACAGGTGAAGCGCTGCTCATGCAAGCGTAAGGACCTCAATTTGATCCTTGGACGCCATGTGGAAAAGCTGGGCCTCGAGGAGGTGGAGGCAGGTAGATCCCTACGACTTGCTGGCCAATCAGTTTAGCCAAAGTGATGAGTTCTAGGTAAAAGTAAGAAGCCCTACCTCAAAAACAAAACAAAAACCCCAGATGAACCTTGTCCTGAGGAATGACAACTGAGGAGGTTGACCTCTTGTCCTCACATGTTTGTGTACACACACACACACACACACACACACACACACACACACACACACACGCACACACGCACGCACACATGCACGCACACACGAGTGCACGCACGCAGTTCAAGGCCACTTTGAGCTACACAGAGAGAACCTGTAAAATTGCAAGGGACAGGCTCGATGGCAAAGTGCTTGCCTAGCCTTCACAAGGTTGAGCTTGATATCTTCCATCCCCCTAAAAACCAAACCCGGCAGGCAAAAGGGTTTGCCGTACAAACCTGACAACCTGACTTGGATCCTGGGATCCCACAGTGAGAGGAGAAAATAGACTCCCAGAAGTTGTTTTCTAACCTCCATAGGTGCACCATGGCCGACACAGGCAGAGGCCTGAATTCTCATTCTCCTCCTCCCCCCTTACACACAGGCACACACACACACACACACACACACACACACACACACACACACACACACACACACACACACACAGAGTAAAATTAAAACCAAGCAAACACCTCTCCTCTAACGCTGGAAGCCCTTTAAGGCCAGCATACCTCCCCGGAGGCTGCTGGCAAGTCCACCGCAGAAGATCTTCGTCTCTTCTGCACAAAGATGGATTTCCGACGTTTCCTTCTCCTGGCTGGTTTTGGATGCCCACTTTCAATGCTGCTTTCCCCAATTGGGGGTTTAATGATCTTCTTTCTTTTTCCATAATAATAGGCTATAGGGAAGAAGATGGTCTGACTGAGTACAAGCAATGCTAGGTCCATCATAGAGCCAGAGCCTACTGGGAGATCCCTGCCCTCAGTCGTCTCAATTCTATCCAATGGCTGGTTTTTGTTTGTTTGTTTGTTTGTTTGTTTGTTTGTTTTCTTTTTATTTTTCCTCCCATTGTAGCTCAGTTTCCAGTGACAGCAATATTCACACTGAAGGGTCTAAGCCTTTTGAAGTTTTGTTAAATGAGATCCAGAATCGTCTCTCAGTTCACTTCCAGGTCACAATGCCCACCCTTTTCCTCTTCCCCGGTATCCTGGGACTACAGGAAACCATATTTGCAAGGTCAACACTCAAGGCAACTGAAGTCCTCAGTGAAGGCAGTTGCTTCCAGGAGCAGTTGCTGGCCAACAGCCCCTTCCACTGGCCAAAGGTAAGGTGATGCAGAAATGAGCAAGGGGATGATGCGAACATCCAGGGATAGAGTATGTATAGGTCTCCAAAAAAGACTTTTTTTTTGAAGTTCAAGGCCAGCCTAATTCACCAAGGGACATTCTATGTGATGATTAGGGTGGTCAACTTGACAGAATCTAGAACCATCTGAGAAAGGCCTATGACCTTGCAGGCAGGGAGTTATCTTGGCTTAATTAACTGAGGTGGGACGTCTCACCAGCAGGGACGGTGCCATTCACTGCTTGAGATCCTGGACTGTACCAAGAGTGAGCTAGCATGCTGAGAGCGTGCATGTACCCCCTGTGCTATATTTCTACTGCAGACACACCATGGCCACCTCTCTCTAACTCCCGCCACTGTGGCGTCCTTGCTATGGTGGGCTGTAACTTGGAAGTGTGAGCCAAAATAAAGCCTTGCCTGCTTAAGTTGTTTGTGTCAGAGTGTTTGATCTATCACAGCCACAAGGAACAGAAATGAACACACCATGTCTCGAAACACCAAGGCCTGGGAATGTGGCTCGTGGCAGAATGCTTGTCTAGCATGTGCAAGACCGGCTTCTATGCCCTGGTCCCTCTCACCGGGAACTAAGTATGCAGGTGGAAAGGCATAGAAATGTAATAGAGGGAACAGATGACCCTCTGACTTTCCGAGGGACTGGGAGTAGAAGGTTAATTTGCCAAGCACAGTTGTATGTGCGTGCCTGTCTACCTGTGTCTGTGTACAGAACAAAGCCACACTCGAGCCTACTCATATCCCTGGTTCCAACAAAGCAGGTGATATGTCACAGGTGCCTGTGGTTCACAGAGCACTGACCACACTGTGTGCGTCCTTAAACTCTAGTAGGTGGATGGGGCCTGGGCTTCCTTGTCACTGCCCTGGGACCAGAGAGAACTAAGGGGAGAGTAGCAAGCTCAGAAGCTGTAGACTGGAGTTTTCAGAGCTTGCAATGCCCCAGGTAGAGGCTTCTACAGTGGTAAACCCTTCAAGAATGGGAGAAGGAAGTTCTCAGAACAGAGGAAATGAAAGGCTTTGGGAAGCTGTCAGTCTAAGGCCAAGGTGAGGTCTCTCAGGGCGCTGGGAGTTGGCAGAGGCAAGTACTACAGGTTGGGGAAGGGGGGCCAACTCAGAGTCCTGCACAGCAGTGGGGAAGCAAAGGCATCTGGGAAGGAAGGGAGGTGTTTCTGAATCCTCCAGTGATACGCCTGAGAGAGTGCTGAGGGAAGTAGCTAAGTAGGGGAGAAACGGACAGGGTCGGGGCAGTAAGAAAACGCTCAGAGACTTTCCTGCTGTTGGATGAAAGAACTGTTAGCCAGAGTGGTGGCTCATATCTGTAATTCTAACACAAGGGGCAGAGCAGGAGGAGCTCTGAGAGTGTGAGGCTAGCCCGGGTTACATAATGACTTTTAGGCCAGCCTGGGCTACAGAATGAGAGACCAAGTCTCAGAAACAAAACAAAAAACCCAAACAAACAAAACCAAAAAAAAAGCAGTATTACAAATCCTGAGTGTAAGGACAAGAAGTGAATTAATTAGAGTTTCTAAGCATTACTAATAATCAATTTATCATGTCCTGCTTCCACCCACATGGCTTAGGAATCAGTTGGTCTTCTGAAATTGTCACTTCTCCATTCCCAAAATCTTCTGATGACAATCCACCCGGGTTTGAACCATCCCATCCCTTTCTTATGTCAGGCTAAAAGCACGTGTGGACCTGCACCGCAGATCTTAAAGAGTTCTGCAGTTAGTTATTCATGTGAAAAACTACGCAAAGCGTAGAAAAAAAAAAACAACAAAACAAGTACCCCCCACCACAGCTCAGGATCCCTTTGGACTCACTGTATTTGGTTTTGGTGTGAATGGAACAGTTCTCTGGGCAGTTCTCAGAAATCAACACAGGACTAAATAAATTCGGACAGCATTCCAGCTTGGCACACACGCGGCGGCAGAAATGTTGCACCTGGTCCGATGTCCGCACGATCTTGACCACAGCCCTGTACGTTTTGCCTCTGTACCTAGAAAATGGAGGACAGAGAAGGAATGGTGAGTCCATTTTCAGACTTATTCTGTTAGACTGGAAGGCACCTCTAACCTTCTGGCATTGTGAGAGACACAGGTGTTGTCACCTGTCACCTACAAAGTTCACACATGAGAATTGCACACGGAGTTATTAACAAAAGTTCCATTATAAAAATGGCTTGATGGTCTAGAGAGACGGCTCAGTGGTTAAGAGCCTTGGCTGTACTTCCGGAGGACTGGGGTTAGGTTTGCAGCAACCGCCAAGATGGCCAACAGTTATGTGGAACTCCTGCTCTAGAAGATCTTACCCCCTCTTCTGGCCTCTGAGGGCATTGTAGCCACATGGGGCACAGAAGTACACACAAGCAAAACACCCATATGCATAAAATAAAAATAAATATATCATTTAAAAAAATCATGAAGTTCCAAGTAAGTTTGTGATTTTGTGTTGGACCTCATTTGTAACCCTCCCAGGGTGCACACAGCCCACAAGCCAAGGGTTGGAGACACACAGCCTTGTTAAGGGATGAATCTGAGTTGTTCTCTAAAAGTGTTAGATGTATGGCTGTCAGCCCTGGGGCTTCTGGGAAATGACTGGATCATACGGTGTCTCTTCATCAACAGATTAATTCTTCAGTGGGTTCATAAGTTGATGGCTTTAATGAGAGAAGGTGGAAACTTTGGGAGGGGGGCCTAGTTGAAGAAAATGAGCCACCAGGGTGTGCCTCTGAAAGGTCTATCTTGTCCCTAGTCCCTCTTGATGGCTCTGCTTCATACACAGTTTCCATGAGATGAGCAGCTCTGTCCTACCATCCACTACCCGCCACGCTGCTCCGCTATGGACTGAAACTCTGTGTGGACACTGAAACTCTGAGCCCAATCCAGTGCTTCCCTTCCTCCCTAGCTTTTCTCAGCTTAGGTATTTTGTCACAGCGACAGCAACAGCAACAACAGACCAGCGCAAGTGTATTCCCAAACCGACATCTCTGTTTTCTAATAACATAGCTAATGTGTGTAGCTTCCATTTTCTTTTGATACTTCCTTATAATCTCACTGGGAATATGTTTGAGAATTATCCTCTGGTGGGCACAAAGGGCAGGGTAACAGGGCTAAACCTCCTGTAGTCAAGATTTCTACGTAGCAGGTTCTCGCCATGTTACATGGAGTCTCATAGCTAAGCCTAGTACAACATGCTATAGCCTAGGATACATCTAATGGTCGTGGTCCTCAGACTGAAGCTAATGATATCTAATGAGTGTCCCTTCTTTATTTTTTGAAAGTATGAGTGCATATTGGATAGTGAATGTGCTTTGAAAAACTATGAAAAATCAGATCATTGAAATGGCATCTTTGTCACAACGGCACAGCACGTTATTAAAATGAGAGACAATCTCTATTATTCATAAATGGGCATTGTGCAGCATGGTGACAGGCAAGCAAGGTTACCAAGAGGAAAGAAGTGCAAAAGATTTTATAAGAAAAATCAAAACTAACAAAACCCTGTCCTACAGCCCTGTGAAGTCAGCCTGCCACCTGAAAAGTCCTGGAACCGGGGATGCTAGCAGCTTTAGTACCCACAGAACCCAAACTGACCACAAGCAAGCTACTGTGGTGACAGAGACAGGCTTCTGTATGTTAGAAGTATCAAAGGATCCATACAGAACAGCAAAGCCCTCCACCAAACTCTGGCCATCAGAGTAAAGATCTCTGTCTCTCTCCTGGCTGGCAGAGGTGACAGGTGGCTCCATGAATAAAATCACTCTGGAGAAGTCATCTACTTTTCTGTCCACCATGGCTTTTGTTTGCCAGTCCCAAAGAATGGATACTGTAAGGTAAGGAGACCATCATGCTCAAAATCAGAAGATAAAACATTGTTTAAAACCCTTGACCAGGACTAGAGAGGTGGCTCAGCAGTTAAGAGTGAGTGTTGCTCTTTCAGACAGCCCAAGTTCAGTTCCCAGTGCCATCAGGCAACTCATAACCTCTTATAACCCTAGTTCCTGAGGGATCCGATGCCTCAGTCTGTGTGGGCACCTACACTCAAGTGCACACATTACTACCCCCCATACACACCCACATATACACATATTAAAGATAATAAAATCAATGTTTAAAAACCTTTATCTGGATCACAAAGAAAAATGTGTTAGTAGAAATACAGAGAAAAAAGCACTTCTTAATAGATTTCATCTTGATTTTTTTAAATTAATGTCTTTTGGGGAGGCTATAGTATATTTTCCCTAATAATTCATTTTCCAAAGTCTTGACAGCAAAAATAAAATTAAGCTCTAACTGGAAAAAGTCCTTTGTATTTATTCTCTGGCCTTTCATGTCCTAGGACCTCTGCTCTCCTTGTTCTTCAATTCCTCTGATGTTTGAGATTGCCTTTCTATATGGGAAGAACTCACATCAATGCTTTGTAGACAAAATGATGCTTTAAATTGAACAGCTTTGCATCGATGTTGATTTTTTCCCTCTGGAACCTTCATGGGCCCTCTGTAGAGAGACCGTTCTCTCTGCGCCCCGGGACGGCTGCTCGGATGCACTTTGCAGGGAGAAGGTCTCGCTTTCTACTGTTGTTGCGTTTCATGACAAGAATAGTCCCGCTCTGAGAACACGGTATATCCCCAGGTTTGTGGGAAACAGAGAATATAAATGTTTTACAGGTACATTTTTCCCTTATAAGTTTCATCTTTTCCCTGTTTGTGGCCCTACAGCTCTGCTTGAAAGACCTTGATATCAAGAATCTTAAAGTCTCTTTGAAATAAAAAATGAAATAACATGACACACAAAGAGCAGGGGAAATGTGAAAACCAGGTCAGATGCCAAACTGTGTAAGGGGAACTCGGAGACAAAGCATGTCCATTTGGAAACCCTGCAGCGACAAGGTGCATGAAGAGACATGGAGAGTGCAGGGCTGCTTCCTGTGGCCAAGTGGAAAGCCATTTATCTCCCTCCCTACTCCGGCGGATTCAGTGGAGACAGGAGCCTTTCCTTTTGTCTTATTATCTTTTAAAATTGGCACACAAAGTAATGGGCTTCATTACAACAATCACACATACATATGTCATTGTATTGTCTTATAATCAAGCGTGTGCTTTACTAAAATCTCCCATAATTAGGAAAAGCTCATCTAAATGCACCAAAATGAGAATTAAACCACAGCCAAATAATGATGGCTTTCTTTCACATGTCTATCAGGATTCCATGGTGGTGGAGGGACTGGGGAAGAAGAGTAGTGTCTGGGTAGAGCGCTGTAACCTGACAAGACACTGTTCCTCCAGACTCTGGCTGCCCCAACTCTGAGGGCAGGATGCTGCAGGCACACAGAACCAGCCATGGCTCCTTTAGGGTTTGCCTCAACTGTCCAAAGCTGCCTTGCTTTGGCTTTTTCCAGGACAGCTCCCATCTAACCATTGACTGTGGAGGAAAAGGCTTGGTGATTGGGCTCAGGACAATCAAGATGGCCTCTTTAGTCCCAGAGCTGCTCATGAGCCACCAATGACAGGTATCCCTGAAAGTCACCAACCATCTGCCAAATCTTACACCTCCCCTCCCTACCAAAGGTGCTAGTGTCTTCAACACAATCCATCCAGGAGGCAATAGTCCTGGGATAGGGGAGACTGCAGTGGGGTAGTGGTGAGGAGGCTGTTTGCTTGTGGGACTAAAGATATGGGGAGGGTGGGAGGGAGGGAGAGAGGATACTGAAGTGACTGAAGTGACGTTGGCATCTGATCAAATAATATACTGTAGTTAGCAAGTGCAGGTGTGACGGCTGATATGCATGGTCAAGTCATTGTCAACTGGATTCAAATCAACTAGAAGACACTGCCCCGGATATGTCTGTGAGGATGTTTCCAGAGAGGCTAAAGAAAGAAGGCCCACAGTGAGTACAGATGGTACCATCCTGTGGGCTATGGTCCTGAACAAAAAAGGGGAAGGAGGGAAGCCAGCTGAGACCAGCGTTCATCTCCCTGCTTTCCTACCATAGATCGAGGGTGACCAGTTGTCTCACGTCCAGCCACCACAGCTAGAGCGCACTTTCCACCATGATGGACTGCCCTTGGGTTGTGAGCCAAAGCAAGCCCTCCCTGCCTAAAGTTGCTTCTTACTGTGTATTTACAGCAGGCTTCCTGCTGTCAGAGGCAGGGAGCTGCAAATGGGATTGAAAGGCCAGGGCGATGCTGGCATGGTGGGCTGGAATGGGAATCTGGATTTACTGCTATACTTGTCCTGGAGATGCTATCTTCAGAAAAGCCACAGGCACCTCTGGCTGGCATCTGAGAACTTGAGCAAGAGGGTTGACTCCTCCAGCCCAACACAAAGCAGTTTCCAGAGTCTAGCAAGAAAGCAAGAGCCTGGCACCAACACTGTACAGCCGAGGTACAGAAAGCCACTCCTACAATCTTATCACTTTGAAACCCCAGTTTCCAGATGTAACAACCACTGTGATACACACACACACACACACACACACACACACACACACACACACACACACACCACACAGTGACACACACACTGTGACACACACACATACACACACACACACACACCACACAGTGACACACACACTGTGACACAGACTGTGACATACACATACGCATATGCTCTGTGATACACACACACTACTGTGGTTGAAACCCATGACCCCAAGCTCATTAATCAAGCATCTCTCTGAGCTACATCGCTGACTCATTGACTAATAACACTCCACTCACATCCCCAGTGCAGTAAGCTCCTCAATTAGGCAGTCACTGGCTTTGAGGTCAATCTCAGGTCTATTTCCAGGAGCACAAATTGTCCTCCTCTGAGTCAGGTAAACAGAAACTAACAAATGAGCACACACACACACACACACACACACACACACACACACACACACACGCACACAATCTGTTCCAGTGAACATCTCTGTTTGGGAATCCTTTCTCACACAAGTCCCCCAGGATGGTGCACTATTACATCCTTCTGTTCACAACACAGAAAGAAGCCTGTGAAATGGCTAAGCGGAGAGGAGGCCAGGAAGTAAGGATCACAAAAGCAGCCCCTGCCTGTGGGAGAGGTGAGCACTCCACAGTTAACACAACTCACAGCAAAACAAGGTCTGACTTAGCCTTGCTGCCCCTGGCCACATGACAACCAAGTGAGACAAAGCGGCAACAAGAGCCTGGAAAAGAAAAACCTGTAGACCTTCTCCCCGGCTTCCCTAACACAGGCTCAAAGTCATTCAAAGAAGAGGTAAAATATGAAGAAACTTTAGGATGCATTGAAAACATTTCAATTGTTTTAGATCCCCCTAAAGGAGAGAGTAAAATTTTTTTTCTCATCTTAAAATTCAGAATAATGCAGGTAGCTTGGAATATTTACATTTATCTGAAGGAAACTGTTCCATTAAAAAACAGTTTCAACAAATAATGTCAGAATGCTCTTTCACTTTGTCAGTACAGGCAGTCCAGCTTTCAGACAATGACAAGCCACACTTCCTACAGTGCTCCAAACCCTGCAACCATTTCCTTAGTAGTGTGAAAGGTGTAACTGATGGAAAAGGAAGGAAAATACCAATAGACTACTGTATGTGATGATGCTGGGTTCCATTTTATTTTACTATTTTATTTACAGGTAAAAATCTTCTGAAAGGCAAATTTATCTTGTCAGGAAAAATATCTATTTATTCTTTGAAGAAAACGCCATCCCCCAATAAAAGAAGAAGAAGAAAAAAAAAACAATGAATGAGGGAGGGAGACACTTTTCTCTGTGGTACAGTCACTGGCAAGTTGTTCATATTCTGTAAAAGCTTCTTACCCATGAACCTTTAAACAACACTTATGAAACTCACTGGGTCATGATGCAAGAGGAGGGTCAGGAGGAGGAGAATCAGGAGGAGGAGGACCAGGAGGAGGAGAATCAGGAGGAGGAGGACCAGGAGGAGGAGGACCAGGAGGAGGAGAATCAGGAGAAGGAGGAGCAGGAGGAGGAGGAGCAGGAGGAGGAGGACCAGGAGGAGGAGAATCAGGAGGAGGAGAATCAGGAGGAGGAGAATCAGGAGGAGGAGGACCAGGAGGAGGAGGACCAGGAGGAGGAGAATCAGGAGAAGGAGGAGCAGGAGGAGGAGGACCAGGAGGAGGAGCAGGAGGAGGAGGAGCAGGAGGAGGAGGAGGATCAGAAAGCGGAGGATCAGGAGGAGGAGGACTAAGAGGAGGAGGACCAGGAAGAGGAGGATCAGGAGGAGGAGGACCAGGAGGAGGAGGACCAGGAGGAGGAGGACCAGGAGGGCCAGGAGCATCAGGGGGAGGAGGACCAAAAGGAGGAGATATAGTGGAAAGGCAACTAGTTGGGAAGAACGGGATCCGTGGAGTGGGTTGGAGATAAATGAGGGAATAAAGGAGAATAGAATCAAAATTCCTTACATACATGAAGAAAAATATCCTAATAAAATTAGTTATTATATGTAATTCATAAATGTTAATAAAGACATTAAACAACAACAACAACAAAACAGTGAGCAATCACAACAAACAGTTCCCTGAGGGCTATCACAGGCCTCGACTCCTGCAGACACTGCCAACACTACAGTTCAGCTCAGACAGTAAAGACAGCTACAGTCTCAAATGTCAGGTCTAACCTCTGCTAAGTTAATTCATTCACAATGAAGACCACTCCCGCCTGTCAGTACGGAGGAAGAAGCTGGCTCCCTCTCCAGTCTCTTCTCATTTGCATAGAGAAAGAAAAGCACAGCCAAGTTGTCAGGATCTGGAAAGTTGTCGTTTGCCATGAGAAGGAGAGGTGGCACGACCCACAGACCTGCCACCGGCAGGTTCCTGCTGACTGTAGCTGTCATCATTAGCAGCTGCTCAGAAGGAATGCTGTGATCAGGCAAGGAGAAAGCCCGTGCAGGCAGGCGTTTCCTCCCGAGAAGATGCTGGGTAAGGCTTTGCTGAGGACCTCCCTGCCATTCTCGATAGAAGAGGTAATCTGTTGCCTTTGTAATTGAGCAGGATGGAAAGCAAGGTGTCGGTTTCAATTCTACCCGGCTGAATTTAATAAAAGCTCCCATCGACTCAGCGACATGAAAATAAGTGCAAACATTTGCAAAATGAACTCTTCCTGTCATGGAATAGTTTCTGGCTGATTTAGGGAGAGCAGGGCTTTTAATGAGACTTGAGATGTTTGTGTTCTGGTTATTTCCGTAGCTGTTAGGTGCCTCTGGGTTATAGTGAATGGTACAGAAAAATCCAAAAGTGAGAAGAAAGGATTTCTCTGCACAAATACTTGCTGGAGTCTTCTGGCATCAGCTTAATAGGACTCTAGAAACAATGCTGTTATGGCAGATGACCCCCCCTTGTAGAACATAGAATATGGAATACTAAGAGGGAAAAAAAAACTTGCTTTGTTCCTTCTGCGCTATGGGTGAAGCTCCTGTAAGAGTTTCTTGGGATGATGGCATGTAATTTTGCCCATCACTGGCTTTCAGCGTTGTAAAAATAAGCCCTCTCCTTATTGTCCTTTATTCCCTTCCCCTTGTGATTGGACAGGGCATTGTTAGACTGTAAATGGCTTTCATGGAATTGAAGATAACAGGGCTGATCTAAAGAGACACCAGGGATGCTGAGTAGGTAGCTGACCATAAACTGTTCACTAGCCCCATACATGGTGCCAGAAAAAGTTATTAACAGAGGAAACTCTACTGGCCATACAAATCATGCACGAGGTACTGGCTTCCATCCCCATAGCTTAAACTGGATGTGTTGGTGCATACCTGTAATGTCAGCCCTTGGGCCGTGCGAGCAAGAGGATCAGAAGTCCAAAGTCATCCTTAGCTATCTGTACGGCATATGGAAACCCACAGAAGAGCAACAGCCTTCTCAGACACTAAGTAACATTCGGCATGAAGTTCCCCTGAGAAAGGGGCCTTTTCCTATGGTCTCCTCTATAACCAAGAGCAAGTGTGTCAATGGCCCTGCTCTCCTTTTCAGAGATGGAGAAATGCAAAGCGAGCCAGGTGTGCTGACACATGCCTCCAACCCCATCTACTCAAGAAGCTGAGGCAGGAGGATTGAAAGCTCAAGGTCTCCCAAGAAACCTAGCAATGCACGGCCAGTCTGGGTAACTTAGTGAGACTTGCCACCAACTAAAATTTAAAAAGCGAGGTTGACTAACAGAGGCCCTGGCTTTGAAAACCCCTTCCCACAAAAAAAAAAAAGAAAAGAAATAAAAGAAATAAAAAAGAAAGACGTCGAGTGAAGCAAACTTAACACCTTCCCAATTTCCAAATAAAAGAAAGTCAGCCAATATGGGAGCCCAGAATTCTTTGCCATTTTATTAATGCAAGCCAAAGAGATGTATCAGTTTCTTCTATCTCTAGCTTTCTCCATCCCAAAGCAGAGAACTTTTTATGTGGAAGGAACAGGTCACAATAGCAAATATTGAGGACTATTACCAAACATCCTGCAGTGATGCCAGGGAGCATCGCTGCCTCTACGTCTTCTCATTTCTAATAAATCATGTGTTGGCTTATAAACACAGGTTTTTTTCTGAATGTTTAGCAATTAAAATGTATTATTATTACTTAAGGGGCTGGGGAGATGACTCAGTCAGTAAAAGCCTTGCCTTGCAAGCACAAGGACCTGGGTTCAAGCCCTAAAACCCATGCAAAGAAGCCAGATAAGGTGATGTATGCCTGTAATCCTCAAGCTGGGGATCAGGAAAGAGGAAGATGTCTGGGGCTTGTGGTTCCGCCAGCATCGCCTACATGGCAAACTCTATGAAAATGAGAGACCCTGTCTCAAAAGTGTTCTTTGGCCTTCATACATATTTGCATAATATACGCACACACATACATCTGCACATATACAATGCACACATATACATAAAAACACACATGCATAAAATATTGGTTAAGCAAATCTGCATTTCATGTTAGCAATCTTAACGCTTAAGGCAGCTCAATATAGCAGAAATGTCACTGTTACAGTTTGGATGTGAAATGTCCCTCTAAAGTCCATTTATTAAACATCTGGTCCTTAGTTGACAGTTCTATGTTAGGAGGTGGCAGAGACTTTAGAAGGGGGTACCAAGCTGGCACAAATAGGGCACTGGGGAAGTGTCTTGGAAGATTATACCTAATCACCTCATCCCTCTTCTCCCTTGGCTTCTTGTCCACTTGTGATGTAAATAACTCTGCCACACTGTCCCATTACCACGATATTCTGTCTCAACATATACCTAGAAATGGAGCCGACTGAGCATGGGCTGAACTCCTTGAAGCCATGAGGAAAAAAATCTTGGAGCCCTGAAGTTGCTTTTATTAAGTATTTCATTATGGAGATAACAAAAACTAATCCAGACAGTAAGTCTACATGTAGCACATGGAGGTGTGATACAACAGACCTTCAGCTTGTTTCTATTTGTCTGGGCAATATCAAATCAAGAAGTGAGATGTTTCAAAACAGCAAGGGAAATATTACAAATCCTTCGTTTCCCAGAATTGAAAATACTTACTTTGCCTTGAGTGTCTCCTCCTGAATATTCCAGTGTGGATCCTCCACCAGTTGCAGTTCTCTCAATACCCTCCCAGGCTTGTAGGCGGCATTGATGATCATGCTAAGAATCTGTTGGGAGAAAGATACAAAATCAGCCACAACTGTGCCCATTCCTGTTGATTTTGACAAGAATGTGTTGAAAACCACGCTGTTGACAAGAGGTTTCCGCCTTACATCTCATTAAGCGAAGGGCTCTGATGAAGTCTAATAGAGCACTGAGGCAATATGGAACTAACTCACCAATCAGAAAACACAAATCCTAGCCACCCTGGCTTGGAAATTCAAAACTGCTCACTAGCGGGAGTGCCTGATGCTCCAGAACTCATCAGTTCATTATTCTCCAACTGGATGCTTCTTCACTAGGGTCCTGAGACTTTCATTCTGTTTTTAAAGACCTATGTTGGGGTCTGGAAAGACGGCTCAGTGGTTCAGACCAGGTAGTGCTCTTGCAGAGGACTTGTATATGGTTCCCAGTGCCCATGCCTAGCAGGTCACAACTGCCTGCACTTCCCACTCTAAGGATCCAACACCCTCTTCCAAATTCCACAAATGTCTGTACTCATGTGCATATCCCCTCAATACAACTAATTAAACATAAACATTAATCTTGTACTTCTTTGTGTAACCAATGAAGAAAACAATATGTTTGGGTTAACACTGTGGGAGACTTCAGATACCTGTAAGAAGTGTAAGGAATTCCTGAAAGCTAATAATGCCTCAACTTAATGGACATTTAATTTGATAGTGTTCTTGGGTGTGTGTTTTAAGCAGTAGCCTGGAGCATTTAACATTATCCAATATCATATATTTTCAAATAACACGCTCAATTCCAAATCTGAAGTCCAAGAAAATAATCATGTGGCGATTGCCTATAGCAAAGTACCCAGAACGACCAGGTATTTCTATACTAAGGGTCAACGGAGCAGATTCTAGAGAAGAGAGGTGTTCCTAGCAATTCTCAGCGTACCTATTTACTAAAACAGTCAAGGGACTTAGACCTCTGGGCACTGGCCTCTCACTAAGCAAGCCATGATTTCCTCATTTTTGTGTTTTGGAGACAGCATCTCATGCAGCCAAAGCTGACTTCTAACTCTGATCACCCTGCTTCTACCTCTCAAGTGCCGGAACTCCAGGAATGTGTCACCACGCCTGCATGATTAACTCAGCATTCACAAGCTCTGCCAAACTCCACGTTCCTGATACCCAGCTACATCAACAGTATGAAGAAGTAAACAGGAAATCAAGTGGTAAATTCCACAAAGTGGCCCCCTGTGGCAGTTCCATGGGATGCTAGGAATACAGACAGGTACCACCCCCTTCTCAAGTTTACCTAAGTCCAGAAAAGGTGTAAATAGTCACATCAGGCTGAGGGCACAGACTGCATGTGTGGTGGCCACATAGGACAGACAGTGAGAAAAACAGTTCCAAGATGGGAGATTGAGAAAAATAGTTCCAAGATGGAGATAAGTACTGCTGCCGCCATGCCTACTTGGGTAGAAATCAGTCAACATAAAGGAGTTGACATTAGGAAAATATTGCCTGGGATGGATATAACCTGATAACCTCTGAAAACAATGAAGCTTTCAGAGATAGGGTTGTGGCTTCATTGGCAAAGTGCTTGCCACACAAATTTGAGGATCTGAATTCAAGTCCCAGTACCTGCATAAAAAGTCAGGAAGATATCCAAAGTCGACTTCCGGTCACCAGGTATACTCAAACGCATATACACACACATCTTCCCATACATGTATACAAACATGACCATTTACACCTCCCAAAAGAGAGAGACAAATTGCATTAAACAGTTAGTATGCAACCCACTTTGTCCTAGATGGCACTGGGCTTTGTTCCAATGGCCCAGACTATCTCCAACAAGAGGCACACTTGAACCCAGGGGTTCAAATGGAACAGCAAGGCAATACAAGCTGTTGTGGTATGTTTTGTTTTCTGCTTTTAAAACAATCATCTGATTTTTCTGTTTGCCATCAGTACAATTTAAAAACTGAGTTTAAAAATAAATCTAATTAGAGCTGGCCGCAGTAACATGTAAAGTATTTATCATTAGGCAATAACATTTCAGTTCATTCTTTTCATTGTGACTAGCAGAGAAAACCCCAGAGCTACGTTGTCATTTGCTGCATATCAGAATGCATTTTGTGACTGTGAATAGAATCAGAACATGCCTTCCAGAGTTCAATTCAGCCTAGAAACAAGCAGCAATTAAATTTGAAAAAGCACCCAATATAGATTTTTTTTCTCATGGCTTTTCCCAATACCAACCCATTTGTCTTCAAATTCAACAAGGGTTCTAGAATGCTAGTGTGCTGATATGCACAGTGGCTGTGTCCATGACTGCTGAAGAAAATACAACTACCCCATGAAAAGAACTACATGGGGACTGGGGAAACTTCTCAGTGGTTAAGGAGATAGCCAGACAGTATGAGGAACTGAGTTTGGTCTCAGAACCCATATAAATGCTAGTTAGGGGCGGCGGCCCACCTGTGATCCCAGCCTCATAAGGCAGAAATAGGAGATCCCAGAGCAAGCTGGCTAGCCTGACTAGCCATATGATAAGGGTTTGACTGAGATGTGCTGTCTCTATGAATACAGTAGAAGATGACACCTCAGGCCTCCAAATGCATTCACACCCCTCCAGGTGCATGCCAGCACATACGCAAATATGCATAGATGCATATGCACAGTACACACAAGCACACAAATGGAAGAATAAGAACTAAGTAGATAGTTATTGTCACTAGGCAGAGTTAAACCAAATGACTTTGCCTTGCAAACTATCAGAATACAATTCAGTATGTTCTCCATAAGAGATTAGAAATAGCATAAAGCCCACCCTCAGCTAAGGACACTGTCAACCAAAGATGTCTGAGTAACTCCAAAAGAAAATCCACACCACAAAGCAATGGCTCACTGCATCCTTTGGAGTTTGGGATGCTGAAAACATACTGCCATAAGCAAGTTCCTCTCTAATGGGTTATGGGAGAAAAGCAATGACCTCTCTAGTTGGATACATCTGGGATCAAATCTCAGTTAGATCCCTGTGAAGCTACAGGCCTTTGGACAAAATGACTTGCTCCATTTGTATGTAGAGTACTTTCATTTACCTGGTCATTTTCCCTATGGCTGCTACCACATTGAGCTCAGCCTCTGTGACCCTGCAGGGACGGCTCCTGACACTGTTGGTCCCCTGCTTATTTGGTTTCTGCCACATTAGCTAGGAACTGTAGAAAGTCCTCTTAAGGGCTGTCCACTTCTCTTGCAATGAATTGGATCTGTAAGGTCCCTAAAGGCCCAGTTGGTACAGGCTCGGTCCCAATGCCAGGCACTGAAAGGTACCAGGATCTTTAGGTCACTAGGAATGTGTCCTGGAGTGGGATGAAGGAATCCTAGCCCTGTCTTCTTTCTCTTTATCAGTTCACAGCATGGAGATGAATAGCTTTCCTCCACCAAGTACTCCCTGCCATGATGAACTATCTCGTCAAAGATCCCAAAGTAACTGGACCAACTGGATCATGGCTGGAACCTCAGCAACTCTGAGCCCAAACATTCTTTTTTCTTTTAATAAACTGATGGTCTCAGGTATGCTACAGTAATGAAATATGACAATACCCACATAGCCCATTCTTTTTCTCTCTCAGGTCAACTTTCCAAAAGTCCCTTCACAGAAACCTCTTTTGAGTACCCTCCACATAAGACCACTTTCCTTTCCTCATAATCAGCCCTCTCCCTTATCACTATACTGTCAATCTAAGCAGACAGAAAGCAGGGGCACCATGCCACCACATTCTCTGTGGCTAGACTGTGACTGGCACTAGCAAGTGTCTGATCGATTTTTTAAATTTTGTTCAGTAAATTTCAATATGTAACCAGAAGCTAGCGCACTGAAAATTAATGACAAGAATCTATCTGATGCCATACAGTAGGGTGAATGGGGGTTCAGGAAGGAGATAGCTTTGGTTTTGGATTGTTGTTGATACAAAGTCCTTCTCTATGGTACAATAAGAAAGTTCATAAAGTGTATCATGTCTTCCATGTGGGAAAACAATAGAGAATGCCACAAGAGCAAAAGCAGCTTGCATTATTCTTTAGTTGTGCTTTGCAGACATTACCAGGTATCCCACAAACACCGGCATCACAAGCCAGACACATGCATTATCATGGACACGATCACCCAAGCCTGTTGCATTATTTTTAATGGGTTGATGTTCAACATTAACTTCCGGCAGTAGCAGCAAAAGCACAGCAGAACACCTTCAAGAGGCATGTGTGCCTCCTCCGCCTTTGATTCTGATGACTGCCTTACCTGGGATTCAGTGACACAAGGCTTTAGCTCTGTCCAGTGTTACTGGGGGAAGCCATTACTATCGAGATTCACAATGGGTTACTAAGAATGAGTGAATGTTGAACACTTAGCCGAAATGGGACATCTATAGTGCAATCTCCAAGGCTCAAGTAGCACTGTGTAAGAAGGGACAGAAAGAATCTAGGAGCTGGAGGAAAGGGGAGTGCTGTGGAACGCTGTCTTCTGGGAATGACACACCATTGCACTCTTTAACACTTAGCAGCTATGGTCACCTGAATAAGTCTGCATAAGTCTGGGAAGAGAATATTCCAGATAGAGTAGAGGGGTATGTAAGAGGCTTTTCCCTTCCCTGAGGATTTATGGGTTAGTTAGGGGTTGCTGAGAGAAGATTCATTTTCTTCAGTGGTGCAGCTATGGGTAAGGTGCCCATGCTCCTTTAAACTACCACTCACCCACATTACTATAAGGAACCCTAATTCATTGGTCAAAAACTATTGAAGTAGAAGGAACTAGTTGACAAGAGGAAGGTGTCAGTACAGAGGGGATGGACTAGATGGACATATTCAGGGGTGAATATGATCAAAATACAATACATTTACATATGAAAAGGTCACAATAAAATCCATTATTATTAACAGATGCCGGTTTGAGCTACTGGCGGGTTCCTAGCGTGCGAGCTCCACCTGCCGTAAGGCGGGAATGAGACCTCTGCAAGTGGCACATTAAGCTGCGTGGTGGATTTAGCCTTTGCTAGTACAAAACAAAAAGAGAGGTTTCTGGGCTACACGCTGCTTTGATAGATGCATAGACCCACGAAAGCTCCCAGAGCTGGTGGTAAACATACCACTGCCATGTTGGGAAGCTGAAGTGGGTGGAGCCAGCAGCCACAGCGCCAGCGCTGTTTCAGGCTTAGAAGGCTGCAGTTTAAAGCAATAGGCTCAAGCTAATATAAAAAATAAGCCACGTAAAGATGGCTACCACACAGAGAATCTGGATTATGTTCTCTTTGATATTCATAACTGAAGAAAAACATTTGATTACAAAAGCTGTTAAGTTATGCCAAAATGTATATTTTAAAGGTACCTTGACTTCAAAATTTGGATGTAAGGATATGCTGCTTTGGAAAGGAGGCTCTGCTTTTGTTTCCACAGAAAGCCAGAGGCTATGGATTTGTTGCAGATTAAGATACATCAGGTTTGACCAGCCAAGACCACCTGAAAGGCCTCCGATGACACCATGGCCCAGATGATTCAACATCCAGAACCGTTTCAAGGCAACTGGCTCAGACGATACACCCTCATGGACTACTCCATAATCCTAAAATATTCTTTGTGTCCCCATAAGATACAGCGCCCCCCTCCAGCAGGAAGTAGTAAGAAAAGCTACGCCCAAATTCCCAAATATACCAAGCTGACTTTGGAGATGTGTAAAGGTTAAAACCTCCTTTTTAAGAAAACAAAAGGGGAAGTGCTGTGGGATGGTCTATATGTCAAATGTGTTGCTGATTGGTCAATGAATAAATCACTGATTGGCCAGTGGCCAGGCAGGAAGTATAGGTGGGACTAACAGAGAGGAGAATTCTGGGAAGCGGAAGGCTGAGAGAGACACTGCCAGCCACCATGATGAGAAACAGCATGTGAAGATGCTGGAAGCCACGAGCCACGTGGCAAGGTATAGATTAATAGAAATCGATTAATTTAAGCTGTAAGAACAGTTATCAAGAAGCCTGCCACGGCCATACAGTTTGTAACCAATATAAGTCTCTGTGTTTACTTGGTCAGGTCTGAGCGGCTGTGGGACTGGCAGGTGACAGAGATTTGTCCTGACTGTGGGCCAGGCAGGAAAACTTTAGCTACAAACAGATGCTAATAAAAAACTAATAATTAATATAAGACCATCCCTGTTACTTAAATGCCAACTTCTGCCTGTTTCACTGATGAACATGACTTAACAGTCATCTTCATTTGCCATCAGCTCCACAAATAGACTGCTATCTGCCTTCACACATTAGGAATGGATAGATGATAAATAATGAGACAGATACAAGTATTTGATAGATAATAATGATGGTAATAGAAGGTAGACAGATACTGTGATAGATGGTAAATAGGTAGACATATAGATATAAATAAGTAGCTGTAAATATATAATAGATTCATGATGATGATATATAATAGATGATAGATGATGAGGAGGAAGAGAGATGATAAGTGAGACAGATATAATAATCATAATGCAGCTAGATGATGGTTGGATAAATAGATGGACAGGCTGACAGGTGCTAACAAACAAAGACTAATTAAAGATATAGATAACAGACAGGTATAGATGGTGGCAGAGAGACAAATTGATGGACAGGTACAGAGGTTGGATACTAAAAGACAGATAATACAAATAATAATAGGTGGATAAATAGGCAGGTGGCAGACACTGAGATGTGGGTACACAGGTGAACGTGGAGATAATTGAGTAGGTGAACTAAGATAGTATGGAGCAGGGTTATATCTGTATTTCTTTAATCAGAAACAGGATGACCATCTTGGTGGACCTGATATGTATTATCACACTCAGTCTCTTGACCAGACTCATGCCTAAAAGTCTCGTGGCTTCTCCAGCAACCTCAACTCACTAGAATAGAAAGTCACACAGCAAGGAAGTGATACACTCAGGGAGGCTCATCACCTCCAAGGAAGTGATACACCATGGAGGCTTATCACATCCAAAAGTTTCCTACAGGTACAAGCTCTGTGAACCTTTCTCCTAAGAATTAGCTAGCAGCAGAAAAAGAAGAGGGAAGACAAGATTGTGATATTTTCGCGTTCTAGTAGACATTTACAATATGTCGGCTTTTCCTCTATTTATTTATTTTTTTTTCTTTATCTCTACAGTCCAGGCTGCCAAAGAAGAGAGGCCACACCTGTGTAGAGCTTATGCAATCACAGAGTGACAGCCAGCTGAATACATCCTAAATGATGTGGAGAGCATGGAAAGGGACCCCCGGAGTCTCTCCATTTGAAATGACTTGTTTCTCTTTTTGTTAAACACAGGGGTTTCACCCTGGCAGATATTCTAAGGCAAATGCCTTCTAAGAGAAAACATAGAGAACCAAACCTCCATGTGCCACCCTGGGATTCTATCATCACAGCCTGCTGAGTTTCCTTAAAGACAAAGGAACAATTATTCGCCACATTGAGTATTTTCAGAGTCATTTCTGCCGGCAACACCTGGCTGGTACTCTCTCATTTCATCATCACAGGTTGAGATACTCATCCCAGGACACACTGACCTGAGTTAGCAGATGAAACACTCTGTTTCTCTAGTTTCATGTCCCTGCTGGCTGGCTCTCCCTTTAATATGAGGATGTGCACACCCCAGGAACACACTGCATATAAACCAAATGCAACAGGTAGACCAGGTGATTCACAGGATGGCACAAGATACTAACAGACTTAGAATAATACTACATAAAATGGTTGTCTATCTGTCAGGGACCTTGGCACACTGGAGAAGACAGCAAGTTAGAATGATATGTTATAATGGATGGTCCCAACTGGCAATGATTTGACCGAGCATGCAGGTTTATGACAAATGTCATCACTATTATCTGTCCCTGATAATTCTACAATGCCCATAAAATGGCCCAGCATATAAGGAGTCATCATAAGACTTGACTTGATCCCTAACACTAGAAGGTCAAGACCCACTCCAGGTCCCAAGTTTAGTTTTAGATGGTGTTGGGAGTTGAATGGACTCTGGCTCCAGCTTAATTAAATCTATCTCCTCTCAATACCATCTCTGAAGTCAAGGTCAGTCATACATTGCTTTCCAAATCTCTACAAAGCCCTCCCAAGTCTAATACCCAGAAAACAAGTTGATGCATGCTTTAGCCACCACTTTCTAGAAGCTTCCTTTTCTCCAACATATAGACTCCCTTACACATATCTCAGAACCCCTCTCCTCAGCTTGCAGCTAGCCTTTCCAAATACCAGTCTTGCATCTGCCTACAGACACTATCTACTTAGAGCAGACCAGCCACAGAGAAAACAACGCCCGTTTCATATTTTCTGAAGATACAAAAGTGTTTAAATTTCCAATACTGCCGATGGCCCGGAAAAGCAAGGCATCTGTCTCTGCTTCAATTACCTCGTTCTCTTTAAGCAAAATGAAATTTGAAGCCATGCAGAGGCTCTGGCACCAAAGGAAGAGCATTAGCATAAATATTGGTTTGGTGGAACTTACATTTTTCTTCCACTCACAGAACTGAGGCGCTTGCTTTTTATTTATTTATTTTTCCTTCCATCTTGCTGCGCATATTTTTAACCATCAGCAAAAATCAACTTTTGTCATCAGAAAAATGCTTCTGGCTAGGCTTTTAAATTTGGTAGCTGGCAAGTTATCAGAAAATGATTGGGAATAACCACTTTTGACTTGAAAAACAAAATCATTTAGTCAAGTAAGATAGCCAGCCCCTAAAGAGAGAATGAAGCCAAGCTCTTGTTGTTGGTTAACGTGGCTGGCAGATGATAGAGAATCTCACGTTAGCAACCAGAACCTGCCATGTGAATCAGGCTTGCAGGCGCCCGCAAAGAAACTAGATTAGTCACTGTATTTCTGTCAGGTTTGGCATTCCTGACCTGTCACTCAATACCGGGCACTAATACAGGCAAACAACCTATGCCACTTTAGCCACAGTCCAATCATGTCAGCCTGCTGGCACTCTGCGAAATCCCCACGACCCAGGCTTCACATTCAAACTGCTTGGAATACCAAGAAAGCTACTCCCACATAGTTTCCTCTGAGCTCCTTGGTGCTACCTAACAGTGAAGCACCAGACAACCCTGAATCCTCTTGGGTTTTAGTCTTAAAACATAACACACTCTTTTATACCTATTGGTTAACCACAGCCTAGTGTCCTCTGCTCCAGCCAGACCTGGCCTGTTTGCCAGAATCTTCCCCAGATGCCCACCCATACTGTACAGTTGAGGTTCTTTACCTCTGTCAAGCCAAATGTCGCCGGACATATCTTAGTCCTCCCACCCCCCTTCCCTCTGCTCTCAGAAAACTGTGCTCCCATCTCTCTTTAGACTACACCTACAATTATTTAGCTTTGGATCATATAATTTTCCCAAAACCGAATGGGAAAATCAGATAGACAGAAGGCTGAGGGCTGGGTTTGATCCAGTGGTTCAAATAGCGATAGCACCCGGCTCCTAGCAGCTGCCTGGTAAACAACTGGTCAGTGGGTAAATTCTGTAGCCACAGAATTGTGCTCTGAAGAGCATTCATCCTAGCAGCGCAGCAATAAAAAGGTCATAGTGATACCATTTTTCTTAGAGAGAGCCCTGGTATGTGCAGGGTGAGAGCAGAGAGTTCCTAGAAGAGTCCAGAAACTATTCTATTATCCCAGTGAGTCACCAGATACCCCCTGAAGTTGGACCAATAAGACGCAGTAGAAGCAGGGCTAGAGAGATGACTCAGTGGTCAAGAGTACTGGCTGTTTTTCCAAAGGAGCTGGGTTGAGCCAGGTTCAATTCCCGGTACCCACATGGTAATTCACAACTCTCTGTAACTCTAGTTCAGACATTCTCACACATGCAGGCTAACCACCAATGCACACAAAAAATTAATAAAATGAAGTTTGTTTATGCCAGGCAGTGGTGGTACACACCTTTAATCTGAGTACTCGGGAGGCAGAGGAAGGCAGATCTCTGTGAGTTTGAGGCCATTCTGGTCTACAAGTAGAGTTCCAGGACAGCCAGAGCTATTACACAAGAAAACCCTGTCTCAAAAAACAAACGAACAAACAAAAATGCAGTAGAAGGACTTCCAGTGTCCATTTACTTCCTCGTGGTTAGCCTCTACAGTAGGTCACCTCCCCAGATTGGAAGGAAATGGGACCGCAAAGATGCCATGTGGGCTGGGTTGGCAGCTCAGCTGGTAAAATGCAGGAGGCCCTGGATTAGATACCATCACTACATAAAAACTTGGGTGGTGGTGTATACCTGCAATTCCAGCATTTGGGTGGTGGAGGGAGGGACATAAGAAATTCTAGGTCACCACTGGATAGATAGTGAGTTCAAGGCCAGCCTGGAATATATGAAACCCTGTCTTTAAAAAGGCAGAGAAGGAAAAGAAAAGATGCCAGCCACTCTTTCCTGCCTATGAGGTCCCTTGGCTGTCCAAGGTACCTTCTTCCTTGAAAAGCTTGAACTATTTGGCCCTGAGTGCTCACTCGACATCCTCATTCTCCTGTCCTCCTAGAACATTTGATTTAAATACATCACAACATATCTCCCTCATTCATGGGGGAGAGCATGTTGATTAGACTGTGAGTCTTTTATGGTAAAGATGTCGCTTTTTCATCTTTGAATCTCTAGTGTTCCACCCCCAGAGATGAGAGGTGCTTTGCTGGATGTGAACTAAACTGAATCGACTCAAGGGATCAGACATCTCCTTTGGAAACTGAACACAGTGTAAAGCTCTTGTGAGAACAGTTCAGATGATGTCTTACCTCTTTAAGCACCAGCACACACTTGCCAGGCCCCACTGACTGAGGTAGCTCTGCAATCCTCCCTTTGTTCAGGAACGGGCCTGAGAAACACCTATGGTTGACAAAGAGCTGTGGACAGCAGTACTTCCCATTGACAGTGCCTGCTGGGAGAGAAGAGCGACAGGGTGGATGCTGGGGATTGCTATATCATGACTTATGGTGCTGTCAAGACCTGTGCTGGATTCAAAGATCTTGTCTTGACTGGTAGAGAATCTGGAGTAGGAAGGGGCTCTGAATGGTCCCTGCTTTCCAAGAGCTAGAGCTGTTATGATTCTAACTGGGCAGCTTGACTTGAGTTTCAAAGTATGACAGAGAAACGTGGTTTTCTCCTTTGAGAAAGGTGCCCTGTGTCCTAACACCAGCACATTGCCAGGTCTGTAAAAGTGTCTTAAGATACTTTTACACTTTTTAAAGATACTTTTACACTCTGCTTATTTTTCCCATTACGTCAACATAGACTTTTCTGTAAATTATATAGCATCCGAGATACAGAAAGAAGCAGACTATAACAATGACAAACCAGGAATTACTACACAGACCAAGGACAACCACCGTCATACAGATAAGATCCCCTGTATGTTCTACTCCAGCAACTCCCCTCATTGCCCTTAGAAAAGGGATTCTTGATCTTCCTAATGTTGCAACCCTTTATCACAGTCCCTCATGTGGTGACCCCCAACCATAAAAATATTTTCATTGCTACTTCATAACTGTAATTTTTCTGCTGTTATGATTCATAATGTAAATGTCTGATATGCAGGATACCTGGTATGTGACCCCTGTGAAAGGGTCGTTTGACCCCCCAAAGGGGTTGTGGCCCACAGGTTGAGAACCTCTGCCTTAGAAGTAACCATCACCCTGAAAGATGCTATTCATCACTCTCACACAAATTAATAAACTTTACTTCTCAACACATGGAAGTGTGCAGTAAGTGATATGCATCTGGGATATTCACAAAAACATCTCATGGATGGTTTTCTATCACATATTGTTAGCTTACTTAAGTTTCCTAGAGTCACAAGTCAATAAAACTATATCCAATTTGCCAACAAACTCAAAACATTCAGTTTTTACTTCTATACGTGAGTCACTCCTCTTATGGATACACCAGTTTATTTGTCGTTCCTCAGCTTTTCCTTAAGTCATCCAGTAATGACTTGAGGAATGTGTCTTCAAAAACCAACTTCTGCCTATGAGCAAGAGGGATTTGTGTAAGGACACAGTGGAACTGGCTTGTCCATCCATCTGCATAGCCACACTCTTAGTAAAGATGGCCACACTGCTCCCTACAGTGACAACCTGCTGACATTCCCAACAGCATCGTGTTAGAGCTGCTGATGTCCCACACCCAGGCCAACGAGGCATTGCCAGGCTTCTCCGCGTTGCCGATATGATGGAGAGAAAATGCACCTCACCATTGGCTTGAACTCCTATCCTTTCGGCACACTCAGCGGGGCATATTGGGTCTCTAGCTCTGTAGCCCAGACTGGTGTGGAACTCACAGCTCTTCTGCTATGGGCTCCCAAGTGCTGGAATAACAGCTGTGCAATACCACATCTGGCTTGATTAAAATTTGTTGGTGTTTATAAATACATAATGAAGTCCCTTTTTGGGCTAAGAGAACGACTCTCTGATGTCCTCACTCAGCTCTTACCCAAGATATGCCACAGAAACAGTGGTATTTCTTCAGAAATGCAACTATTTGTGTGAAGGTAATTTAACAGTTCAGAAAGGCTGGTTTCTTAAACTTAAGACCCAGTAGATAGGTAGGGATTTTACCCTGAATGTATGAAAAAGAGTAATATTACTGCAGTGGACTATAAAACAGTAGCTGATGTGGTTTTCCAAAAGAGCACTTTGAAATTTGAGTTTTGTACAACAAGCTGGATAATTAACTTCACAACTGAATTTCCTTATAATTTTTGGTAGTATTACCAAGACTTTTAGTTAAATGTTCATCTAGTCTATTTATAAAATTGTTCTCTTTACCACAGAAAGAACATCATCAGCTAACGGGAGTATTCATACCATGTATTCATAATCCTGGAATTCAAAGCAGATTTTGTTTGGTCAAGAACACAGAACCCCCAAGTCAAGTACCAGTTCGGGCAGACATATCTGTAGTCACATTTGGTGGTCCAATGGCAGTTCACAATTGTATCTCACAAAGATGTAACAGTGTGTTAATAAATCTATCAGTCACAATCAGCTTCTCAGACTCAGGTTTTCATGAATAAATCAACAGTGAGTGGAATGTAAGAGTCACTGGGGCAAAGGTGCCAGAGACAGTGACACATATTTGGAATCCCCATACTCAGTAGGATTGAGAGTTCAAGTTCATGGGCTTCATGGCAAGGCCATGTCTCAAAAGGGTCAAGTGGAACTGTGATAAAATGTCAAGAAAGGAATGCCCAATACTAATGCTCAATGTTTTCCCTTTCTTCACCATGTTCCATGACACAGAACGCCAATCTGATTTGTAATGGCCAAACAGCAAACAGATCCTTTTCCTGACGATTACAGGACCTGTCTACAGCTCTTAATCTAACAGCAGTAAAGATGAAGTACAACTTTAGCTATTAAAAATTTTAAAAAGGTATATCTGTTACTGAGTAGCAACTGAGGAAGAGAAAATAGGCTCAAAGCTGAGATGCAGTGACTGAAACACAAATGTCTCCAGTCACAACTACACAGTGGAATGAGATCGAGTCCTTCAAGGGGCCCATTTACCTGCAGTGTCCACATGAGGGAATAAGCAAAGGTCATGAGGTATTTTCTCAACAGGCACTGTGGATGACAATCTGTGGATATAGAAAATCAGCTATTACAGGGCACGGAAGAAAGGAGTGCATTGTGCAATCTTTTCATCACTTAAAATGACTATGCTGGAAATTCAAGATAAAAGTCATTGTAAGGTAGGCTGTGTGGACAAGAGGAGCACCAGTAAACTAAATAAGGAGGTCACTTTGGAAAATTGGTTTTCAAATCCATCTGATGACCCTAAAAAGTCTAGGGCGCAAGTGCCCCCGAGTGGCCAGCCCTGATCAATGAGTTTCTTCTGAACTTAGAATAATGTCTTCAATTACATTCTAGATACAACTGACATATAATTAATGTCAGACTTTTCCACTGTAATTGTCTAATTGAAAACAACCTTGAGGTGACTTTGGGCATCCTTACTCTGTGCCTGTGAGGGTCATGGCCATACTAAAAAGAAGACTCAAGAGGAAAAACTACAGACTGGCGATTGTTAAAATTTTAATTCTGGCTTGTTCTGTTAGAGTTCAGGTAAAAAGTTCATAAACAAATCCGTGTGTGTGTGTGTGTGTGTGTGTGTGTGTGTGTGTGTGTGTGTGCGCGCGCGCGCGCGCGCGCGCGCGCGCACGCACGCATAGTCTTACAGAAACATAGGAAAGCTGGGACACACAAGGGCTCATCTGTGCTGGCTGCATAGCAATCATGGTTTTTGAAAATTGACCTAAATGTCAAATAAACCACAGCAGATATCTTAAGATGGGGAGGGGTGCATCCTCCATGGCAGTGGATAACAGAGTGTGTGTGGTTCCTTGAGCCCACAGAACTGGCATCAGTTGGGAATTTGTCGAAATCCAGATTCTCAGACCACACCCCAGATAGCCTAAAGCAGAAATTGTGAGATGGGGCCCAGCAATCCATGTGAGGTGAGAGAACCATTAATCCATGAGCCGCAAATTAGGACTCAATCAAGAGTTCTTGTTAATCTATCTACTTCATGCTACGTAGACAAACTGGAGCCCAGTTACAAGCCTAACCCATGGCATTCAGTGATGATCGCACATAAAATATCCTCAAAGCCATTATCCTTAGTCAATTATTGGTGCAAGTATTTGTTTCATTTCTTTTATTTAATTGTAAGCCTGAATACACAAAAAGGTGCTCTTTTCGGTTAACTTTATAAACATATGTTTTTGTTCCTTAAGAAAACACAATCACTTCAGGTGGAAGGAACATTTGGATGTATTTTAAATACTTTATAATGCACAAAAGACTCACCAGAAGTTCCAACTTTTCAAATACACCCTGCCCACATGTACAACACTTTACCCTAAAGCACTCATTCCGCCAAAATTGCACATCATAACGGAAAAACCCACAATTTTTACATGAAACCAAATTTAATATTTTTTTAAAAACTCAAAAGTATTGTTTTTAAATGGGGATGTTAAGATGTCAAGGGGTAAAGCAGCTTCTCACATTCAGCCAGCTGCGTGACAGGGGGGTCAGGGTACTTAAGCCTTTTGCCTCTAGGCACTCAGGGTCAGCAAAACAGATCACCCATCTATAAACTACACTTGTCATATGAGGCCACCAAGAATCGGTACCAGAGACAGTAGTTTCTATCAGTGTGGAATAAAAAGTGAGAAATAACCATGGGGGCTGTAGAAGGCTTTGAGAGTGGACTCTGTATTTTGCACATAATAACTGCACAAGGAATAAAAGCTGTCACCATCGATGATGACATGCTTGTTAGCTAATGCCCCAAGAAACTCACACAGGCTCTTTATAGCTAATCATGCAGTTTGGGAGGGGAAAAAAGGGAAGAAGAAAAAAAAACATACTTTTTTTCCGGCTGTACAACTGCGACCTTTCTCTTCTTTTCTACTGTAAAACAGGAAAACAAAAGGAAAACGACATTGTTAGTGAGGCTAGTCCTTTTTTAATAGCTTAGTGTAAAAGTGCACCCTGTTTTATTTATTTAGAGACAGGGCCTCATTCAGGCTAGAACTGGATATGTACCTGCCAGCAACCTTGAATGTCTGATCCTCCAGGACCCACCTCCAAAGTGCTAGGATTACCTGGGTGCACCACCACACCCAGTTTGTGCAGTGCTGGGCCTGACTGAGCTCAGGCTTCAGTGCATGCTGGGTAGGTGGCCATGTAGGTATGCACTGTCCCAACAGAGCTGCTTCCCCAGCCCTCCTTATTTCTGAATAGGACAGGAATCATCTCTCTAAGCCTTTTCAGCCTCTAAATAATGAGGGTAGTTTTTTTTAGGACAAATCCTTAATTATTATTATTTTTTATTAAGATGAGTCCTGTGTCTATTCTTATAACTAAAAAGTTGCTGAAGTCAAGCCACAAATTTACATACTATCTACTAGCATAGATCAGATATGGTTTTATCAAATATGAAAATTTTGTAAGTACATTTAATCTTATCACTACACTGACTATTTAATGTTAAAGGTCACTTTTAATAAAGAAGATAAGGAGAACACATATTGTACTGCACATAAACACACATTAAGATAAATTGTTGCAAACTCAACAGAAATTGTGATAAGGTGAAGAATACTTCCAAAATAATACACGCCCAAGTCAACCTCAATGAAAAGAAAACGCTGAATTAGTGGGAGGGAAGCAGGCAGCTCGCAACGTGCGTGGTCAAATACTCAAATAAACCAGCAAATAATGATCTGGGGAGATGAGAACACTCTATGTCACTATTTCTTTGAAGACTTGTTTCATTTATAATTATGTAAGTGTGTCTATGTGGGGTTATGTATATGTGAGTCCAGTCAAGGGTGCCAGATCCCTTGGAACTGGAGTGAACCTGAAGGTGGTTTTGAGCTGCCTGATGTGGGTACTGGGAACCAAACTGAGCCATTTGTCTGACTCCAATATTTGCATTCATTCCGTACGCACACACTGTGCTGCAAAAGAGGCAAACTTGAACTCTTATCCCACCGAACTCTAATAGTTGCAGAAATCTGATTATCGTTAACAAATGCTATGATTGGCATAGTGGCACACGCCTTTAATCCCAACACTCAGGAGGCAGAGGCAGCTGGATCTCTGTGAGTTTGAGGCCAGCCTGGTCTACGTAATGAGTTCCAGGACACCCAAAGCTACATAGTGAGACCTTGTCTTAGAAAAAAATGCTGATGTTAGAAAATGAGGAATTATCTGAATCAAGACTGATTAACAACAAATACGTATATAAATCAAGCTAAGGACCTACCTTTTTATAAAGGTGATAATCATTTGTTAGAAATAAATATTAACAGAGGAAATGGAGAGATGGTCACTCACATGTACATATATCCGCACATAAATACATACATACACACAAAGTAAAAAATAACTGGGGTACATAGTTAGACCCTTTCTCAAAAACTGGGGGAAAAGAAAATTTAAAAAATATGATGGTTAATCTCTGCTTTCCCAAGTCAAAACAATGGATTACGTGGCCTCTTTTAATTTTCTCCTTACTGTCACCTATAAAATATGTCCAAATGTCTGTTTGATATCAGCACTTAAAGAATGATTGAGACAATAATAACATAGGCATTCTTTAGGACATCTAGGACCTTTATTTTCACAACCTCCTGTACCAACTCGCTCATTTATTCACCAAGATTGTGAACACTATGTGTTCAATCATCCCATCCCATTGGACAACACTTACAAACTGTTTTTTGTGGTGTAGTCAAAGGGTAAAAATTTGCTTCACACCAGCCCACGGGGAAGATATCCATGGAATCCATGTCCACAATGACCTCTGGGATTGGAGGCTGCAGACCTGCGTGGGGAAGAAACCAACATAATGGTTACTAAAAATAAACAGAAGGAAACACAACACACACACACACACACACACACACACACACACACACACACACACACACACACACACACACACACATGAGAGCATCCCTAAGACTCAGAGATGCATTCCTGAAAATGTTTTAAAAAAACGATAATAGTATAGAGGATGGCTTGTAGAGTGTGTAGTCTTAAGATGGGTACAAATGTTGAAATTAGTTAATGGTGAGAATCTGAGATATTTCAAATAAAACAGGAGTTTGGAAAAAAAGATATATATTGCCCTAAAAACGAGGAGGGAAGAAAGATGCTAGGAAAAATTGGATCAGAGCCAGATATGCTCAAAAAGGGACCAGATGTCCCCTTTCCTAAGAGTAGCTATGAAATTAAAGACATGTGGTACAACTTGTAAGCCACCGTGACAGAATTTGTTCCACACCAAGCAAAGAGTAACTGTCAACTAAATAAAAGCAAACTTTACAGCCAAAAGCAACAGCTATAGGGAAACCACTGTTTCGGAACAGACTAGAGATAAGGCGATTTCCTGAGAGGATGTGTTTGTCTCTCAGCTTTGACTGGAGTGACTCGTATATGTATGTGTATGTGTATGTGTATGTGTATGTGTATGTGTATGTGTATGTGTATGTGTATGTGTATGTGTATGTGTGTATTCAAGTTTGTGTATGTGCAGTTGCATGTGTGTGCAGGTGTGAGTGCACTCCCATGTGGAGTCCAAGAAGTCAACCTCCAGTGTCATTGGCCACACGCACCTGTACCTTAGTTTTTGAGATAGGGTCCCTGACCCTGAGATCCTAAGTAGGCTCACCAGTGACCCTCAGGCATTCACCTGTCTCTGCGTCCTTATGTTCCCCGCCCAAAGGTTAAATCCTAAGAGCTTATTCACCAGGCCAGGCAGCCTGGTCAAAATGGCGAGCTCCAGATTCTGTGAAAGACCATGTCTTGAGGAAATAGGATGGAAAGAAAGCAGAGGAAGGCACCGAAGTCCCTCCCTGCCATCTGCACAGGTACACACAGGCTGTGAATAGGATGAATGAAAGCATTTGGAGTATATGCATATGCCACACACATATATACCACAGCAAGGGGGGAAAGAGAAACAGAGAAGGAGGGAAGGAGGGAGGGAGGGAGAGAGACACACACAAATACACACACAGGGGGAGGGGGAGGGAGGGAAGGGAAGGGGGAGGGGGAGAGAGAGAGAGAGAGAGAGAGAGAGAGAGAGAGAGAGAGAGAGAAACAAACACATGCTCAAGTAAGCAATGTGGGTATCACCCAGGAAAATTTTTCCTGACCCCCATCTTTTAAACGCCATTCTGGATGGTGAGTAGCAATTGCTTATTTACTTTTATTAGCCTTATCAATTGCTGTGATTATCACAGAATTGTAGATACATCTGGCCAGATTCTAGATAACCTTTTAAGGGCAAGCTTATTATTTCCAAGCCTGGAGACCCAGCAGCTTTACGAAATGATGCATGTGTCCAGGACTCTCGCTCGCTTGTCGCTCCAGCACTGCTGGGATTACAGAAGCAAACCCAGAGGCTTCATCAAAGACTCAAGGCAGTATCTGTCACTGTGTATGTAAGCACAACACATGGCATGGAATTCTTGAAGGGACAAAAATATTTATGAAAAGAAAAGAAAACCTCCTTCTAGACAAGACCACACCTGAGCTCTGCCTTTGTCTCAGCTGCATCTCCTCAGCATCACTTTCACCCTCACACTTGTCTAGAAGTCCATCTCAAAACCCATTAGGAAGCAGACAGCCCCTCTACGGGAAAGTGTTGAAATAAGGTAGGGTATATTCAAGTGATGGAACACTCTGCGGCCATTTAAATACTTAATGTAATGATCTCCAATGATGTGTCGTGGAGTGAGAAAAGACAGGCTGAGCCTGTGAGTGTAAAGCACATGACGCTGTTTTCAAGGGGTGAAGACATGTCTAGTTATGTATGCATAAAATAAATCTGAGAGTAAATGTGCACCAATACTAACGGTGGTATCCCCTGAGAGGAGACCAACAGTGAGATACTTTGTGAGTTCTGTACCTTTGTGGATGTTCTCTTTTACACACAGCTTCCACAATCTCCAGCATAGTCAAGAAGAAAAGAAGGGTTTTGTGCATAAATGTTGTCTTGCCATCAAGTTCGAATTAATAAAATGCAAGTTACCGCACAAGAAAAGAAAATGAAACCATAAACAAACCACTGCTACAAGAACTTTGGTAGTCCTGACGTAAATTTACAAGCATCTGAATTTGTAGGAATCATATAGGAACCTTAGAGACAATTTTCCATCTCCAGTAACCTTTGCCCTCCCATAACGGATCCAAAGACTCTGTCTGCCTGTGGGATTGCTAGAACTTTACACTGCAGCTCAATCTAGTCAACGGCACAGGCTACCTCAACAGAGATGGTGACCTGTTTAAACCTAGAAACGTTGGGATGGCACAGGTAGATGGCTTGGCGCAACGCAATCCTGCCAAGGTCCCAAAGATATGCAATTACGTCACTTCCAACACGCCATGAGAGAGAGAAAGCACAGGTGAATTAGAGAGTGGAGATGCTATGGGGTACCACAGGGAAGAGAGATGCGAGGGGAGAGAGCCTCAGGGCCAAGCACGATACAAGTAATGATTTTCATTTACTTCAGTAACAGAATTGTTGGTGCAACTTCTTCATCTTGCTTACACGCTGGGATGGGGAAAAGGTAAGAGGTGTTTAAGGGAACAACTTCACTTTGGTTCATGTTCTTAGGCAAAGTTAAAGGCCACAGCAAATGTGGACAGTCTCCAAGACGAGATAAAGAGAGACAACGTAAGATGAGGGAAGTGCCACCAGAACCAGGTGATGGATGGAGCCCCGGCTTTGACCTGCCATGCTTGTCCCCTTTGCCATGTCAATGAACAAAGGAGCCTTTGGAGCATCTCTTTGTCAGCCTTGGAGCCAGACTCCTAAGGAATAAAGAGAGAACAGAATTGTGGCCAGCAAGGAAAAATAATAAATAAAAAGGTCAGAGGAAATACACAGTCTGAAAGAAAATGGTACAAATGGAACTGAAGAGGCGCGCACGTGTGCATGAGTGTGTGTGTGCGTATGTGTGTATGCATACATGCATATGTACCTGTGTGTGTGCACGTGTGTATATGCATATATGTGTATAAGTGTTTGTGTGTGTGTCTGTGTGTATGCATGCATGCATGCATATGTGTACCTGTTCCTGTATGTGTGTGTATACATAGAGGGAAACACATTCCACAGGGAAGACATTCATAGTTCTTACTACAGGCCAGCTCTTTTCCATGAGTTTAGTTCACAATAATCCTGAAAACTAGGGGCTTTTCCCAACAATCCTGGAAAAAAAAAAACAGGGACTTTTCTATCTCCATTTTCAAGACAAGTGACCTGAGGTACGGAAAAGCAGTAACTAGAGAGTGTAACAAGATGTGGGACTTACATCTGGGACTTCAGAAGTGTTCACTTCCTAATTTCATTTTATTAGGGGTAGCATATCAAGCATGTGGCTCCTTCTCTTATGAAGCCCCCATCTTATTAGCAGAATCGCTATGGTTACCACACAAGAGGCCTGGTCAGGCTAGGTTCTGCAGGCCAGTGGCAGCAGACTCAGGTTCATCTAGGGATTCAGCTTCTTAAGAATATGTTCATCATATTCCCTCTCACCCCAATAACAGAAACCAAAGTGCCCCCCCAACGTGATTCCTCTGCAAAGATTTCAGAAGAGGGGTATCCCCAGTCTGTCATTAACAGCAACATAACCACGGTTCCACTTAGAGCCGTCCTGAGCCACCACAAACCTGTCTGTCCAAGCATCAACTTTCAGAGCAACACAAATCTGGCTGTATTTATGACCTCTTCCCCCAAAGATCTTGCTCTGGGAGCAGCGTTTTCATCTACCTGAAAACTATTACGATTGCTCTCATGGCCTGATCTTTAGCAGTGTATATTCTCCAAATTTCCCACAGGACATACCCCTTTACAGAGCTGTGTGAGCCACCCGAGTTGGCTCGAAAGAGACTTATTTCACATTCGCACTTTCCCTTTACTGTATTTGTGCAGTGTTTGCAAAATGTGTATTAACTACCCGACTTTCCCACAAATGATGGAAATGCATAAGATACTGTTTTCTGTGCTGTCTCCTAAAACAGGAAGGGGCTCTAAGAGGTCTCTCTGAACCAAAGATACCTTTGACAAACTAGTGTGAATGGTGACTTAGTGTTCATAGGAAGCATCAGGGGATGCGGCTTAATATACGGGTTCCAAGCCCAGTTCCCAGGGACTTGAAAGTATAAGATCTCATCAGGGCCCCAGATATGTGGACTCCTGTTGATTATGATATAGACACAGGGTGGTCAATCTTTTGTTTTCGTTGGGCTGTGCTAGGTGAAGAACTCTCTTGGGTCACACAGCATTAGTGGTGCACAACCAGCACCCCACAGGATGCAAGAGCATCCATATACTGTATACTTTGTGTGACATTGTGAGGTAGCACTGTCAACTACAAAGTTCACACCGAAGAAACGTGTAAGTCACAGAAATGAAAAATCATCTCAGAGTGTTTAGGGTTATAATTTTATTGGGCACATTTATAGTTATCCTGGGTTATATGGGGTCTATGGGTTGTACATGGACGGATGTAAAAGGTGGTTATGGGAACTCAAGCACGATTTTGAAAAACTGATTGAGGAGTTTTCGATTGTTAGCATATCAGTGTCACAGACCTCACTCTGAATCGTCGACGGCCAAACGGCAGTTCTTAAGAGATGGCAGCCCCTGAAACTGCTATTGGTTTCTGTAACAAACTGTGTTTATTCTTCCTGTTTGTTCAGCAGCATTGAGGGAGCAAAGTGCACAAGAGGTTGTGAATAGACACTGTGCTGGGTGCGATGGAGAGGTGGGAACAGGGTCACAGCTAATAACACTAACAATAACATTAGCGTGTTCGAGGGTACTTCCTCTTTCTAATGGAGACTAGGATCCTTGAAGGAAGAGATTTGTGCCGGAAAGGTGCTACCTCAGCTGGAACTGTGGACGTCCCTACATCAGCAACACTCAGTACTGGCCAGACTGGAACTGCTTGTGTCACAGTCGGACTGATGACTAACGAGCTCATGCAAGAAAATTAGCTGCAAGGATGAGAAACAGAAGCACCACGTCTATTCAGGAAGAGAGTGCTACTTTGACTACGATGTTTTAACTCTGAACAACCCATGAGCTTCTCACATCTTAATAATCTTGCCAATGAAGTGGCCAGGTCTGTGAAGAACAAAGAGACGAGATGGGGCTGAGGAGATGAATGAGTCGGCCAAGTGCCTGCCACACCGGCACAAAGACCAGCGTTTGGCTTGCCACCACTCGAATAAATTCTAGCTGGGCTGGGTAGTCTGCCTGTAATCCAGACCCATTGGCAGAGGAGACACGGGAATCCCCGAGGAAGCTGGCTGACTATACTACCTGAATCAGCAAGCTCTGGGTTCAAATGAAAGAATATGTAAGGTGGGAGGCAAATTAACACCAATTTCTGGCCTCTGCATGCAAGTGCATACACACATATGCGTGTGCACACACATATGCATGTGCACCTACATACATATGAACATACATACGTACATGCACACTGCTACACATATGCAGTCAAAAAGGGACAAAAAGAGCAAATCATTATGGAATAAGATATAAGCATATAAGTAGTAGTAGTAGTAGTAGTAGTAAATCTTGCACAAAACTATTTTCAGACAAATACTGCAGGACTACCTCCATGGGGGTTATAGGATGTTGATAGAGTCAGAACAGCAGCTGCTAAAGACTGGAGTGAAATCTGTGGGAGTTTAGGGCAATGGGTACCAAGTTTCCATTTGAAGATAAGAAAGTTCTGGAAATGAATGCTGATGATGTTGCGCAGTGATGTTCATTAATTTAATACCACATGCCCAGGCACTTCAAAAAGTTTAGTCAAAAGAGTAAACTTGACACTGTATTTATTTTACCACAATTTTTCAAAGGCACAATACCTTTTACAACTAAAATTTCTAAATTTTAAACAACTCTGAACACAAACCTAAGTTATTCAAGTTTCTTGAGCAATCAATGTATTAATCACTGGGAATTTGAGCTGAGTACCATTGGGTCTCCCATGAAATGTGCAATAAAGTTCTACACACAGATATACAGGTAGACAATGCTTAATTCACACACTCCAAGATGCAAAATGATACCAAATGTAAACTTTCAGAGTGCCATTATGACACTTTATAAAGAAAGCAATCCAGTATGAAATTTGGTTATTTTGTACAGTCTCTTAAAAATATTCATGAAGTTACTTTCAGACCCCTCCCTCCATCTCTCCTTCTCTCAACTTGTCTCAGAGAGAGAGAGAGAGAGAGAGAGAGAGAGGATGTGATTTCACATTTCGATGTGGATCCCACATACAAGCAAATATTCAAAAATCCTAACGACTTTTGCTCTCAAGCATTTTGGATAAGGGACTGGCAGCTTATACCTCATAATGTATCCAAAAGAAAGGATTCTGAGAAAGTGGTGCCACAAGAGAGGCCAAAGAAGGCAACACAATGCTCTGATCCCACTTAAGGACAAAAGAACCATGAAAACTCGTAAAATGCCAGGCTGCATCTGCTGCACAAGAAAGTGACCTGGGGTAAGTAAGCTTCCCTAGTTTGTGAGATGACCAACCGATGAGCATGTAGTCCAGCTCACAGCTGCAGTACTGGAACTGTCTAGGGATAGTGTTCATAGCTTTAGATAGGATTACCTACACTAGAATAACAAGAAGAGAGAAAGCAGTACAGGGTCCATCCCAAGACACTAATCCTTGTTACAATATGTCTCCCTTCCAGTCAGTGGTGTGTGAGAATTAGAATCTCTTTCCAGTGTGAACTAAAAATATTACATTAATCTCATATACTTTATTCATTGATTTCTTTCTAATAAAAGACCTTCTAAAGATACTTACAAGAATGATCTGGCTTCTTAAGGAGTCAAATATTAACTAGAAATGATCATTTTAATTACCTAAAAGTGGTCAATCAGCCATGCACTGAAAAGACTTCAAACTGATTTAATGCATTAAAATAACTAATAACATTGTTGTAAAGACTTTTATAAATTTAAAGTGTCAAATAAATGGCCTGTAATCAGAATAATCATTACCCTATAAAGTAATTTAATAGCCACAAAGTGACCATAATGAAGCCCTAACACTTTATCCCTCGGACTGAGGACAGGGATGCTATGTGTAGATAGAATTATAAAGTGAAGAGAAATCGGTGCCACTGAGTTGTCACTTTCAGAAGGTAAAAGGACCTCTAAGGTCAAAGTCCCAACAAAACAAAATAAAAATCAAATTCATGCGAAACCAAGAAGATGGTCTGGAATTTAATGTATGATGTGTGTGTATGCATGTGTGTATGTGTGTGTACACCTTAGCACACTCTCACATGCATAAATATGCACATATAGAGGCCAAAGGACAGTGTTGGGTGTCTTACTTAATCACTATCCATCTGACTTTGAGACGGGGTCTCTCCAGTGAACCTGGAGCTCATCAACGCAGCTAGACTGGCTGACCAGAGTGTCCCTGGGATATACCTCCCTCTGCCTTCCCAGTCCTAATATAACAGGGGTACTCTGGATCAGCTGTTTACATGGGCACTCAGCATCAAGCTCTTTACATGGGTACTCAACATCCAAATTTAGGTCCTCACACTGTCACAGCAAATATCTTTTAAGTTAAGAAACAGGTGCATGATTTTGACCATTAATGCCATGTACTATTCAATAGTCATTAGAAAATATTCACCCTGTTGCTTGCAAGCACTTTTTAAAAATATAAATTAGGTCTGGAAAATGAATACTCTTTTTTCAAATTTTTGCTTCCTAGTTTTCAATACACAGAGCACTGTAAAATAAAAAAATAAGAATGCACATGAGGTGGGGTTATTTTTTGCTTTGGGTATATTTTTTTTCCAGTAAAACCCAAAATTTGTATCTTGAGGAGATCAGAACAACAACAACAACAAAAGTATGGTCAAATATGTTAAGCATGCATTAAATGTTGCTCATCACTCTCTTAAGAAGCAGGAAGCTGCAGCGTCTACTGAATTAAGCAACAGAAAATGTCAAGAGCAATGAAAATGACTCCCAGGCAGATCCTAATGGCTTAGCTGGTTTCTCCAGCTATAAAAATCAGGACACTCTTACTGCTGTTTGTGTTAGGTAATTAACAGCTGCAAAGTATACTAAAAGGAGAAACTGCTAAATAAATAATGACTGCCACAGAATCTCAACCATAATGTGCTAAATAATAAAGAGGAAACACGGGCTTCTAACGTCACCATTTCTGTCTCGCAGTTAATGCAGAGTCTCGTTAGCGTGGCTCAGCACGCATAGAAGATACGTGAGTGATGAGAAGCCACAGCAGTGATCTTGTGGCTCCAATAGCAACTGATCTGAGTCCACAAGTAGCAAGAAAACCAAAGGTGTCCCCTCTGTAACTGTAAGTATCACCATTTTGCCCATAACTTCGATGGCTTCCAAGCAGAAGCCATTCACTAGGAATCCACAAAGCGAAACCTATTCTCAGAATTCCACTTAATTCAGATGGATTTTGGCACCTAAACTACAGCAATGTTTACATTATTATCTGGAAAACAATGACACAATGACATCTAAGATGACTGCTTCACATCTTCCAATCTATTAACTGTAATGTTTATGAGACTATAAACTAACCTGAGAACTTGGTATGCAATTTTCAGACTTGCTTCCACAGGAAATAAGGATCACATGATATTACTACCAAGTCTAGCCCTTTCTTCCACACGCTCTTTCCCAATTGTGTGTTGGTTTGAATTAGAATGTCCCTAATGAACCCCAGCTCCTGGAATTGTTTGAGAAGGATTAGGAGGTGTGGCCTTGTTAGAGGTGTGGCACGGGGAGCAGGCTTTGAGGTTTCAAAAGACTCTTGCCATTCCCACTGTTCCCTCACGATTGCAGGTCAAGATGTGAACTCTCAGCGGGTTGTGTTGCAGCCTTTGCTCCACCATCATGGACTCTAACCCTCTGAAGTCCTAAGCTCAATTAAATGCTTCCTTTGTATAAGCTGCCTTGGTCATGGTGTTTTATCACAATAAAAAAGCAACTAAGACAAATAGTGACAAGAACATGTCATAAGATATAAACGATGCATATACCAGGAGACCTAGAAGTCTCTTATAATCTTATCTGTTCTTATTGTGTTGCATATGCATCAAACATCTGAGTTCTGTCATTATGTTATGAAAAGATTGGAAATCCTTAGAGATTAAATACACTTTAATTATTTCTAATTCAAAATGTAATGCATGGAAGACACAATGTTGTACCTAAATCTAAAATGTTCTATTCACAAAATACATTACAGTGTGAATTTTCTGTATATTCTAAAATAAACTATCTGTAAAGAACAGTTTCAACATCATTGAAGAAAAAAAAGCTTAAATGTATTTGGAGAGAGAAACCATCAGTTAGTATTTTGAGGAAAAATTAAACATCTACAGAAGAAAACAAAATGAAGGGTATTGCCCACATTAAAATGCAAATATATCATTTTATTCTCATAATGACCAAGACCTCAAATACCATTTTTAGTGACTCATATTAATTTAATTGCAACATTAGCTTTTATAATCATAGATGTAAAAAGACCAGTGTGTTCCAAACATAATTATCTCGCCTGCATCTCATTTCATGAAATTATTAGTTAAGAGGAGCGCCTCGGAATGAATTTGTATTTGATTAGTTTCACTTATTTAAGAACACTGAATAATTTAAGATCTGTTTAAACAGAGGGTAACAAGAGGGGCATTTATGAGAGTGCCGAATCTTCCTGTACCCCATCCTCTGGAGAGGACCCCCAAGTACTCATAGACAGCAGCTTATTGTACCTACCTTCTAGGTGGAGCCATAACAACCGCCCCTTCACACTGACCACAGAGGCCACACACAGCTCTGCTGGATTCCTGGGGTTCACAGCTTCCAGCTTCATGTTCTTTGAAAAGCCCCGATTGAATGCTGCCTGAAAGCAAAAGAAAGCAGGCCTGAGCCAGCAGCTCTCAGAGGAGAACAGTGAGTGAGTACAGACTGGCCAGTGAAGACAGTAGCCACAATGACATCTTACTGCTGAGACAGACAGGCTTGCTTTCCCCACTGCTCATGACTAAAGGGCCATGCATTCTTTATTGCATGGGTCAGGATCAGAACTGTGCTTAACACACACACACACACACACTGGGCACCTGAGACATCTTGCTAAAATGAATGAGGTTCTGGACACATTCTTTCTTGAATAGTTTGAACTTCAATTCTATGAGCTTTTTAAAACACATCATTTTTCTACTCCTCTATATTCCTTGCTAAAATCATACCTAGGGTGTTTTACAAGGCAGATGGAGTATCCATCTGGTATCATTTTCTTTTAAAGGACATTTAAAGAATGCCCTTTAGCTTATAGCACGGGCCTGTTGGTGACAAATTCCTTAGTTTTCATTTATCTGAAATTGTCTTTATTTTCTTATTACTTGTATTTGTCTTTACTTTCGTAATTAACTTTAAAATTTTTATGTATATATAGTAGGGGCTGGAAGATACAGACAGACAGCTCAGTCAGTAAAGTACTTGTCATGTGAGCAAGAGGACCCAAGTTCAATCCCCAGAACCTGTGTTTAAAAAAATGCAGGGTGTGGTGGCCCTTACTTGCAATCCCAGCACTGGAGAAGGAGACAGACAGATCCCTGGGGCTGCTAGCCAGCCAGTCTGGCCCCCTTGGAGAGCTTCAGGCCAACAGAGGCTTTATATAAAAAAAAAAAAAACCGTGGACCATAGCTGAGGATTGACACCTAACGTTGTCCACAGGCCTGTATATGCACACACACACACACACACACACACACCAAGAAATACATATAGTAAAATTCACTGCTTAAGGTGTTCTGATTGATCTATAAAGATAAAGCCGTTGGACAAATGCACATAACCATATTCGCCCACAACTACAGTCATGGTGCAAAATAGCCCCTTCATCACCTCCTCTGAACAACCTCGTACTAGCCCTGTGTACCCGGTTCTTAACGCTCAGTTCCTAGTGGCCATCAATCTGGCTTTTGTTTCTGTAATTCCATGTATTTATTTTATATTATCATATAGATAGAGTCACATTCTACGAAACCTTTTGAGCCTGTCTTCCTTCACTTAGTTGATGTTTAATTTTAAAAGTCAACTTGCCACAGCCTAGAACGAACTGGGAAGAGAGTCTTCGTGAGAAATTACTCAGATCAGGTTGGCCTGAGAGCGTGTAAGGTGAGTGGGAGACTGTCTTGATTGTTGATTGAGAGGGAAGACCTATTCTAAATGTGAATGGCAACATTTTGTGGGCTGGGTCATAAACTGTAGACAAGGGCAACACATAAAAAACATGGGGAGAGGGTTGTTTTTCTTGGTTCTGAACATGTTAAGTGACCAGCTTCGAGTCCCTGCCTTGACTTCTCTGGTCCCACGGACTATAAGCTGGCATCTTTCTTCTAAGTAGCTTTGGTCAAGATATTTCATTGAAGCAACAGAAATGAAACCAGCATGTTTGGCAAAATGCATTTGAGGATCATTCCGGCAAGAATCATACGTAGTTTGCTCTGTTATGGCTGAGTAGTTAACATATACACGTTACAATTTATCATTTGTCGGTTAAGGGACATTGAACCATTTTCAAAACTTAGTTAGTTATTGTAAATGAAGCTGCTACAACCCTGCAGGCACATACACATTTTTGTGTGATCAGAAGTACATGAAACCATTCAGGTTACCTTAACAAAATGCCACAGACTAAGTGGCTTAAACAACCAAAATTAGTTATCTCAAAGTCCTAGAAGCTGAGACCACAACATCAATCTTTCACCCGGTTGGCTTCTGCTGAGGTCTCCTTTTATGACTTACAGATGGCTGTGTGAAGCCTGTGTTCTCCCATGGTCATCCCTCTATGAGTATTTGGGTCCTGACTTACTCTCTCAATAAGAACACAGGTCACACAGGATTAGGACTTCATCTTATCATAGTTATTTCTCTAGACATCATCACTCCAAACATCTTCACGTTTTGAGGGTTTCAGATATGGTCATATGAATGGGGTAGACCAAGCTAAACCCTTCACAATAAATTTACACTTCTCTAGAAACAAAAATTGTTGGGTGATAAAAAAAAAAAAAAGAAAAAACAAAAAACAAACCAGGCGTTAAACCTTTTATGGTATTTGGTTTGCAACGTGGTCTCCTCACTTCTGCATTCCCACAAGTGTCCTAGCGGCTATAAACCCCCAGTAGCATTGGCATGGTTATGTTCCAAAATTCAACCATTCTAATAGTTATCTAGTTGCTGAGGGATGACCCTTCTGTATGCTGTGAATATGTATTCCACTGATTGGTTAATAATAAAGCTGCTTGGCCTATGGGAAGGCAGGACAAGGTTAGGCAGAACAATCAAACTGAGGACTTGGATGAAGATCGGCAGAGTCAAAGGAAATGCGAGCCAGCTGTCCAAGTAGTAAGATGTCAGAGGAACAGTAAAGCTACGGCCATGTGGCAATACATAGATAAATAAAAATGGGTTGATTTAAATGTAAGAGCTAATTAATAATAAGCCTGAGCTATTGACCAAGCATTTATAATTAATATAAGTCTCTGTGTGGTGATTTAGGAAGGGGCTGTTGGATATGTGGGAACAGGCAGTGGGGACAGAAAACTCCACCTCCATTTACACCTAGTTGTCTTTGTTTGGCTTATGTAGCTGTGATAAAATATCCTGACAAAAAAAGTGACTTAGGAGAGAAAGCATTTGTTTTAACTCAATTCCAGCAAATGGTCTATCATATCTGGGAAGTAAAGACAGCAACAACTTGAAAGAGCTGATTACATTATGTCCACAGTTAGAGCAAAGGGAACAAACACATGAGTGTTTATTCTCCTGCTTACTTTCTCTGCTCAGTCCAGGACCCGAACCCAGGGAATGACACTATCCACAGTGGGCGCCGAACCCAGGGAACGACACTGTCCACAGTGGGCTACTGAACCCAGGAAATGACACTGTCCACAGTGGGCTGCCAAACCCAGTGAATGACACTGTCCACAGTGGGCTGCCGAACCCAAGGAAAGACATTGTCCAGAGTGGGCTGGGTCTCCCCACATCAGTTAAGGCAATCAAGACAATCTCCCATAGGCTAACCCGATAAAGAAAACCTGTCTCTGAGACTCTCTTCCCAGGCGATTCTAGATTGTGTCAGGGTGACAATCAAAACTAACCATCACACTGGCAAAGCATTGTGGTGCTTCTAACTTTCACAAACTCTGCTGACAAAGCAGTAGCGTCCCGTTTCTTTGTCTTCCATACCATCCACGGGAGGTATCTTTTCACCTTCCTTCAGTCACTCCTAGGTCTCCAACCTCACAGACCGCTCCTTAAGATTCATCTGTCTTTTTCATTCTCCCCTGCCATTTTTCTTTCCTCTCTGTTCTGTGTCTCCTGTAATTTCTACATTCAAGGTCAGTAACTGTAATTTCCATTCTGCTATTAAACTGATGAATTCTTTTAGTTCATACACCATTCTCAATTCTAAAGCTTCAAGCTTTGACAGCTTTTATTTCCTATCTTTACATGCTTAACAAGGATACTTTCCTTTACATCTACTGTTATCAAATTCCAGGGTGTATCAGAAACACATAGAGAATTAAAGAATCATCATTTCCAATAAGCCCCTAGGGGGCGCTAAAGCTGCTGGTGTGGGTATCACATAGGGAGACCACACTTTCCATCCCTGAGTTTCAGTACAATAGGGGATGTGCAAAACTTGTCTGCTAATACCAGTATCTGAATCATGGTGGGTTTTTGTTCTCTTTTCTTTTTCTTTTTCTTCCTTCTCAGAAGGAATACATTTTTCCCAGCTTCTGTATGCCTTAGTTGAAACATGCATATTCTAAATGGGATGACACAGAAATTCTGGATTGCGCTATATTCCCACAAGGCTATGTATGGGTTTTTGCTTCTGTTTCTGTTCTCAGTTTTAGCACACCATCTTCTCGACTGAATTCAAACCACAAACTCTGTCTCCTTAGAAGCAATTTAAATGCCCACTCTGTTCTTCTCTCCTCACCTGGGCTAACTGGAGACCTTCTGGGACATGGAGGATTCAAGAGTCCCCCAATGATGCAGGTGGCATTTAATGAACAGGATTCTGAGCTTTGGCTCCCTGATTCTCCACTGTCTGAAATTTTATCTTACTTTCTAGTATCTGTGTTTGCCTGGACTCTAGAGTCTGACTTACCAGGGCAGAAAGACTAAGTTTCTTCACACCACTCCTTAACGTCTTATACGCTGTCAGCCTACGCTATCTTCACACTGTGAATTACAGAAATGTGAAGGCTGTTCATGGTCCTTCCTTCCAACTGCTTGCTCCGCCTCACAACATGTCTGGTTGTTTTTATTCATGCTCCACAACTTTGAAGTGAGTGTTTTTGATACTAGGTCTGGAGTTAAATAGCTATTTCAGAAAGATCGATTCTGTACGAGTTTTCTCAGTACTATGAGCAAACTTCTCTCCAAATATTACTCTCAAATAAATCTGACTTTCCCCAAACAGTAGCTACTATAAATTGCAATCAAATATGCTAGAGTACTATAAAAACATATCTACTCTGAAATATATAAACTCATCTAAACAGATTTCTAGAACCAATAAAAGACTGTATCGTTATGTGACTCTTACGGGGATAGATATCAGAGTCATTTAGATTTAAGTGTCTTTTTATAAAAGTAGTTGAAAAGGCAATTGTATCCTTATGTAATCAGAACAAAAATTATGTCCTGCATGCTTAAAAAAGTCACTTTCCTCCTTCCCTGTATATTTCTCTGGAAATAAGAGGCAGAGATGTTTACAGTGGGCTTTTTTTTTATGGCCCCCTCAATACACAGTCACCCTCTTTTATTCACACAATTATGTATGAAGCCTCTTTCTGATAGCACAGCTGGATGGCTGCATGGAGAACCTTGAAGTTAAAAAGTATTTTATCTCACTTAATAAGGCAAAGCTACAACCACATAACCTCTTTTCATTTCCTCTCGCTGCTTGAGGGTAATTTATAAAAGATCAATAGCAAAACTGTTACTTCTGAGTTTCCTTTACTAAGCATTTGGCTGTGTCAATCCATCCTAGAACCAACTCTGATTGTTAAAACGTCCCCAAGGGAAATGTCTTCCACACATCCAGTTCCACAGCTCTCCTCTAGTACACATGAGATGCGTGATTAAAAAATGAATTCGTAATAAGCATTCCATTAAAGAGCACTCGTAGCAAGCTAACAGATTCAGCAGAGTGCCACTATGCAATGCATAAGCCAGCAGGCAGACAACACTCCTGTCTATTAAATAAATGGGGAGCCAGAAACAAAAGCACTCCTAATGAATACACCAGCAAATTCATTAAGCCAGATTGCATCTTGGTGACTGAATCCTGGAAGCTCCAAAGACAACCTGGCATGTGGTTAATTGCTCCTGAATGAAATGCCATGTAGACACTCCTGGATAAAAGGAAATTTTCAGAGGGCTGGTGAGATGGCTCAGTTGGTAAAGTGTTTGCCATTTGAGCATAAGGGCCTGAGTTCAGATCCCCAACATCCAAGGAAAAAGCCATGGGTGGCAGCTTGTGTAATGCCAGCAGTGGAGGGGGAGGGGATAGAAAGATCCTGGGGCTCACTGGTCAGTCAGTCTAACAGAAATCAGTGGGCTCCAGGTTCTGAGAGAGACGCTGCTTAAGATAGATGGATGGACAGACAGACAGATAGATAGATAGATAGATAGATAGATAGATAGATAGATAGATAGATAGACAGACAGACAGACAGACAGATAGATAGATAGATAGATAGATAAATAGATAGATAGATAGACAGATAAATGTGGGGATTGAATGAAGCAGGCACCTAACATTAACCTCTAGGACCCCCCTATCCCCAATCTTTCTTTCTTGTGGAACTATGCTGCCATGGGAGAAATACACTCTAAAAATGGAATAAGGAGTGATGTGAAATTTTTCTTTCCAAAGCTAGAGTCAAGGGAAGGAGTGTTTCTCTCGTGAGGTAGAAAGCACAACCTTGAACGGGTTTTGAGGCATCATGGGCTATTTCCCCAGTCCCTCATGAAAGGCAGGCCGGTAGATTCTGAGCCAGTGACATCAACACAGTATAAAGTCATGTGTCACTAGACTTGATAAGCCTCAAGGGGTCCTGGAACAACCATGCCTGTCTCCATCACACTGTTTAAAACACACCCCCCATAGTGCTATGCTGCTACAGAGAAACTGCTCCTATAGGCTAATATCATTAACTGAAAGGTCAGATAGTCAAATGAGTCCTTATTTCGAATCCTGCTGCTGATGTTGCTCTGTATTTAGGAGCACACATGACCTCAGTCATCAAACTACTTCATGTTTCATCATCTCAATTTGACTTATGCACAGCCAAGCTTCTCTGAAGCCAATGCTTTTCCTTCTTGCCCTTTGAATTCTGATGTCCCTGTGGCACAGACAGGCGTGTGGGTGGACAGTCAGTCAATAAGTCTGGGATCACAGGGTCAGAAGCAAGCCTTTTGATTTGCAAATGCTACGCAGGGTTGGAGCTGCAGGTCAGAAGTAAAAGGGGTGTGTCATTTTTTCTTAGCATAAGGGATTTACTTTCCTAACTACAAATAGGTTGAACACACTTGGCGATACTCACTTCATTTTTAAAGCAGAGGTAGCAGCTCAGCTCCCTTGCCATAGTCTCCACGGTTGAAGAAACTTAAAGGACCGATTTTGCCAACTACTTCACCAAACTTTACCACCTCTTGCTACTGAGTTAGTTCATTTATCTGTTTCTAGTTTGTGTCACTAAAATACTGCTGCAATGACAATAATTTAATAGTTTAATAGTTTAAAGTAAGCACTTCCCAGAGCTGCTCAGCTGGTGTCTTACTAGTAATGAAAGCACTTCCTAACGTGTCTGTCTGTCATCTATCTATCTATCTATCTATCTATCTATCTATCTATCTATCTACCTACCTATCTATCTATCGATTGAAAACAAAGTATCTTGTAGCCTGGGCTAGCCTTGAACTCACTATGTAGCAGAGAATGGCTTTGAACATCTATTCTTCCTGCCTTTACCTATGAAGTGCTGCGATTACAGGCATTCTCTACCACACCTGGTTTGCGCAGTGCTGGGAATTGACTCACTCACTCTAGGCAGGCATTCTACAAACTAAACTCCATCCCCAGCCCAGGATTACACCCTTTGATAAACCTTAGGAGCAAAGCATCTCTGATCCTTGACCCTTCCAAAAGTGGAAACTAAATTCCAGCATGTTCAAGCCAGCTCCTGTGCAGTTGTTAGCCAGTTTACCAGAGCAGCCTGGCTTCATCCACACAACATGAAATGAAACTTGTTTGGAAACCTGTGATGGTTCCACGGTCCTGCTGTGCAAGGCCGTCCTACACACCTGATCACCGAACAGGGAAAAAAACAACTCACGCAGCGTACACGGCATTGCATCTACAACTTCAAATGGGAACCAACGGGAAGTGTCTTACATTTCTGAAGCAGAAAGGTGGTGCTTCTTCTGCCCCGTGCCGCTTGTGATAATCTGCCCAGTCAAAGTCCTGGCCCGAGTAACCTGTGAGGAAGGAAACACACAAGGCCTTAGCCAAGCTGGATTCAGGTCAAGGATCAGATACCTGGATCGGGTATCTTAGGAAAAGAACAAGAAACTTAAGTTTAGAAGCAAAGAGGGGAGTCTGTGAGAGCCTCAAGGCTCTTGAGCTTCCTTGACCAAGTGAAACATTTGAGAAAGTGGAAAGTGTTCAATACAGGTAAGGGAGGTGTGTTATCTATCATATGCTTATCTGGGACCTGCCCCCCCCCCCACCCGGCGAAGGAAGTTGGTACCAACCGTTTGCCTTAGAGAGGCCCTTGACAATGGGGAGATTTGCTACTCAGAACAGCAGAGAGAGAATCTGACAGAGAGAGAGATAGCATGAGAGAGAGAGAGAGCCAGAGAGAGAGAGAGAGAGAGAGATGATGATGATGATGATGATGATGATGATGTGGGGCACTTGTGTCAAAACTATGCTTCAGAAGTCTCTTAAGGACTTATTTGGGGAACTTGAACTGGCAGAGAGGGCAGGCACTAGGTGAAGTTACCAGTGATACTGCTGTCATCGAGGCTGGGTGTACTTTTGCCTGCCCATTCTTCCTAATCAAGGTAAACAAATAAGACACCCACTCCCCTTCCTTTCAAGCCCATGCGTCAGGTGACTGCACTGACTATGTGTGTATGAGGTGGGGTGCTCCACCCAGCTAGGCCTTGCTCATTTAGGATCCAGAGGTGCTCTCATCTACACACACACACACACACACACACACACACACACACACACACACACACACTATGAAGGAGGGGAAGGAGGACAGGAGAAAGAAGCCACATGGGGAAGATCTGAGTGATTCAATGAAAGTCAGCACACTTGTTTCTCAAACCCCTCCCAGAATCCTCTACCTCAAAGCCTCACCTCAGAGAGGCCCTGGACTCTGTTCTGCACCCTCAGCAGGGCAGTACCAAGGCCTTTTACCCTCCTGCTTCCTCCCTTTCTTAGGGGGACGTTGTCACACAAATCTCTGCTTCTCCAATGGCTCTCTATTCTGCATTTATACTTTAAAACTCCCCTCTGCTCTTACCCGGCCCCAGCAGGCTTCATGTACTAAAATCAAGTGCCCGCTGGCTCAGACCACGAAGCAGAGGGGGTTAAAGTCAGCGTTTGCTTCCCTGTAGACTGGCTTCCCTGTAACTCTGCTACTTCCTTGGTTAATTCTGTTCACCGAATAAAAACAAAAGTCAGTGAGAGGGCTGGAGAGAGGGCTCGGGGTTACAGGGTTATGAGCACTTGCTGCTCTTCCGGAGGACCTAAGGAGGTTCCCAACACCTACGCCAAGCATCTCAGTAACCCCAGCTCCAGAGGACCCCAAGCCCTTTTCTGGCTTCCAGTCACCACCACACACATGGTACATGCTCACAGACATACACATACACAAAGCTAAAAATTAAAACTTCATGGGATTATGGTGTGGAAGTACCTGGAAAATTCAAAATGGATGAATGGCAAAATGTTTTCACATCTGTTTGAGCTTGTGTATACTCATGAAGGAATATGTGTGTGGAGGGCAGAGAACAACATTTACTACTGCTTCTTAATGCCACCTATGTTTGGTTTTGTTTAAAACAGGAGTGCCCAAGTGGCCTGGAACTCAACAAGCAGCCTCTGACAGCTGGCCAAAGAGCCCTCAGGGATTTACCTGATTCTGCCTCCACAGCACTGGGATTACAGACACGTGCCACACCAGCCATGGCTCCTTTCACATGGGTCCTGGAGACTGAACTCTGGTCCTCATGTGTGAGAGACAACCACTTTCCCAAATGAGCCATCTCTCCAGTACCAAGTATTTTCTGATAGTCATACATCTGTATGACTTGCATTTGGGTGTTCTGTATGGCTCTTATCTGTTCAGATCAAATCTTCTGACTCAGAAGTCACCCCTGGTTGTTACATACAGATGTTTAGCTGGGTTTTCTACAACCAGTTTCTAATGGGCTGCCAAATGTCACACAGAGTGCCATCTTGGACCTGCATTCAATCCTTCTATACATCCAGAGTGCAACAGTGTCCACGGGGAAGCCATTTTTAATCTAATAATTTCTAGATATAATCAAGTCTTACTGGGCTTCATCTAAGCAGCAATTAATTATCTTGACCCTAAAACTCACTCATTTACTTGAAAATTGGAATGGCTTAGACTTCTCCTCCCCCTGCTCTTGGGGACTGTTATTCATTCCGTCATTTAAAATTCTTTTCCTTTGGGCTGATAATGAGCTCTTTTTGAAAGGCAGTTTTGAGACAGCTCAGAAAATAACTACTACATAAAAAACAAATTGCCATGGATTGTATAATAGAGACAACAGGGGTCAATTACACTCATTCATCAACCAAGACAGAACAAGAAGTACTGAGGCTTAAGCACAGCCAGGAAAACGTGTTGTAAACCAGGAGGGAGGGAAGAAAACAGCAAAGAGGAGGGGAAAAAAGAGGAAATAAAACGCCTCAAGCTACCACAACTCCTAAGAAGCCACCTAGGGAGACTGTGTGAATGGCAGCCATTAAAAGTATTTAAGTCTTTATTGCTATTTATTTTGAATGACGACATTCCAAACGATATGGGTGTAAGGGGGAAGAGGTCGATGACCCATTTTGTGATACAAATTAGCAGACGTCCAGCCGCTCCACTTGCAGCCATTAAGTACGGTTGTGCAAATGGACAGTGCCTTGGAAAAATTCGGTTTCATTCCTAGAAACTTATCCCATAAAAAAGGATCCCTCCAACTGAAAAATGGATTATATATTAGGAAATGCATGGGAAGATTATGAAACTTGGGAGAAGGCAGAAATAACTTTGCATTAACAAAAAATGACATGAGATTTACCCAAGACATTTCTAAGCCCCTAGGATATCATACAGGCATGAAACTGTGTGGTTAGGGGGAAAAATTCATGAAAAAATAATTGTTAAGGCTTTGGCTAAAAAGACTAACTGCCAACATATGGAATTACTAGAGTTATACAAACTATGGAAAGAAGAGAAAAATGTAAGAAAAACGATTGTTTTGAACTTGTGGCAAATGTCTTCAACCTCTTTGTACTTTTAAAGTTTTCACTCATGACTGTGAAAGGATTTCAGCAATGAAAGAAACATTGGTAGCCTAGCTTCTTTGTTCTAGTATCAACCATCGAAGGTCCCGTACAATTTGTGACACATGCGTGAGTGACCCCTACCGAAGTCATACCCCTTAGTTTCACCAATCTAGATTTTATCCAAATGCAGAGCCTCTGAGGGAGGCCCCACTTTGGTACAAAGAGGTGAGTCAATACTACCTCAAGGACTGCTCCTTGCCTGTGTCTTAGAACGGGGTTATCAGAAAAGGCAGAGGCACCAATCTGAAAAGTCAGCTGTGATGGAGAGAGGACTCAGCTAGTACAGTGCTTGTTTTACAAGCATGAGGATCTGAGTTCCATCCAGAACCTGTGCTGAGAGAGAGAGAGAGAGAGAGAGAGAGAGAGAGAGAGAGAGAGAGAGAAGAAGAAGAAGAAGAAGAAGAAGAAGAAGAAGAAGGAGGAGGAGGAGGAGGACGAGGACAAGGACGACGAAAGAGGGGGAGGGGAGTGGAGGGCAGGGCAGGGCAGGGGAGGGAAGGGAATGGGAGGGGAGGGGAGGGGAGGGGAGGAGAGGTAGGGCAAGGCAGGGGAGGGGAGGGAAGGGAAGTCAGGTGTAGTGATGCATGGTAATGAGTCACAGAACAAAGGAAAGAGACACAACTCTTTGAGGAGGGGGGGGGGGGGTAGGTCCTGCATGGAAAAGGATCTGTGAGCCCAAACACCCAGGTGTGAATTGGAATATGGTAAAGCCAGGCGGGGTAGAATAAGCTGGTGAGAACACAATTCTAATGGTACAGTCATAATAGAAAACACATGCAGAGCAGTTAGACTTTCCAATATAAGAAGACCATGTGCTGGTGTTTTATACACAAACAGCAACGGAAAACAAAAATGGGAGCCGTGAAAAGAATATTCATCTACACATCTCAGGACTCTGTCCACGGTCATTGAAAATAGTAGACATTCATCCATCCCATCCGAGTTCTTTCTACTTCTCTTCATGGAATCGTACAGAAAAGCAGAGGAAAGCAAGGCAAGAGGCAAGGAACCAGAGCTGGACTGGCGAACCAGAGCTGGACTGGCATGAAGACTAGCCACACAATGCTTTGCTTGCAGAATAGGAATTAGGCTGGGAGACATTTAGTAAGAGGGCACTGAGGGCCAACTAAAATCTTTCTCTGCGTAAAAGCAAAACCAACACGCTATTTTGAATTATGTTAGGAGACACAGATATCTCTAAAAATAGACTCCAATATCATATAAATATCAAGTGTTGGCAGAAAAAAATAACACTTTAAAAATCTTAAAGAATGAGTAAGTAAGCCAAAAGGATTCTTAGTTTTTAACGGCCGGAAATATTTTCAATATTAAAGGCAACTCAGGTTCACCTTCTTAACTCTTTTCAATTAAAAGTGACCTCTTTGGTGGAGAATGAATCAGAAGATGAGAAATAAGCTTCTTTGTCCATATCTATTAATCAGGTAGGCAGTCCTGCCTCCAGTGCCAGATGAAGGGTATTTTTTTAACTTAATTACATCACAATCTGCAAAAGCTAAAAAAAAAGATTTGCCGGGTGGTGGTGGTGCACGCCTTTAATCCCAGCACTCGGGAGGCACAGGCAGGCAGATTTTTGTGAGTTCGAGGCCAGCCTGGTCTACAGAACGAGATCCAGGAAAGGCACAAAGCTACACAGAGAAACCTTGTCTCGAAAAAAAAAAATTCAGGTGCCCCCAAACCAAGAGGATCACACCATGATGTGTGCATATGTGGTGAGTCCTGGGGATCGAACTCAGATTGCTGAGCCTGTACAAGTGTTTTCACTTAACGAGTGAACCATCTAACTAGCCCAGTACATCATAATCTCTGAAACTCTAACATCATTTGAATGCATCAATGAGTGTCATCCGTGTGTGTGTGTGTGTGTGTGTGTGTGTGTGTGTACGCATATATACATGCATACACACACACATACATATATATATATATACATACACACACACACACACACACACACACACACACACACACACACACATACACTTACACACACATGCATAGATACAGAGAGAGGTGGGTTGCATGAACCCCGGGCTGATCTCAAACTCACTATGTAGCTAAGCATGAGTATGAACTCCTGATCCTCCTGACTCTGTCCCCCAGGTGCTGGGATTATGTGTTTGCCACCGTGCCTGGCTGAATGCCTATACATTATTCTCTACAACACAGCAAGTGGCTGATAAAATGGAATTTTTGAAATGAACTGAGGACAACTGCCAGAGGCTCACATTCTTTAGGAAAGGAGAATTGGAATTAGGAAGTCACTAGTTTGTGCCCCAATAATAATTAAATACACCTCTCCTTCCTAAATTACATTAAACAGTTTATATGTCTATTAAATGGTCTACCTAGAGACTAGCAAAGTGCTAAAATAAGCAGTTCATTTCAGTATTGGCTCCTACATTTTACAACACAAATCTAAAGGCTTAATGTTTTCCACCCAACACTGCCTCCCACAGCGCTGTTTGGAATTCTTCTTCTTTGAATTATACAACTAATCTATAGTATTATATGCCCAGAAGGTTCATACCCTGTGTATCCTATATTCTAGTTTCCTTGTTTATGTATCTGTTCAATCACTTTTGGTAGGGCCTACAATACTGTAAGTCCTTTATTGGATTAAACTAACAGGATCAACTCTTCGAGGTTCTATTCTTTGTGTAACAGCAAAGCATGGAGACTGAGAAGTGCCTGTCCATCCTAGCTTAGAAGTCTTGTCTCTGGAGTCTGGAGCAGATATATTTTCCTTTCTCTTTTAAAAGAGAGCAGAGTCAAAACAACATGAAAAGAGGTCTGTGTTCTTGGCAAGTCTCTCTCCTATGTCACCTTCTACCTAAAATCTGTCAGAGAACAGGCAACATCCAATTGCAAGAAGTATTCAGTTTTCACAAAATCTAAGCACACAGGAAAACCTTTGAAATCTCCTGGGGATATGCATATTGTATCTTACACATTCTAACTATAAACCCCAATGTTCAAGCTTAAAACAGACTTAAAAAAATCCTTCTCTTTTCATTTATTAGTAAAATATGGGATGGTGTTTGAAAACTTCTGCAGCAGGGTTCCCAGCGCTCAGAGTAAGATAAGACACAGAATGAACTACCTCAGAAGGAAACCCCTACACCACAGGACAAACCCCAGCAGTACCAATGCCTCTAAATTCACATTCACTTCAATTACCAAAATAAATATAATCTACCCGCATGAGATGAAACCGGAGCCCAATAAACAAAGCCACAACTGTGGTATAACCATCAACATTTGGAAAATTACACCTTCGTGCTGTAATTCACCACCTGCTCTGAAGCTTAGACCAATTACCCATGCAAAAGTGACAGCCCACTAAATCTGCCAGCCCTGCCCAGGGCCACCCAAACTGACCTGAAGGATGGATTGTGTGGAAATGCCAGGCATGGAACAGCAGCAAAGCGTGCTGTAGTTATGCAGAAAAGCATTCACTTGAGATTATAAGGCTGGGACTTAGACACCCTCTCTGGATTTCAGAAATCTTTTAACATAACAGAACTTGGATTCCTCAGGGGAAAAAAATGACTGGGGTTTAAATGAGATAACTTTTAAGATCCATTTCAAATATGAAAACCTTCCACTTGAGTGCTAAAATCCCTCATATAATATGATCGAGGGTTTCAATATAATGGTTAACACATCCTCCTATGTACTCTTCATAATCTGCAAAATATTTGGAATATTTGGTCTGTATTCCACACCACCGCACTCACCTATAATCCCACAGCCAAGACTAAGACTATTTGTTTCTCTACAGTCATCAAATCCAAGTGCTGCTGTTCTCTTGGCTTTCAATTTTGTGTTTTGGTGAGGTGTGTGTGTGTGTGTGTGTATTTCTTGGGTTTCTGTTTGTTTCCTTCCTTGCTGACTTGTTGTTTAAAGACAGAAAGAAAAGGCATCGAGCTGGATGCGACAGGAACTGGGGACAGGAACTGGGGACAGGAACTGGGGACCGTCAGGGAGGGGAAAAGTACGATTAGAATATACTGCATGAAAAAATGTCCAATAAAAAGGTCAAGACATAAATAAATAAAACACATGTATTTTAAAGAGGCCCCAAGGATCAAGAGCTAAGGGTGGCTTCTGGCCTCCAGATGTACCTGTGTGCATGCACATTGGCATACACACACACACACAAAACAAAAAACAAAACTGTACTTTCCTTAGACGATATACATTCATAATCCTTGTCCATTTTTCTATAAGTTTCTTTTTCTCTTATTAGATAAGTAAAATTTCTATTTCAATAAAGCCACCACACAGCCAGCAGACAGCTACAGGTCACCATTGGCTCTTTAACTAAAGGTGCTTGTCACTTCGGTGCTTAAAAAGCTTGTCAGTGGGGTTTTCTTTTTAGCAAGTACTAATTACCATAACTGAATATCCTATTCAAAATGATCAGATCCATGAGGAAACATTTTTTTCTTTTTCAAATTCTGCTGAAAGGTATGTTTCACCTTTGTAAGGAATGGTTACGAAGGATGCGTAAGATAATTTCACAAAGAGTCAGAAGCATTTGGGTGACAGAAAGAAAAACCTATAATGGTGGACTGTCAGTAAGGATAAAAACCTTGGAGCTGGACAGGTAGCGCTCAGCAGTTAAAAGAGGTGGTATCAGTGCAAAGACCAGTGTCCGGCCCCCAGTATCCACACTGGGCAGTGTGCATTCACATGTAAGTCCAGCTCCAGATAATCTGATACCCTCTTCTGGCCTCAGGTGTACTTGCACACAGGTGAACACACACACATACACACCCACACCCACACACCAATAATCTTAAGACAGAAAATACTTCATTGTATATGTGTGTATGTGTGTAATCAGTCATTGTAGATTTAAGAGTTCAATTATATTAATGAAAAATAATTTTCTTAGTATCCTAAATGTGAGTAGCCAAATAGCTATACCCATTTTCCTAATAAATATTCAAGCTTGTATATAGACATCAACAGTCTCTTTTCAGACATTTCAAAGGATATGTATTCAAAAATTCTTAAACATGGATGCCCACAAAAGCGTCTGTCACAATGAACTGATCAAGTGTCAAAATCAGCGCATACGTGTTTGTCCTTTATTCATTCTAAAATAGATGTGATTACTAAGTAGAGATTTGTGAAATCTAACCAAGTAGCATTTCCATTATCTGAGCTCTCTTCTGATGAATGGAGTCCATTCCACATGTTTCAGTGCAGAAGTCAAAAAGAGATGAAGAGGAAACTAAGGGCTTTCAAACTGGGCAAGCGGTCAGTCAGACACGGAAATTCTATAGTGAGAAAGAAATCATAATAATCCCCAATAAACCACCCAGAGTAGAAGCTTGTAATAGACATGTAAGAGTCTGAGGGTCGATTTGGTTCCATGTGCTACTTAGAGACTACCATGAAGTCCCTGTGAAAGTTTTGAAGCATGAGTTTTTCATCTGGTTCAGGTCACAAGAACAAACCCACACAGAAATGCCCAGAGCGCTCACAGACTGAAGCTTTTTCCACCGTCCTCAGGGGCAGATGTGGAGACCACTGCTGCTGTCTGTTACTCAGATCCTTGTTTCTCTGGCCATGGCACATTGTATGTACTGTCAGCGATGAAGTGTCCTCATAACAGGATTTTTGAGGACACAGTGACTCAGAAATTTCAAACAGTGACAAGGAAGTTCACTGCTGTGTCATCAGCCCACAGAACTATGCAACTGTAATCTGAAGAGTCAAGAGCTGAAACGGAGATACACAAAAGTACTTCCCCCATAGAGAGGAGTATGGGAGAAAAATGAGGCTCAGAGGCCAAGGAAAGGAGGCCACAGAAAGCCAGGCACGGCACAAGCCAACGACTGCATAGTTTGTGAGAGCCAGCTAGCAAACATGACATCAAAAGTAATCCCATAATTCTTCCAGATCTGAAAAGGTTAACATAAAACCTCTTTTTATTTAAGGTAGTCTGTTGAAATCTGCCCCATCAAGTTTATTCTTCTCATTTTTCTCCAATTTTCTCTCCTTCTATTCCCTTTGCATACCCTCTCACAGTCTTATCTTTCATTTTGCTTAGTGTTTAGTTTATTTTCTTAGTCAGGGTTTCTTGTAGCCCAGGCTGGCCTTAACCTCACTATGTAGCTAAGGATGAGCTTCGATTCCGAGCTTTCCTGCCCCTACTGTCCGAGTACACCACTATGTAGGGCCTCACTTCTCATTTATGGTTGTCCCCACTGAGTAAACTTTAGACATGTAGCCAACAAAAACCCACATTACAAACAAGGGCATTGTTAAGCATGTGGCTCTCAGATCTCAATGTAAAAGTATAATAATGCAATCTGGCCCTGTGTGAATTGTTGTAATGAACTGCACATGAAGTGAATTATGGGATCATATTATAGCATTAAGTGAATTACCATAATGTGTTATTACGTTAAATTTTTGGATCCTAAGAGTATCTGAGCAATGGAGAAAGTACACTAAAGTCTAAAGAAATACACCACTGGCATTTTGTTGTACATATAAAAGGACTTCTCAGATACTTCCGTGTCTTTAACTCAGTCACTGGGTACCACTGTTGCCTGGATCACTCACTACATAGCATCAGAGAGAAGCAGCTATACAGTAACTGGTGGAGTAAGGGCCTTGCCATTGAGGCTAAAATCCCAACCCATCAACCCCCCAAGGGGTGGAGCTATTGGTGACATCTGTGTCAATCAAGCTAAGGAAGAACTCTTTGCTTCTATCATGGTCCAATTCACACTGCAACTTCTCCATGTAAATGTGATGACATCATTTCAGAGACATGATCATTCCTAGATCAGCAGGCTAGATCATTCCAACCCCACACATTTCCATGGGATACAAACCTTTGGGAGGAGTGAGGTTGACTCCATTTTTAAGGCACCACTGTACTGGCAAAATTCCCAAAGAATCTGCATGGCACAGCATGGAGAGTTTGTTAGGTTCGGGTCTTAGGTCATCAATAGTCACTTGGAAAAAATGATTGTTAAAAACCTGAAAGAAAAAAAATGGAGTCCAAGTTAATTTCTCAGTATTACACATCTAAATCCTGACACTGTTTCAAAGACACTGAGCATGTCCTATCGAATTGTAATGTAAACCAACATTTCTGTAAAAATTACTAAATTAATCTAGTGGCCAATGGTAGAATCAGCCATGTGGTCATATACATGGAGAGAGAAGTAACTAGAATAAACAGGAAAGAGAAAAGGAAAACTAAAGAGAGAAATATAAAACAAGGGCCTCACATGGAAGAAAAGCAAACAGACAGACAGACAGACAGACATATTCCTGCCCATAGAAAATTAAACTGGGTATTAAAAGGCTGAAATGGCACCTCAGCCTCAACAACACACCAAACTCCTCACACCAGATGCTTCATCACCTCTGAGTTCAGCGCTGGGAGACTTCTAGACTCATGAATTACAGCCTTCAAAGTACAACATACTACAGCCAGAGAGGAAGTCATGTATGCAAAACCTGTCTTTACTCCGTGTTCCCATCACCACCTGCCACCCGTCACCACCAACATATCAAATGTTCCTTGAGGACAGTGACCTCTTTCATTCATCAAATGATTCACAAAGCATAGAAAATGCTTTGTACATTAATATACAATGAATATGAGAAAAAAAATGTCAATGATAAAAATGAGCAAGCCAGGTCTGGTGGTGTAAGTCCGTCAGCCCAGCTAAGGAGACCAACTCAGAGGGTTCGAAAGTTCATAAGTTTCCCAACTGTCTGGGCTACAGAGTGAGTTCAAGACCAGCCTGGGCAAGTTAGTGAGACTGCCTCAGAGCAAAACTTAAACCTACAAAGGACTCAGGACACAGCTCAGTGGTAGAGCACTTGCCTAGCATGTGTCAGGTTCTAGATTGGATCTCCAATCCCACAAGGAAAAGAAAAAGAAACAAAGCGCTAAGCAGAAGCAAAATCAGATGCCCCACACCCCACAAGCTCGCACATGTATGCAGGCACACATATGCATATACAAGCACACATAAGTACACCTCAGGTGTACACACAGAAAGAGAGAAAGATGCAATATCTTTCCATTTTTACCAAGCTGTGTTTCTGAGCTCCCTCCATTATGAAGTACATTCTACACCAATCTACTTGAACACTAAGCAAGAGCAGCAACTCCAATCTGCACCTCTTTACTTTGATTCCAGTAACTAGTTCTAACTGTACTCACTGAGGGTTGCCTTCGAAAGTCTACTTTAAGAAGCCGAGACTCGCCGGGCGGTGGTGGCGCACGCCTTTAATCCCAGCACTCGGGAGGCAGAGCCAGACGGATCTCTGTGAGTTCGAGGCCAGCCTGGGCTACCAAGTGAGTCCCAGGAAAGGCGCAAAACTACACAGAGAAACCCTGTCTCGAAAAACCAAAAAAAAAAAAAAAAAAAAAAAGAAGCGGAGACTCAAGATGGGCATGGTGACCCAGCCTGTAATCCCAACCCCTGAAGACGGAGGGAGGCATGAGGGTCAGGAGTTTAAGAACAGACTGTGTTTATGTGAGATCCTGTTCTAAAACTGATAATAATTTTTAAAAGAAGAAAGAGTATGGCCAGCTCGCCCAGGATAGTAACTCCTGGTTGTACTTAAAACCACATTCTCTGGACTGGAGAGACTTGCTCAGTGGTTAAGAGCACTGGTTGCTCTTGCAGAGGACCCGAGTTCAATTCCCTGTAACTCCATTTCCAAGGGATCTGACGCCCTCTTCTGGCTTTTGCAGGCACCAGCCACGCACACGGTACACAGATATACATGCAGGCAAAACACCCACACACATAAAACAAAAATTAGAAAAATAAAATCCCATTTCCCCACCAGCCCCAGGTTTCATTAATCCCGTCTTGAGATTTGTCTCCTTAGTATTTAGCATACATTATACTGTGTTTATTTACTCACTAATTTTCTTTGTTGTCTGATTCCCTCCAGTACAATGTATACCTTATAACAACAGGGGCTCGTTCTATGCCTCACTGTCCAGAGCAATGCCTTTGCCCACTCAGTAACTATCTGCAAGATTACTGTGGTCAGGCCTACCACACATGCACACAAGTCCTCACACACATTAGGATATTCCAGCAGCAGGGTATCTAAGCACCGCCAGACCCTGCCTAAAGAGTTTCAGAACCGATCAAACTGCACATTGATGTGAGAACACTTCAGAGAAAAGTTCAGTGGCTCCCAACACATCTATCAGGACTCGTCGTGTTCCCAGGGATGAAAATCGTTGCTTTGTGCTCCCTCTGATAGAGAGCTCACATGTCTGGGAAGTGTGGCGCCCAAGACTGCACAGCTCAGAACAGGCAGAAACAAAAATAGAAGAGAAGGAGAGGAAGTGATGGGACCGGAAGCCCTGACTTTGAATTCCCTGTGCGTCCTGTCCTCTAATCAACACATTTCCCATATGCCAGAGTTAACACCTCATCTTCCAGTGTTTGAAATACTAAAAGCAGCCCTGCTACACTGTTAACGCCTGGTCACTTGACACTGCATTTTCTCTGCGTTAATATCAATCAGTTATTCTATCTTCAATAGGGCTGCCAAAAGGAAACACCTCAAAGGGATGCATGTGTGTGAAACTTCCATTGTAAAAAGTAATGACAACACAGTGTACTATATTCTCAAGCAAAATATTCTAAGACATTTTTCAGTGTTTAGAGAATTTCAGACATGCGTACCATGAAATATGATCATATCAACTCCTGGAATCCCCACCAGTGAAAATATATATAATTATAAATTCTTTAAACATGAAAAATATTCTGATAAGGCATACTTGAACCTACTTATCTACAGGGGTTCTGGCAGACAAAACCACACATTCCAGCTCACACATTAAAATAACAAATGAGCGATAAGAGAAGAAGAATGGAATATGTATGAGAAGAATGATATAAGCATTTCCTGTCTGACATAAGCGCTAAGAAAAGTAATGTGAACATGTAGTTTCAAAATAACCGCAAATACTTCCTCCTCCCAGTGAGGTGATTTAAGGGGAATTAATTGTGAAATTGCAACCTCTGTTGCTGAAAGTCGATCCAAATTGACGATATTTGAGGCTACCTGTAAGAAATGTATCACTGTCTAGCAATGAATATAGCTGTCATTTAAAGGTATAGAAATATGAGAAATGAGACCACTGTGGGCTGAGCACACCAGCTCGGCCGGCTCATTTTCTAGAGAGCATGGGAAGCTGGTACTGTAGTGTTTTAGACAAGTCCATATACCCAGAAAAGTGGGTGGTTGTCATTGCTACACCACCAAACTCTGGCACCAGGGGAATTCTGGACAGGTTTTAAGACAGAGGGACTACTCTCCAGTCTAGGGGAAATTGGTGACAGCTACCAGAAACACAGTAAAGATCGCAAACACTGTTTCCAATCAAAGGGTTGTAATAGGTGGTAGAACAGCAGGAGTACCTGAGTTTCAAGCCCAATATTATCTAGCAAAGCATCAACTTTTCCCCTTAATACATCTTTAATTTACAAAACTAATGTGCTCACTAAATAAGAAACATTTAGGAAAAGAAAAAAGTTGTATGTCATGATTACAATCATGTTTAATACAGTGTCACCATTAATTTTCTGATATTCTACCAAATCATGAAAAAGATGGGAAGAGAGGGATGGAGGGAGGGGGGGAGGGAGAAAGGAAGGAAAGAAGGAAGGAAGGAAGGAAGGAAGGAAGGAAGGAAGGAAGGAAGGAAGGAAGGAAGGAAGGAAGGAAGAGCTCAAATATAATAATGTCTCAGTTACTACAAGAATAGTAGTAACTCAGATCCTCTTTCCTTTGGAAATAGAAATTAAAATGCAACCGACCTTGAATCTTTAATCAAATTCTTCCTCTGAATATAAAAGGTCATTATCTGAAAGATACATTTGGCTAAAAATGCTAAGCTTGTCAGCGTCTCCCGCCACTTAGCAAAAGCTAATATTTAAGGTGGGAAGCACATCATTTGAATTTGACCATTGTTAGAACCACTGAGATTTCTCTTATGAAGAAGAGATAATCTTAATAATCATATAATCTTAAGAGACTACCAGATCAGCATAAAAACAACTTTACACAGCAAAGGAATTTCATTTTGACTGCCAGTCTCGGAAGCACGTGGTTTCCTTTAGCCAATGAAAACAGGTGATAATAAAAAGAGCAGAAATGCTGGTTTAGGAGGAAATAAGAACCTGCTTTCACTACTTCCAGGTATTTTCTAAATACAAATAGGCAGTCATGAAGGCAGAGCAAGTTAGTCTTTCTTGTGTGTGTGGCACAGGCCTATATGTGCACTTGTGTGTGGGTGTGTGCATCCCATGCGCATATGCAGAGGCCAGAGGAGGATGGCAGGTGTCCTGATCTATCATGCTCCACCTTTTCCCCTGGAAACAAGATTTCTCACTGACTCTGGAGCTGTGTTGGGGCCTTTGTTGTTGTTGTTGGTGGTGGTGGTGGTGGTGGTGGTTAGTTGGATTTGGCTAGGCTGGATGACTAGCAAGCCCCAGGAATCCTCCTGTTTCCTGCCCTGTAGGTGCTTGGATTGCAGGCATGCAATATCCAACTTTTAACATAGAACCTGGGGGTTTGAACTCAGGTTCTCATGCTTGCACTGAAATAGCTCTTATCCACTGAGCCCAGTAAGTTAACCTTACAGTGCTTGTAAAATGCAACTCAACAGTGGACAACTATTAAGAGAACAGTCACTCTGTGCATGCAAGGAGGAGGTATGTGGTTAGACTCCTCTGCCCCCTTTCACAGAAAGAGCTTAATGCAGAACTGGGAAGGAGGTGCGTTCATCTCCCTTTGGTTTATTGAGTGGGTGTTGCTGGGAGTGCTCCTGGCAGGAGCATCCTGCATCCTGCATCTGCACACCTGTGAAGACGTATGTGATTCACTGGGGGGGGGGGGGGGGGGGGGTTGCAAGGAGCAAAGCAGAAAACCCACCTTGGTCACTGATGCAGGACAGATATGAAAGGGCTCACTCATATTCACTGTCTCCAGCTTCATCCCAACTGTGAAGAAATGGCTTCGAATGTCTGCATGGTCCTGTAGGGACAAAGGTGAGCATGTTAAAGGACACAGCAATGTGAATTAACTTGGCAACTCTCTGGCCTTCGTTCTTGAGCATTTTCTTGAGTGACTGAAATCTGATGGAAATAATTAATCCTCCCCATTTCAAATTTCTAATTATTGCAAGACACTGGATTTAATTATTTTCTGCAGGCTAAATTGCTTTTCCAGGGGAGAGGCAGCATGCCTTCACAGCCATGCTTAAATTTACATGAAGCAAAATAACTCACGTGCCACTACATTGCTCTGATCTTGCCAGGTGCTCTCTACTGAAGCCCCACACAATAACAGTGGCTGCTAGTCATCTGAAACCCAGTGGGATTATCTTCAGAAAAAAGGCATGACCTTTTGCCACCAGATTACAAGTCAGGACATCCACCAGTGAGACTCTCCTATTCTCCTTCCAAACAGGCTGGTGGCTGGGTTGGTCACTGGTTGAGTCCATGATCCTAGTGCTTGTAAGACCCTGCATCTGTCCTAGGGACAGTCTGAACCTGACTCCTACTCAATAATGATAAGCATTGCACTTCCTTTTTAATAGTGTCCGCCAGTTCTGACCTCTCCCTGAAACCTGCTGTGTGAGCCCTGGGGCTTCCCTGCCTCTTGCAGAAAACAAATTGTAATATCTTCTTCAGCCACACAGCCAAAGACGAGGTTGACTGGATTCAGGATATCAGAATTTATCTTGCTGAACTGGAGGCCACCTCATACCTCACACACAGTGTATGTAGTCATGGATAAATAAACATATTTGCAGTCTGTCCCTGGGGTACTAACACATTCAAAAAAAAGCTTGCTATTTCCAAATACGTAAATTGGAATCTACTGCTTTCTTGGATCTGGAAATTTCAAGTGGATTCTGAATGAATTTCATGATGCCATTCTCTAGTCAACTCTAAGAATTAGACAGAGTCATGATGGGTGTGCCTGTATTCCAGCTTTCCCCCCAAAAGTTAACCAATTCTCTCTGTCCAACAGGAGATCAGAAAGGAGGAACTCCTTATAAAATTCTCCATCGGAGGAGCTGGGGAGCTGATAAACTGTTTTATCCAAAGCGTGAGGTCTTGAGTTCAGATCTCCAACACCCATGTAAAAGCCGGCTGTACTACAAATGTCTCTAACCGTAGAGATGAGTGAGTGGACACGGATGGATCCAGGAGCTAGCGGCCAGCCAGCTTAGCTGAAATGGCTACCTCCAGGTCCAGTGATAGGCAGACCCTGTCTGAAAAATAAGGTAGAATGTTACAGAGGAAGATATCCAGTGTAGACCTCTATCCTCCCTGTGTGTAAGCAGGGGTGAGTGCCTCCTCCAACATGTCCCACCCTTGAGATGTGGTGGCTTACACCTATAATGTCATCACTTAGGAGGCTGAGGCAGGAAGACTGTACATTTAAGGCCAGTCTGAACTACATATTGAGTTCTAGCCCCAGCCTGTGCTACAGAGTGAGACCCTATCTCCTGAAAACAAGGGAAATTTGTAAAAGTAAATAAATAAAACTCTCTAATACTTCTCCAGTTTGTCAAGAGGATAGAATATAAGCATCCAACACTTACATTTCTCTTTAGTGTGTGTGTCACCTGTGTGTATGTGAGCATGTGTATACACCTGTGTGTAGGAGCACGTATATACACCTGTATATACATTTGTATATACACCTGTGTGTGTAGGAGCATGTATATACACCTGTATATACACCTGTGTGTATGTGAGCATGTGTATACACCTGTGTATATAGGAGCATGTATATACGCCTGTATATACACCTGTGTGTATGAGCATGTGTATACACCTGTGTGTATGAGCATGTGTATACACCTGTGCGTGTGAGCATGTGTACACCTGTGTGTGTAGGAGCATGTGTATACACCTGTGTATGTAGGAGCATGTATATATGCCTGTATATACACCTGTGTGTATGAGCATGTGTATACACCTGTGTGTGTGAGCATGTGTATACACCTGTGTGTGTGAGCATGTGTATACACCTGTGTGTGTGAGCATGTGTACACCTGTGTATGTATGAACATGTATATACACCTGTGTGTGTAGGAGCATGTGTACACATCTGTGTGTATGAACATGTGTATACACCTGTGTATGTATACACAGGCTCATACACATATTTGTGCAAATGTCTTTTGGAGGACAGAAGGAACATCAGAAGCTCTGGAGCTGAAGTTATACAAATGACAGTGTGCTGTTTGACATGGGTTCTGGGAACCGAACTCTGGTCCTTTGCAAGAACAGCAAGCACTCTTAACTGCTGAGCCTTCTCTCCAGCCCCAGATCCTTTCACTTCCATATCTTCACAGTGATCTATGAAGTTCTCTACATCCAAAGACAACACAGTCAGGGTCTGGGTGAAGGGATTGGTGCTGTGGGGGGTGGGAGTGGGAGTGGTGAACAGAAGAGAGGCAGTCACATGCCAGGGGACATTCAAAGGACCTCACTCATTCAAAACCTATATAAATCCCTTCAGAACTAAACAATCAACACTTTATAAAAATTACTCGGATAAGGAAACACTCTCAAAAGCAGATGGTGACTTTGTTGTTTACACGACAAACTTTATAAATTCCTTAAGAACGAATGATCAACACTTTATAAAATTAGAAGCCTGAGGAAAAGAGTGAGGAGAAAGTCTTCGATACAGGTGGTGTGGCGAACCAAGCATCTCCTTTCAAAGGCACTTTAGAAAAAGAAAAGGAATTCAAAGCCACAGTCCAGGGATTTAATGTGAATTAACACAGACTAACCAAAGCAGGGCTGCAAAGTGCAGGTACTGAGGCACAAGAGCTAAACACAAGAATTACTAATTGACACCTGAGTTAAAAGATTGAAATCAATGCTCTCCTCCAGACACACACCCTCAGTACTTATGGGTGAGATCTGAGTCACACTAGTGGATTTTGCAGGTAAGTATTTTCCTCTTTTAAACAAAACTCTTTATCCTTTTATTCTGAACTTAGTATCAGACTTCCCGGCATGAATGTCCTCAACAAGTTAAAACAGTTATTATTGGGCTGTGTTGACGATACAGACATGTCCCAGGTAACTATGACTGGCCTGGGAGAAGGCACTGATGTCTCAGGATCCCGCTGCTAATTTCTCTCCTGCGATATGGCCCTCTACTCACTGTGCAAACCTGCTAGGCTAAACCTGCGTGTGATCTTGCTCACTAATCATAGCAAATGGTAACTTCTTGGCCGCCTCTAATCTTCAGAGCTCTCTGTGGAATTTTCCATCTCTTAATTTCTTTGTAAAAGAGGCCCATCAGCAATCTAGACTTCTGGTCTACCCAGGCTTAAGCCCTCAGCTCCAGCATCTGTACCAGCTCTGCTTTGTCAGCTTTCACACCAATCTCTTCTGTGGCAGTTGTACCAGCTTCCCAAGCAGAGCTGATCCACAGCCCTAAAGCCTTTCTGTCCCAGAATCTTAATTTGATACTGATCACTGACTAGAAGATGTCTTTAGCTAAGTCCACATCCATCCTACTACACCCAATGTTCCTGATACTACATAAAAAGCTCTGTGGCTCAGGGGACTCTGCATGTAAACGAGTTGCTTATCTGATTCTGTATCATGTACAGTTGTCTGGTGAGAACCAATCAATGGCAGTCTGTCCTTAGAAATAAAACATGCAGAGAGGTTCTTCTTCTGAAGGGATCTGAACTTGTCCTTGCATCCCTCAAGTCCACTTCCTCAAGATCATTTGTGTATGAGGTTTGGAGGGGGTATGTATTCTGTCTGTACTTGTCAGTGTGTGCGCGCGTGCGTGTTCCAGAAATCAACATTGGCTGTCTTTCCTCAATCACTCTCAAACATTATTTTCTGAGAGAGAGGCTGAGGCTAATCAATCAAACAGCTGACTAGTCAATGAGCTTCGGGGATCCATCTGTCTTGGGTCCCCACATTTACCCCACCCTACCCCCAGCACTGGAGTTAGAGGCATACTCTACCACACCAAGTTCTTTACATAGGTGCTGAGGATCTCAGTCCTCATGTGTGCATGGCAAGCACTTTACAGAATGACCATTTCTCCAGCCCTTAGACCACTTTTTAACTAGCCTTTAACGCAAACAAACAAACAAAACTCTCCTTCTATAAGCATGCAGAAATCCTACCAGTTTAAAATAGTTAGGCCAGCATAATGGAAATTTAAAAGACTCAAGACAAAATGCACCCAAGAATAAGAGTTTGACCAAATCTACCATCTCTATTATTGGCCAATTCCAATACCAGAAACTTTATTTTAAAAATGGGATATGTTCTTAAGGAGTTTGCACCGAAAAATTCTAGCCATTAGAAAAATTTAAAAACTATGAAAGAGGTCATATTATATACACAGTACTTTCTGGTGAATTCCAGACTCTCTTGTTTATGCATGTTGTTCATTCCAGAAAGACCTCAGTGAATACCTATCAAACTAAATAAAGAACAAAAAAGCCAGATGATTTCCCAACATTCATCCAGTTTTATGCTCTATCATTCATTCATTAGAGGAAGACAGAGAAGAGCACTAGATGTCACATAGAAAATATACATGTCCATGAAGACAGGCATGCAAATATCACACAGCAAAAGAAAAGGGAGACACAATAGAAAAAAAGCCCAACCCACAAAGACAAAGGCTTAAAAGAGTTCCCAGGCATATTCTTCTACTTGTAACTTACAATTTTAAATATCTGATGATCAAGACACTCAAATATCTGTAAAGGTGAATACAAAAGGTTGGGGACATGGCTCAGAGGGCAAAGTGCCTATTGTGTCATCATGAGGACCCGAGTTTGGATCTGAGAACCCACACAAAATCTGGGTGTCATAATAGTGCATATGTAACTCTAGAGCTGATTGGGTGGGGACAGGTGGATCCCCCAGAGCTCACTGGCCAGTCAGTCTAGCCGATTAGTGAGCACTGAGTTCAATGGGAGATTCTGTCTCAAAAAATAAGGTGAAGAATAATAGAGGAGACATTAGAAGTCAACTTCTGGCCTCCATATGCATGAGCACACACACACACACACACACACAGAGAGAGAGAGACAGAGAGAGAGACAGAGACAGAGAGACAGAGACAGACAGAGACAGAGACAGAGACAGATAACAAACAGTAGACTCTGGGAGTCAGCTGGAGTCATGCAACTTGGACTTACAGGCTGGAGAGAGGTGAATATAGTGTATGGAGTAAAAAGAAGTCACTTAGCACTACCCAAAAAACACCAAGTTTTTAGGGTAATTGAGGAATTTGACACTGTCCAGTGCCCACGTAAGTTAGCAGAGCTCTATGTGTCAGGACATCCATAATCACTTATGAGAAAGCAGGAAGAAGACACTGTCCTTAAAACTGAATCATAGTGAGGTTGGTAAGGCAGTCAGAATCCATACATTCCTCCTCAAATGGCTGGCTACGTCTCCCCAAAGCTACAAGAGAGTTCTGGGTTCCTGGAGAGAATATGCAAACTCAGTTTCCATTGAGAGATAGTGGAAAACTCATCTGGCTTAAGAGAGAGACCGCACCATTGACAAAGCTCTAGAAAGTTATCTACAACTGCTGAATCAAAGATGGTGTTACCATGGATACCAGCACAGAGCACTAAGTCCTTAGGACACTTGCAAATATGCCTGTCACATCAAGAAACCTTGCTTACTTACATGGACTGGAGTCCACTTAAATAGCTTACTGAAGAACTACTCTCCTGTAACAAATACCAGTGATGTCATTCGTATCTATAGTCCAAACCCCCCAACTATTTTACTCTAAAGTAGTTTTTTATTGATTGAAACTAAAAAATATTCTTTTTTATGGGAGGACTGTCTTAGCAGGCCATCATGATCACCTCTCCTTGGGGACAAGCTTCAGTGGCATGCCATAGTGAAGGGGAATCTGTAATACCCGGCCTTTTATCTGCTCAGGGCTCACCAAGTCAGCTTCCTCCAAGACCCAAGAAGGTCTCACCATGTGCACCCTTTGACTCTGCACTAGTCTGACTTGGTTGTGTAGCTAATATCTGGTAGGTGGAAGCAATCATCCCTAAGAGGTTATGGATGCTTGTAAGCACTTCTGTGGGGTTGTCCACCCCCACAGTGTCAGTAGAGTGGTACCTATCCTACAGAGAGGAGGCTAAGGCACAGAGAGGTCTAGTGACCAATGCAGGCACTCAGGGCCCAAATTCAAACACAAACAGCTTGACTGCAAGGCCAGTGTTTTAAAACGATACATCGAAATTTGGACTTGTGAGAGAGTTTGCCAGGTGAAGGGGTCTGCTGCTAAGTGTGGTGGCTGGAGACTCATGTGGTGAAGGACAGAATCAGACTTTCACAAGTTGTCTTCTGGCTTCCACGTGTGCATTGGAGCGCAGGTTTGTGTATACACACAGACACATTAATTAATTAATTAATTAATTAATTAATTGTAATTTTAAAATCAACAATTTGTAAGAAAACAAAATCCTGTAAACTGTAGGCTCCCTAAAATTTTTAAAGCTATTTATTACCAAGTTGAAAAGTGACAGCTAATAATAATTTACTTAAAAACCTCTCATTTTGACTGTTTTTGCACAACAACTTCCAATGGCTTAGGGGAAAATGTATAACAGAGAGAATCCTGATATTAGAATGGCCTCACAAAATGTTAATATACATCCTGCCATAGTGTTTCGCCAATTGTTTTTCAGGGCAAGACTGCATGCATTCCAGGCTGGAGTCCAGCGCCCTACATAGTGGTGCATGACCCCGAACTTCTGGTCCACCTGCCTCCCCCTCTCCAGTGTGGGGTGACAAGTGTGTGCCAATCCACCTGGTTTGTGTTGGGGATCGAACCCAGGGCTTCATGCATGCAAGGCAAGCACTTTCCAATCTGAGCTACAGCCCCAGGCCCTCATCAATAATGAATAAATATCCTTTCTACTTCCGTACGCTGGTTCATTGAGTAAGGATGAAGGAAGGAATGCGTGCAGCAAAATGCCTCTGGTGCTTCATCATTCACCCCTCATCGATACCTATTTCCTGCTACCATTATCAGTGTGAACCACGACAGGCTAATCTCATCAGTGACTGCACATCAGTCTCCATCTGTCAGTGGTGTTTTAAACACTGTATGTTAAGCACTAAGCTACAATGAATGGCAAGCAGGGCGGATGATGTGGTTCTGACACTGACAGGCTTGAGATGCAGTTTGCTAAACTGAATATAAACATCCAAGCCGTGAGAAACATGAAGTGGTACTCTGGAGGAATAGGTCTGAACACACCTCCATGCATTTGGTGTTTCGGCTTTACAGTTCTGAGAAGAGCTCCTTTGTCCTCTCGGAAGCAGAGGCTGGGGATCCATCACTATCAATCATGGTGTACCAACTACCACAGTGGTCACCTCCTTGCTGTAAACATCAGCATATGGTAACAGCTTCCCTTTGAAAGCGGCTGCCGCTCCCAGACAAGGTAATAGGTGACTCTTCAGGAATCAAACATAGCTTCTGACAGAGAGTCATCTGGGAAGTCTGAGAGCCAAACTCTCCTGGCAGGGTTGATCAAGCTTTGGGTTGAATAATGAAGACCTTCATAAATACACAAATTACTATGATTAGTAATCTATGGAAGGTGATAGGGAGAGAAAGAAAACGGAAAACAAGAAAGAGCAGGCATGCCCCAGGTGTCTACTTGACCTTGAACATTCATTCATTGCACACACATTTACTGTAGCGATTTGGGAAAACTTCAAGTCATACTCTTAGAATGCAGCATGTGGCTAATTCAGATTCTCCATCTCCACTTCACTAGATCAATACATCCCAATGATGCAAACGTATGCAGAATGTGGCAGAGGGAATTGAGTTCAAACTATTACCACAACACAATTTCAATGTACTTGATGAGGATTTTAATGCAAAAAGGCAAGACAATCATCCCTATACAAAAACAAATTCTGAGCCTAACTTCCAGAATTGAAGGCTATAAGAAATTTTCTGGCTATTATGTTGATATGAAATTAAACAAAAAATACATACGTAATTTATACACTCCTAACTTCTTTGAAGTCCTTAAATCCTTTAGTCTATTGTGCTTACACAAAAGTACAGCGGAGTGTGGCTGGAGAGATGGCTTGGGGCTATGAGCACTTGTTCCCAGTGCTGAGGGCTAGAGTGTAATCTCAGCATCTACATAATAAACTAGACATCTCACATATTCCTGTGACCCACCCCCCCAAGCTCCAAGGTGGGAAGGTGTGATAGACACAAGAGGAGTCCTGGGGCTTGCTGGCTTCCAGCTTTGCCTAGAAAATGCAAAACCCAGGTTCAAAAGGAGAGAGACCCTGCCTCTAAGGAATAGAATGAGTGCAGAGAAAGACACACACACACACACACAGTGCACATACACTCACACAGACACACAAAAATAATGAATAAATAAATACTGCACAATATTAATCTTTTTAGTTCCAACATGCCAGTTTTTGGTCTATTGGGAAATTAAACATCACATAGGTTTTTCTTCAAGTCCTTAATAACTTGCCTAATATCTAAGAATAGGCTTCAGTAAAATTAAAGGAAGGTTTTAATTAGTACTACATTCAGATTGCTATATAATGAACTCTGGTAACTTGTTCACATCAGCATATGCCACACTTTTTTAAAAAGCCATTTGTTTCATAGTATTCCTTTTCTTGTTTGAAGAACGGCTTATTGCTCATGTACTCATTAGAAAACGACTCACATAATATTAATTTCATCAAGAAATGACACTGGAATGCCAGCATTTATTAAATCAATAGTAGTATTATGTTTCAACTCCATCATACTGATTTGAATTTAGCCAGTGAAATATTTATAACAAAAATGTAATGAAAAAATCTATACACTTAACAGCAATAAGCTTTTCCATTTTACGCTCACAGCTGTAAAAGCAATTTTTATCTCCAAGTGGTGCATTTAATCAAGTTAAAAAATAGTAAGAAGAAATGAAGTATTACGTACGCCAACCTGGGCCACACAACTCATAAAAGGTGATTATGTCAGGGCTATTTCATGGTTAAGTGCAAAACTGATACTACATTATTTGCTAAAAAAAAAAAAATACATAAATCCACAGGCATTAGGAATATCTTCCACCGATTAACACCTAGCAACATAGAACTATGGGCAAGTAGCAAGATCTCTCCCCTTTCTTACAGTACCAGAAGGGGAAACTCGGGATGAGGCGATGGCTCATAAAAGGCTTCCAGTACAATCATGAGGACCTGAGTTCGAATTTGTCAACACCCCTGTAATAAGCAATCCAGGCACAGCAGCACATCTCTGTAACCCCACTGCTAGAAGGTCTGTGACAGGTGGCTCCCAAGGGCTCCCTGGAAAGTGAGTTCCAGGTTCAGTGAGTGGCCCTCTCTCAAAAGATGAGAGCGAGAAAGGCAAACATTCAATGCATCCTCCAGCCTTTAAACGGGATGCACGGGCAAGCATAATTAAATACACATGTGTATGCACTCATGTCTATGCGTACAAGCATACACACACAAAACAAATAAACAAAGCATACCTATTGTCTAATGTCTATGCATAAACATTGATTTCTGTTCTTTTCTTTCTCCTGCTTCATTAACTCACAGCCAACAAGCCAAGAGGCCCTTTTAAGTTCCCTGGGTAGCGCTCTGGGCAGTACAGGCTGAAAAGGAACAAGACTGGGGGAGGCTGCCCTATTAGCTTCACATCCACCCTGACCACCCTGGAGGACACAATTAGCCAGAGGCACCCCTTTATCTGGACCACCTAACTGCAACTCCAGCATCGCCATGGAAACAGACAAATCCTGAGCCATCTCTCTGTAGAGACCCCACCTTTCACACAGGGAGAAGTTACCAAGGAACAATGATTCACCCAGCCGACTGACAGTTCCACCTTTTCATGACAAGTCACAACGACCCAGGGAGCAAGCCTCTAGCCAATGCTCGGCATTGCGGGAAGACTGCAAATGATAAGGCGTCAACAGCCAATCAGTCAGCTCCAAGGCCCTCTCACAGGTCACACCTGCTCCTTGGTCATCCTTTCTCCAGGTCACAGGTCACAAAATCATCGTTCGTTAGGTAAGAATTTCTCAGACTTCATGCTGCTGACTTTGGGGACCAGGTTATTCCTTGTAGGAAACTGCCCCATAGAATATTTTACCGAATACTTGGCACATTAGATGCCAACGGGAGACCTCGCTGTGACAATCAGAACATCACCAGATACTACGTCATGTTCTTTGATGAGCCACATCGCACCCCCATCGCAGCCCTTCCGTGAGGGTCCTCGGACTTGGGTGGAGAGGAGAAAGTCAGATGTTCAACAAGCCACCTGAAGTGTAGTCTGCTTCCTCGTCACTTTTCGTGAACGTTCTCGGAATCACTCACCTACCGCTTCTTCCTTCCCCTCCAGCATTAACTCATCATTGAAGCCCAGAGTCCTACTGCCCCAGTGACACAAAAACCATTTCCTGTAGCACTGACCAACTTTAACGCTCCCTCAATAAGAGATCTGGGAGTCCTTTCTTTGTGCCCGTCTGTATGCAAGCCCACTGCTTTTATTACCTGCCATCGCTCTGGGGGCCCAGTGTGTAATGTTAGAAGATGTTGTTGGGGATAAATGGCATAGCGACAAATGTGCCACTACTCTGAGCATGATGCGGTGTTAAGGAATAGTGGTATAAATACGTGTGTAGTTGAGGACGGCAGAGGCTCAAATGCTTCCTGTCCCGTGTGACTCTCATGGCAGCAGTGTGGTGTGGTCTGAATGGAAAATGACCCACATGGTCATGTCTCTGAGCACTTGGTACTCAACAATTAGGGACTGTCACCAAAACTACCTCAGGAGTTTCCATTGGAAAAGGATGGTGGCTTTCATGGGATTTACCCATGGCTTCGTTTGTTTGTGTTTCTTCCTTTGCCTTTGCTGTTATTTCATGGCATTCAAAGGTGCCTAGATAGATAGACAGATGATAGATAGATAGATAGATAGATAGATAGATAGATAGATAGATAGATAGAGATAGATCAATCCTTATCTCTGTGTGTATATATACAGATACATCATATACATATACATAAATATATACATACACATACATACATATACATATATACATACACACACACACACACACACACACACACACACACACACATATATATATATCCACTGATTGAGGTCAAGGTTGCATGACCTTGCCATGTAGTTCTCATGTAAATCCCTGAAGGTATGAAGTGTCAAATGAGAAGCTCACACTTTGTCTTATTGGTTTCCCCGCCACAGTCACTGCTATTTGCAACTTCCTGTTCAAGACAGACACTGTGCACATTAGAGTATACGGAGGCACCCCTGTGCATTTTTATGGGAAGTAAAATGCCTCCTTGAAATGTGACTTAAATACGCAATAAAATGCCCCATAGATGAAAGGATTCTAATCTCTTCTTGTCAATGATGGCTGGAGTTTAAATCTTAAAAAAATAAAACGTGGTAGAACAAGCCCTTTGAAACTATGCATCTAATTAGAGATTTGGTCCCAGTACTCCCAACATACCACCTAACCACTACATTAAGTTGATGCTAACGCTAACGTCATCCTGTTTTCCCCACACCAAAAACAACTAAAGCCACCTTGGAGTGACAGCTCCCAGATAGACAATGGAGAGCTGACACTATGCCTCCATTTTCAATGTTTAAAATTAGAAATCAGGTTACTATATAACAGACTGCAGAGAGCAGCATGCAGGCCCTGACTGCTGCAGTGAACTCTGCATGGGTGTTTTGCGACTTTTATATTACACCTCTTGTTTGACCAGAGTTGCCCTTTTTATTTCATCTACGATTTTTCTCCAATACTCACAAAAACGCCATGGCCCTTGTGGTTCTTTCTTGTTCTGTAATTCATGTTTGGGCTCAAGAACCCAGAGAATACAGAGAATTATCACAAGCAAGCTCTGCCTCTCATTTGTGTGTGTGTGTGTTGGGGGGTGTGCGTATATTTGTATGATATATAAATTCACGTGTTCTGCACACATGTGCAACATGTGTGGAGACCAGAGGCCATATCTGGTTTCTTCTTTAACTGCTCTCTACCTTGTTTTCTGTTGTTTTGGTTTTTTTTTTTAAAGATAATCTTTCACTAAACGTGAAAGCTCACAGATTGGTGAGGCTGGCTAACCAGTGAGTTCCAGAGACTCCAGAGATATGTCTGTCTCTGATGTATCACACACACACACACACACACACACACACACACACACATGCACGCACGCACGCACGCACATTCTGCCACACCCAGCTTTCTGTGTAGGTTCTGGGGATCCAAACTCAGGTCCACATGTTTGTACGACATATACTTTACCCACAGCCACCCCAACTCCTCTAACTCCCATTTCTGTGAGGAGCAAAAGGTGGGCATGAAATCAACTTAATATTCTCACAGACTGAGAGCCTATGCTTAACATGTCACAGAGCCTTCCAACCCTGGATGGAGAGAGAAGCCCCCAGAGATGAAAGCCAGTTACAAACATCACCCTCAAACCCTCACAAGCTCAGTAGTTGACACTGAGCAGATCACAAAAGGACAGCTAACCTGATGGCAGACGCCCTCCAGTCAACACACCATTCCTTTAAAAGAACCACCAGGGCCTACGGACATGAGAAGGAGACACAAACTGTGTTATAAATATGTATTGCTCAGTGCCTTGGCCCAAGTTCTGCTTCCACACAGAGGAATCACTTCCAGGAGAATCTAAGAGTCCCTCCTGAGGCAAAACATAGCTATTACACACCTTTCACTGTTACTATATCTACTGCTGAACAAGAGAAAAGGTAAAAACCATAAACTCTGATGCACAGAACACGGCAGCCCCGTCCTTTCTTATAACCCTTTGGCTACACCAGACAGGAAAAAGAAAAGCATTCCTTGCTTTGCCACACTCGGTGTCTCTCTGGTCCCCAACCTAAGTCTCGAACACCAAAACAGAGAAGATACTTACTCTTCAGGGCTAAATCTATAACCACCCTGACAGGAACATAATTCGAAGCTTGAAAACAGAAGAAACGAAACAACACTAAGTGGCATACATCTGCAATCCAAGCACTCGCTAGACTGAAGCAGGGGGGCACGAGTCTGATGCCAGCCTGGGCTAAAACACTGAAGTAAAGTTTAAAGAAATTAGAAGGTTCAGAATCTTTGGTGTGTCATGAACAGATTCTTCTGTGCAGGTATGTGCGAGTGTGGGTATGCACACACACATACATGTGCACACGTGGATGCAGGTCTGAGAGAAATCTGTGGAATAGTTCCTCAGGCACCTTGTGTTTTTCTTTTCTTCCTTTATATTTTATTTGTTTGTTTGTTTGTTTGTTTTGACAGATCCCTAGAGCTTTATTGCCTGGCCAGTGAGGCCCAGAGGCCCAAAAGTCTCCTCCCCAAGACTGGAATTCACACCATGTCCCCCCGCTTTTTCAGAAGGCACTGCAAAGTATTTGCCAAGGAAGCAACATGAACAAACTCTTAGGAAAGCGTGTGTGTGGGACCTTTGTATAAAATAACAAATGGCCTCAACTAGTCCTCTCCCAGCTGCCCCTTTGCTGTGTTTATGAAACGTAACAAATTCAGAAGGCAAACACAACGCACGGATTAGAGGCACCTCGTGCCAGCTAATTGCACCAAACTAGATCAGCCACTGTGACAACTCTATTTACAGATGGCAAAGGTGAAAGGTGCATTTGTCTCCCACAGCTACCTGGATGTACTTTTGGATCTGCTTAACAGCTCTTTGTGTCAAATATGACAGAAGATGAACCACGCCAGGACACTATTGAAGTATAGCCTCCTGCTGTGTTATGATGAACCACCTGTATAACAGTGCCCCCAAACGATCCTAATCACCGACCTGAAAATGTTCTATGGCCTAGAGACATTGTAGGCAGTAAAATGTCACAGGGCGGTGACCCCATGTAAACAACCCTACTGTAGGGTCATAAGGAAATACTGGGCACATCATCATATTCAGCACAGAATTTTTGACAACGGAGTGGAAGACTGTGATGTGGGTTTATACGTTTTGTTATACTATACTTTATTGCTATTTTAGAGCACAGCCTTCTATTTATTAAAAACGGGATACTTTAAAATGTGTGTTACATCAGCAACAGCCTCACGCATCTCCTGTTTACTACACATTCCAATTGTGTGTGTGAAAAGGTTGTGTCAAGTGACCTGTACCATCTGGGATTTCAGAAGAACATTCTGTGCTGTTCACAGAGTGTCAAGACCACTGGAGGATGTCTTTCTCAGAAGACACCTCTATTGTTAAACAATGCACAAGTGTACTCAGACCAGATATACTTTGTTTTCAGACAGGGTTACATGAATCCCAGGCTGGCCTTCAGCTTGCTCTGTTGGCCAAATCTGGCCTAGACACTCCTCATTCCACTCTGAATAGCTGAGATTGTCCTAGCACATAGCTTTTGTGGTGGTGGGAATCAAACCCAGGGCTTTGTGCATGCTACAAACTGACCCACGTCCCAAGCTCCAGCTGTGCTTTTGATCTATTAAGAAATCTGATGAAATCAAAACCTGCTATCCTGACCTCTCTGATACCCACAGAAATGAATGAGGAATTGGGCAGAGAAGCAATAAGGAAGGCAATCGTAGCTCAAGTTTCCCGTGTACATATTACATAAAAACAGCCCTCTCCTCAGCTGCAATAAAGAAGAATATGGAAGCGTGAGACCTCACTGTTCAGTCATGTCTCAACTGTTTGGTGGTAACAACTCGCTACCTGTGGCAGGCAGGAATCAGGTGAGAGGGAGAAAGAAAATAAGCAGACTAGAAACAGAATCCATCATTGAACACCAACTCTGTCAGTGCATTCCTCCAGCACACTGTGTTTCCATTATCTGTTAAATGAGGAAATGGAATCTATGTAAGAGGGAACACACAACATCACCTATCACACAATGGAGGCTCATAGGTGAAAGGGTCAGAGAGAATCAGGAGGATTGGGGAGGTGGCTGAATGGGTAGAGTGCTCGTGGTAGAAGGTTGAGGACCTGAGTCTCATCCCTCAAAGACCGTAAAAAAAGCTTTGCAGAGCAGCATGTGGTTATTCAATACTGACCAGCTCTTAGATTTTATTCTTTATTGGCTCTATTTTGAAACCAAGTTCCCACAAACTTTTTAGTGATATATATTTGAATCTATTTTATCTTTCTAGATTAATATAACTAAACCTGTCTCTCTTCGCTTTCCCCTCTCCAAACCCTCCCACACACCCCGCCCTCTGCCTGCCACTCTCTCTGTGTGCAGACACTGAACTAGAAAACTGAAACAACAAACACTGTTGACCACAAAGCTGGGTGGACATGTTCATCGGAGCTTCATTGATGGTAGAAAGGAGCTCGGAGGAAAACCTCTTAATAGCTCTTTTTAAAAGATAAAAATAGCACAGTGACAGAGGATAAGTCAGTTAACCAAACGGGGGAGATTAACCCAGGGGCTGCAAACAGGTGAATGTTATTCTATCACTGACGTGTGTGTCCACATATAAAGGGATCTTTAACAGAGCCCTAGCAGAAATTACCCAGATGGTAACGCAGGCAAATGTGTTCTAAGTAAGAATCACGTGACCGTGCAACATGATCCCCCATGCCATTATCGTTGTTGGTTATTTTTGAGGCAGAGACTCAAGTAGTCCAGGATAACCCCAAACCCCTTGGTTCTCCTGTCTCTCCCACCGTGGTGCTGGGATTACAGTTGTGGGCTACCACATCAGATGTATGAGGTGCTGGAGACCAAACCCCAGGCTTTGCACATGCTAGCCGAGCACACCACCACGGAGCCACATCTCCATCCCCTGCCCTTCTCTGCCCTTTTTAAAGAACAAGTTCCTTCCAGAATAGGGATCATTTTACTAAACCTTTTAAAGCACTAAATCCTTAGGCGGGTGGTCAGGAGAAATCCTTATCCATTTTCCAATAAAGTATATTTTCTAATGTCCCTCAGTTTTTATTTTAGCTTGGGACATTAACTGCTCATCTTTCAACTGAGTTTACATTTTGAGGATTGTCTCTATTGTCCATAAATGGTCAGTCAGACTTCCTTCAAAATGGCGCAGTCTCAGAGTTATTCGGTGTTTTGTCTCGGATCCAGGTGCAGAACAGCAAAAAGCCTACTGATGAGCTTCTTGGTGTATTGTTTCTGCTTGTGTTAGGCAGAGGGAACACAGAGCTCACGAACATGACTGACTGCACGAAGAGACGCGGAGCATGCAGATACATTGCCCAAAGAAAGGAGATGCGCATAATGAGATGCATTCCCTCAAACCGCCTACTTTATCTAAAGTGTAAAAATAATAAAAAGAATTGCCTGGAAATACTGCTCAGATCTGGCCATTAAATGTGCTTAGCTTTGACTTCTATCTCATAACAGCAGAACACTATGGCAATTTTCCATAACAACATGCATCCCAGATGAGTCACTGCTGAATTCAAACATATATTCCTGGTGCCATAACGACAGAAATAGAAGAGAAGTCTGCTCACTGAGAAACCCTGATCATAACAGGGGGGAAATACATAGATATAGATATATATGTATCGTCATTATACTACGTCTACGGAGATTTATCGGGGCTGGAGAGGTGACTCAGTTGGTAAAGTGTTTACCGTGCATCCACGAGGACTTGAGTTTGGAGCCCTAAACCCATGTAAAGCCGTGGCAGCCTGTGCCTGTAATCCCAGCACTTAGTAGGAGGCAGAGGCAGGAGGATGGCTGGAGCCTGTTGGCCAGCTAGTCTGGCCAAATGACTGAGTTCCAGATTGAGTGACAGATGCTGTCTCAGAAAACAAGGTAGAGAGCAGCTGAGGAAGGTAACCCATGTTCACCTTTGTCCTCAACACACACTGGAATACAAGCGTGTACATGTACCAATGTGCACATGTATACACACATATAGCATGAAAAGGAAAGTATGGGAGGGTCAGTCTTATAGAGACCTACAGAAGAATATTGCAGAGACTCTTAACAATCCATGTGAGAGGAAAAAAAAGACATGAAGCAACTGTAGAGATCATCTGACCTCATCACACACCATACAGGTTCCGGTAATTCCTCTGAACATAAGTAGCAATTCAGCAGAGCATTTTTTTAAATAAAATTACTAACTGTATGTGAAATGTAGTGAAATGGGGTAAAAAAGTTCATCCCCTTCAGGTTTACATCTGCTGGAGCCCATGAATAGGACACCTCATGTGGAAACAAGATCTTTGCAAATGTACTTAGGATAAGGTCGTTCTGGGTTAGCATAAGGGTTGTTCCAATGGCCAGTGTCATTATTAGTACTGGGAAATGTGGACAGATACACAGACTATGAGGTCACGTGATCATGAGAAGAGGGAAGAATAGACTGAGGTCACTACAAACCAAAGGATTTTAGGTGTGACAGGTGCCCTAAAAGTTGGATAGACTGCCAAACACATTTCTCTTCAGGTGGATTCTGAACCCGTTCACAGCCTGATTTAAATTATAACCTACAAAAGTATGAGAAAGTAAACTCATTGTTTTCTAAAAGTCGCTCCTTCCGTGGCAATTTTTTACAGTAGCCTTAGGAAACAAACTTTTCTCAAGACCTATAAACTAAATATGGACTCCATCCAAATAAAATTATCTTGTCATCTTCTCTTCCATCAAACGAAATAAGACATTTTAAAAAGTATCTCACATACTTTAACAACACAAATACTGAGTGCAGCCAACTTTTCTTTATGAAGTGCCCACTGCATACACCCTGCCTTGTGCTAAGCCCCATGAGGTATTCAGCACCTACTCTTGAAGTTATGCTTCGTTATAGCAGAACACTGAGTAAGATGGTGATTCTGAGATGGTAATGCATCAAAAGAATAGTCTGAATTCTCATAGGATGAGTTTAAGGTGAGGAAAGAAGATGATTGCATTTTAGAAAATGCAGACCAACTTAAATTAAATCTCGGAATCAGGGCAACAAGACATAATGGTCTTTTGCAGAGAATAGCTACCCAATAAATGTTTAATGAATCGGTTCCTTTTTAATTAAAAACGGATCGAGATTATTAATGTTTCTGCCTTTCAAGTCTTAGTATTCACAGTTCTAAGTACAGTTATATGTTCAATTAATCCATAAGTATATTAACTCGGAATTTTTAAATCTAGTGAGTTAAATGCATGTGGTCCATTCAAGAATCTGTTAATTTATTTGACAAATCATTATTAAGTGCCAGGAATTATGTTTCCAACCATGCACAAAACATATAGGCCTTTATTTCCTGGAGCTTCCAGTTAGTTAAAAAGCGGTGGCTGTTATACACAGACCCACACAAATGACTACACATTACTGTGGCACACAGGACGCCACAGGAGCTGATCACAGAGTCTCATCGAGGCTAGGGACTCAGACCAGGAGCGCAGGTACGGAATTCCTCTGAGAATTAATAGTTGAGATTGGAAGGTGAGTAATAATTTAACAGAAAAAAAAACATTAATAGCAACAACAAAAACCACGAGGAGGTTCCCAGGGAGACTCGTCACCATACAACACCCTAAGGAGAAGCAGCACACTATATTTGATAGGCCTTGGAAAAATGAGGCAGCAATACAAAAACCCCAGCAATAAGGGGTTCTGAAAACCACAATGGCAGACTAAGACGTCAATCCAAAAACCTTCCTTAAGTTTGTCCTAAACAATAAGTGTAACTGCAGTACAGAGGGCTTTGGCTTGTTCTCTTTTTAAGGTACTAGCCCACACACAGCCACGAAAGCATGGCAAGTTAAAACAGCTGATGAACAAGGATCTAATTTAACCAATTCAGCGAAACCAAAACTGACGTCTTCAGCACAAAGGTCCGGCACTAACCCCATTAACAGTGCATACTCCTCTAAAGGTTCCGAAGCTACAACACCAGCTACCTCTGAAAGCAAAGGAAAAGAAGGCCTCACAAAGTAAGTGTGGACAGTGAGAACCCTGGAGGCTCTCACGAGCCCACCCTGGAGGACAAACACCCACTCCCAAGCCCCTCAGACTAAAACGGCCATGCCTAAGGTGGCAATACGATTCTAAAAGTTAAGACCTTCCCAAGCCACTGCAGTTAAACTGTTTCCTACTCCATTCGCTGCTGTAGGAGGACCCGGCAAAAGCCTGGTATGGAGCAGACCCTCCAGACAAGTCTTGTCAGACATTGAGAAAACTGAGTCTAAGAAAAAAACTCCCCTTCCTGTCTCCTTCCCTCCTTCCCTCCCTCCTTCCCTCCCTCTCTCCCCACAGCCCCCACTTCCACTTCTCTCTACCTTTCAAGTGCTAAGATTACAAGTGTGTGCCGCCATGTCCCCCTTTTTGACATGGGCCCTGAGGGACTCGAACTCAGGCAAGCCTGACCCACTGAACTGTCCCCCACAGCCCATTTTTAATCCCTTAAAGAAACCAGTAAAATTAGACTTGATGTAATTTCTTTTGTCGATTCAGTATGGAATGGGGGGGGGGGATGAAACAGATTTTCATCAGAGAGCAGAATAAACAAAAATATTTTAATCAACATCCCATGACATGAATATTTATGAAAAATAGTTTTTGAAGTAGTAATGGGGAGCAGACACAATTTTCAGAGTTTAAAATGGAAATGGGCAAAGCAGGCGGTTTCCTCACCATGGAACAAGATCTGCCGTACAGTAGTTTTCCTTTACTTTTTTCAAATTGGTATGTGTGATGTATATGCACAATATGCATGTACATAAGATGTGTGCATGCATATGTGCCCATGTGTGTGCGTGAAGGCACATACATGCCACAATACGCCTATAAAATACGCCTATAAAACAAGAAGACATCCTCAGCTGTCAGTCTACACAATGTCTCTTGCTCACAGCACTAGGCCAGCAGGCCCATCCTGTCTCTGCCTCCCATCTCACCATAGAGTGCTGGGATTATAGGTGTGCACTAACACCACAGGAGTGCTGGGGTTATAGGTGTGCACTAACACCACAGGAGTGCTGGGGTTACAGATGTGCCTTAACACATCCAGTTTGCAGATGTGCATCAACATGTCCAGCTTTACATGGGTGCTGGGATCCAAACTCAGGACCTCATGCCTGCATGGCAATTGCATTACCCTGAGCCATTTCCACAGCCTCCCAACAGTTTAGTTTATATTTGAAAAAAGGGAGAGGGGAGGGAGGGGTGTGAAGAAGAGAGGAAAGGAGAGAGAGAGAGAGAGAGAGAGAGAGAGAGAGAGAGAGAGAGAGAGAGAGAGAGAGAGACGATATTCACAACTCACCTTAAATACTTCCATTGGAAGAGGAGACTCTGCAGCAACAATTAGGGATTTTTCCAGAGCACATTTCCACTCAGAAGTCATCTTTAGAGGATAGAGTTCTGTAGCAATAGCAAACCACAAAGAGTTTAAGGACTGTAATTCTGTTAGTTGGTTCTTTAAATGTTGTCTTCCTCTGCTTCTAGGATACCAAAGCAAGTGTCAGTGCTCACACTTCCCCGTGAGCAGCCACCTGCTAAAGGGATTCGTGGAAACCAAAGAGCGGCTGGCTTGGGATTCTGCTATCAGAAATGGAGACTACTTAACAGGGCTCTTCCTCGGGGAACATTTGTGTGTGTTCTGTTGGTCTTCTGTAAGTAATTGAGTGGCATTAATCCCACTGGCAAGACCTTCCATCCTCTATAGTCACGATTCTTTGTATCACCTAAAACATCCTCCCACTGATGGAGAATCACTCTTTGGTAAATTTCTAACCTCTGAATAGTGCTGGTCCAGCACCTACAGTTATAACACTCTCATTAGATCTCAAGTTCTCTCTCTCTCTCTCTCTCTCTCTCTCTCTCTCTCTCTCTCTCTCTCTCTCTCGCTCAAAACACACGGCCATATAAGTCAGAAAAATTATTAAAAGGTAAATTAAAATTTACGAACCAAGTTTTATATTTATACTTGAAATATTCCTAACATACCACATGTCGCCCATATTTTTCCCCCAGGCATTGGAGGAGGGGGAAGATTTACACACAGAGGCTCTACAGGCTGCATGCAAAATTAAAAGGGGAAAAAAACACGTTGAGCACTGTTTTCATGTATTGCTGAAACTGTAGGGGAATTTTATGGCCTGATCACAACAGATTTAAGACCTTATCAAAATAGGATTTGTGGAAGCTCTCACTGGAAGTAGATGTGTTTATATCGCCCCTATATCAACCCTCACTGCCTCAGACAGACTGTTGGGATATGAATATGAATTTAAGCACACTTAAAAGGCAACATTAAACCTTCAGGCTATATTTTTAATTTCTTGCATGTCTGCTTTTTAGCATGAAGCCATATATTTGGATCCCTACGGCTTCTAAACTCACCTTGAGCTCAAAGCCCCCATGTTATAGGGGTTTATTTTGTATTTGGGGGGGATATAATTATAGATGCTGAAAGACCTTATCAGACTTAGCCAAGTTGCCAACACACTGTCTGCTGTCTTTACACAGAAGGTGACTTCAGACACAGTATCTTCTATTTGCCTAAGATTCTTTCTAGCATTTCATATAGAACTTTCTACCTCTAGGAGAATCTTTTCCCCTAATCTGGCATTTTTATGTAGGAACAGAAATACATGTGATTTCCCTTAGTAACGCTAACGTAAGCCTTCTTTCCTTTGGTTGGTTGTTTTGTCACAGCAATGAGGAAAGTCACTAACACAGATGGGATCTAACACCATGGCAAGGCACCATCTTTTCTGCAAAGGTAAAACTTGGTTTGGACAGCCTTCTCTGCCACCTGTGAAGACGAAACACTTCCAAGATGCAATTCACAGAGCACAATGCTCCCTGTGCGTGTTTTAGCAGACAGAGCCACCCTGGGTACACCAGCAAATTTATGAACAATAAACAGGTCTATTAAAAGGACATAAAACATGTTCTCAAAATGACCTGCACTGCAGGGAATTTAACAGTGTTCATCAGACTCCATTTACTGGTCGTGGGAAGTCATAAACAATTAAAAAGATGGCCTTCACCCATCTGTCACCAGGAGCCTAGAGGAAAGTGGGGAGATCTCCCTTCATACAAAAGTTTGCAATGTTCTGGTGGAAAGTGTTGCAGAAAGCAACCACATCACCCTAAATAGACAAACAAATAACTAACTAACTAACTAAATAAATAAATAAATAAATAAATAAATAAATAAATAAATAAATAAATAAATAACCATAAGTAAATGGAGGCCTTGTGGAACGGCCCCCTTGTCAGATGTCTAACCATCACCATGAATCTATTCCCTCCTTCTCCATCAGGTCCATACCAGTGAGGAAAGACTGAGCAATGGTAATTAAGAGACAGGAAGTACTGGAAAATGTTATGAACTGAATCTGTGTCCTTCCGAATTCCTACCTAAAACCTCGATTCTCCAGTGTGACATTTGGAGAAAAAGCTGCAGAAGGTGATGAGGCTTAAAGAGGGGTCTAGTGGGATGGCCCTTTAAGAGAATTAGTGTACACTAATGAACTCCACGAAGAGCCAGTAGAAGGCAGCAGCCTCTTGTAAGTCAGGGAGCCCTCGCCAGATCCCTAGAAATCTGGCACTCCTGTTTCAGCTTTCCAGACTTCAGAACTCTGATCAAATAAACGTCTGTTTAAGCAACCCAGACTCTGGTGTTTTGTTTGGGCAATATAAGAAAAAAATTTCAAACACACCAACTCTTTTGAAAACAGAAACAATTTAGGCAAGAAGTATTTCAGTTCTACTACCCTGAAATTTTCTGATTCCAGGATCTACCTAAATGTTTGAAAAAATGATTTCTTTTTGGAAGAAATCAACATGGGAGAGGTTTAAAAAAATAAGTCTAGACTTAGAAAAGGTTAGAATTTTGTTTCCTTAGTTTCTGTAAGACCAAAACATCTATCATGTCTTTTAAACATCTGCAGTCAAAGAAGCAATTGGGCTTCTCAACCTATCCCTGACTTGACAACCTTCTTGGGGAACCAATGGCTAGCCACAATACTCTGACCATGGTTTAAATCACTTGTCAATCATCTGATGTATCTTACACACACAGCACAATTGTGTAAGTGCTCCCATACTGCAGGATGGGATGCCTTCCTTTGCTTTCTGTCTGCTCTCAAGCGCCAGAGTTCAGGTTAGACATGGAAAGTCCCACAATGCTAGATCCTCAGAAGTAGATAGTACAACATCCAGTACCTCTCCCAGAGTTTCCAAAGAACAACGACCCAGCCACTTGCTATTACCTATTTCTATTCTATCTGCTCAGGCTGAACAGTTGAGGAAGAAAGTGTCCTTTAGAAAGTAAAAGAAGAGAGTAACACAAAGTGAGAAGTGGGGATTATTTACAAGGATGGTGATGACATTGGAGAAAAGGCATGGCAAAAGGGATCTCGCAGCAAGGTCAGCTTCCACAGCCTTCCTCTCAATGTACACATGTAGTCTACTATACTTCCCCCAACGCCACCTCTGCAACCCAACTCAGTTTTGAATGCTGGTAATTTTGTATTGGATTATTAGTGTCTGGGAATAAGAGAATCAGCCTAATATTTTCTATACTGTCTGAATATTTATTCATTATGCGATTTCAGTTCAAGAAATGGTACTACCATTTAAGTGGCGCAAGGTACCCTGGGATTTGAAATTAATTTACACAGATATAACATTTCGGGTTCTGTTCCCATGTGTAAATTGGAGTAATAATTGCCTCTTTTCTCGGGGGTATTAATTCACTGAAGGAGGTAGCAGACTCCAGTTTTCATCTTGTAACTACTATATTTGAGTGACATTTTGCCTTTTACTTTCTCTCCCATATACAACCATTCATGCCAACACTTTAAGTGTTGGAGAAATAAACTTTTGACAAATCACTTGTCCAGTCTTTAGACAAACTCACGAACTCTTCTGTGAAATCAGCGTTATATCCTGAAAATTCTAAGACAGATAAGCACGGTCTAGTCATGCATTGTAAAGACAGAATCATCCAAAGTGAGGAGACTCACAAGCAAATGTTTCTTAAAGGGAGATTCTCTCCTTCAGCTTTTGAATTTTAGTCCTGGGATTTGGTAGGAAAAAGACAGGAGAAAGAACCTAAGAAGCAACTGGAAACTCTTTGCTTTACTATAAATCCTTGCACTGGCAAGGATAAGTTCCTTCCAGAATTTATAAAGCAATTAGGCTCTGGGCTGAGATTTACACAGCCACCTTTCCCCACAAGTAAATTTTTCCTGCCAGGTTATGAATCCCTGGGCAAACTTGAGCTCAGTCTTTTCTCACAGCATGGACAAGATCTTTGTTTGTTATCACCCAAAATGCTTAAGGTATAAAAGAATTTCTTGGCTGCATCTCAAAATGTCGACAACAACAATACAGCTATTATAAAACACCAGGTTACACATCTATCTGCCTGTCAGATTTACCACAGATGTAAATACACGGGGTCCAGAACCAGGAAATGTTCCACAATCAGAGCCCTTGAGTGACAGATATGGTAAACATAACTTCTCACTTTCATGTTCACAAGACTCACACTGGCAACCAACACAGGAGCAATTTTAATGAAGCCATGGACTAATTAGTTGTTCTAAATATACCTGTAAAGCTGACCACAGAATAAAATTCTATCAGAAAGTACTTCTTCCTTAGCTTATGTAGGTGCATTAACAATGTGACATTGCTGTTCCAAGGTTTTTCACCAAAAGGTTGGTAAGAGTAGTATAGGTCAGCAGAGGCAATGAGATGCGCTGGGCCTAGGACCTGGGAACTCCAATTGCACCCAGGCTACCCCCTACGAGCGCCAGGGGGTCTTGGAGAAGCGGCTTAATCTCAATCACAATTCTGTCATTGGCTGTAGAAAGAGATTCACAGCAAGTATGCCCCACATTTTTTGAATCAAAATAAACAACATAACAGAGGTAGAATCACCTAGACTATAACAGGTATTTAAGAATAGTTATTCTGTAAATATGAGATTTTTGACAGATCTATCAGAGGGCAGAATGTACTGTTTTATCCAATTAAGTCTATGCAAAGTCATTTGCCAGAACACTAGAAGCTGCCTGGACACTTGACAGGGGAAAGGGGAAACAGATTAATCCTTTGGTTGCTATTTCCTTGTCAAAATGAATTACATAATCATAAGCAGGTATTATGGAATTTGCATGGACAGATGTATAGAAAAATAGATAAGTGATATAAATAGATAGGTGGATGGATAGATGATAGACATGAATGGGTGGTGTATGGTTGCACGATTGAGTAAATAGAAAGGTAGCAGGGTGGATGAATGGGGTATGGATGAATCTGGACAAATGAATGGGTGTATATGGATAGAGAGAGCAATTGGCTGGCCAATGTGAATGCATAATGGTTTACAGCCACATAAGTGGTAAGTGGGAGGGTGGGGAACTGGATGAATGTGGGGAGATGAATGGGTATAAACGGACTGATGGATAGAAAGAAAAAAGAAAGGGAGCAGAGGAATGGATGATATATAGATGGCCCACATGCATAAATGGATGTATAGTAATGGATGGGCAGGAGGGCGGATGGACAGATGAATGTGGGCAGAAGAATGGGTGAACAGATGAATAAAAACAGGCAATCAGAAAGATGGTAAAGCAAGAGAGATTGTGGAATATGCTCCCAAGACTACAATCCCTAAAGAATGGGGAGACCATGCTCGAACCCCAATCTATCACCCCTTCCATTTCTGAGCCAGTGACACCATAGGAAGCAGACCAGCTTCCTGAGGCTACAGCATCCATGTTCTCCTTTGAGAATGCTTCTGATTGGCACCTTGGATTTTAGTCTCCGTGCAAAAGATTCCGAAGTCAACACAATTACAGTCCACACACTGGCACGTAAAAGACACATCAGAGGATGTGTTCCGAGACACACCCACAGGAGGTTGCTATCTCAAGCACGTCACAGGGGAAAAGTGTCAGCTCTTACCTGAAGGTGGATCCATTCTGTACTTATTCTCTTGACACCAACCAACTGGTCGAAGTCTGTAATCCAAGTAAAACAACCACTGGTCATAGGATTCAGTGTCCTCCAATCCCACATAGCGAAGGCGTAATCTTCCTCCGACATTTTCAATCACACTAACTATCCAGTACTGAAAGGGGTTCTGGGAGTCCTGCAGCTCTAGTAAGGAATCAACTGTAATGAGGTCTATAGGGCCTTTCCCTCGCAGAGGCTGTTTAAACAGAAGCAAAACTCCGTATTTTAAACTTGACTTTAAGGTTCTCATGGAAACAGATGACAGCAGAAGATAATATTTTTCTCACACCATCATCCAAGCTATTGCCAAACAGTCTGGCATCACCCCCCTCCCCGATCCTCTGTTCAACCATCACCCCCACACACACCCGCTCCCCTTTCCTCCTCACACACATCCACAAACCGACATCATTTCCCAACAACAAAAAATCACAAGTAAATAGAAAATAACAGTTTATGCTGGTATTTTATCACACAAATTATCCTTCCCAAATCAAATTGCATTTGTTAGAAATTAGTACATTTTTAAAGCAATAAATTATACTCAGATGCACCCAGAGCTAAAATATCTGATAACAAAATGTCTATTTTTCAAATTGACAGATGTAACTACTATAGTGCTATAAATTTATACCGTGACCCCTTAAGAGAAGTTCACCCCTGTCATCACAGATGAAGTGAATGAGTGCAGATGTGTACAGGTGACATGGCTAATATATGTTTGTGTTCACTTACATTCAACTTCTCATTGTGTGTGTGTATGGGGGGGCATATGGATAGTGCAGGTGCACATGCCTGTGCATGCGTGGAGGCCTGAGGACAAGCTCAAGTGCTGTTCCTCAGTCATCATCAACTGTTCTGACAGGGACAGGGTCTCTCTCTAGCCTGGAACTTCAATTAACTAGGCTGGCTAGACAGTGGATCCCAGGGACCTGCCTTCCTCTGCTTCTTCAGTGCTGGGATTAGAAGATCAGGCATTGTTTGTTTTCTTTTTAACATTTGGCTATATTATGTGAGGTTACTCTACTACTTAACCTGGCCATTGGTTTGGAAAACGTGTAAGCACTACCCCTTCTGAGGAACTTTCTTGGCATATAAAGAGAGTAATTACTACTTAGCCTGGCAATTGGTTTGGGAACATTTAAGTACTGCCCTTTCTGAGGAACCTTCTTGGCATATGAAGTGTATCTGTTTAGTCAGCATCTTAGGCAAATATGTTTAACAATTAACACAGTAAGGCAACTTGTCCCTCTGAAATGATGAGTAATCATCATTGTAGTCTTTTAACCCAATGGTCAAAATTAGCCATTAAGATAAATATATCAGGCGAAATTAACACAAAACACTTTTGAACAATAGATCACATGGTGGTTGTCTTACGTATTAATACCATTCATTACCAAGGAAGAAAATTAATGTTAATAATAATAATAACAATAGTAGTAATGATAACAAAAATCTACATCTTATTCCCAGCCATTCACTTAGGGCTCCCCTTTCCTGGGGTACCCTTGAGACAGAATTGGTAACTTAATAATTACATGTGATACACTGCCTTTGTCTTTCTGTTCAAGTACATATAAGAACTATTAATATTTCATTATAATGTTTTCAAACAAAGCATCAAGACTCAAGATTAAACTACTCTGCTTCTATGCCTAAAACCTGCCTTAGCTACATTCCAATACAGTCAGTCGTGTCTCCTCTTGTTTTACGGAGAAAGCTAATCAATAGTCTTAGGTGACACATACATGTGAGATCATGGAGTTATTATGCACCCGGGATGAACAACTAATGTTGCTACTTATTAATTGGGCTCCAGGAGACAACACTAAGAACATAAATCTGCTTAGTCATCACCTGCCGAAAAGTTATCCTACAAGATAAGGCTTAAGGGTAATGAGAAGACATCCCGATACATAACTGTAAAATGCACTCAAACAGAGAAAACTTCCCACTTATTGATTATAACACAGGAAAACATCAGTCAATACCACTCAAGTCCATCACCTATGTAATTCAGTAAAAAACAGGAAGTTCAGCTGTGAGAATAAAATCATCTGTGCCCACATGTATCTGCAGAAGGATATGTGCAAAGGTGCCACTAGGTTTGAGATCACAGGACCAGGGTGCTTCAGGGCTAAAATAGATGAATAATAGCAATACATACACCTTCCAGAAGGTTTGCAGGTGCTGTCCGAGAACCAGTCAAATCACGTATGAGGAATTCTGTCCAGTCTGCGTACTTCTCTTTGATTGCTAGTGAAACAAGGGAGAAAACAAAACACTTCAACACATCAGTGGAGAATCAAACACTCAAGGGTCACTGCAATTTCCTGTGTGTCGAGTTTACGTCAATATTTTTCTGAATTTTATGCCTGATGATTAAGTAAAGAATAATGAAATTGCAGTCACATATCTGTTAGCAAGCATGGACATCATACCTACCATGCACCTGGACATCTAGAGAGGGAAAGAACCTGTTGCCCTTATGATTTACACCTATTCAGACACCTGTCAGAAGCAACAATAAAGACATAGCAGCAGTTTGGAAAATTCCAAGAGAAAGCAGTTGAGGGGGGCTAGAGCATCAGAGGCACATTTCTCAGTGTGCAAACAAAGCCAGGCCCGGAGCTACCTAACAGGTGTATAGAGCAGGAGGCAAAGAGGGGTTTTTCAAGAGAGAAGAAACAGTGTATGATAATGAGTGACAGCCTGAAATCAAGAAAGGGTAGGAGGGCTCCGGGTAAGCACCCTTCACTGAGAAGAGACATTCAGTGGACAGCTGGACACGTCCGTCAGCACAGACATTTCAGAAACTGGAGGTCTCTGTGTGAGAGCAATCTTGTAAGACTACGCATGTCTGAGTGCAAACAAAGATTACAAAAGAGGAAAACCAGGTGCTTCTGTGTCTAGGGACAAAAGCATGAGCTGGAAAACAAGGTGGACAGCACTGTAAAAATGAATGGTGTGCGTCTGAGACGTTGTGTGAAAAAGGCAGTCGGGACTGAGAGGGTGGTTCAATCTGGCCAGTGCTTGCCGTGAAAGCATGAGGACTTTAGTTCCGTCTCCACAACCATTAAAAAACAATAAAGGAAAGACGAGAGGAAAAGCCAGGTCTGGTGGCTTGTGCTTGGCATCTCAGCACTGGGGAGGTGGTTTACTGCTCTTGTGGAGGACCCCAGGTGGATTCCCAGCACCCATGTTGGGCAGTTTACACCTCAGGTCCAGCTCCAGGGGATCCAACAACTTGCACTCACAAACGTTCTCACACACACACATACACACACAAATTAAAAACAAAATAAATTGTCTTTAAGGTTTCAACAGTCTTAGCAACACTGGCATCAGAATAGAGTTCAGCAGCACCCCATCTTTACCTATCATAAACATGGATCTCATGCACACACTCGCCCAGAATCCATGAAGGATCAAGTTCCAAACTAAAAACCATCACCTATGATGCTCCTACCATCTACAAGGACTGAAATCAGAGTCTTGTGTGCCACAGTAACATCCCAAGCCCTGCTCTTACCTCTTCTTTTACACCTGGGGTCCCCCACAATTTAGAATGCTGTTTTCTTTATTTTAAACATGCACACTCATGTGAAAATGCATATATTATTATGTGGAGGAAAACTATCCATAAGAACTGTTGCCATCAACAGAAAATGTAATAATCATTTTTTTCAATGCCATAGTAGTTTTTAAAAATAATTTGGTTCGTTTCTTTTTCCTCACAGTGACGAGGGCTTGAACCCAGAGCCTCAAAAATGCTAGACAAGTGCCCTGCTGCTAAGCTACAACCCCAGTCAATGATGCCTTTCATAAAATTAGCCCTCCTGCACGGCAGAGGCGACTGAGACCAGAAGCAAAGACACATGGAGTAAATTGGCTGACACTTGCCATGTGCTCTGCACACGAAGACTTCCCATTACCTTATTTCTCTCCTTTCCATGAGGCTGTCCTTAACGAGCTCTTGCTCTTACAGAAGAAAACAAGAAAATCAGCCGCAAGCCTCCAACAACCCAGATGCCGTATATCAAGGGATCTTTTCACTACAATCTGCAACCCTCCCAATTTTTATAAAAAGATAAAGCAGTCCTAGGCAGGATGAATAGCAGAAAAGTATCTGCCTATTCCAAATGTCAAAACATACAACTGTATCCAGAAATACAAATTTTTGTACCCTATCACAACACCAATAAAGCAATAAGGGGCCCTGTGCTGCTGTTTTCCCGCTGGCTTAGCAGCTGTATATGAGTCTACTGGTATTTTACTATATCATCTGTGACCGGTGACCCCACAGTCAGCGTTCTGCAGCCCAGGCTGCAGCCTGGCAGGATCTCTGGTCCCACTGGTACCAGTTCTCCTGCTGCCGTCAAATAGAGTTTTTAACTAAGTCTCTGTCATTCTATTTACCAATAAAGACTCAGGAGTCAGATGTGGGGGCAAAAACCTGCTATATCAGAGAGGCCAAGAAGCAACCTTTTGGGCCAGAGACCCAGGAAGAGAGCATCTCTCCAGCCGTCTCAAACCAAAAAAAGACTGCCAATCTCCAAGTCCATCCCTGCTCCTTCCTGTGTGTCTCTCTATCTGTCTTCCTGGTTTCTCTGTACTATCTATGGCTAATTCCTGTCCACTAGTTGCTGGCTCTGTCTGGCTCCCACCCCATCCAAGGTTGATTTTATTGCCAGAGTCTCAAGTTTAATAGTATGATCAAATATCCCCAACACTGTGCTTCACAGAATTTTTGTCTACGTCTAACAGAAAACAAATTCATTTTCCTCTTAAGGTCATTCAATAAGCATGTAGTCCAAGTCAGCATTTATGTCAAAATTTTAAATTATGCAAACACATTATGAAGACACAGACAATTATGGAATTTAAATTATCCTGAGAGCTAGAGAAGGGGTAGCCATGGAGATAGTCCTGAAATTTGCATCTTGTGAGCCCTGGGCTACTGAAGTCTTCAGACTGTCCCTTGCCATGTTTAAGTAGAACACTTGGAAAGGATCCTGAATATCCAGGATATTTCCAGAAAACACATTTGTAGCCTATAGAAGTGCACTGACAGCCATAAGTTAAAAATAGGGGTGAAACAATTCTCAGGAATTTTGTGCATTTTAAAAGAATTGTTTCAGGTAGCATTTAGCCTTCAAAGCTCTGAATTTTCAAACAAATGACAAACCTATCCTAATAAACCCCACCATAGGTGGACATGGATCCTGAGAATACACCACAGGTTGTCTGCTGTGGGATGTTCTGTATGGCAAATGTGTTGCTAATTAGTCAATAAATAAAACACTGATTGGCCATTGGCTAGGCAGGAAGTGTAGGCGGGACAAGGAGGAGAATAAAGCTGGGAAGTGGAAGGCTGAGTCAGAGAGACACTGTCAGCCGCCATGATGACAAACAGCATGTGAAGATGCCGGTAAGCCACGAGCCATGTGGCAAGGTATAGATTAATGGAAATGGATTAATTTAAGCTGTAAGAACAGTTAGCAAGAAGCCTGCCACGGTCATACAGTTTGTAACCAATATAAGTCTCTGTGTTTACTTGGTCGGGTTTGAGTGGCTGTGGGACTGGCAGGTGAGAGAGATTTGTCCTGACTGTGGGCCAGGCAGGAAAACTTTAGCTACAGTTGTCTTCTGGCCTCCACAAGCACAGGCATGGGTACATTGGTGCTAAACACACCCACATGCAAAATGAGAAAATACATGAACAAATAAATATGTCCATAACATAAAACTAAGTACAACAAATTTACATATCCCTCAATTGTACATATTTTAAGCAATTTCCAATTTGGATATGTTATAGAACAATTCCAGTGCCCTGGGGAATCCCTTTGAATTCACTGCAGTGGAAGCTGATGGGCATTGTTTCTTGTGCCCACTTACTATATAAAAGTTTATAACACATCTCCTTTTAAGACTCAGAATCAGATGTGTATGAATGCAAGAAAATTTTCACAGGAAAGGAGGTTAAATCTCTACCAAGGTATTTAGTTTTTTCCTTCCAAAAGAAGGGCCCTACTACACACTAACTGCCAGAAAGCCTATAACCTGTTCTGCACCATCTATAACACACCCATGTGCTGTAAGGTGGGGGGAAAATGATCAAGGGCTGGAAGCCAAGGCTGTATAACTCCAGCTGAAGGAAATTCTACCAGGACTTGTCAATTACCAACCTATGTTTCAATATATAGAATGTCCTAGAAATTCATAAGAGGCACACAGTCCAGATCTTTATATTCTATGTTTTCATGTTATTTGTGTGCGTGACTGTGTGTGTGTGTGTGTGCGCGAACGCGTGCGTGCGCACGCACGCGAGTGTTTATACATTATGTGTGACTGTGTGTGTGTGTGTGTGTGTGTGTGTGTGTGTGTGTGTCTGTGTGGGTGACTGTGTGTGTCTGTGTGTATGACTGTGTATGTGTCTATGTGTGTGTATGTGTGCCTGTGTGTGTGACCATGTGTGTGTATGTATGCATATGTGTACATGACTGTGTGTGTCTCTGTGTGTCTGTGTGTGATTGTGTGTGTGTGATTGTGTGTGTGTGTGTGTGTGTGTGTGTGTGTGTGTGTGTCTGTGAGTATGTAGGTACACATCTGTACTTGCATGATGAGCTCAGAGGTCAGCCTTAAGCTGACCTCAGGCATCATCCACCACATTTTTGAGAGACGGTGTCTCTCACTGGCCTAGAACTCGCCAGCTAGGATGGGCTCCGGGATCCTGTCTTCACCTCTGCAGCACTGAGATTGCAAGCACCTGCCAGCACATCTGGCTTTCACTATGGGTTCTGGGGATCGAACTCAAGACTTCAGGCTTGTGCCACAAGAACTTTAAGGACTGAACTGCCACTCCTGTCTCAGTGCAGATCTTTAAAAAAAAATCTCTCTCGGAACTTTTTCCAAAGTTCTATTCAGTTACAGTAAGTAAACACAAACCTTTTTCAAAACTCCAAGTTTTACTCCACAAATGTGTCATTTGGGGAGGAACCCTCCTTGTGACCCTGAGATACAGAAAACAAGAACACAGACTTTTTGTGAAGACATTTAGGCTTGGCCCCAAATCCCACAGCAGCTTTCTTAGGATTAGAAGGCAATAAGGGGAGTGACAGGCAGGAGATTCCTGTCAGTTTGCACACTCCGGAAAAGCACCCCTTCTGCTAGATTTCAAACCCAATCAAGTGAATGTCAACACGGAGCTCAAGGAGAGGTTGCCTCTTAATAAGGATGTCATCTTCTCCAGAGCCCAACCCAAGGGTACAGCTGTCCATTCGAGCAGATGGGAGGGGACCGTGCACCAAGAAGCCTCTGCTGAGCAAGCGGGGAGGAATGCCACCTGGATTCACAATGGCTGGGCGTGTTCCTCAACCTCCCATGTACCCAGGGAACTAGAGAACACCAGCCACACCATGCCTTTCCACCCATCCGGGAGGTAGAGGGAAGTCACAGTGCAAAGGGTGGGGCTTTTCATTTGAATATCCTCTAGGCAACACTGAAATGGTTTGGGACACTGGCCTGTCTCTCAGACGTTAAAAACACAGGATATTCGGTTGATCTCCATGAACAATTGTTTCAACTCACTTTCCACCAGGCCTTCTTCGAAGGTATCCTGTGGACTGTAAGATTGTTCTTTAGTCTTTAGTGGTTTCTTCCTTATAGGATCTTTTGTTTGTTTGTTTTGTTTTGTTTTTGTAACAAGTGATATTTTTTGAACCCCTTCATTAGAGTAATTTGGGAGTTTTCCACTCTCCTATTTCCTGGGTCTTCTTTCACTCCTGGGGACTGTATTTTTTTTATCTTCATCCTTCTTTCTTCTGACAAAGGTTTTCCTGGGGTCTCTGCAATATACAGTCTGGAATGTGAGGCAACAGAAAACCTAGAGAGACCTGGCTTTTATGTGTAAGAGTCTTTTGTCTAGGCTCCATGTGTGTGTCTGGTGCCCATAGAGGCCAGAAGAGGCTGTTGGATCTCTTAGGCCTGGAGTTATGGAGTTATGTACCATATGTATATGGTTCTGAACTACTATGTAGGTGCCGATAATTGAACCTGGGTCTTCTAGAAAAGCAGCCTGTGCTCTAACCACTTAGCAACCTCTCCAGCCCTGAAAAGACTAAACTTTACAATAACAGCTTGGGCAGCAGCTTTTGACATGTCAGAAAAGGATTTTAAATACTTAGTTAAACAAAGTGGTAATGGTGCTGGATGAAAAATACAAGAGCTTATTCCCACTAAGATGAGAACTACAGAGATCTTTCCCATGAAGGTTCTGAGGAAGAATCTGCATTGATATTTTCATATTGTGTTCAAGTAAAACTGGTTTTGCAAACAGGACAGACCTTCAAATGACCCAACAGGACCGAAACTTCCACTGTATACAAACAGGCTAAACCACATAGAGTGGTTGCTCAGGTGTACAGATGCAAATATTCTTAGCGGCGTCTGGGGCCACAGGCCTGTAATCCCAGCTACTGGAGAGACTAGGGCAGGCAGAGCACAAAGTTTAAAGCCTGTCTGGTTCACAGAATGAGATCAAGGCCAGCTGCAGCAACTTCATAAGATCCGGTTACAAAAAAAAATAAAAAGAGGACTAGGGGTATAGGTCAGTGGTAAAGCCTTGTCTAGCACACACAAATCCCTAGGTCAAATACCCACTAACACACCACACACACACACACACACACACACACACACACACACACACACACACAGAAGGGTTTATTTTGTCTTGTGGTTAGAGTACAGTCCCATCGTGGAGGGACATGACAGTCAATGTGTAAGGCAGCTGGTCACACTGTATCTGTGGACTAGAAAAGGGCCAGGCAATGTATGGAACCTGAAAGTCACATCAGTGACTATTTCCAGTGATAAGGCTCCACCTCCTAAAATACTGCACAGCTTCAAAAACACCACTGCTGGCTGGGGACCAAGCTCAAACACACAAGCCCATGTGGGGGGGCATTTCACATTCAAACCACAACTGCCTAGAGTCACATAAAGATAATTGGAGAGAAAGTTTTGAATGAACTTTTCAAGACTTTCAGCTGTATGAGCACACTTGCATGATCGCAAAGGGAACGGCCAGAGTGATTGTGTTCTAAAATGTAGGGCTTCACAGCAACAGCATTTCAGAGCTACTGAGGCAATCACTGTGATGACTTGAGAGTTTTAAAAATAAATGGCACAAAACAGAAACATTGGCCGGTAGGATGACTCAGAAGGTAGAAGCGCATGCTGCCAAGCTTGGTGACTTGAGTTCACTCCCAGGAAGCCACATGGTTCTTCTCCACAGAAGAGAACTTATGCCACAAGTTCCCTGGACCACCACTTGTCAGCCCCGCCCCCACCTGCACACACACATACTAAATCAATAAGTAAATATTTAAAGACAAATAAAAATCTTTAAAGAACACAATAATCATTTGATAATCATTGGTGATGGCCTCCTCTCCTGACCCCAGTTGGTACTGTACTGAAATTGTTAAATATTTACAAGGCTGCTCCCAGGTTTACCTCACCAGAAGGAAGCCCACCAACGGAAGAATCTTCCTATCAAAGGGCACACACAGGACCAAAGGCATCTCTGTGGGATAAGGGCATGGGGACCTACAGGCCTTCTTCTTCATAAGCTCTTGGTCTTTGGATCCTTTTTAGCTTCCCCCCTTTCCTGAAACTGCTTCCTCAATTCACCATGTATGAGGCTGTGAAATTTCCCCCTGGCCATGTGCACAGCAGAGACTCAGCTGAGCAGCCCTGTTTCCAGTAAGGCTACCACCAAGTGAAGCTACTTCGAAGAGCAGAGATCAACGGAGGCAAAGGCTGCTGTTAGGATGAGATGAAGTCTGAAGCCAGACCGTTTTATTTTTATGACACTGTTTGTTTAGAATTCATTCCCGTGAGCGAAACAAGAAAGGGTTTGCCAGATACTGACAACTTACTCTCCTGACTCATTCCTACAATTTAAACTCCCATCATTGTGTACAAGCTCCCATCTCCCTCCACCCTCACCAGTATTTTATAGGATAAGACTTCACAAGTCCACCAATGTCAATTATATAAAACTTGACGTTTTTTTCAAATTTTCATTTTCATTGCACTGATTATTATTATTATCACTATCTTATGACAATTCAGGTTTCCTTCTGGGAGTTCGCTATTTGCATCTAAGGTGTGCTTTTCTATAGATTCTTCTTTTCAGAAGATAACTCATCGTTAAAGTGCTCACCATGCAAGCATGAAGACCCAAGTTCAGAACCCAGCACCAACATAAAAAACCAACCAGCGTGCTGGCACTCCCTTGGAATCCCAAAGCTGGAAAGGCAAATGCAGGGGATCCTTGGAGCTGGGTGGCCAGTCAGCCTGGCCAAATCAGTGAGCTCCATTATAGCAGCCCCTTTCTCAAAAAAGAGAGACATGGAGGAGGACACACAACATTGACCTCAGGCCACACATATAACATATTCACACACCGAGTACACTGATTTAAAGGAACTCTTCATATATATTGGACATTCATTTCTTGATCAATACAACACAGTTCTAACTTGGTGTGCTGTGTTAAGCATGAGCCTTTTACAGCCAGAAATAGGACAGGTTCATTCAGATCCTGAACCCTGTCATTCAAACTTCTAAGCTTGGCAGTGTCCTCTGTAATTTGGTTCCTCTCCATTAGGGTTTGTAACCCTAATATTTCTCTAAGATCTTGTCAGTTTAATGAACCCCATGAAGGCTCAGCAAACACACTTCCATGTGCATGAAAGTAAGCACATAGCTTCCTGGCCATCTCTCAGCACCTCACCCAGCCATTCCTCACTGGTCCTCCCTGATCTGTGATACAGGGCCCTCACTCCCTCAGTCCCCGACTCTGACCCGTCACAGTTTGTAACCATGCTTGAAATCATCTGTACAGTCTCAAGGAAGCTATGCACTACCACAGCCCTTGTGTTCACAGTTACACACCCAATCCCTAGAAAAACAGCACATCGCAGGCATTTGTTACAGTTAGTAGTGTTCGGTTGCAAGAAGGGCTGTCAAGTTAGCTGGCTTTAAAAAGTATACCTGGTGGTGGCGCACGCCTTTAATCCCAGCACTCGGGAGGCAGAGGCAGGCGGATCTCTGTGAGTTCGAGGCCAGCCTGGTCTACAGCGTGAGATCCAGGAAAGGCGCAAAGCTACACAGAGAAACCCTGTTTCGAAAAACCAAAAAAAAAAAAAAAAAAAAAAAAAAAAAAGAAAAGAAAAAGTATATCTGTTCCATTCATCTTTCTGAGGAGCTCTCAAATCCAGACTAAAGTCACTGCCACCGCAAGCATTATGCAGACCTTTGGCAGTACAGCTCAGCTCAGCTCAGCTCAGCATCAGAGGTAAAGCCTTAACAACGCACTGCATTTCTTTCTGATGGATATTACATGAGGTAAATTATCATCTATAATTTTAGTTTCAGCCCCTAGGATACAGAAATACAGACAGCAGACCAAAGGGACCATGGGCTTCTTTCCCTGAAGTTCCCACCAAGCTCTTAGCGCTAAAAATAATCAAGACTTACAGAAGAAATTGCATAGACAAGCTGTTTACAGGACCCTGGAAGTATAACCCATGCTACTCCATAGTATGTCTGTTACAGACAAGAAGTCAAAAGAGCCTCTAAAACTATTATAAGGAATTTTAAACTTTATTCTTAATACTGTTTAATTTAAAACTATTCGCTGGTTGGAGACTTTTTTCAACCAGTGAAATATGGGGTGCCTCTTGTCCTTGCCCATTCTCTCCAGGTATTTTCTAGCTGTTAATACTTCATCTTTATAGACATTCCTGCCACTGCTTTAAACAATCTCCGGTTTTTACAGAACACCCTACAGAGAGTTAGCTTTTCCCCTCTCTTCACTAGGAAAATTTTCCTATAGGTCTTTTATTCATTCCCAGGGCAGAGAAACTGCTGAATGGGAATTGACATTTCCCTCAAGTCCAGGGCTCTAAGTTTAATGGAAACTTGGCTTCTTCAAGATTCTTATTTTCCTTGCTCTTTCTCCTCTTCATATTTGACACACTTCTTCCTGTGAAGCTGCTTTCTTTGCTGGAGCAAAAGAGCTGCCATTAAAATACTTTCCAACGTTCTCCCAAGATATATGTTTTAAAAAGAGGAGGACTTGGAAAAAATTAACATTTCCATGCCCTTTGTAAATGAACATCTGCATTCTCTGATGCAATGTGCCTGTCTCTGGTTAACAGCTTTCGAGTCACTATCTGTGATAGTTGATTTTATATGTCCACTTGACTGTGCCATGGGGTCCAGATGTATGGTCCAATATGATTCTGGGTGTTTCTGTGAGAATGTGTTCTAAGCTTCTAAAGCAGATTGCCCTCTCTAAGGTGAGTGGGCCTCATCTGATCATTTGAATGAAAAAATCAGTGGGGCTGGGAAGATGGCTAGACAGTAAAGTGCCTGCTGTATAAGAATGAAGACCTGAGTTTGGGTCTCCAGCAGCCCCCAACACACACACACACACACACACACACACACACACACACACACACATACACACGCTGTGCGTGGCAGTGAAAATATGTAACCCCAGCCCTGAGGGGTTAGGGAGTATGGCAGAAGGGGAGACAGTGGCTCCTAGGGGCTTGCTGGCCATTTGTTCTAGTCAACTGGTGAGCTCAAAGCTCACTGAGAAATCAAATTGCATAAAGAAAAATAAGTAATGTCATCCTCTAGCCTACACACACACACATGTACATACACAGAGGTGATTTTGCTTATGCACACAAACACATACACACATGTATACAACACTATGTGCAGGCACCAAATGAAAATGACGAAGCTTCCAAAGAAAGCCATGGAGCATCATCCTGGGGGGTTGAGGGGGGGCTCAGCAGCCACCCCTAGGTCTTAAACTGCCACTGTTTCCTAAGTCCCCAGCATTTTACACTCCCCTGGCAGATTTATGACCTTCCAAATCTCCATAATCTTAAGTGTGAGTGTGCATGCGTGTGAGCGTGTATGTGGTGAATAGGTGCAGGCGTGTCTACATACTTCCTATTGTTTTATTTCCCTGGAGGACTCTGATTAATAACTGCCTTATTATCTCTATTCCAAAAGTTTGGTGGACAAACAGGAAAGAACAAAAGTACTCGCCAAAAGAAAGATCAATCATGTGACACTCCTGCAAGTGTACCTTAGACAGTAACTAGTAAGAAACTTGAGAAAAACTTGTGGCCTCTGAGAAAGCCACTTAATATAGGAAATGGCAGGTCTCTGACAGCCCTGCTGAGTTGGATGGAAGCTCCATCCCATAATGACTGTGTGACATTAGAAAAAAACATCTAGCCTGTAGGTGTACGTTTTCACCTATAAAACTGGATTTACAGTATCAACCTGGTAGAGCTGTAGACGTGTTAAATATGATCACTTGTGGATGTGGGGTCTGTGGACTCAATGAGAGAGAGAGGAAGAGACGGAAAGAGGGAGGGAGGGAGCGACAGTGAGAGAGAGGGAGGGAGGGAGGGGGAGAGAGAAACTCTGAATAAGGCAGAGAGATGGTTAAGAGAAGGAGGGAAAGTGAGGAAGTAGAGGACACGTGCCAGCAAGGACGATGGTAACATGATCACACCCCCAATGAGCTACGAGAGGGAAATAAGTCAATTTTAGAAATTATTCAAAAGGAAGTTAATTGAGAAGTCACATTTTTAAATTTCAAAACTAAAGCCCAGACAACTAACAAAGTCAAATCGCTGCTTCAAACAAGAAGAGGAAGTGGAATTAAACAGTAAGTTGTTACGACCAGTGCATTCGTTTGTGTGAGGGCTACAACCACATTCGACACATTGGAGACTGTGACCTTGGTCTATAAGTCACACGGAAAGGCTGAAGATGGAGCTCACTTCATAGAGTGACTGCCTAGCATGCAGGATGATCTAGATTCAATCCCTAACATCACATAAAATGGACATGAATGGATGAGAATCAGTAGTTCAAGTGTGCCTTTATCCACCTAGTGAGCTGACGGCCAGCCTGAGTTACATGAGATCCTCCCTCAAAAAACAAAAGGAAACCAAAAAGGTCACCTTAACACTTGTATATTTGTAAACAATGTTTACAATACATTTCTGTACCCTGTCCTGCCCCCACACATCTCTCAGCATTTATTCCTGCACTCTGTCCTCTATTGGCTGATCTTCAAGAAGAGTGCTCTCACTTCTGCCCAAAGGCTACCTCCACCTCAACTGGGGCGGGCAGATGTGGTCCTAAATTACTTCTGGCGCTATGTACCACAACATCCTGCTGCCACAGCCTATAGCTCATGATGAATCTACTTTCCCCTTAACCAATGATGGGCAGACTTTTTTTTTTCTTCAGAAAACAACTAGAAATCTGCACAACCTGGAAAGACCTGGTGTCTCACAGAAACTGTAATGGTCCTTATCTTCCTGCTGCTTTCCTGGGAACAAGGAACCAATGTGATCCATTTGTTCAGCCTCTGCCTAGAGTAGTGATCCAAACCTAACCATGATGCTCTTCTCTCATGCCCTGAACACCCTTAGAGACACATGGGAATCAAGACACACCCTTTGCACATGATGCTACCCAAACCTTAGGTTATTGAGCTACTACATTTAAACCTGTAAGACTCTGCCTAACCAAACATCTAACAGCCGGGCCAATTCTCTACTCCCAGACAATCCATTTCTAAAGCCTGTCTGACTGGGTTATTACATCCTAGTCTAAAGTAAATGTTATTAACCTGCTATCCATGACAGACTTCATGAAGTTCACGAGCCCGTAAAACTGAATATAAGGCTGTGTGGGTATGCTCATTTGTGCATGCTAGTATGCGTGCATGTGTGGTGTGTTTGTGTGCATGAGTGTACATGAGTGTGAGAGTGTGTACAAATGTGTGTATATATGTGGGTATGTATGTGTGTATGTGTGTGTGTGTGTGTGTGTGTGTGTGTGTCACATGCATGTGTGTATACCGTGTGGAGACAAACACCCCCCTCAGTTGGCATCAGGGTTTCCTTCTCCCAGCATGAGATTCCTTGGAAAGTCCCAAGCCCTCGGGGTCCATTGCTGAGGGCATCAGGTGCCTCTTTAGAGTGTCTCCTTTTCTGCCAGGATGTTCACATTAGGAGACTGAGGCACATGTTTGGGTGTTCACCAAGGGGGAAAGAGTCACCCTGAATTTAGGTGGCTATCCTACAGCCTGGGGCTTGGAGGTAAGAAAGGAGGAAGTGAAGGAGGAAGCAGGCCGGGCACCAGTCCCCTCTCTCCGCTCCTGACCCACCAGATGTGAGCACACAAGGCCATGCTCCTGTAGCCACAGCTGTAAACTCCTCCCACCTCCATGCCATCCCTACTGTGCTGGACTGTCCTTCTTCAAACCATGAGCCAAGACAAACCTCCTCCCAGATTGCTTTTATTTGGTCACAGAAATGAACAAAGTAATGTAATTGGCAATAATGAGAAGGAGTCTATTTGAGTGTGTGATGGGCTTTTTTTGTACTATTTATTTTATCTTATATTTTGTACTGTTTTTGGACACAGAGTCTCAGGGAGCCCAGGCTGGCTTCGAGTTCTCCATGTAGCCGAGGATTGCCTTTAACTTTGGATTCTCCTGCTACCATCGCCTGAGTGTGCTCTCCTACCAGGATTATGCAGTGCTCAGGGAAGATCCTGAGGCTTCACACATGCTACATAGGAAAGCCCTCTATCAGCTGAACTACATCCTCAACCCTGAACTCCATCTCTCCATTTTTTCTCAGTGAGTAAACAGGAAATTTCAAATGAGTAAATCCCTAAGGTTTTGCCCTGTATGACCCTTAAAACAAAGCAAAAATGCTGCAGTAGTGTATCAGGCAAAGGCATCATGAATGGCTCACAAAAGGGCTAGACTATGTGAAGGGATCCCGGTGCTTGACGCTGAGTCATTTTGAACGTTGACTATAAATTCTGCCTGCTTAATCACATCAACAGAATTCATGTGGATTTTTGCATGTGGCCCGTCTAGAAAAGGCCTGCTGTAATCAGAGCCTGGACAAATTCCCCAAGCTTTCTTCCACCAATTACAAGAGATCAAATTATATTTGTAAAAGGAAGCTTTACCACTAACAATTAGTTTTAAGCAATGAAATGTAACAGATATTAACTGATGGTTTTCTTCTCGTTAACACTGAGACCAGACTAGATGAGATTTATAGTTAACAAACAAAAGCCAGCGTGTCAGCCTTAGAAGCAGCAATTCATCAACTTCTGTGGAACAAACAATTCATGCCAGATCAGGGAAGAGGAACACATTTCCTAATCACTTTGCAACTATTATTTCTTCAGCCAAGGGAAGATGGGGCAATTTGAGGTTTAAAACGACAAAACAAAAATAAAAGAACACAATAGGTCCCTATGAAGACATTTACTCTAAGTACAACCTACCAGCCACTTGCCCAAGAACTATGAGCTCTTAGCAACCAAGCCCAGAGACAGCTACAGTGAGGCCAGTGTCTCAAACTAACACTTCTGCCATTTGGGGCCAGATAATTTTTTGTTGTTGCCAGGAGGCCATTCTACGTGCTACATACTCTTAGCAGTATCCTGAAACTCCCCCATTAATACCAGGAATACTTCCCCCTGTTGTGACAACAGAACTTGTCCCCAGATAGTTTTGAGAGTAACTAGGTGGCAAATCTTTCCCAATTGGAAACCAATGGTTCAGACAGAGAGCACTTGGAAAACAGTTTCCAACATATATATTAACGTAATGGTCTCACTGCTCTCCAGCCAAATGCCACGAGTTTATTAAAGCCTTAGAAATGCCTCTCCAGGGCTGGGGAGAAGGCTCATTTAGTGAAGGTTTGCCACACCACCATGAAGACCTGCTTTAAGTCACAGTACTCATAGAAAAAGCCTGACATAAGAACACTTATCTATAAGCCCAGACTGGAGGAGGCCTAGACGGAGGATCCCTGGGGACTTACAGACCAGGCAGCTTAGCTTAAACCCATGAGTTTCAGGTTCAGGGAGAGACCCTGTCTCAAAATACAAGGTGAAGTGCAGAGCAAGTGAAGAAGATAACAGACATCAATCTTTGGTCTCCACACATACTCACACACACGTGTGTACTTGCACCTGCATACACAAGTGCATACATGTCTATACACAGACACCAGATGCACACACAGAAGAAATGCCTTTCCAACCAGCACACATAGGCCAGAAAGGACGCACAGTGAAAGAAGATGTGAAGACTGGAGAAACGTCAGGAGCTGAGTACTCACAACCATGAGCTGACTTTTCTGACTGTGCGAATGATTGTGCCCATCATTAGAGCACTTCAACACCATGTATACACACACACTTCTGACTCCCCTGTCCTAGACTCCCCAAGCACAGAAAGAGACAGAAGGGTATTGACTAACATACTATTTGGTACTCAAGGCATTTTAATAAAGTAGGCGGCCCACTTCAATCTTCAATACCGAAGAACGGCAGTGAGTGGATTGATGAATGGACAGGATGACGCAGGACTCGCCACCATTTGATTTTGATAACGTCTGCTGAGTTTCTTTCTTCCCTGACTGGATCTTCCCTCGCATCTTCTACTCTCTGCCATTTGTATTTACTATTACAACTATGCTTGTGTGTGACGGTTTGTGTTGGTTGAGTGGGTGACACACGGCGTATGTGTACATCAGAAGACACGTCTGTAGAGTTGACTCTCTCCTTCTACCTATATGTGGGTACCAGGGTAGAACTCAAGTTTTCAGGCTCTGTGGCAAGTACTTTGCCCACTGAGCCATCTTACTGCCCCCCTAGAATCTTCTTTTACCAATCAACCTTAGTTAATATCAAGTGGATATACAATTCCTAAAAACGTACAAGCTCTGCAAGGGGGAAAAAAAAGCAGGCAGTCAAGTAAAGGAGTGAGATGGTCAGGGCAATCATATTTGCCTATAAATTAAAAAAAAGTTGTCATTGCACAACCTGGATAACCACACAGGATGACTCTTTTCTCCCTCGTTTAGCAATTGCCCAAACTACTATGAACACAATTGCCATTTTTGAACTTGACAAAACTAATCGTGAGTTGAGTAGTACCAGTGGCCATATCTTCATAATTCATCTTCTCTTGTGACATTCAGTTGGTTCAACTCTACTTTGGAAACAAGCAGATTCTTCCATTGAGGGTAACTCGTTATTTTACTATTTGCAATCTGCCTGGCTAAGAATGTAAAGAGATCTTTAATCGAGAATATGGCTAATAAATCCATCACACCATCCATTGTCATCCGAGAACAACCAGCCCACTTGGGTTTATCTTGATTGACTCACAGCTCCACCAGCAGTCACTCAGCTACACAAAGCAATAAATGATCTCCCTGCAAGCTGCTATGATTAATCACCACCCTTCAGTTACAGTCAATATCCCGCTCACATCATGTTGACAATGAGAAGAATTTGGTAATAAGAAATGGCTTTGCCTTATCTGGGCTGAAGATATATAAATTACAATCAGATTATGCAGATAAAATGCATGGGCTAAATCTATCTGCTGAAACTACACTTGTCAGAGCCCTTTTTAATGCCTCTTTTAAAAAGTGGATTTATTTCAGTGCTGTAGCAAGAGGACAGTTCAAGAAAAAGGCTGGCACAGTAGTGCCTGAAAAGATCATTTGTAACGCATTCAAATTATTTCCTTCCACTGCAAAAATCAATAGCTAAAAACATCTTTTCATTTCCCTGGCCCAGAATGATTTTTTAAAAATTACTCACAAAAATCAGACTATCTTCTAGACATAAGCAAACAGCACGCGTATGCAGAAATGATGTAAGTCTGGTTCTGGAAGGCTGAGGTGGGGTTACTGCAACAGTCCATCCACCCCTAAAACTGGCTTCAGACTAAGTGAGTCCGAGTGACCATCTTCTTCCTTTTTACCGGACACAAATCAGGACAGTGGAGTGGTCCAGAGGTGTTCCAACTCGATGTGAACGAGGTTAGCGAAGTAACATTGAAAGGGGAAACCTAAACGTTTTGTCTTAGATCCCACTTTTTAAGCAATGTGCCATAAATAGCCTCCTCTTTAATCGCCTCTGGGGCTTCAGTGAGACATTCTTATATAGATACCCAGCAATAATTATCAGATTAGCCAAGTGGAACAGTTCTGGGCCAGGCAGCCTCAGTTAAATGGTTGTTTCTTTGGCAGCCGTCAGAAAGGGTGTCTGTATTAAAATGCTGTTACTGACTCTTCCTGGATAGGAAGTTATAAAGCCTGAAGTTGGAGTTCATCACAAAGCCCTAAAACTGAGATGTTAATCGCTTACGGGGTGGCTACACTGTATAACTTAATCTCACAAAACATAAAATAAAAATTGGCAGCAAATTGACGAAATCTTTGGACGCTTCTGTATTTGGCTATATCAAATGGTTGAAACAAGTCAACATGAAACCTTCCACCTACCTCTGAGGACAAAACTATACAACATGCTGAATTTTGTTCCCAAAAGGACCATGAAGCCAGTTGGCTTGAGAGGATTGTCCTCAAAGCGGTTATTCCCTATGCTCATGAGCCAAGCCCAGAACAACCCATATGTCTGCTGATCATAAAGAAAAGAAATTCTAAAGTACAGCAAATTCACACTGTAAGCTGTGCTTGCCAACACAGAAGAAGCAAAGTACCCATTGTTGACTAAATAAATTAAATGATGCAAAGAAACCCAGCTGACTGAGCTCTCTGTATTGTTTGATGTCACTACAAGAACACTGAGGAAGGCGAGACCCTTCTCTTCTCACTTACATTTCCATTGTAAAATATTTTCATGAGAAAAAATATCTTTATAGAATTGGATAATACCCCCGTCAAACGCACATCTTCTCAGCAGTTACTGAGTTTGAAGAAAAGTAAGGAAAATAATTTTTCATTTTTACCACATTTACTTATGTATTATGTTCATTTTTATTACTTTTGCCATTTTTTTGATAATGTAAAATTGGGACTGGGGATACTTGGCCAGTAGAGTGCCTGCTGCCCACACTGGAGCCCCTGAGCTCTGACTCCCAGCGCCTGTGTAAAAGGCTGGCTGGGGTCGCAGAGGTAGCTGACCTGGGGTTTACAGGGGCGGCACAAGGCTGAACACTGGAGCTCGCTGGTCCCTAAAAATTAATGTGCAAAGCAACTGATGAAAACATACAATGTTAACACCTGACCTCCACACATATGTGTGCACCTGCACACATATGCATACACACACATACAAAAACAACAGAAAACTGAACCCAACAACACTGTAATTAATCCAGTTTGAAACATCTATCAGAAAATTTAATAAAAGCCTAATACAGAATCACTGTTGAGTTTTAGAATTATTTCCAAACTACTATTTGTTTTCAGGAGAAAAGAGAGATGAGTCTTAACTGGGAGGCACGGCACTGATCAGCTTGTAATACCCAGCAGCCTCAGTTGGTTTTTACTTTCTCCATAGCAAAATGATGCATCTGCCCCTTATCCCTTACAGAAAAATCCACAAGACATTCCCAGAACAAGTCTATGACTTCATGATTGGTTATGGCAAAGCCACAGGATGAACCTCAAGGCAACAAATGAAAAGGCAAGTATGCAAACAAAACCCCAGATCCTCTCAGGAACAAGCAAGAATCACCTGTCCTGTTTCTGTATGAGTACAAGATTCCTAGGACTTGGAACTCAAGCTCACTCAGTGGGATTATTACACAGCCTTTCCTGGCACAGCTATTCAAAAGGGCAAGGACATTATACCCACACACATGCTGTGTGCACACACCCACACCTTTGTGTACACGTGCATGCACACACAAACACAAGGAACTGGTAAGATCCAATGTGATAGTTATTCATGTGTTGATTGGCTGTGGTGTCCAAATCCTTCTCAAAGATTGTTCTGGGTATGTATGGATAAGACAAAGATGTGAATCAGTTGAGTTAATAAGGCAGATTGTCTTTGCCAATGGAGGTGGGCTCATACAGTCAGTTGTAGAAACAAGAAGAAATCTAAGGTGAGCCCTCCACTGAGTGAAGACTCCCTGCTAGTGATTGCCTTTCATCTAGAAGCATGGCTTTTTCCTGCCTTCCAATGAAACTGAATTACTCATCTTCCTGGGTCGACAGCCTGCTGGCTTTTGTCCTGGAATTGCACTATGAATTCTGATTCTCAGCAGCATTGGACTGACTCAAAACTCCACCATCAGCTCTCCTGAATCTCTACCTTGCCAACTTCAGACCATAGATTTGGGTTAGAATCTGGAATGGACTGCATGGGCTCAGGTTTTGGATGATCATGTCAGGCTAGTGGGGTACCTTAGGAGGCTGTAGATCCTTTAGTGGGTGGGGCATAGCTGGGAGCAATATGTCACTAGGTACAGGTTCTGGTCATCTGGCTCCTGGCTCTAACCCCTTCTCTGTTTCCTGATCCACCAGAATCTGAACAACTCTGCCACATGGTCCTACCATCACGAGTCTCTCTCAAGGACACAAGGTTTAGAAATTATGAATTAGAACAGTGAGCCAAAACAAACCCCTAAGTTGATTTTGACAGATTTTCTGTCCCAAGGATATAAGAGTAGCCGATGTAGCTGCGTAATCATGGGACTGTCCTTTAAAATAAATCTCTTTATGTGTCTTCATTCTAACTGATCTGGTTCACCAGTCAGAACACTGACTAGAATTTATGCCAAATAATTTCAAATGAGTTTAAATCTAACCTACACACTTACTATCTGTGTGGCTTGTATGAAACACTTGGCTTTCCTGTTTCTCTTCTGTAAACAGGGATAGTAACAGTCCCCTCCACCGGTAGGTTGAACATGAACAATACAGCCCACAGCTTGGAAGACAGTTTAGTCTTAAAGAGCTTGCCGTGAAAGCGTGAGGTTTTGAGTTTGACCTGCAGAACTCACGTGAAAAAGCCAGGCAAAGTAGCATGCACTTGTAATCTTAAAGGAAAGGGAGACAGATGCATCTCTGGGGACTTGCCTGACAGCAAGCCCAGCTGAATCTGTGAGCTCCAGACCAACGAGACTATGACTCAAAGAACAAGGGAAATTAGTCCTGAGGAATGATACCAAGGTTGACCTGTGGCCTCCACATCCACTCACACATACACCAACACTTATACTCTCCACACACACAAAAGAAGACTTCGGAACAGTGTCAAACCTAACAGTAAGCCCTATATAAACATCTGATGTCACTAGTTAAAACACTCAGGTATAGAAGTGCACATATCTGGACAATGACCAGACAAGGAAAACTGGAAATATTTCCCAGTTCTTGGGGGAAATGGGAAGTTGAGTTTGGCCTACTTGATCATAGCAAAAAAGAAACACACAGAGAAAATAGATGGTAAAATAATTCACAGGGGACAAAATGCTTGACCTTCCTCACCAAGACTTATGTTTACACAATGTTCTAATTAGTGAATGGGACTGTTGTATTTTTATCAGATTGGCAAAGAGAATAGTAATGCTTATGGCTGGGAAAATGCAGTGAAAAGGCTCAGTAAATAAATGTGGACCAGAAGAGAGGCAAGCAGAACCTGAGCCCTGCAGGTGAGAACCTTAAACCAAAGGATCCCAGGAGAAAGTCAGACAGGATGAGCAGTTCAGAGCCTGAAGCCCACAGCCAGGAAGCCTAGGGAAGAACGAAACAGTGGGCTAGAGGCTGCCTACGACCTGCTGCAGACTAAACCCAGAGCTAAGTCATGGGCCAGGGCTGGCACCCACTAAACAGAGGAGTCAATCAGGTCGGGATGACTGCCAGCCAAGGACATCACTAAGGGTTAGCTCAGCAGCAACTCTGTGCTGCTGGATTGACAAGGAACCCTGGACCCATCTGTTGTGGTGTTCCCTCTTTTTTTCATGCAAAGTAGAAATGGTGATAATGTGTTGATAAATAAATGCACCATGAAGATAACTAGCACAGTGCCTGAAATCAGGCTATTGATGAGTTTAGCCTTGCTTACCTGCTGAAGATGTTGGATGTTTCTCAAGGTCTACCTCACATGCCTCACATGAAAGGTATCTCCACAACCATTTCCTCTAAAAATAGTTGTTATTGCCTGAGGTGCCCATGGATTTCTTTCTTTCTTTCTTTCTTTTTTTTTTTTTTTTTTTTTTGAGACAGGGACTTTCTATCATGTAGCTCTGGCTATTCTGGAACTCCGTATGTAGACCAGGCTGGTCTCAAACTCACATGAATTTCTTGCCATCATATGGCCACATTCTGAATATAAAGGCTTTTGAGAAACATGACAACCCTACAGACCATCACACCACCCACAAATACAAACATCTCTGAATATGGCGGTGCACCTATTTATTTCTCTAATGATCAATTTGACACTTACATGTCACAGAGCTCAACCCTGGTTGTAAGATGAATATGGACTCCTCTTAAAACTGTCCTGTCATCCCTGCAAGGTTTAGCCCTTACACGCCTGGGCAGATCCAGCTCCTCCAGGAGTAGGCTGTGTCCTCCCCAGGAAACTTCAGTTCACTGGCTGCTCAGAGGGTAGGCTCACACTAACCCAGCAGCAACAATCCTCGGAACACTATGGGATGCCACAGTGTGCCACATGGCTTGTCCCCTCAGCCTGAGAAGACAGGGTCAAAGCAACAGCACTGCCCCTATGACACTTAACATATTTATTTTAAATAAAAGCATCTCTCAATTCCAAGTTATAGCAACTATTCACCAAACTGGAAGTGAGAACTAAACCCAGATTTCTTTGATTCTATGGATAGTTGATGTATCAGTGCTAAGACTAAGAAGGAAACGTGAAATCCAGTACGCGCTAGCTAGTGCTTAGTTTTGTGGATGCTTCTGATTGCTTTTGCTGCATCTGGTATGACAAAGAGCTCCCATATTTACTAATCATTCGGTGCTAATGCAAAGTGCTCTGCCTGCTTTCCCAAAACGTGTTTTGTCCTTATTTTAAGGAGCTTTGGATTGAGTATTGGTTCATCTACTATAGCATAAAAACTGGTCAACAAAATCTGCAGGTGTATGGGGCTGTGTTTTATGTAGTAGATGTGTGTGTGTGTGTGTGCAGGTACACATGCACGTATGGGAATATACTTGAGGAGGCCAGAGGTCAACATCAGGCATCTCCCTCAATTGCTCCTCACCTTTTCTTTTTGAGACAGGGTGCCTCACTGAACCTGGAGCTTACTGGTTCTGGCTGGCCAACAACCTCCAGGGGATCCTCCTATCTGTCTTTCCAAAGCTGAGACTATAGACATGCAACACCATACTCTGAACTTTTTACATGATAGGAGAGCAGAAGCAGCATGTAGCGGGCATAGCAGCAAGAGCACATCTTGAACCTCAAACAGGCAGACAGCGAACTGGGAACGGTCTTTCGAACATTCAAAGCTAGACTGCAGTGACATACTTCCTCCAACAAGGCCACACCTCCTATTCCAACCCAAATAGCACCAGTAACTGGGAACCAAGTATTCAATGCCTGAGTCTATGAGAGACATCTCATTCAAACCACCAGAGGGCTCCTGCAAAGAATTTGATTTAATGTCCCCTTCTAGAGTACTTTGCCTGAAAGGGAGGATAAATATCTCAGAATCAGAAACCCCATATGCATGTATTAACTGGACCTTTATTTTCAAAACTATGGATCACAATCCAGCATGAGTTATGGAATTCATTCATTATATCCCAATTAAAATTTTACTTTTTAAGAGCAACAGAACAGAAAAGAAAACATCACTATGTGCATTTAGATAAGGAGGGCTGTCATCGGATACCTGAGCCTCAGTGGACTTTGGCACAGGGTGTCTCAGCATAGAGCCACCCACGCAGCCCATGAATAGACTACTTAAATAAATAAGAGATTATTGGTATAGCTATGAGATCCATCATTAGAAACAAAAATCAAAATGTATACATCAACAACATCATAATTTCATGGCCTTCTTGACCCTCTCAGCAGAGAGAGTGTAAAAGTTCAGAGTCAGATCTCCATGGAAAGCTGTACTATTTAATGTATAAAATGACATTAATTATTAGGCTTCAATTTCTGTTCAATTAGCAAGGACATGATGTAAACCCCTAGTAATACCAAGGAGAGGGCTAAAGTGGTTCTTTGGATGAAAAATATACTTGAATATTTTTATAAATTCTTGAAGAATGACAAGGAGCTCCAAGAACACTGCATAGTGTTATCATCCTAACCACGAGAGGAAGGTGCAATTCAAGATGGGAGCATGTCACAGAGGCATGAATTACCGCAAGAACAAAACTTCCCCAAGAATTACAAAGAACACTGAGAAGACATAAATTATTTCAACACATATCTGTTGACTGTGTGTGTGCAGGTCTGCTTATCAAATTCTGCCTGGTGCCAGGAACATACCCTCACAACTAGCAGTGTGAGCAGGGGGGACTCTGTCAGGATGTCCATGCCTGTGTTCACTAAATTCTCTGCCTAGAGATTAGGCTTTCTCTGGGATTTCCCTTAAGAAGCCATTTTGGAGCATGTGATAGTTAATCTTCATTGCCAGCCTGACTGGATTTAGAACTATCTAGGAGACACACCCAGAGGTGTCTTCTTTACCTGACATAAACCTTAGGGAAAGCCAAACATTCTCTGGCAAGGCAGCTTTGTGTCTAGGTATCTTAAGCAATGAGTAGAGTTGTGTTCTTGTGATAACTTCATGTTTTGTTTGTCTTATCACTATTGTTTTATCTTTTATAGTACATAAAGCATAGGGAATAAATTAGCAGAAAGAGAAAGGGAAGGGGGTGGAGACAGAGAAGGGCTATGGAGGTGGTTCAGTAGATGAGGAATTTCCCACAAATGCTTGAGGACCAGAATTCAGGTCCCCAGCACCCATACAGTAACTGGGGAGGTGTGGTGGCTCACCTGTAACCCCAGCACTCAGAAGGCACAGACTAGAGATTGCAGAGGCAAGCTGGCGAGCTACATTAGCCAGAATGAGCAAGCTCCAAGTTTAGTGAGAGACTGCCTAAATATACAATAGAGAGAGTAATGGAGGAAGACACCTGATGTGAATCTCTGACCTCCACGTGCACATGCACATATGTGACTGTCCACTGGACACACACGTGGACACACACATAGAAACTAACAGGCAGTATACACACATACGAATTGAGAGGAGAGTGGCAGGGTGGGGAAGCAAAGCTTGACAAGTCCATCGTGGCAAGATGAATTGCTCTCATTACTTTAATATGCTGTCATACACACAAGGCAATTTAAAACCAAGGCATTTGTTTTCCTTTCCTATCAAACTAGATGCCTGAGTGTGCAGCTGCTGACTCCTAAAAATTAATTAATGACTAGCTTTTATCTAGTGCTTCCTCAAGGGATTTCAACTCCTTTTATGAGCTATTCTCCAATGTCTGGACCCATGGTATGAAAGAAACAAGCCGGTGAGCCAGGGGTTGCAGACCTTCTTCTCTGTCTCAGACATACACCCAGAGACAACCAGAGTGGAAATGACTTCAAGTCACTGGGAAGCTTGTCTTTGGAAACCTTTTGTCTGCGCTTATTTTTTTCACGAGAATTACTCAGGTATTTTCTTATTAAAGGAACATGTCACTATAGGATATAAGATCAACAGTCACAAAGAAGTCACACTTGCTGACCACTGGTACCATTTCAAAACACTCAATAATACTTTCCCTTCTATTCAGAGAAAGGTATGCCTTGTTTTACTGAAGCAGGGACTCGATCACAAACTGCGTATCCTCTACCAGGCAAATTCCAAATAGGTTTCTTCACTGAGATACGTACATTCCTGATTCTATATGTGCTGCTGTATTACTTTTCTTGCCACTGTGACAAAGTAACTGATAAAGCAATTTAAGGAAAGAAAGGTTTGCTTTGGTTAGAAGATGCAGTCTGTTGTGGCCAAAAAGGCTTAGGAGTGAGAGGCTGCTGATCACACTGCTTCCGCGGGCAGGAAGTAAAGTCAAATGCTGGTGCTCAGTGGCTTTCCCCTTTGCCTCTTTCTTCTGTCTGCTGCCCCTTCCCAGGGCATGCTGCCACTCACATTTAGGATTGACTCTGTCCTCATCAGTTAAACTTCACATACAATACCAGAGCTGTGACTCCTAGGAAAATCTAATTCCCCTCAAGGTGAAATGAAGATTAACCATCACAAATGCAAATGATGGAATTATCAATCAGCCATTCTGCTTGGAGGCAAAGTAAACCTGCCAAGCACCTAGTTCCTCTCCCGGCTGGATCACTGAAGAGAATTAAATACACCACCCAAAGCAACATTCTTATGCCAAAGTTCACGAGACCTGCTCTCCGGGGACCTACAATGCAATCTTTAATTAACAATACGACAGATTTTATTACAGGATTGCTCTCAATATAAAACAAATTAACAATCTTTCTTGGAGGGAAGAAGGGAGCCTCTTCTTTGAAATTGAAATGGCTATCTCCCCTTTAAAAGGAGAAGGCAACCAACATTTCAAGAGAGCATTTATGAGCATCAGAATAGTGATTTGGAGTAAAACCATCTGGAATATAAGAGAGGGTACACCGTGAAAACATTTGGAAAATTGCTAAATAAACTGGCCTTTAGGACATGCCCCCCTTCCTTTTAAGCCTTTAACCCGGACATTTGCATGCTTCTTAAAAGAATTGTAAGATCCTATCTCCAGTTTTTCATGGCTCTGTCTATTCTACTTCCAGACACAGCTGTGAACTGAGGTCGGCTTCAGCGCTTCTCTGGGACCCTTTCAACATTGAGACTTGGGTCCTAAAATAGAATCTCTGACATGTGCAGACATCTTTCCTAAAACAGAAGGAAACTGAGTTCAATCTCATCATTATTTCAGTTCCTTGATTTTATGCAAGTCCAATCCAAACTTGAGTGGGGTTTTGGGGGGAGCTTGGTAACTTTAGCCTCTCAATGGATGTGGAATGAGAAAGCACTAAGGGTGTTCAGGACTTCTAAAATTGCTTCACACTGTGGCACACACGGGAGCCAATCCTTTCTGGGTTCATACTGACTAGACAAGGAATGTTCTAGATGGGATGCTGTATTCCAAACAGTGAATGTTCCTTACACAGGCATGAATTCCACCACAATTCTTTCAGACTTGGGGGCTAGAGAGATGACTCTGAGACTTGCTGTTCCGCACACACAAGTGGCCCCCAACAGTCTGTACTCCAGTCCCAGGAACCCGGGCACTTCGGGTGTGCTCCAGCACCGAGGACGCAGGATGGGGTGCACATACACATAAGCAGGCAAACACTCGGACATATCAAATACATTTTAACTGCAATTAAACCAAAAAAAACTTTTTAATCTTTCATAGTTTTAGAAATATGTTTTTCAAACTCTAGAAGGAATAAACATGAAAATCAAATGTTAATTCATTCGTTTTCGTTTCGTATGAAAGAAGAAGGAAAATTGAGAAAGGCAGCATGCAGTAGCCCTGCAGACTTATGCCTCCTACCCTTGAATGTGTTAAGCATGTGACCTCCACACAGGGTCAGTAAGGAAGGCATGCCCACGTGACTCTAGGGGATACTGTGCTAGCCAAAAATTACCAGACACATAAGCAAGAAACCCTCTATGGAGGCGCTAAGGCACCTCATGTTCCTTCTCTACCCTCCCTTTCCCATACCATCATCTTCTAATACAATTACTCAGCCTACCAAATCTTTATCATAAAGCATGTTAGTGTGCAGAAATAAATATGCCATCAGGAGTACTAGGTTAATAAATCTTGTACATGCTAAGATCCTTCCCTGCCTCCATTATTCTGCAACACAGGCAATTAATTATCAATACTGTCTAACCACATGTCTGCCTAGATACAATTTCTAATAGAAAAATAATTTTCGCTTTCCAGTTGAACAAGAGACTGAGGTGAAAGCTGATCAGTACAGTACTAATGAAAAACAATCTTTAAGTATACAAACCCAATTATGTTCCTGAATCTAATACTTTACCTTACAGCTACCAAATGTCTAAGTAGAAAGTCATTTTAGTTTGTGGAATCCTGGTATTTTCCCAGAAGGGGATAGGTGAGCAGATGACGATCACCATGTGCAGGAATTTGGGGTGACAGCATATGCCACCCACCAGCCACTTCTACTCTATCCTTTTTGGTAGCACAAGGATCTTGGTGAAGAACATCGTGTGTGTGTGTGTGTGTGTGTGTGTGTGTGTGTGTGTGTGTGTGCAGACATGCTTACTTGTGCATGCCCAGACTGTCAGTTAGCAAGAAAACTATTAGGGACAGAATTTGCAGGGGTCCTCCAGGGCACAAAGAATCTAGAGGCATGCATGTACTGTAGAAGGGCCCGACTTGATTTCAAGTTCATTCTAGGTGATAAGCAACATTACCGGTTATTGGGACCATGCTTAACAACCAAGCAGAGATGCCCACACTTCTGTGATACAGCATCAACTCATGTCTGTAATGCTGATGGCGGAGCAGACCCTAGTCTTCTAATCCACACATTTTCTCAAAGGGGAAGGAGTTAGAACAAGTAACCTTGGCTTTAGCATGCATTGCAGTTTGAAGGTGAAACATCCTCCACAGGCTCCTGTGTTTCATCACATGGTCCCTGACTAGTGGAGCTGTTTTAGAAGATTCTGGACCCTTTAGGAGGTAGAGTCTAGCTGGAGTAAGTGAGTCAATGTGGGTGGGCCTTAAGATCTTAAAAACCAGGACCCACTTACTGTGTGCCTCAGTTTATTGACTGCAGAGGAAATGGGACTGGATACCTCATTCCCCTTCGGTCATGCCTTCCCTGCTGTGACAGACTATATCCCTTCTTGAACTATCTCCCATTTCAATCTACAAACCAAAATAAGCCCTGGTCACAACCATGAGAAAAATTATTAGCACAGCAAGTAATCAATACACTCAGTACAATGACTTAACTTTCTCAGTATCCTAACTCCCCTCAAGATCAGATCTAGAAAGGTCTTTCATGAGTACTAAAAATTAGCTGACTTTCTTTTGAACATACACAAAGGAAAAAATGGGGTACTAGAGCTGGGCGGTGGTGGCCCACTCCTTTAATCCCAGCACTCGGGAGGCAGAGCCAGGTACCTGTGAGTTCGAGGCCAGCCTGGACTACAGAGTGAGTTCCAGGAAAGGTGCAAAAAGCTACACAGAGAAACCCTGTCTCGAAAAACCAAAAAAAAAAAAGGGGGGCGGGGAGTAATGAGCTCCTTGGACACACAAGACCACCATTACCATGTCTTATAAACCTAGAGCTACTAAATTTCTTTACTAATTTACTGTTGTGTTATTGTCATTTTGTATTTGAGACACAAGTCTATAGCCAAGGTTGGTCATTAACTCACAAGCCTCATTCCTTAGCCTCCCCAGTGATGAGATTACAATGTATGCTATTATGTCTGGAGCTAAACCTACAACATTTATATTTAGTATATTTCCAGGTCCACCACAGAAAGAAGATGCAAACTTTCAGCATTTTTAAATCTAGAAGAAAGAGCACCCTTCTGGTTTTAATTTTTGGTACAGTTTGCTGAGAAGAGGTGTTGATTTAATTTTGGGTTTTACTCATTCCACAGATTTTCAGAAGGGGCATTTAAGTTACACTAAGGGAGTGTTTTTTAAATCAATGTTTGGCTCCACTTCTTAAAAAACATCTTGAAAATAAATAAAAGCCTTCCTTTAAATTGCCATGACTTCTCAATGATTCTACACACACATGTGCAGAATTATCTATTAGAGACACATGCTAAAATATTTACAGATGAACTGATATGATGTCTAGGATTTGCTTTTAAGCAGTAAAAGCCAGAGAAAGTGGGCGGTGTATTGATTAAACAAAAAGATGGCTTTGAACTGATCGTGGTTAGTGTGGAGGAACAAACATACGAGGTTCTGCCTGTTACTGGATATACTTGTATTTCCCATAATAAAGAAGTCTTCCAAGCAGAACTAGAGAGACATTCTGCCATTCATTACAAAAAAGGAAAGCTATAAACCACAGCAAGAAACTGGGATGCATACAATTTAGTTGAACATGCCAACAGAGAGTTGAGAATTTGAAGACAGTTTACTGTCTCGTTAAAATAATTTATCACGTGTCCACAGTGAGCACCCCAAGATCTTCAAATGTTAAACCTCAATAATAATAAACAGATATTAATCTAGAGAACCACAATATTTGTATGGCAAGCAAACTGGTAGGTATTGCATGAGTTAGTTTACATATTAGCTACTACAGCAAGTTAGGCATGTACACATGTGCTTGTCTGAGTTAGTTTAACTCATGGATTGAAGAGGAAGCTTCTAGAAGGGAACAAGACTGAGAAACCACAATACTGAATCATATAGGAACAACTCTTGTAGTTACCAGGAAATGTGCATTTATTTAAGTTTATAATCATTAATATTTTCATTGCTTTTGTTTTGCCTAAAACTATCATGAAATAACTGCTCAAATAAGTCACTATTTAAGCCATTTTGGGACTAAATTTTAAAAAAAAAAACAATTTCACTAAACCATTAATTTTATTAAACCATTACACCACCTTCTGAGGAAATTCTATTAATATCTTTGTGAAGGGGAGTAAGGAGGAAAGAGATGTATACGTCAAAACCCATCAGAAGAATAAAAGACACAGAGAACCAATCTTAACATAGCTGGGAGAAGCTGATATTCTAACCCTGCAGCACACCAGTCAGAGAATGGGAACAACAGAGCTGAGAGCAGAAAATACAACATCAATTGCAATGTCTACCCTGTAAGGTCCTGTGGAAGCTGAGTATCTTAGTAGGTTGTTATGTAAGAGTCTCTGAGAGTTCAAGTTAAAAATGAGGCAAGAAAATGTTCATCTTTATTATGACTCTCATCTGCCAATCCAAAGATCAAGTACCAGTCACAATTATTCATACACTTCTGAAGGAAGCCACAGTCAGTTTAATTGGAATAAATTAGTCAGGGGACCTTTCATGCCTTCTTAATTTAATTCCTCATCCTGTTTGTGTATGCAGTGAGCTGCTTCAGAAAAAGAACATATTTGGTCTGTCTTCCTAATGCTCAACTAAGTTTTTTACATGTTATGGCTTAGAGTTGTACACACAGGTAGGCTACCCCAGAAGAAGGAGCAAAGAAATTCTCATTCATCTATAATTTATAGCTAAATTATTCTAGCAGTAATGGGGTGAGGGTGGGGTTGAACTTGCTAGGCAAGGGCTCTCTCATGAACAAATATCCCAGCTCTTACAATTAACATTTTTGAGCTATGGTTTATGGGTAACAACAGTCAAAGAAGGTTATGATATAATCTTGAGAAATCAATAGAAAAAAGAAACCTACCAACAAGCTAAGGGCTTGACAAAGATGGTTCTAGGACAGCCTGGAGAGAAGAGAAATTGCCAACGCATTAACCAGAAAGCTAAGGACTCCATTTCTTGCCCAAGGGGCCACATGATTTCCCCTCAGGGTCAGAGCCAAAACACCTTACAAGGTTGAAGGTCTTCCAACATGGAGAATCATACCTGTAATCCAGCTACTTGGAAGGCTGGGGGAAAAGGACTGTGTTTAAGGCCAGGCAGGGTAGCTTAGTGTATCACTATCTCAAATTTAAAACAAACAAAGAAGAATTGAAGGGCTAGAGATGAAGCTCAGGGGTAAAGTGTTTATCTAGCATACCCAAGGCCCTAGATTCCAACCCTAACAGCACAAAAAGAAAAAGGAGAGCATTCCAGGGTCTTACAAACGGCCAAGTGTACACCCAGAAGTGGTAGGTTCAAAAGACCTTCCTAAAAGCCAGTAAGCCGCTTCAAGAACATTCTTATACCTTTCACAAAAAATTAGATCACAAACGAATCAGTTTTGTGTCCTTCATCCTACACAGTCTACATCTACAGAACACATTCAGAGTCAAATGCCCTGCAGTAAGTAATCGCACACAGAAATCTGTTTTCCCTCTCCCTGGGCCACCAGAAAATACCATCACAACGTGATAGCATCAAGCTTTGACTTGAATGACATTCACCCTTTGTCCTAGCTTGCTTCTCTGTTGCTCTGATGAAAACACTGGTCAAAAGCAACTTAGGGGAAGAAAGGATTTAGAAACCAAGACAAGAACTCCAGGCAGGAATCCAGGTGCAGGAACTGAAGCAGAGACCATGGAGGAACATAAGTCTCTAGGCTCATGTTCAGCTACAGTTTTATATAGCCTAGGCCTACCTGCCTAGGGAGTGTACTGCCCACAGTGAGTTGGCCTCTCCTATATCAATTAACAATCAAGAAAATGCCAAGTAGATGTGCCCATAGGCCAATGTGATGGAGGCAGTTCCGAGGCGAGGTTCCTTCTTCCCAGATTGGTCACATTGACAACCAAGGTTAGCCACTACACCCTTCATCTGTTTCTGCACAGGAACACACACAGGAATGAAATTTTGATTCTTCCAGCATCAAGAGTAGCCCAAAATGTTCAACACTGAGAAGACACTATGTGATTCTCAAGGACTTAGCACAACACTCAGTTCCTACCATGTTTTAGGCAAATAAAAAGGTATTGAAAAATGTTAATTCTGCAGTCCTCACAGTTCCAAATTCTTTCATTTTTTTTCCTTATTCAAAACTAAAGTCCAAATTTTGACTTCTAGCCTAATTTTGCATCTAACAATTAACTATACACCTGTACTGCAGGCCGCATAAAGTTTGCTTCGATCCCTCGGTGTTAAGTAATTGAGAAAAAAAGTAAGAAACAATTTGGTCAAGGCTGGGGATAGTGCTCCGTTGGTAGAGCACTTGCCTACAATGCATGAAACCCTGGGTTCCATCCTCGATATCATGTAAGCCAGGCATGATAGCTCAAGTCTGAAAACCCAGCACTTATTTATCGTTCTTCATTATCTAAATAGACAATCACCTGCAGCAATTCGATCACAAATTAGTCAACGTTATACTCGTCATTCCACACAAAGTACTCAGGAGGTGGAGGCAGAGGCTCAGGAGTTCAAGGAGGCTGAGGCCAGCTCGGTATACATGCAACCCCTGCTCAATTCTTTTCAGCTAAATGAGTTTGCGCAGTGACCGTTGTCCGGCTCCTTCCTCTTCTCTGCTTTATTATCTCCAAGGGAGCTGATGTCCCCACACTCTCTGACAACCAGGCAGGTCGGTGCAGCCCAGACTTGCCTAATTTAAATAGTAATAACATAATTAATAATAATTATTATTATTAAAATTGCTTTTCAAGAATGAAATTTCAAACAAGAATGGGGGGCTCATTTATTTAGAAATAGGGGAAAACATTGCAAAAGTGGGCAAATCTGTTTATTTTTAAAAAAAAACAAAAACACCTAAAATCTTGGTAAAACTTGAACACAGAGCATTCCCTGAATAGAAGAGAAGAGGCCACTCCTTTAAATGTTAGCCATCCCCTTTGTTAGTAGAAAGATCAGTTAAGGTGAGAAACAGACAAGTTCCTCAGAAATATTAAGTCTGATCTCTACATAAGTGTACTCAACATCAACAGACTTCTGCCAGCTCTCCTAATAGGACTTTTCATTGATGTAAATTTGCTGGTGGATTATTTATGTTAACACAGTCCCTGCGATATCCTTCACAGAAATCCACCCGAGAAGAGCACATTAGCACTCACACTTCACAGAAGGAACCATTAGCAATACTTATAAATCTAAAGATCCATGTACATCGGAGACTTCAGTTTTGGTGCACTAACAAATTTCACATCAGATGTGCAGCTGAAGATCATGGAATGAACTTGGCTTTCATCTCACAAAACAAACCCCGTTAAATATTGTTGCAAATAACACTAGGCAAGATCTGTACACCACACCTTGGTCTCCAGAGAACCAAAAACTAAAAATTAAAAAAAAGGAGTCTTTAGCCTGACACTGACATTGATGGTGCATGCCAGTAATCCCAACACTTGAAAGGTGGAGGCAAGAGGGTCAGAGGTCAGCCTTAACTTTGTATTTAGTTTCAAGGCCAGACTGTCAAAAGAAAGGAGAGAGGGAGAGAGATGGTGGGGGGAAATGAGGAGGAAGGGAGAGAAAGTGGGGGGAAAGAGAGGGGAAGGGAAGCAGGGAAGAGAAGAAGGAGGGAGGGAGGGGGAAAAGGGAGAGAGAGAGGAGAGGAAAAGTTCTTAACATATGTTATTGCCTTTGGTAACTTTTAATGAGCCTCATTTGTTTGCCTTGGAGGGTGGGGAGGAAGTGTGTATGTAGGCACTGGAAGGCTGCTGCACTATGTGACGGCCTCAAAAGAGATTCATCACAAAACTGTCTGAGAAACAGGCTCAACGGATGAGGATCAGATGACGTAACTGTTCATTGTGGAAAAAATTAATTACAGATCAGTTCAATGGTTATTCACTTCTTATAATTCAAGAGAGGTTTTTTTTTTTTCTGGCAGGGGGGTCTTTTCCAAGTCGTTGTATAAATACGTCATGAGCTTTCTAAAGCTCAAGTTTAATCAACTATGTTCAGTAGCAGCTCTGTTCCTTGATAAAAGATAATCAAACAAATAATTACAAAACTCCTCAAAATCAAGTTTCTCTTCACTTCTCTGGCCCTCCCTCTGATGAAATCTGTTCAGAAATATTAGCTTACAGGCTTGCTGCAAACCGCAGAAACATTTCAAAGGACAACTGTGCCTTGATTTGTGTAATTATTCAATTCCAAAAGCTGTTGGATATAAAAGAAATGAAATTTGTGCTACTCTTTGGATAATAGGCATATCCTTTTAAACATTAGCCTCTTAAAGGGAAAGGCAGTTCTCCAATGCTGAGGCTTTGGGGACTAATCTGTAGTATACTCAGAGTAGCAATAATACTGGACATGAGACAGGGCTTACTGAAGTTTAACTTTGTCTCTTTCTTTTTAAAAGAGGATCTCACTATATGGTTAAGGCTGCCCTTGAACTCACAATCCTGCATTACCTCTTGAGTGCAGGAATTGCAGGCATGTAAGAACACAAGCTCCTCAGGGCCTGTACATTCAGAAGTGTAGGAATGGCAGCCATCTATCTCAATCAGGGTAAAGGTGAGACCCTGCAGTATGAGACTGAGCAACATCGACTATGGGGACCACCTGTCACCTCTCTGGTCCCCATTCTGCTCTGATTCTGAAATATCAAGTCCATTTTTAACTTCCCTCACATGAAATCACAGCAGAGAGAATCTCAGGCTCCTTCCTTAGCCCCAAAGGTCATCAACGTGAAAATAAAAACCGTCTAGTCATGAAAAACTGTCCCAGTTCAATTTCCAAATGTTTCGCACTGTCCCCCAATCCCTCAACTGGCTTTATTAACTCAGTTGCCCTCAGAGTTCAGTCCCAAAACTGCCTTGGTTGTGGAACTACTGTTTGGCACTTAAAGTAGACAAAAGCACGCACTAGCACAACAGCATGCTACAGGGATTCCCTTTACCCTCCGAAGCCCCTTAGCTGTGTTCACCAACGTTTGCCCCTACCAATCACCTACCTAGAACACTTAATGCTTAGGGACCATATTTTAAGGGCCAAAGCTACCATCACCCAAGTTCTAGGAATCCCCTGTGTACACTACTTTCTCAAAGAGATAAGAAGGTTATCATTCACAAGTGGATCCTAAGTTGAAATAAGCCATCAGAGTCAGGACACACACCTGTTCTACCAAGCTTGTTTCATTCAGGAAGTCAGGCGTGGACTCAGTGTTCATGCCTACTCTCCCTATCTGCTTCTACCTACTCAGTGAGACCAGGAGATGCCTTGATCCTTCCCAGTAGGTTTCTCAGTCTAGAACACACTCTTAGCTCAAGATTCTTCCTAAGGGGTCCTGAATGGTTTGAATAGGAAAAGTCTTCCACAGGCTCATGTTTTGAATACAGCTGTTTGAGGATCCCGTGGAAACAAACTTTAGGAAGTGAAGCCTCTCTAGGGGAAGTAAGCCACTGAAGACAGATTCTTGGGGACACATTGTCCTTAATCCCTTCCAGTCTTGGTCTATGCTTCCTGGCTGCCATAAATTAAATAGATTTCCACCACACACATTCGCCTCTTCCATGATGTCCTATCCAGCTGCTCCGGGTAGAATGAACCATCTGTAACTCTGAGCAAAAATAATCTTTAATAATGATCTTGTGTAAGTTGTGTCTGTCGTGAATTTACTCACAGCTATGCAACAACAATTAGCAAACAAGCATCATGCTGATGAGGATCTTGTCTGTTCTGGCCAATCCAAAGCCGCAGACTCAAATATGGATGGACCATGGATTCTCTATCTGGAGGCATCTGATGCAACCCTTCCAGGTAAGCCTTATTTTACAAGCATGACAGCTTCCCGACATTTGCCCCGTGCCTGCTAAATAACTTCCCAAGTGATCACGAACTGATCACCACAGCTCAGTACATCTCAAAGAATACACTGTTTAACTAAACACCCATGTGCTGGGTCAATATTGGCAGGCTCCTGATGTTGGCCTTAGTTAGGGGCTTTACCAGGTTAAGGAGTCAGAATAAAGACTGCTCTTGTCCATGTACCTGAGAAAAGTTCTATCACACATTTGAACTCCCAGGCATTTGTCTTTCAAAGAGAGATAGTAGCTGACGACCATCTTTCTCTCTACACCAGACCTCACTCCTGAGATTAGCCATTGCCAGGGCTTCCTACTTGGTAGATAGAAATCTGACAACTTTTGTGAGAATTGAGTTCATAAAAGTCAATTCTTCTGCTTCATTATGTCACGGCTGACACTTTAGTCTGCAGCTCACAGCCTCCAGATCTACGGGTGGGCTGTCTGTTCCTATGGAAGAGGTATTTATGTGCTTGCATGCAACATCCACTTATCCCAGCTGTCCTCACCTTCGCAACCAGGCTGCCAGTTGTCATTTAATTCTGATACAAGTAAGTGTGACTTGTTAGTTCTCCCTGTTTCTAAATGTGCAAGTGCCGATATGAACCAGGTCTTAGACCCGAATACAATTGCTATCATATATATGAGCACAGGAAGATTACAGAGAGATCTCCAGGAGTGGGAAGATGGCTCAGTTGGTAAAGTGCTTTTCTTGCAAGCATGAGAACCTGTGCCCAGCCCCAGAACCCACCTAAAACATGCAAGAGTGGTGGCATGTGATGGTAGCCCTAACACAGGGGAGGCACACACAGTAGATTTCAGTGTCTACTGGCCAATCAGGACAGTCTAATGAGCAAGCTCCATGCCAAAATAGAGACCCTGTCTAGAAATAAGGTTGACAGTGTTCCTGTGAAATGACACTGGGGGTTGTCTCCTGGCCTCTCCTATACACCCTCACACACATGCATGCTCACACACAACAGAGTGCTCCAATACACTACACATAAACACCAGTATTAATGAGTGTTATGTTTTGTTGGCTTAGCTCAGAGGCTTTATCTCTTATCTGCATAAGGACTCCTGGGCTTTAACTCTGTGCAAGCTTTTATAAGAAATTAAAAAGTGAATAAAACACCACCCTCAAGCAAAAGGACAATGAATGGGAAAATACAAATTCCTTATTGTCTCTTATATTCTTAGCACTGCCCTGAGGAATCTATGCAAATCAAATGTAATATATAAAATGATCAACAGGCCACGATCTTCAGCCCCAATCTATACCTGAGAGACTGAGGGTCAGAAAGTTTAGAAACTTTGACACACCTCATCCAAGTTCATACATTTACACGGTAAAGGAATTCCAAATGGATATACTTCTGACTACAAAATGTGCACAAGTCTTTATTCATACAATCAGATGAATGAGAGCTTGTATCTATAAACAACTTTAACAGAAAGCAAAAATAACTGTTTTGAAGGTACTATAGCCCAAATTCTCAGGTAACGGGAAAACAACTATTTTTGTCAGTACTCTGGACAGTAGCCAAAGCAGAAAGAAGCATTTCCAGCTAATGAGATGGGGGGGGGGGGGCATGTCTTCGCAGCAGTATAGGAGGGCCCTGTCAGAATCCACAGAATGCAAGTTCCTGCTGATCACATGTCCTTGTCACAGCATTTTAGGTAAAGACTGAGGTAAAGGCCTTTGACCTTAAAAAAGAAAAACATGCCGGGACTTTTTCTTTCCCCTCTACACATCTCTAAAAGTTGCATGGCATTTACATTGGTCATCAATGGTTAAATTAGGAAGTTGGGCATCAGGGGAATGCAAATTCAAACTGCTTTATCTCACCCCAGTCTTGGCTGCTACCAAACAAATAAATGCTGGCTAAGGTGTGAGGAGAAGAGGAACCCTTATTCACTGATGGTGAGAGCTTAGGTTCAGCTACTATGGAAATAAGTATGAAGTTTACACATATACACATTACACAGACCACAAAGAACAAAGTAGAGTAAAAATGTCATAATCATATCCATTATTTTGTATGCTAATATAAAAAAAGCTTAAGAAATTAAAATTAAATTAAATTTAAATTTAAAAGTATATGAGAATGCTATCCCAGTGGATTAGCCATAGCAAAGATGAAGGGAGCTGGGATGTCATTGGCTAGAAGTTGATTGTATTACATATGTGTTTCAATTAATACTTACTAGTCTTAGTAAGCTTAGTAATCTCTGTATCACATGGTCTCAACAAGAACAGAAAATGGAAGCCGTCAATAAACAACTGCCCATAGACTGGTAGAAAAATGTTTCTGCTTCCATGGCAACAGTAACACAGTCTGTGAATCAACTGGAGGGTGTCACCCTGTGACAGAGCACACGTTTAGCATGTACATGACCCTAGCACTAAAGGGAACCCAAAGCAGCTGCTGATAGCTGTGAGCATTTCTGCCAGTCGCTGCACTGTCTTCTCTGTCAGCTCTAGTTTCTCTATTAGCAACTGAGTAGGTAGGATGAAGGGGGGACACACATACCCATATACACATTACACACACCACACAGATACGTAACACCCCAGATCTACAGGAGGCAGGGGGACATACATACCCATATACACATTACACACACCACACAGATACGTAACACCCCAGATCTACAGGAGGCAGGGGGACATACATACCCATATACACATTACACACACCACACAGATACATAACACCCCAGATCTACAGGAGGCGGGGGGGACGGACATACATACCCATATACACATTACACCACACAGATACTTAACATCCCAGATCTACAGGAGGCAGGGGGGACATACATACCCATATACACATTACACACACCACATAGATACATAACACCCCAGATCTACAGGAGGCAGGGGGAGAGATAGAGAGGAAAGGAGAAAAGGAGGAAGGGAAGGAGGGAACGAGGGAGGGGAAGAGGAAAAATATAGAGAGAGAACACAAGCTCTAGTACCTACGACACACGAAGTTGGCAGAATGCCAAAGATGACTAAATGTAATTACGAGCCAAGTCTGGGTATTGTCCTAATAGGCCAGCAACATTTAGATGAGAAACAAAGTAAAGATTTACCTAATTCATGGGCAATTGCATCTTACTCTAAGAAATACATTGACTTTCTTTTGCCTTCATTTCAGCAAAATCATTGTCAAGATAAAAGTCAAGATTTTAATATAACATGTTGTATTCACAGAAATATCTTAACATTTTTCATCAAAAACTGAAAACTGAAGGAACAAAATTTTAAAGTAGTATAGATACACGTAAGGAGGGGGGCTTATGTAGCCTTGATTTCTAATCCTCCTGCTTCTTCATCCTGAGTGATGGGATTACAAACATGTGCCACCATGCCCTATGTTATGTGCTGTTGGGACCCAAACCCAGGACCTCCTGCATTCTAGCCAAGCACTTTACCCACTGAGCTACACCCCCCAGAAAACAGATTCCTTCTATCTATTTTCCTTCTAAAAGCCACTGCACAGAATGTCTATTATTTTATCATTTGAATCTACCTATGAAAATATGTAAATTTGAATTTTACTTATGGATATCCAAAATCAAAGACAGTTAAAGTTAAATAATTTGTCTAGATTTTTTTCACAACTGATTTTAATTAAATGTGCTCATAAAAAAAATTATGTAATGCTATCAATGAGTCCATGTCTACCCACTGGCAACATGAAAAAAAAAAATCAAAGTTGTCTTTCACCCATACCATTTCTGGAGCAACATCTATGTATGTGACAGTAACATGAATTAGTATGATGTAAACACAAAATCCAGTTTGGTTCAATATGATAAAATAGTCACCAGATAATATATACAACTGTTGCCAGCTCTTCCCTGACTGGGCAGGATAGTCAGGATCATAAGTAGGACCAAAAAAAAAAAAGGTGGGGGAGTGATGCTTGCTCTTTTGCCAATGCAGCACTTCAGTGATACTTGACATGAACAAATGCCATCAGAGTTAGGATCTCTTAGAGAAGGAATTTGGCCACTGATTTTTCTTTCACTCTGACGGTGTTAACATCACAATTCACAGTCCCCAGACTCAGCACTCTGAGTTAAGCAGGTTGCCTCCCTCACTTGGGTGGGCCTCGTTGAATCAGCTGAAGGCATACCAGAGCAAAGGGCGCAGTTTATCTTAGCAAGAAGGAATTTTCCAGAAAAGGCCCTAGGGCTTCACCTGCACCATCAGCTCTTCCTGTCTGTACAGGAGAGGGCCTCCTGGGCTCACACTGTAATTCTTTCTTAAGTCTCCTTCCTAGGTGGAGTCTTATGTTCCAGTCCTTACCATCTGATCTCAGACTCACCATACTAGCCGAAGTCAATCCATATAAATACACACACACACACATATACATATGCACACATACATATACACATGTGCATATGCATATATACATACACACACATACATATATATACATATATATAATTCACATTCTATCATTTCTCTCTCTCTGCAGAGTCCTAATCTCTGAATCCCACCATCTTAGTGCTCAAGACTTTGAATTGAAAGTTGTATTCAGTGAGCCTTAAGATAATCTCGGGCTCAGAAGACATGTACAAGTCGAGCCTTCCCTTACAGCTGGGTGAGAAAACAAACTCTCTTCTGGAAGGTCTGCAGACCGGAAAGGCCAAGCTGCAGGTAGTCCAGAATGAAGGAGCTCCCAGGACTGGAGACCTGACCGTGCACTAGAAGCCCAGCCCTGGAGTGGAAGAATCACCAGAGAATATGTGGCCGTGGAGCAGAGGCATGGCCCAGAACATTGATCCATGAGCCAGCTTTAATAAAAAGTACAGGAGGTGCATGTTCTGAAGACCAAAAGACCAAACCGCACTGGGCACAGCTCACCAGTCCGATGGATTAATTGAGAGACAGAGAGCAGTGGGCAGAGTTGGAGACTCAGGGCTCAGGGTGGACACAGAGGAGGACAATGAGGGGGGGTCGAGGACAAAACCATCAGACGTTCCAGCAAACAAGCTGAGTCCAGAGGACTTGTGTGTTGCAGATGCCATGAAACTTGACCCACAGAATGAACCTCAAGTGCATGAAGGACATTAGATGGTCCACCCGGAGCAGGAACTGGGCCAGATGGAGCTGAGCCCTCTGTGGCTCTGAGGCCATGTCGTCTGAGCAAGATAGGGACAGGATCTCTGGATGAGGGAAGAGGAGGGCAACAGGAGGCATTGGCCAAGTGAGACCAGGGCTCTGACAGTGAAGGAGATAAGAAGAAATAACAGGGGAAGGAGTGACCAGAGGCCAAAGAAACACACCAGAGGAACTCACGCTAGTCGTCCACACAACCACATGCATGCTCGGTTTATAGTACATATGTCGCTCAATTGAGAAGCTACAGAAAATAAGTGCACTTATGACTCACAAGAAAAGAAAATCTGCTCCTGGCTTTGCGCTTACAGTTTTCATGCAACAAGGGAAAACCCAAATAGCATCTGATCCAATTTACATAACTTTACATAATTTCATGATTACCATTCGCCAAAGCAGTTCCAGACCACAGCTCTTCCGTTTATTTGCCGCCAAAAAAGACAAGATGGGAAACACTCTGGGCAAGCAGCTTCCCACTCTGCTCTTAAAGATCACAAGAAGGGGCCGATGGTTTGTCTCAGAGACTGTTCCTAATATTACAAGTTCGCTCATTCTCGTACAAAATCTTACAGAATTTTACCAGTAACCAAACAATGATTGACACCACCCCACCCCGACTATTTTCAAATCATTGACTTCAAGACTGGGAATAGTCACCCTTGGGTTAAATCTATACTGCAAGGCATCTGATTTAGGATCAGCCACATTCTCCTCAAATGTGAAATAAAAAAGCCACCAGCCAATTTACATGGTTTTTCTAAGGACAGGATTAAACACTTAGAACTACGATAGAAAGGCACACAGTAAGAAATAGTCTGCTTTGGAAAGCTGAGGCAGTGGCTAAGTTCAACCAAGAACCTACTGTACAGGCACAAGAGACTGAGTTCATTGCCTCCAAACCCACATTAAAAAAAAAACTGAACATGATGGTATGCCCTTATAATCCTATCACCAGGGGGACAGGACAGGCACATCACTGATCAGCCAACCTAGACAAAAATCAACCAGCCTCAGGCCAATGAGAGACACTGTCTCAAAAATCAACGTGGCTCTTGGCTGAAAAATGATAAAGGTTGACCTCTGTCCTCCACACTAACATACACATATATGTAAACATGCCTGCACATATGCACTATCTATCCATCCATCCATCCATCCATCCATCCACCCATCCATCCATCCATCCATCCATCCATCTGTCTATCTGCCTTTAATTGGAGCACTATACTACAAACACACAATTCCAGATTGATTTTTTTCACTGTACAAGACAATGATAAAGGGAGAAAGGGCACAGTAACGGTCAAGAGACAACACTAACACCAAACAGGGATTCCTAAGAGAAAAGATTAGCTGGGCACAGTGACCCATGCCTATAATCCCAGCACACAAAAGGCTGAGGCAAGAGTATCATGAGATTCAGACATGCTGGACTGTATAGAAAAAGTACAGCTGCCCCTTGATGCACAAAGGGGATTGAATCTGGGACTCTATGAATTCACGAATGCTCCATCCTTATGTAAAATCATGTGAAATTTACATCCAGCTTACACATGTGCTTTGTGGGAATCTCTAGATTGCCTATAGTACCTAATGCAATATAAAGCAATGTAAATAGATGCTGGGGTGTTCTGTTTAGAGAACAACAGAAAAAAGTCTGTACCTGCTCAGAACACATGCAAATTTTTTGTTTTGATATTTTCACTCTGTGTGGTTGGTTGAATCTGCAGATTTGAAATCCACAGAGAGCAGAATGTATTCGTTGTTCACTCATGAACGTGTCTGCTCTACATAAGAACCTTCAAAACCACCTCCACTCCTTTGGTCTCTGTTGTTTTTCCTTCCAGATGCTAAAGCACAACTCTGGCTCCTGCTTCTTTAGGAGTCCTTTCATAGATCTCATTCACCACATTTCTTTGAATTCTTACATCTGGGACTTTGTTCTTATTTTGAGACAAGGTCTCATGTAGTCCAAGTTGGCCTCAAATTGGCCATGTAGACAAGGCTGGTCTTGAACGCCTGATCTTCCTGCCTCCACTATCTTCCTAAGTGTTGGAATTACAGGTGTGTGCCACCGTGTCAGGTTAAGCAGGACATTTTTGAACTGAGAGAAAGCTTGAGATTGCTGATCCAACAGTTTGCTCAGATCTGAGGTTGCATGCATGGAGACTGTACAAAGATATCTGCAGTCCTCTTGATCCCATGCCCGATGCTCAGGCACAAAGAATACACATATAAGACATACCAGGCCAAACAAAAATAAAACAAAACAAAAAAAAAAAAGGGTCCAGGGAACAAATGACCATCTAAAGAGGTGGCTGCTGTAGGTAATTGCTGCCCTGTAGAATGTTGATTCAACTGTCTAGATACCTTTTAATTTTTTTCAGAGCCCAAAGATTTAAGTTTTTAGTGATGTTATTTGAAAATTATTTATTGTTTAAGACAAAACATACAGAAAGTGAGAGAGTCAGAGAGAGAGAGAGAGACGGAGAAAGAGAGAGAGAGAGAGAGAGAGAGAGAGAGAGAGAGAGAGAGAGAGAGAGACAGAGAGACAGAGAGAGAGACAGAGAGAGAGAGAGAGAGAGAGAGAGAGAGAGAGAGAGAGAGAGAGAGACGGAGAAAGAGAGACTCACATACATATATGCTCAATGATTGTTCACAAGCCAACTTCACTCTAGTCTACACTATGGCGCATGTCTACACAGACTCTGCACCTGCTCAAAAAGGCTTCAAACCCATGGGAGTTATTTTAAAAGATCTCCTGAGCCCACACAGAAGGATTACTTTGTTGCTGGCCAGCACCTTCTTCTCTCATGCACCATTCTGAAAAGCTAGCTTTGGAGCCAGGTGTGTTGGCACACATCTATCATCTCAACACTTAGAGGAGTCTGAGACAGGAAGATTGCCACAAATTCAAGCTCAATGCCATCTACATAGTGAGGTCCAGGCAAGCCGAGACTAGAGAGTAAGACTCTACTTTGAAAAATAAAAGTGACTTGTGACCAAAAGATTTTTTAAAATACAACTATTATTAATTTATTTACTGTCATATTTATCAAATATACTCTATCTTTTCTCATACCAATATTATTTTATACTCTTGACATCAAATTACCTAATAGTTAATGAGTGTCTTCCTGCTTCCCTCAACTCCAAATGTTCAGTTAGAGAAAAGACTGACCTAGCTAGGCATGGTAGGAAAAATCTGTAATTCCAGTACTCAGGAGGCTGATGCAGGAGGACTGTGGGCTGGAGGCCACAATCATTAGCAATTTTTGTTAATAAACAAGATCTCCAAAGGAAAAAAGGCTTTAAGTATCACTAATATTACTAAAATGTCATTTTAAATCTTTAAGTTTTTAAAATGAATACTCTCTGGCTAGGAAGATGGCTCAGTGATTAAATGCTCCCTAGAGTTTGGATCTCCAGAACCTATGTAAATATCAGGTAGCCATGGCAGCCTGGCCTGTCCACTCCATCCTCAGAATGCAGAGAATCCCCTGAGGGTAGCCATATTAGGAAGCTCTGGGTTTGAGTGAGAGAGCCTGCCTCACTGAATAAGGTAGAGAAATGGAGGATGATTCTGATATCACCTTCAGGCCTTCACATGCCTGGGCACAAACATGCACACACATCTGCTCACATGTGTCCCCACCACATAAGCACACTACACACATGTGTGCACACACACATACACACAAAAAAATAGGAAAAGAAAATAATAAACTAAAAATGGATAGTCTCATAGAACCTCAAATTCTCCTCCTCGTAGCCATGCTTAAACAATGGCTGTGGACCAGTGTGTCCTTGTGTCTGGACATTTTAGTTCTGTGTCCCACCTGGTGGCAACACTTCCTTTACACTCAACTAGAGTCCTCACCATGCCGGAGAACTTGGCAGATCTACCCACATGACAGACGGCCATCTTCACACTTTCTCCTCATACTTCATGAATAAACATTCCTTTATTCAAATACATTATATATACTAACTAACTCCGGTAATGGTGATTCCACTTCGAAATGGTAAACACAGTCATTCTGGCACGCCGGCAGGTGTTTGCAATTCAAATTACAGAAATTTTAATAATGGCGAAAATAAAAATTAGCGTCAGGACTCCTAAGGCACTATAATTCCAACACTCTTATTGCAGCAGTCGAAAGCACACATAAATACTTGCCTGTTTAGAAGCCGAGGGCTTTTATTGTCCTGCATCTTCACAAATATTCACCTGCACTCTCACACAGGAGCATCCTTAAAGAATTCAATAGGCACCATTCGGAGCATCAGAGAACCAAAGCTCCCGGGCCCCTGACATTAAGAGGTAATGTCGCTACTTCTGAATACATAACAATGAAAACAGTCATTGGATTAAATGATCTCCGTACATTATCACCATAAACAATAATTATTTGGCAGCTGCCCTTTGCGAGCGTGGCGCACACTTATGAATAAATCAAGCCTTATTGATTTACTAAGCCAAAACGCTTTCCATTTTGCTCTGCTAATAGGCGCTCTAATCCCTCGCTGCACTTAGTGAGGCTTTAATGTAGTACGTCTCTTAATACTTTTAATATGAAAGATTAGCGCTGGGTAGCCCCGGAGCAGGAACACGGCGCTCTCAACGGCCAATTGGCCACCGAACTCAGCTGTCTTTGAGCGTGTCCTTGTTAATGGAGTTCTCTGACTGCTGATGGGAATCACACCATAATGACATGAACTGGGAATGCTGCCCTACTGATTTTCCTTACTAAATTTAACATATTTATGAAGACATACATTCATTCAAAGATAAAGTTAAAACAGTGCAGCAGGAGAACATAGTACTGTAACCAGGTCTTTGTGCCCTATCAAACTGGCATCTGAAATAATACAATCTGGATTTGGGGATGTAGCTCGGTTGGTGCAGTGTTTGCTTAGCAGGCACAAAGCCCTGGGTTCAATCACTAGTGCCCCCTAAAAACCCTGTCTCAAACAATGGATCAATCAAATTGCTCTTTTTTTGATGCAGAGACAACTTTAGATAATCCAAAGATCTTGAACTCAGCAACTTCCCACCTCCTTTTTCTCCTCCACAGAACAGTAGGCAAAAGCCCACATACTCCAAGCTCTCAACTACCATTCGTTCCCTGACCACTCACTGGGGAACTAGAAACTCCCAGTTATCTCGATTGAAAAGGGGAACTAAACTCTCAATTACTGATTAAAGGACATTCTACCCAGGCAACCACAAGCATAGTCTACCCTAGATATGTCGCGGTTGATAGTTTTTCATTGTTAACTTGCCCAATCTGGAATCACTGATGCAGTCGATTGAGGAATTATCTCAGGTTGGTCTATAACCTGTAACACCTCTGTGGGGGACTATGCTGGTGTTAGCTGAGGTAGGAAGACCCACCCTGAATGTAGACAGCATCATTTCACTTGATGGACCCTGGGCTGTGTAACAGTATTGGAAGCCGACAAGGATGTGTTAATTCAGCTCACTGCTCTTGACTGGCTGTGATGATTTCAGCTCCTGCCTTGACTTCGCCATCTCACTGGGCTGTAGCCTGGAACTGTGACCCAAATAAACCCTCTCTTCTCCACATTGCTTTTGTTAGGATATTTCATCACAGCAACAGAAATAAAACCAGAATATATGCCATGGTCCAACAAGGACACTGGCATTTTTTTTTTGTAGATGCTTTTTGTAGATTCCTCAGCTGACATGGATGGATCCTAATCCTAAAACAAACTCCATGCCTCACTCCTAAAATAGAAAAGTAATCAGTCACACTTTCCTACTTTTCTCCTTTAACTGGAATCCCAAACGCAGGGAGGGTGGACCAGGTAGACCCCTGAGATTACAATACAGAAGCCCCCACTTCAAAGACGGACTGCCAGAGAATGTTGGTTGGGACTCAACCGTGGAACTAAGTTAATGGTGGATGCTCCTAAAATCTCAGATCTCTAGTCCGCCTCAGCGTCCCTTCCTTTATGTGGATTCCTGGGATGCTTGGACTCAGTTAGGCTGAAGTGATAGCTCAGTCTGTAAAGTTCTTGCTTTAAAAGCTCAACAACATCAGCCAGATCTCCAGAACCCAGGCCTCGCAGCATGTGCTTGTGATTTCAGTACCAGTGAGGCAGTTCCTGGAGCTCGCTGGGTAGATAGCCAGCCTAACCTAACTGGAGAGCTCAAGGCCAACTAGAGACCCTGTTTAATATATTTTTTTAAAAGTGGCTAGACCTGAGAAAAGACAGCCAAGCTTGTCCTTTGCTACACACACACACACACACACACACACACACACACACACACACACACACGATCCTTGTATGCACATACAAGCCTCTCAGACAGAAACATTAGGGTCTCTGATTGCTATTTCATATTTTGCAATGCCTTTTCAATTCAACCACAACAAAGATAAAGATCATCCAGGCACAGCTGTAGTATTTATAGTACTAACTCACTAAGAAAACCGTACAATAAAAATCCCCATTCAAAACACAGATCCCCCTATTCCCTGTAGGACAACCACGGCCTTTGGTTATGAAGCAATAATTATCCCTCCCCACAGAAATCAATAAAACCTCTTGCCCCGTGAACCTGCTATTTCCTGACTTTGTTCTCTGAACTAAAGATGCCCAAGTCATATTGATTACATAGTAAATTTTTTTAAGTTCTTTACAAGACAGCACTGAAAAAATCCTCAAGCTAACATCACTTGCTCTTGTTTGAAAAGACTTCTCATCTTTCCATCACATTAATGGTCACCCTTTTCCTAGGATTTTCCATTTTTCATTTTCATCTTGTCATTTTAAGGGCATCTTTGTCTTGGCTAATAGCACAGAGTCTGCAGGATACAAATTTGATGGTGTTTCTGAGACTTTGACAACTGCCATATTTTTCTTCCAAGTGAGAGAGGGGAGCTGATGAATCCACAGTGCCTTGTCTCTCCAGGGACAGCACAGACCATCCCAGATGAACCCAGGAGCTCTGAGAGTACTAACGTCAGAACTTGAAAATTCTGTAGACGGGGTCACAAAGCAGCAGCTACTGTAAAGTACCACCAGGCTTGGGACAGGAAGGTAAAACGCCCCAGAGGATAAAGGTGCCTGCTGCCAGCCGGGCAGTGGTGGTGCGTGCCTTTAATCCCAGCACTTGGGAGGCAGAGCCAGGTGAATCTCTGTGAGTTCGAGGCCAGCCTAGTCTACAGAGTGAGATTCAGGAAAGGCACCAAAACTACAGAGAAACCCTGTCTCGAAAAACAAACAAACAAAAAAAAAAAAAAAAAAAAGATGCCTGCTGCTAAACCTGGGACTTACATAGGAGAGAACTGACTCCTTTATGCTGTCCTCTGACCTCCACAAACACACATGTGTGCACTTGCACACACTCACACACATACATATAAATAAATTTTAAAATGTGATTTTAAAAAAAAATAGATTGAAGGTTATAGTAGGTGAGAATGGGGAATAACTTTGGAGTGATAAAAGCACCCCAGACGTTGATAGTCCGTTTGCACAATCTTGTGAATACAGTAAAAATCACTGAACTTAGAGGAATGACTTTTATGGTACATGAATTATGTTTTAAAATTATACAGGACTCAGGACACAGCTCGGTGGCAGAGGGCTTGCTTAGTATTCTCAAAGTCCTTGCAACATTAATTAATCAATTAAGTTACATTAAATACACACACATAATTGAGATGTGAGTGACACTAAGGTCCCAACAGCCTTATTTGTGAGCACAGATTGGTTCTGACCTCAGGGACCAGTGGCAGAAGAGGAGGAGGAAGGAGGTAAGTAGTTCCAGGCATAGGAAAGAACAGACACAACAATCTAAAAGGATGCCCTCTCTCTCTTTCTCCTGGGACAAGAAGGGGTCATGATGTCAGCTGAGGTCAAGGCAATGGATTCAACCCTGACAAATGTCACAGAAAGGCAAGGCAACTCTGAGCTTCAGCCCATTTTATGACCCCTCTTTAGCAAGTCATCAATTATGCATAACAAAGAGATGAAACGAAAGCCACAGACCATTCTTCCATATCAGAAAAATCATACCAGAGGTTGGGATGGAGTGGGGGGGGGGAGGAATCATAGGAGAGAGGAGATAAGAGAGAAGAGAAGGGAAAGAGTGGTGAGAAGAGAAAGGGAGAGGAGAAAGGAGAGGAGAGAGAGGGAGGGGAAGGACGATGGAGAAGGAGAGGGAAAGAGATTACTCCAAAGGAAGAGCAGCCATGTGGGTACAGAGATCACGGAATAACACTCTTGGGAGACAGTAGCAACGCCGCCGCCGGAAACCAATGATGCTATAATAATTCAATAAGACAGAGATCGGAGTCAAATACTTGGTTGAACTCAGTTCTCACAGACCCATAGGAGCTTCTTCAGTGCCTTCTTTCCCAGCAGGAGCCCTCAACTTCAGGACTTCAGGGAGGATGAACCTGGTAATACTCAATTGTGGAGATGTCTCATGCATTGAAGGAGGTTCAGGGATGTCTCTGGCTTGTTCTCACTAGGTCTCGGTAGCATCTCCCTCTCATCGGGGCCAAAAGAGTACTCCCAGACATTGCCAGATGTCTCCTGGGGAGAAATCTGCCCCAATAAGGAACCATTGTTCTGTGGCGACTAAACTAATCTCGTGTCTGTGTGATCTTGGACCACTGCTTTGAGTGATGTCAGTTCTCATCAGCTCAGCTTTCTTTCTGTTTCATAGCCTCAGTCTCCCCACAGTAATAAAGGTCAAACACTAAATGCAGCGCCTCGGATGTGGCTCAGTTGGTAGAGTGTTTGCTGCCCATGCAGGAAACCCTGGGTTGAATCCTCAGCACTGCATAAATGGGCCAGTCATGGCAAATGTCTATAATCCCAGCACTGAGAAAGGAGAGGCAGGAGGATCAGAGGCAAGGTCATCAGCCTGGGCTACGTAAGACCTTGTCAAAAGCAAGGGCAGGGAAGAGAAAAGAAAGCAAACAAGCAAACTTTGGAAAGATGCCTATGTAAGGGGACTGGAGAAGTGGCTCAGTGGTTAGGGCCATGTACTGCTATAGTAAAGGACCCGAGTTCGGTTCCCAGCACCCAAGTCAGGTGGTTCACACCCCGATCACCTGTAACTTCAGGTGGATCCAATGCCCTCTTCTGGGCTCCTGAACTCAGGTGCACTCAGCTACACACAGACACATACATAGTTTAAAATAAATTAATTTTAAAAAAAAAAGAAGGCTGTTTCAAATGTCAATTCTCTAAAATGGCAGAAAAGTAAAAGCAACACATCTAATCCCCAGAGCCTCTCTCTCTGTATCTCTCTCTCTCTCTCTCTCTCTCTCTCTCTCTCTCCTTAGCATCCAGCTTAAGCTCCTCTCCTACCAACCAAAGACAACCTGAGAATTGGTCTTGAACCATTTTTCCTCCTGTATGACCTAACTAGCTAAAGATCAATAGTAAACAAAAACCCACCCACCACCTACCCCACAGCATCTGTTAAATAATAAAGCCCCAGATGTTTTAAAGATATGGAAAACCTTTGCACTAAACCCACTCAGGGTTTTTTAGAAGGGTCTCTCTGCCCTTTCAGCAAGGGCAGGCATCATGAAAAGCAACCTCTTTGATAGCAAAGCCTTCGATATGTGAGCTCACCATCCGGGGGCATCAACACCTTGTTGTTCTGTGTGCACCACCCCACAGGGTGCAGATCGGCTATGATCACGTCACACCAGAAGTCAGCCCTTCGGTCCTCCCCGTAACCACAGTAACGCAGAAGCAGCAGCTGTCCACAGGTGGTGATGATGGTGGCCACCCAGTAAGTGTCCGGATTGCTCTTATTGGCCACCTCCAACTTCATTCCTGGCTGGAAGTTACTCTGAATGCTGATTTCCACCTTGAGACATCAGAAACACAAGAAAACCATAATCACACTAGGCATGTGCCTCCAAAGATGTTGAGAACTACTTAAGCAGAGAACGTTTTAAAACAGAACTTCTGCAGCCCTAACATAGGCATGTACTTAAGACAAACAGAACATGAGCCTCCAACACAAGGCTAAGTCTTATGGAAGCCACGTTCAAAGGAAAGATAAAATGGATTTTCATAACAAGCTTTATTTTACCCATTAAATTCAACAGTTTGTCAATTCAATATGAAACTAATACCACAAAAAGTGAATGAGCCAGGAACAGTGGTGCACACCCGTCATCCCAGCAGTCTAGAGGCCAAGGCACAAATATCCTAAATTTAGGTCAACTTGGGTACACAAATAGACCCTATCTCAATACCAAGGGGAGCACAAGTAAATGAGGAATGAACATGTCGTCACTGTGGGTAGGATGTTTGCCAAGCATGAAAGAAGTCCGGAGTTTGATCCCAACACTATATCATTTGGGGGGCAGGGGGCAGGCAGGTGGAGGAAGAAGGATCAGAAGTTCAAGGTCATTCTTGGCTACATGATAAATTTGAGACTAGACTGGGTTACATGGAACTCTGCATTTTAAAAAAAAAGGTGAGGGCTAGTGTTTTTGAACAAAGACTCTCAAGATCTTGAGTTCAATGGACGGCATATCTCAATTGCAGCTACGTACTCTTCTATGTAATTCAATTTTTCTGTGTTCCAGGAGCTACCGCCAGGATGAAAAAGAAAACTAAAAAAAGCTTTCCAGCCTGGAGATCTCCACATTCCAAAGCCAAGAAAGCAATGGGACCATGAATTAGTCATCTGTGAAACTGAGGCCACTTTTCCTGTCAATCTTGCACGCAGGCCTGGGGACAGTCTACATCTGGAAGGGTAGATGCTGGCACCATCCTTCAGGAATACAGACATCCTGAAAGATGAGTGCATGTTCATGAGAGCCTTTGGGTGGCATATACTTCAGCTGAAAAGGACCTGAGAGAAGTGGAGAATCAGAGAATGGAGGTGTCTCATGACTGAAGACGTGACTTCACTGCACAGAAAAGAAGGGGAAAGTTGTCGGTCACCCTTCTTTCCCAAACTGCCTTCAGGAAATCACCAGGCCATCCCAGTATCTCGTCAGCCGGGCTTCTGCAGGGCTGTGATCCCAGCTGTATAAGCCAGAGAGGCACGGCTTTTGCTGTGCTTGAAAACGCAGGCCCTAGTTTCACTACACAGGTACAACTGTGACCAGAATAAACCACAGCCTGGTGAGGACAGAGAAGAAGGGAGGGCTGCAATCTTACACATTTCATGAGGTCCTAAATTCCCTTTCAAAAGAACACTCCACTTCCCAGTAGAACTTAATGTGGCTTTCCTATTCCAGCTGAGGAGCCAGAAGAAGCTTAAGAAGGTTGAGTTGTTGCTGGGTAGCCTGATGAGAAAACATCTCTCAGAAGTAATTTTTTTTTTTTTTTTGCTAAATAGTCCCACGTAAGAGTTTAGTTTGGGGGACTATCATCTTTTCCATGCTAGAGCTGTAGAAACAAAAGTTCACACCTAAGAAAAATCTGGCAAGAACTCATGTTTCTTTTTCTTAGGGTGGGTCCCCCAGTGGACATGCTAGCCAAATTATACAAATAGATATTATTAAGGAGAATGACCCTTGTGAGGCATACATTTTCAGAATATCTATCATGACTCCTCCTACCCAACTTACCTTCTCTCTAAAGCCTAGAAAACTCTAGTGTGACTTTTCAAAATGATAGTTATCAACCTTTAAAAAAAAAACAAAATCTCACGTAGCTCAGGCTAGCCAGGAGATCCCTATTTAGCCTGAGACTGGTGCTAATTCTCGTGCCTCCACCTTCCCAGTGCCGGAAATACAGATGCACCATAACACCCCATTTTAGGTCATGCTGGGATCAAACCTGGGGCTTCACGCTATTAGGAAAGCATTCTATCAACTGAATCAAGTTCCAAACCCCAAATATCATCTGATTATAAAAAATATACAGTCATCACACCTACAAAGAAGACATTAATGTAACATCTTGCCTAACTGGCTGGCTTTTTGTGAGAATCAAGCTGTGGCCTATTTCATGTGCAGCTGTCTAGGAACAACCAAACTTCCCCATCTTCCCTTCTTCCTGTAAAGTCTTCGCTGCATTTCCACTTCATTTGCATTCTTCTCTTCTGACTGGTTCCTCAATCACCCAACAGATCCCTTTCCCTTCCCTCCCACAGACCAGAAGGGAGGAGCTGCTCAGGGCTTGACTTACATGCCTGAAGGATGAGTGTGGCGCCGCCCTGGTGCCTGTTTCTTCCAAATAGTCTCCCCAGCTAAAGCCGTTTTCCTCCAGGCCGGAACCTTCCTCTGTGGAGACAAAACAAAACAAGAATATCAAAACCAGGGCAAGGCATGCCTGGGAGACACAGACTGATTCAGTGCTTTAGAGGAGATGGCTGAACTCTCTGAAAAGCCTCACCTAGCTGTTGTAGAAATATTGAGTTTAAAAGGGAAAAGGGGAGCTGGAGAGACGGCCCCTTTGGTAAACTGCTTGCTGTCCAAGGATGATGACCTGAGTTCAGATAGCCAGAACCCACATAAAAAGCTATGCTGGGTAACACACATATGTATGTAATCACAGGGAGACAGAGACAGGAGGATCCCTGGGGCTCCCTGTGCATCCAATCTAGCTAAATCAGTGAGCTCCAGATTCAATGAGAGAGTCTGCCTAAACAAACAAACAAATAATATGGAGAGTAACTGAAGCTCGCCAGCTTTGATGTCAGGCTTGCAGAAAGACACAGTGACAAAGACAGGAAAACAGAGAGATAGAGACAGAGACAGTGAGACAAGAAGCGGCAACACTTTAATCCCTGGTCAAAATTAAAAGCAACATTTGTGCTTTCGAGTCAAACGAGTAAGAGTTGTCTTAAAGCTAACATGGATTAGCCTAACATGAGCCATAGCAGGCAGCTCCGTTTGAGCAGACTGAAGGAAACAGAAGAGGACACTTCAAAGTGTGTGCCAAGATACACACGGGCACCAAACTACCTGCCCACTAAGGCTGCAGACTGGAAAATAACAGACCTTTATAAAACTGTGACTTCGGTAACATTTTAAGAAAAATCAATTGGGCTGGAAAGCAGACTCGGTGGTTAAGAGTGCTTCTGCATGGGGCTGGAGAGATGGCTCAGTGGTTAAGCACACTGGCTGCTCTTCCAGATGGTCCTGAGTTCAATTCCCAGCAACCACATGGTGGCTCACAACCATCTATAACAACACCTGGCGCCCTCTTCTGGTCTGCAGACATACATGCAGGCAGAACACCGTATACATAATAAATGAATAAATCTTAAAAAAAAAAAAAGAAAGAAAGAAAAATTTTTATATATAAAAAAAGAGTGCTTCTGCCTTTGCAGAGGAGCGGAGTCTGGTTCCCAGCACCCACATCAGGCAGCTCACAAGCACCTATAATTCCAGCTCCAGGGGATCCACAGGACTTGGAGCATCTAAGACACACACGGAAGCAAGCAGGGAGCATGCAGTAGTTCTGGTAAACAAAACCCTTCAGAAGTCAGACCCAGGGTGAGAGCAAATGATAGAAAAACTGTATGTCCAGCACCGGCAGCGCTAGCCATGCTGCTGGAGCAGTAAAGTTGTATACAAACTTAGGTTTACTCCTAAGCCAGCCTGTTCAAATCTGCCACACACAAGCCCTCCTCGGGCCTGTGCCCCCAAGCAGTTGAGTCTCTAAAGGCACTCCCAATGAGCAATAGGTTTATAAACACACAATGTTTATGAGAGATCTCATAAACCAGAGAAAGTATTTACAGCTGATCCATAAACCTCTTAAACCCAAAACGTTTTGCCAAAGAGACTCTGACAGTCCCCTCCACCATAAATGAACTAGGGAGACATTTCCCCATGATGTCATGAAAACCAGCCATGAAAAGCTGCTATGAACATTTCACACCTTACAAAGAAAACAGGCGTATTCATTAAACAACTCCAGCTTCATTTTGTTTTTTGTTTTTTTAACAGAAAGCTATCTGTGGGACCAGAATATTCCAGAAAAAACACAAAGAGAATGTCTTATGAAAAGTTGGAACACAAGTGACTTTAGAATAAAAATATAGTAAACAAGTGCCCCATACATTTTTTTCTTAATAAAATCTGAGAAAAGCTCACTTTACAATCTGAAGGGAGCCTGGCTTCACAAGACTGGATAGTAAAGCCTGTAACTGCCACAATACAGGGCTCTGAAAACCGGCAGATTCTGCATGAACAAACTCATGCAGAAGGCAATCTCTCATGTGCTAGGTAATTTTTTAAATGTGCAAAGAGATGGGAAGAAGACACTAAATCATCTCTAGATGCTGGTAGCTCCTCCTAGCACCAGGAGAGGAAAACAGCACAAATTTGAACAGCAGTCTAAATAACTCAGAAAGGAGCTATAGTGGCCAGTCTACCGTGGATCTGACCAAACACACAATTGCAGCCTAAAGTTCAAAGGGGGAATGAGTAGGGTGGGGAAGGGTTAATACTGACTCTCAAGAACTAGTTCTCAGAATGAAGAGTAAGCCCTGAACTTTTCTAAGAGTGTTGACTCAGCCAGGCGGTGGTGGCATCCCAGAATTCAGGAAGCAGAGGCAGGCGGACCTCTGTGAGTTCGAAGCCAGCCTGGTCTACAGAGCGAGTTTCAGGACAAGCTCCAAAGTTACACAGAGAAACCCTGTCTCGAAGAAAAAAAAATGAAGCATTGACTCATGTTCTTCCAAACTAACAAGGCCTGATTCTTTGATATATTCCTAGTGAGAGCCAAGCATGGCGCTAGGGTGGCCAAGGCAGGAGAGAACTATTACGTTTAAGCAAGCAAAGCACAATCACATTAAGTATCCCTGTTTCTTAACACATAGAAAATATACACGGAGAGAAATGTATTTAATACACATATACTTTCTTTGTGTGTGCACATGTATAAGTGCGTTCATCTGTGTGAGTAAGCCTGCAACTGGCAGAGGCCAGAGGTCAATGCCAACTGTCATTCATCAGAAGCCATCCACCTTCTTTTTAAGACAGGCTCTCTCACCGGCTCACCAATTAAGAGAGTGTGGCTGGTCAGCAGGCCTGAGTGATCTCCGCATCTCCGCCTCCCCAGCAGAGTTCTAGGCTCATGTCTCAGGTCCTCATGCTCTAGAGCCAAGGACTCCACTGCCTGAGCTACCTTTCCGGCCCTACTATTTTTTATGATTTGGAAGACGTGTTCCGCTTCCTTCTTTTACTCAGAGGCTGGCCTTGGCTGCATGTACAATACCACAGGCTCCCCTAGGAAATGGCATTGAGCAGGCCTGCACAAACCACGTCACAGAACCTCTTACTGTGGGGTCCCCACATTGTTCTGCTTGCTTTTATTCTGACTGAAGACACTCAGAATTTTGGTGGGCTTCATTCTCGTGTGCCTCGGGGTGCTCTGCCTGCTGGGGAGACCTGAGGTTCCTGGATTATTTGTCTATCTGCACTGACTTCAGGCACATGTTTCTGGGAGGGAATGCCCTTTTATCTTATTTCAAGAGCAGGCTTCACATTTGAGTTATTGATCCCAGCTAAGATTTGAGCTTTCCTGAGGAAAAGCCAAAAGTGAAAGAAAGAGAAAAAAAAACTACTCAGTTCAATCCAGCGAGGATGGATCTCACAGAAGAATCATCATCGCAAGGGGGTAAATCAGCCGGAGGCACAAGGACAGAGGCGACAGAGTGGACAGAGGCACAGAGTGGACAGAGGGACAAAGGAGACAGAGGGCAGAATGGACAGAGGGACAGAGCGGACAGAGGGACAGAATGGACAGAGGGGACAGAGGGACAGAGAACAGAGGGACAGAGGGGAGAGAACAAAGAAGCAAAGAGAAAGACCCTGAAGCCACAAGACTAGAGTTCTGTCCCTTGATCATTAGTCAGGACAGTTTTCTCAGGAGAGAGCTGTAGAGATTCACTCATGTTCGTTCTCTCTCTCTCTCTCTCTCTCTCTCTCTCTCTCTCTCTCTCTCTCTCTCTTTCTCCTCCCTCTCCCTGTCTCTCCTCGGTCCTGGGAGTTGAACTGGGGGCCTCCCACATCTCATACAATGAGCTACAATCTCAGCCTCATTTATACATTTTTTGGAAACACCGTCTCAACAAGTCCCCAGGGTAGTCTTATACTCTGTAACCCAGGCTGGCTTCAAACTCACAATCTCCCTGTCTCAATCCCTCAAGTAGTTAGGATTATGAACCTGCAAGGCAGGGCCCGGCAAGCTACAGTCTCTTGGGTGCACTTGCTAAGGAGATGCCCCCATGTTTCACGTAACAAAGGGAGAAGGAAAGGAAGAGAAGAAGAAGGAATCTGAGTGATGTACGAGGAGGGGGTCAGGATTCCTGATGACATCAGGACACCAACTCCAGGACCCGAGACTATAAACCTGCTTCCAGCACACCACTCACGCAACTCCACCTTGCGGTCCAGTTTCCTCATCTGTAAGAAGGGCCTGAAAAAGCAGTCACTTTACCGAGCATTGAAGATTAAGTCAGCTTAATCCTTAACATGCGAGGGACTCTAAAGTATGAGCACTTATCAATAGAAATCGTGCTTGTATGCCATTTGTCCTAATTCACAAGTCCATTTAGAACCCACTGAATATATCAAATATGCCTTATTCTGCACATCCAGAAAGCCCATCTGAAAATCAAACAAAAAACAAAAAAGGTTCTGAGCATCCCTAAGCATGTCTCAGTGAGTTCACAACCAGATATCATCATAAATGAATCTAGAAAGGAAAGTATTTCATGTTTCAACAGGTTGAAAAAAAATAATGACTTGAAGAATCATACTTGATCATGTTATTATCAGATGCAATTTTGATCATTAAGTCAGCCTGTGTAGTCTACAAGGTGTTAGAGTCTCTTTTAAAATTTGTGGCACTATGCTGCACTCATGAACTCCTGACAATAGGCCCACCCACACTGACCACACCAGCCAACATGCCAGTGTGGGTGGGGGAAGGGCACATAGACCCCACCCGTAATTGAGGAGCCACAGGCAGTGGATGGCTACCAAGGGAGAGGCTGGATTTTTTTCTGGGAAAAGCTTCCTGATAGTTTGCCCATGCCCAAGTGGTCAGCTCCACACTCAAGTACATATGAGCAACACTAATGGGACTCAGTAGGTATATCAACAATAATTGTAGCTAAAGAAGACATAAATTTGAAAGAGACAATGGTACAACATGGAAGGAGCTGGAGACAGAAGATGGGATGGGCATGATGGAAATACACTGGAAATTCACACACAAAAATTTTAATTGAATCTAAAGAAATTGTAGCACTATCAAAGTCTCCTTATCACAAACATATTGAAATACTAAGAAACAGGGACACATAAACCCTTAGCACAGTGGGGAAAGATCTGGATCAGAAGCTGAAAAATATAAACATAATTTAGAATCATTTAGCAATCTTAGTATTAAAGATCGGAGCATCTTGTATGATTTAAACCATCCACTACATGAGAGTAAAGAACAAATCATGAATGAGTATCTATGACGGGTTCTCAGCCTGGAATCCCCCAGACTCTGATATCATTTTGAAGAACTTGTCAGTAAGAATAATTTCCTGACAGTAGATTATCAGTAATGAGCTTCACAATCTACTTACGCTAGAGAGAAATATGGCAGCTGTGTGAAAATGAAAACTTATCATTGAAAATGACACAGCCACAGAGAGCGATACGTGCAGAAGATGCACTACAAAAATAAAGGAAATGCCCAGGAACTTCCAAAGTGCAAGATCACTTTACTGAACAGATATAAAAAGACTGGGGGTTAACGAGGGTAGTACCAGGGTGCTTGCTTGCCTTGCATACTCAAAGCCATTGGTTCAATCGCCAGCACCATTAGAAGAAAATGTAACTGGGTCTGAAGAAATGCCCCCAGTCAGTAAAGTACTTACTTACTGTACAACCTTGAGGACCTGGGTTCAAATCCCCAGCATCCACAAAAGAGATAAGTATAGTGGTGTATGCCTGTAATTCTGGTGCTGGGGAAGCAGAGAGAGAAGGAGGACCCTGAGACTTGCAGGCTAGCCAGGCAAGTAAAACCAGCAGACCCCCACTAGGTCAGCAAGAGACCTTTCCTCAAAAAATAAGGTGGAAGGCTGGTGAAAAAGTCCAGTGGGTGGGAAGTGCTTGTGGCAGAAGCCTGATGACCTGAGTATGACAGTTGTCCTCTGACCCCACACGTGACCCACAAACTTCTGCCTGAATTATTATTAATAATCAATACAAATAAATAAGGTGGAGAACATTGAAAAAGACACCTGAGATCAACCTCATATATATGCTTGCACACACAGAGAGAGAGAGAGAGAGAGAGAGAGAGAGAGAGAGAGAGAGAAGGCAAATCTACATTTCAACAAAAGACAATTAGTATGAACCTTCAGCCTTGGGGTGAGGACTGCTCAGAAAGACATTTTCATTTTTCTGCAGGTGGCAAGGTACCACCTGTGCTTATAGACGTTTCTTCCTCCCTCTTTATATATAGAAGAACTAGGAGGACTGGCATGATCCTGGGGGAGATGTTACATGCCTTTATCCTATTAGATACTCCATTTTTATAGCTTTGCAGAGAAAGAGAGAATGGAGAAACCTGATCTAACAAACTCAATGATATCAAGCAATTTTTGATTCCATCATTGACTTAGTTTGATCAAAACACGAAAATGGGGCCAGCAAGATGGTTGAGCAGGTAAAGATGCTCACTCTCAAGCCTGAAGACTTAGTTTAATCCCCACGACCTACGAGGTAGGAGATACTTCGCTCTTCCAAGTCATCTTCTAACTCTTACCTTCACATGTGCACCACAGCATATGAGTGAACACACACACACACACACACACACACACACACACACACACACACACACTTTATTATTTTAAAGTGAAGACAAACTTGCTCATTTCATTAGACAGTGGTCAACTCTCCCCCTAAGTTAACGGGCAACATTTTTGTATAAATTCATTGTAGCAAACATTACCAATTCATAGAGTTCTCTTGCTGATCTATAAATCATGCAAGTTTATTTTCAGAAAAAGAAGTATCCTTTTAAAATAAACCATCGCATGAATGTTTTTAGAGATGCATTTATAAATTCATTAAATATTAAAATCCAATCAAACACAATCTGGTTTTTTTTTGCTTTGTTTTATCCAATTACATCACACAAATGCACGTGACCTAAATTTCTTTCACACTACATACTTTCCAAAGCCATGCTTGATACTTTGGAGGGTATGTCAATAATGTGTTATACCCCAGCTCTTCTTTTCCCATGAAAGCTAACCTGGAGACTGCTGAGGTGCAGAACTGAGGAACAGTGCAGTCACTAGGTACGAGAGCACCATAACAGCTCTCAGGTCAGTACAGATGTTCATAGATATTTACTAGCAGAAGGCACTGAGACTTAGAAGTGCTATGTCACCACGCTATAACCTAGCACACTCTGTTTGTATGGTCAGTATTAATACTGACCCAAAATCATCATAACTTGAAAGCTGCTGTATCTGTAGACATATGACTTGACTAGTACAGCAAACACCAAGAGCTGGTGGTCGATCAGCTCTAGACATGCTACCCACTGTTCCTGAGCATCTCAGGAAAATACTGGTCCATGAGCCACATTTTTAGAAAAAAAAACCAAACATACAGAATCCTACCTGAATCAAGATCCCCATTCCCATTTGCTGGGCCAGTTTGATTTTCCAATGGTGAGGATGAGTTTTGCATCTTGGAAACTTGGAAACGTCTCTCCATGCTGACGAGTGTTGGGTCCTCTTCTCTTAGTTCATCCTACGGCAAGTAACCTAAGGACCACCAAAAACAGAAGATTGGAGGACTTCAATCGGGTTCAAAATATCAACTCATTTAGCTCTCCTAAGGTAAGAGAACCCTAGCAGAGTGGCCACCAACTCATCATCATGTTTCAGAAGCAGGGTAATGCAGTTGCCGACTGGAAACACCAGGAATGAGGCCGAACGGCGGCACATCACATCTCCACACAGTGTCAACAGCAAAGGTCACAGCACAGCAAAACGATCCATTGTCTAGAGGTCATTAGCACCACTAACATGGACATATTTTTCACCACCAAATACAATCTAAGTGCCAATCCACCAGGCTGACATCAGACAGCTAGAGAGCCATCTCTCCCTCGATGCTGTGATGTTACAAACACACCTCTGCCCCAGCCCTCCCCATGCATTCCTGATTCTGTAAGAAGTCATCCTGTCTCACAGTGACTTGGGACTGAGAACAGTTATATAAGCCTTGACACACTGGTTTGCTTATTTTCACAAGTTAGAAATGGGTAAGAATTTCCCCCATCATACTATAGCTCTGCCATTCCTCACTTACATTCTGTTATGTCTGGGAAGAGAAAGAGGTAAAATCACAGACAGGTCCCATAGAATCCTACAACATAGTTCATTATGCCAGAGACCATGAGATACCAGGAGCAATGTTTAATAAGACCAGCATGCTCAGCTCTGGTAGACAGCACAATCATGGAGCAGTGTTTCTCTGTGTAGTCCTGGCTGTCCTGGAACTCCCTCTGTAGACCAGGCTGGCCTGGAACTCAGAGATCCACCTGTTTCTGTCTCCTGGGTACTGGAATCAAAGGCTTGCACGCCCTCACCCCACCTCCCACCTCCCCACCTCCCCACCTCCCTACTGCATTTTTAAATCTTTATTCATTTGAGGCTAAAGGATGTGTCTCAGTTGGGAGATTGCTTACCTAGAGTGCCTGAAGCTCTAGGTTTGATCTCAATACCATACAAGCCAGAAGTGATGGTGCACACTTGGAATCCCAGCACTCAGGACTTGTGAGGAAAAGTAGGAGGATCAGAAACTCAAGGTCATCCTTGGCTTCATAGCAAGTTTCAAGGCCAGCCTGGGACACATGTGTCCTCTCTAAAATTTTTTTAATTTATATATACTTACATATTGTATTACACATAAATTTTAAAAATTACATATATATAATTTGTATATTTTCACATGTAGATAAAAACTAAAGAAAGCTAAAGGCAAAACTAGAAAGAATATAGTACATGTATGTCTAACAGTAGAATAATGTGTAGCTCACATGTTAATAAGTGATCCAAGACTATCACCTCCTTACACACACACAGACACACACACACACACACACACACACACACACACACACACACACCACATGCATGTATACCTACCTCTAGTATTACTAAGCTTCCTTTCCTAGAAAACCGTTAAATCTCTGATCAGCTGTAGGTTCATAAAAGAGTATAGATCTGGGAAATGAAGGGGGAGTGCATCTGGAGGAGAGGGGAGGTGGGAGGAGCTGGGAGGAGTAGAGTGGGGGAACTGTGGTCCAGATGTATTGTATAAGAGAAGAATCTATTTTCAATAAAAAATAATAGAATAAAAACCACAATTGTTTGATATATATGTGTGTGAGCATGTGTGTATGTGTGTATAAATGGAGTGTGAATTCTTTGTGCAATGGCAAGAAAATGTAAGAACAGCTCCAGTCACCAGGAAGAGGCTACAAAGTGCAGGCACCAAGAACTAAAATTTAATTGTATGCGTATTTATTTATCCACCTGTTGCATCAAAACATACCAAACATTGTTGGAAGGAGCCCAGGCTATTTCTCAATTAAAGTACAAAGGACGAAAATGCTTGCTTTAGACTAGAAAGTATAAGACCGCCCAAGGTGGTTCATTAAACAGTCATCTGAACATCTTGCTCATGAATAAGAAAATAGGGTGACAAGCAAAGACACAAGCCACCTCCAAACAACTGGATTATCTTTCTTCATTCAATATTCTCTAAGCACAGAGGCTTATGTTTTATGAAGCAAGCATAAGGATACATGACCAAGATGTTGATGATACAAAAAGAAAGAACAAAAATTAAATCAAAGGCTGGGGAGATGGCTCGGCTGCTAAAGTGTTTGCTATGTAAGCCTGAGGACTGGAGGTCAGATTCCCAGAACCACCATAAACGCTGGGTGGGAACGGCAGCCTGTCCTTAATCCCAAGCCATGGAAGTGGAGAAGGGAACCCAGAGCAAGCTGGCTGGCAAAATGAGCCAGCTTGCAGACCTCCGGGCTTATCTGAGAGACCTTGACTTGCTGAATAGGTGGAGAAGGATTGAGTGGGATTCCTGACAACCTTGGGCCTCCACTTTCTTGATACCGACCTTGAAGCTATGAGCCAGAATGAAACTTCCTTTTGTTTTGTTTTGGTTTTCTCGAGTATTTTGTCACAGCAATGAAAAGCTCACTGACAGAGGGGCTGACTAAAGACAGGAAAGTGCAGGCAACCATTATGGGATAAAACTAAAGTAGTGGAGAAGGAATAAAGAAAACAAGCATAATCAACAGAACACAGAAGAAATAATCCTAGCAAAACACAATCTTTTCACAGCATGTAGCTACTGAGGTTAGAATAAATCACTATACAGCCAGCTCTCGGCCACTAATGAAGCCTATGAAAATAGTTCTGGGGGGAAACCTATTAAATGTAAGAATGGCACACTACTTCACAGAAATACCTGTTTACCTTCCTTTTTTAAAGTCCATTTTACTTTAAATGAGATGGGAGGTCAAGTCTTACTGGTGAAAATAATTAATCCATTAAGCTCAGCAAAATAAAGATGGAGTATTTTAGGCCGGAGATTATCTTGCTGCTCCAGTGTTCCTTAGCATGTGGGAGGCCCTGGGTTCCACCCCGACTCTCCACAAAAACAAAAATAAAAGACACACACACAGGCACATGCACACATGCACACACACATGCACACTTGAGCACAAGAACTCATGCACGCACTCACATAAAGATGTTTTGCTTAAGTTTTTGTTTGTTGTTACTTTTTACACAGGATCTCATAGAGCCCAGATAGGCCTCAAATTCTCTATGTAGCTAAGTCCAGCTTTGAACTCCTGATCTTCTGGCCTCCATGCACCAAATGGTAGGATTATAGGCCTGTTGGCCATGCCTGGCTAGTAACAGGATATTTTTAAAAACCAAATCCTTTTCCCAACAATAATACTCTCACCTCCAACCCACAAAAAGAGCTATTTTTTATAAGGAAGCATATTTCCTTTTCAGCGTGCATGTGGCTGTGTGTGTGTGTGTGTGTGTGTGTGTGTGTGTGTGTGTGTGGAGAGAGAGAGAGAGAGAGAGAGAGAGAGAGAGAGAGAGAGGGAGAGAGAATGTGTGCATGTGTATGTGTGAGTGTGTGCCTTCATCTTTAAATCCTCCACTAAGCTCCACTCCCATCCTTTTTTACTCCTATTTTTAAACAAACTCTATAATTTCAAAACCAAAGTTCAAAGTGTCTATTTAAATGTGGCAGAATTCTTTTTTTCCAAAAACATACAAAGAAAGTTCGGCAAACTGTGCTCTAAAGGGAAACTTCCTTTTCTTACGATGATAAACCCAGGCATGACAATTGGCTCCTCTCGCCTCCAAAGCAGAGGAACTACAGAGCATGGGAACTTACTGCAGAAGTCTCCCTGGCCTTGTGAAAAGAACCATTAACTTGAATATGGAGTAACTAAGCCATTATGGAGCTGTGGGACATCAATGAACCTCTCTGTGCCTCAAATTTCTCATCAGTTAAATAAGAGTTTTGATTACGTGCAATCAAAGATCCCTTTCAACGCTAACAGATTGAGGAGCTATGATGCCTCTTCAGTATTAATTGTGTATTTTCTCCATCAGACTATCATTTTATCTGAACCACATTTAATACAATAAACCTTCTCCCTCTCTTAGCCAAATTATTCCTTATGCCTTTGTTTGGGGTGTACTTACAGAATACAACTAATTCTAGCATGAGTTATAAGCAGAGCTTTGTCAGGGAGAAAACGAGTCTAGAAGGACATTCATTGGATGGTACGCAAAAACTCTAAAATCGGGATGGAATTACCGATTTTGAATGTCAACACCATCCAAAAGAACTTTCTATACCTGCCTGGTGACATGGTACCCCCCAATAACATGTGGCTACTGGCACACGAAACCTAGCTAGTATAACTAAGGATTTGGATTTCAATTTCAGAATCTGGGGATTGGGGAAGGAAGATTTGAGATGGAGTCTCAGGCAGCTCAGGTTAATCACAAACTCTTATGTAGTCAAGAATGACACTCGAATTCATGAATCTACTCCCTTCACCATCCAAGTACTGAGATTATGGGTGTATTCCACGGGGCCTCATTAAAGCAAATTGATATTTAAATATCTGGAGTTGGGAAGATAGCTAAGCTAATCAACTGCTTGCCTTACAAGCATGAAGATCTACTAGTAAGTAATCCCCAGACCAGAAGGTATTTAAAAGAAAAGCCAGGCATGTGACACTTTCACAATCCCAGCAACTGCAGAGGCTGAGAAAAGCAGACCCCAGGGGCCTGCAGGCCTACTAAGTGAGTTCTTGGAGAGGGAGACCCTTTCTAAAAAAAAAAAAAAAAAAAAAAAAAACAACAACAACAAAAAAAAAAACAAGGGTGAGTAGATTCAGGGTGGGGATGGATATGAGCTCAGATAGGACTCACTCTGGAAGCTGAGAAGAAGCTCTTTAAACCCCTAGGCATTTTACAGGTTGAAAGCATTCCCTGAGAGACTTGATGTCATATGGATCATTAAGACCTGCTGTGGACAGACTTGGACACTTCCTGTTAACTAGACTTAAAGATCATATGGCGTAGGAGGAGTTACCATGTTGACTTTAGGATGCTGGGTCCGTTGCAGACGCACTTCTACAAAACAAAGAATCTGAAAAAGAACTGCCAGACAAAGAATCAAAAGCAAGATTTTAAATGAGCGTGTACACCTTGATCCTGGAAGAACACACACCAATAGCGACAGCAACTGAGCAGCCTTGAGCATAGAGAACCAAAGACCAACTCCAAGGCAGAGAATACACTCCAGTTCAATGGCGAATCACACTCTGTACAATAAAAAAGCTCTCATCTAAATAAACAAAAAAAAAACAGGGTGTGTGTGCCCCTTAAATATCCACAGGAGTCCAACAGTTGCATACTAGACACCCCAGCACTGGGAAGCCACACTTGAGACTGAGACATATCCTAAACCACCGCCAATTCTTGGCTCTCTTAAAAAAAAACTATTCATTTAATTTAATAATGTCAAGCTTGTTAAAAGAGAACTAGGGATTTCAAAGCCTGGGAAACTACAAACAATCCCATTTCCCTCTACTAGTAACATGTGACAAGCTTCCTCTAATACTAGACCGTTACCAAGTGTGCTGGCTTTGATGGCAGACAATGTCAAAGGAGAAGCAATCTTAGAAACCAACTTCTTTATGGTACTCTAAAACTGCAATTACTTTTCTTGTTTATTTGTAAATTTAAAAAAAATCCCACCTGAAAAATATTGTCAGACACATAGCTTTTCTGAAAAGGGTGGGGAGGCATGAATGTACCTGCTTAATAAATCAGATATCGGTGCTTCTCTGACACCTACCGAACTGGGGAGAGGTGTTGATAAAGTGAGTGACTCCACAGTGATTCAACTCTGTATCCATTTGTATCTCACAAGACACCACAGAAGGATAATCTGTAAGTCAGACACTGATGTAAATGTACCAAATGGATCATTCTAAATAGAACTCAAAGGGAATGATACTGGCAACAAAGAAATTCTCCAGGATGAGCTGGAAAATTAAACCTCACATCACTCCAAGCCTTTCTCTCTGTATGGGTATGTGTGCACGTGTGTGTACAAGGATGTGGAAGTGAGTGTACATGGAAGCCAAACACAGAAGGCAGGTGTCATGGGTGCTCACAGATTCAGTCAGTAAGCACCAGGGACCTGCCTGGCTCCACCTCCTCCTAGACAGGATTATAAGCACAGTTTACCTTTTCATGTGGGTGCTGGGGTCGTGTTCAGGAGCTCATGCTCACACAGCAAGGCCTTCCTCCGTGAGCAACCATCCCAGCCCCACCAGCCTTTCTTTATGCCCTCTCACATGGCTGAAAAATGTTTCTTTGGGCAAATGGCACGTCACGTTTTCAGGTTTTCAACAATGTTTACAGTTTCTTTCCTCATAAATTGTGAATGCAGTCTTGACAGAAATCCAGGAAAATAAAATTAAATAAAAACAGTAAACGAAAATCACTTTTAACCCTAACACCTAAGAAAATCATTTGCATGTGTTTCTAACTTCTCAAGATGGTTTCTTGGTGCACATTTTTGTGAGTTCATAAAAAATTCAGAATCTAACCCAATTTTCATCTAACATTACATAGAGAGCATTTTATCATGCTGTAACAATTCTTTGAGAGCAGGAAAAATGGTTGTATAATGAATAGGGTAATGTTTTTATGCTTATTATCAAGTAGGAAAAGTTTTTGCTGAAAAGACTATTGGCATTGCAAATGCTATCTCTGGTTTAAAAAGAATTATAGTACGCATTGATGTGCTCATCCAGACATTTCAATTCCACAAGAAAACAGAACAGAAATCACCCATTGCCTGAGCTAACTCTGAAGAACATAAAGAAGCCAGCAAAATTGCAACTACAGCTCCTCTCCATAATAAAGAATATAGGGGCCGGGGAGATATGTGGCTCCATCTACAAAGTGCCAACCAGGAAAACATGAGAACCTGAGTTCGGATCCCTAGCATATATGTTTCAAAAGAAAGAAAGAGAGAGGGGTGGGGAAGGGAGGGAGGGAGAGAGAAAGAAGGAGGGAAGGAGGAGGGAGGGAGGGAGAGAGGGAGAGAGAGACACACACACATACATATACACACAGTGTGATGGGGAGGGAAGGAGAGAGGGAGGGAGGGAGGGAGGGAGGGAGAGAGAGAGAGAGAGAAGGAAGGAAGGAAGGAAGGAGGAAAGGAGGGAAGGGAAGGGAAGAGAGGGAGGGAAGGGGGAAGGAAGGAAAGAAGGAAGGAAGGAAGGAAGGAAGGAAGGAAGGAAGGAAGGAAGGAAGGAAGGAAGGCAGGCAAGCTTGGTGGCAGGCATTCGTAACCCAGCACTTGGTGAGGAGCTAAGGGAAGAGGCAAGTAGATCCCTGGAGCTCACTGCACAGGCAGTCTAGCCCATCAGTGAGCTCTCTGTAGGTTCATGAGACCCTGCCTCAAGACACAAAGTTGAGGGTAATGGAGGAAGACACTTAATGTTGACCTGTGTCCTCCACATGAACATTCGTGTGCACACACATATACATACATATACACATGTACAAAGTAAAAGAATAAATTAAGTATGGAAGTAGTACTAATTTCCATTTGTGGCAGTGTCCACTGGTACTTTCGTCTGCTCCGATCTACACTAGAGCTTCCCTAACTGGATGTAGATGATGTCTAGAGATTACACTTTATCGCCCTTTTTCAGGATCTGCCGATGTCTTCTCTGGGTCTCTCCCTGTTGTTGTTGGAGCACACTCCTAGTAGCTCCCGAAGAAAAGACTGAGTGGAGAAATCGCCAGGCCTTGTCTGGCTGAAGATGTTCTTAATGTGCTCTCATATTTTAACCTATAGTTTAGGTGGATAAAGATAACTTAAGTTGGTGGTTAGCAAGATAAAAGCAACGGCCACCAAGTCTAATGTCTGGAGTTCAATCCCAGGAACCCAGACCTCTACAGATACACTGTGACACACACACACACACACACACACACACACACACACACACACACACGCACACACACACCCCTGCACAGACACAAAATGAATAAAAACGTAATGTAAAGAAATTTTAATTTTCAATTGGAAAGACATCTATCCTCAAAAGGAGGGCATCCCTCCACTGCCTGCCAGCCTCCACCCACCAGAGCTTTGATGTCATCTGAAATCTTCCGGGTCTTTTGATGCTTAGAAATGTCACAGCACTGTGTCTAGGCAATCTATTTGAGGGTTTGGGGTCGCTCACTGACTTCTGTCGATTTCTTCAGTTCTGGGACACTTTATGGAATTATTGCTAATTTCCTCACCTTCATTTTCTCTTTCACTTGCTCTCCTAATCTACCACCAAGAGCGCTTTCTCAGCTTCTTCTCGGGCTCTTCCACTAACTTCCACATACTTCATTTTCCAAAAGCTCATTTGATTTGTGCTTACCATGCAGTTACTTATTTCATTCCCCAACTCAGGGGGAAAAAAAGTAAAATTAAATGCAAAGATTTACACTCAAGTCTTGTGAAGTCCTGCATGTCTGCATCGCAGCTTCGTCACTCCACACTAGGAATTTCATAATGAGCTCAGGACACCGACCTGAGACCTTTAGAAGATTCCAGTCAAAGAGGAAAATCTCAAAGGAATCTCAAGAAAGCACAACCAAGTTTGGAACCAAAATTCGATCTCTGAGAAATCCTAACTTCTTCCTAAGAAACCAAGTGCACACAGCCGGGAATCACAGGAGCCTAAGAGAACTCCTGCAAATGGCTTTGAAGAGGCAAAGCGGTGTTAAGTGCCAAGTGCTACCACCATCCCTTTTATTTATAGTCACCTTGTCACCCGGCTCATTCTGCTAATAATGCCTGACTAAGTACATCGCTTCCGGCTTTCACTCTCCAACTCTCAGCCTTCCTAAGAACAGACAAGCCCTGCCTCCTCCCTGCGTCAAGTGAGATGGCCTGATTGTTTGGGGCAGAAGGTCCGTGGAATGATGCCATCTACCATCAGCACAGAGTCTGACTTACCTTGATTAGGACAGCAATTTACTCTCCCTTTCTCAACCAGACTTCATTGGTTTTCGCTCTAAATAGATTGAAATCTGACACAAATTGCTGCCCCAGCATAAGAAATGCTAATTTCTTTGCAATCAGATGCCTACCCCAATACTAGGATATAAGATATGTTGGAAATAATAGGCACTCCAGGAGGAAATACCAGAGCTGGAGGCAGCCACCACCTCCCAAAGCAACTTTTTGTTTCTAATGGGCCTCCTTACCTTGGTCCTCAAACAATGTCTGCTACAGGGACTATACAGTGAGCAGAATCAGCTGCTCACAGAGGGGCCTGTGCAGAATGAGCCTCCTCGGCTATAGAAATGACTCAGCTGATAAGGTGCTTGCTGTGCAAGCATAAGGACCTGAGTTCGAGTCCCAGCATCCACATAAAACAAAGCCAGATGAAGCAATACATGCCTACACTCCCAGTACTGGGTGGCCAGCCAGTCTAGCAGAATCAAAATCTAGGCTCAGTCAGAAACATATAGAGGGTGAGGAAAACGTCAAGTATCAACCTATACCTTCCACATGCACACATTCACACAGACACACAGACACACACACACACACACACACATACATTCACAGACACACACACACACACACACACACACACATGCACACACATGAACACATATACATATATACCACAAGCAAAAATAATCAATTAAAATTTAAAAGTAAGTGTCCGTGATGGTTAGCTTTATTTATGAACTTGACACAACCCAGAATCAATCACCTTGGAAGATAGGCTCAGTGAAGGATTGTCTACGCTGGGCTGGTCTATAGGCATGTCTACAGGGAAATACCTTAACTAAATTAATTGATGGGAAGATTCAGCTCACTGTGGGCAGCACCATTTCCTAGGCAAGGGAGTCCGGAATGGTATATGAGTGGGGACATTCACCCGAGTACATGCAAACAAGCAGATTCATTTCTTTCTGCTCTTGACTGTGGACGACTGTAACTATCTGTTTGAAGTTCTTGCCTTGACTTCCCTTAAATGGTGGACTATAACCTGGAATTTAAAACTCCAAATAAACCCCTTTCTCCCCTAGGCTGCTCTTTGTCAGGGAATTTTATCATGGCAACAGGATTGAAAATGTAACAGCCTTCTATGAGAAGGAAAATTTTTCAATGTTCAGATTAGTGCACTTCCACTTGAAAGTACATTCATTTATCAACTAGTTAGCTACAAGTTATTTATTCACTATAAAGAAAGATAAGATTGTGAACTACCCAGTTAAATACCACACAAGTTGAGAACCCATTATCTAAAATGCTCAGGACAAAAAGTGTTTTGGATTTCAGATTTTTTTTCTCTCTCAGAGTTTGGAGTATACAAATGCATAATATGATATGATAGAGAGCCAAGTCTAGATATGAAATTTATGTTTCCTACATAAACACCTTTTATACACAACCTGAATTAGTTAATATCAGGGGATTTTGTTGTTGTTTTAGAAACTGTCTGTGTATTCAGCCAAGACTGGCCTTGAACTCACAATGTCATGCCTATGTCTCCCAGTGCTGGGGTCACAGGCAGGTTCCTCCATACCCAGCTATTAGACAGGGTTGCTAACACTATATACCTGAAATAGAACTTCATGGTGTTGACTTTTCCATGTGCAGTACCCCATCAGTTCTCCAAAAGGTTTAAATTTCAGAGCACTTTGCATTTCAGATTTTTGGATTAGAAAATTCTAACTGAATACAAGAGGGTTTGGCATCAGAGTACCAAATTAGGGTTTCCTGTACCAGGAATGTGCATCCAAGTCATAAAGGATTGAGCTTGGTCCTAGAGTCAAGTAAAAAAAGTTAGAGGGGAGGGGAGGGGAGAGGAGGGGAGGGGAGGGGAGGGGAGGGGAGGGGAGGGGAGGGGAGGGGAGGGGAGGGGAGGGGAGGGCCAACTGCTTTCCATTGTGCTCTTGCTGCCAGGAGCTGTTTCTCTATCTCTCAATAAGCTTGCTTAAAGCTCTTTTTTCTTTTTTTTTCTGAGACAGTGTCTTAATAGGTAAACCAGGCTGGCCCAAATTCACAGATATCCATCCATCTCCACCTCCTGAGTCTTGGGATTAAAGATGTGCACCACCAAGCCTGGCCCAAGAAGAAACTAAGTTTTAGAATCTGCACAGACATGGTCTTCTTGGTTCTGACACACTGAACAAACCCCAAATATAAGATTTCTCATGTTCTGTTAATGTTAAAAAGAATAAATTACAGCATCATCCCAAGTGGTCACAAAGTGAGGGAACAAACTATCTACTACACATTGTGCATCTACGTGTAGGTCAATTACGGTAAGCTAGACAGTGGCGACTCAGTGAGGAGAACTCAGAAAGTGGAGAAACTTACAAGAGAACTTTCTCTGAGCTGGACTGCATAGACACTGTCTAATAACCAGAGTCCAGTGTTTGGGGTGGTGTTTATGAATCGAGAACGTCAAGCCAAACAGATGCTCAGCAGCACTGCTTGACAGATGACATCAACCAAGCTCACAATGCATAAGGAACCATTTCCTGGCCAATGAAGTGCCTGCCAGGCCAGGATGTGGACACAGGTTCAGAACCCCAGCACATACATAACAAGCCGGTTGGGGGCAGCACTGGGCTGCAGTCCCAGCACTATGGCGGTGGGAAGGGGCAGATGCCTGGAGTTTGGTGGTCAGTTGTCTAACTGAATCAATCAATCAATGTGTTCCAGGTTCAGTGAGACACCCTGTCTCAAAAAAATAAGGTAGAAAGCAACTGAGGAAAACACCCCAAGTCAACCACTGGCCTCCACATGCATTTGCACAGACATGGACACGTGTGCACCTATCCACACAAACATACACATATATCACATACAACACACACAGACCACATCAACACATACACCAAAGCATCGATTCATACTGGCAACCAGAACATTAAAACTAAGAACTAACCTTGGGGGCAGCCTCTTGAAAACTACGGCCAGAGAGCAGGTCTACAGAGCTCCACCATCTGGCTGGGAATTCACACAAGGCTAGGAACTTTTGTGTCTTTAAGACACAAATTTGCATGTACATCAAAGTTTAACAAACTCCCAGAATAAAAATGTGCCCGGCTTAAGTAAAGTGAGGTTGCCTGTGCACCTGAGCAGCACAGAGAGCGCACTGATAACCATGACCATCCTCTGCCTTTCTGATGATTCACCAGACTCTGTGAGAGCCTCTCCTTCCCCTCCCCCAACAAGACCACTGGGTATGTGTTGAACAAATACGGGACACTAAAGGAAAGGTTGGGCCAAAACCAAATAAGGATGGAGGGATGGAGAGAGGGAGGGAGGGAGGGAGGGAGGGAGAGAGGAGCGGGGAGGGAGAGAGGAGGGAGCTGAAATACACTTTCCTTTCCTTCCTTAGTCAGCTATTTGTCACAGCAATGGAATTTAACACAGGCTTCACACCTTGCCTAACAGAGAACTATCAGCGTGTAGTGGCATATTATCACTTTTAACTCATTGCTTTTGGACAACAAGGTGGTCAGAGCGAGGGTAACATCTTTTCAGAAAAAAAAAAAGTTGAACTGGTAATATGAATATTACCTGTTACAATCAAAGTTCTATCCAGAGTGTCTATTTACAACACACAAACCTACATATTAACTATCTTTACACTGATGTAACACAGTTAGCATTTACTTTAGTAAGAAATTATTTTTAAGAACTGCCTAGGGGCTGAAAAGATGGTTCCTCAACTAAGAGAGCGCTTGATACTCTTGTAGAGGACTGGGCTTCTATTCCCATCACCCACATGGTGACTAACAATCAGCTCTAGCTCCACTTCCAGAGGATCCAACCCCTTCTGGTCTCCACGGACGGCATGCACATGGTGCACAGATATCCATGCAGGTAAAACACCCGTACACATAAAATAAAAATAAATCATAAAAAGCAACAAAAGGAAAAGAACTGCCCCTGTCTTACAGAGGATGGACTGCCCAGCAGCCAAACCCAAAGACGGGAGATAGAAAGTTTTAAGTCTCCCAGTGGACTGTGAACACTTTCACTGGCTACCAGTATGCCTCCGTCATCAGGACACACCACAGCCATTAGCCAAGACACACTAAACAACACCCACCAAGTCTGGGGTAGTGGTGTACACAGTGCTTTCTGGAAAGGCCCCTTTTAGATCTAGGGATAAGTAGATGCAAAACAAATCAGGCATTTCTTCATGACTCGCATTCAAAGAAAGCTCACAAAACCCAGTATGTGCATTACTTTCCAGAGCAGAAATGAAGATAAGGCCTCATGTGGCCCTTACATCACTGAACAGTACAGCACTCACTTCTGCACGGTGACCCACAACTCACCAGCTGCTCTCAGACCTTAGGTCACACAACTGTCACCTAAGGCCAGTCTTTACTATACTTTGGGGACGGGAAGCTCAAAGCATGGCTTGAGCATGTTCATGTAGACAGACGGCATCATAGTCTTTGTCTCTTTGTTATTGGTCCCTCGTGGTAACAGGGACATCACAGAGGGAAACTCCAGTCCAATGCCCTCTTTTAGACAAGAAGGCTCAGACTTGGTGTGATAACAGCACTCATCCCAGGTCACACAGCTCAACAGAGCCATCTCCGAAACTAAAGGCCATGCCTCCTAAATTTCCCCTCTCTCTTCCTACGAACAATTTTCCTTCTATACAAACTAGGCAGCCATTCCTGGGTTATCAAACTTAATGCACTTAATTTCCCTGTTCTCTCATCCAATTGTGGATGAGAGACAGCAAGCTGCTATTGAAGCAATATGGATATGAATTGGGAATGGGGCATAAAAACGTACTTTGAATTACAAACCTCAGCACCATTTTGGTACAAAAGACTTAGCAGCTTCTACTTCCTGACAAGATAAATTTCTTTTTGAGACCTACACTGTCACATAGACACAAAAGTTCCAAATCCTGAACTACAAAGAGAGAGAGTGTTATCCAAACTGACTACACCAAACTGGAGGGCATTTAAATCCCACAGTAGAGCGAGCTTTGGGGTTTTGCTGTACGGACTTACGTTCAAGAGCATGCTACATTAAGTAAACCAAATTTCATGTTCAGCTCAGAGCAATGTTGCTAACACTTCCTGTTTCTTCCCACAGATCTTTGGGGGCATTATTGGCATGAGGATCAAAAAAAAAAAAAAAAAGTTAAATGTCACCTCAGCTAGAGTGGGCAGAAAAGAGATTTGATGAACACACACAGCAAAGCTTTTGATAAAAAGAAAAGGGGTCTTGTTTTGTTTTGTGGTTTTGTTTCAGGAGTCATGGAACCAGTTATTTATATCTACAAAGGGCCATCATTTTTTAAAATGTAGTCTGTAATATCTCAGGCAAACTGACTGTGTGAGGTTCATGGTCTCTGTACCCTAACTGGAGATGGGAAACACTCAATTTGTCACAGAAGCAGACCTAGGCTAGTGTTTAGAGAGCGATGAGTGGTTGGTGCTGTTTTTCCTAAGATGAAGATGGCCCAGATGCCCATCCCTACTCACTGGGTCTGACACTAGCCTAGGAATGAGTCTTGCTAGCAGCAGAACTTTGCTATGGCACAAATGACTTATTAGGGTATGCACACATTTTTCCTGGGACCCATTGAAGGTCCCAGGAAAGAGCAAAGACAAAGATCTAAAAGGCATTTCTTTGCGGTTTGGAGGGTCCCAGGGAGTGCAAATTCAGTGCTCAGTAGGGAGAAAGCCGCAGAAGTTTGGCCAACAATTCCTTTAAAACACCCTATTCCAGTTACCAAACAACTCAACCACCATCTCCCCAGAAAGGAAGGTAGCCCTTTCCTCAAACCTGATGGAGCCTGCATTCATTCATTTGGTGTAGTTAAGCCGGATCCTTGGACTATGGTACAGGATGGAGAGGTGAGAGTAGGTGGCACTGACAATGATTTACAAGGGCAGTGAGCCCTGGTCCAAAGTAGCTTCCTTCCCACCGGGGGCTAAGACCTTCCCTTCCCAGTCAGCATCTCTAGGCTGGGTGCTCCAAACCCGCGGTAGCCAGGCATATGGGGCAAAATAGAGCTAACCGGACTGGATTACGAGTCCTGGAACGGAGCCACAGGTGCACGAACGTCCCTAGCCTTTCCCGGAATCCCACCTAAATCCTCTAAACGCCAATATCCCTGAAATTCCAAAAGTAAAACTGAAAAGTTTGGGAAGTGTCTCAGGAACCAGGTTTCCTGGCATTGTCTGGGGTACTCCTGGATGCCGCACTGACATCAAGAAGGAGCACCCGCCCGCCGCCTCTCCTCACAGGGCCCCGGGGATCTCCCTAGGATTTTTATGCGCAAAGGTCCCCACACGTCAGCCACTGGAGTGCCCCAAGTCCCCGCAGTGCAGCGCTGGTGGCTTACACCACCTCAGTCTCCCCCTCCCCCCGCGCGCGCCCACTTCCCGCCGCTCCCCATGAGAAAGGAACACTTGGGCCCTGCGACAATCCTGTGGAGTATTCTTCGGAATTAACTGGATACTCACTTTCATGCCCGACCCGGTGCAAAATTGTGGGTTTCGAAGCCTTAGGATGAGTTGTGCCCTCAGCTGCAGCAACGTCGGGAGGAAGAGGGGAGGGAACCCTGGTTGAAATTGCAGTTTGCAAACACAGAACCATTTTGTGCTTATCCTCACCTCAACTGAGCCCACGGATGCCCCCACCCCACCCGAGGACGCGCAGGCTGGGAGTGCTGGGGACGCGCCGCGCGCTCCACTTGGGAAGATGAAATGCTTCCTGTCCCGCGCCTGTCAACAATCGCTCAAGTGGGACGAAATAACCTGCGGTGGAGTCTCTAATGCCCATCTCCCACCCTCCTGACACCCTGGAGCGGACTAGACACCGCTTCCCCCCCCAATCCCCACCACCGACTGAGGAGAGTCTGAGACCCAATAAAATCACCCTCTGGGTCCCTGCAACGGCCAGGTGGCCACGTTGTTGCAGTGACTACAGACCTGGCCAGTCCTGTTTTTAATCCAATCCTTTTAAAATGCCTCCTCGATCTTGGCCTTGCGCTTTCACATTCGTTGGCGGAAGAATGTCCTCCCGGACCACCCCTCACCAGAGATCGCGAGCGACTGGCACGTGGCTCACGCCCACTCTCCTCCCAGGGTCTTTCCTGCTGGACCCGCGGCGCACACCCTACTCCTTTGCTGCGCCGTGGACACGGGCGACCCCTGTCGGGGACCCCTGTTCCAAGCTAGGCTACTACAATCATGCATTCTGAGTGGCTTTTTTCCAGGTCTAGGTTTACTGGCTTTCCTAAGAACCCCAGAGTTGCTCCAATCTTTACCTCCAAACTCCACTTCTAGACCTTTCCAGACGCATCCAGACCCCGGATGCAGACCTTTCCCCAGCACTCAAATTTCCATTCACACCCCATGACTCCAGCCTAGCCCCGAGCGCCTACCCATGGAGGGCTCCCCTCCCGCAGCGGTCCGGTGGGTTGCTAAACTGAGCAAGAGACAATTTTTTCCTAAAATTCACTCCCCATCCCTCACCTTCCCTAGAACCGGAAAACCGAAAGTGACCTGGTAACTCTTCAGGTTGACCTTGTATGCCTTTTGCTGCTGGGAGGTCCGTGCTTCCTCATCCTCTGTGAGCCTCGCCCGGGGTCCCCAACCTCTCACCTTTGCCGGGAGTGCAGGAAAGCCAGAGTCTATCCTAAATTCGGCACAAACCTCATCTCCCCAGACACAAAATCCCATTGACTGCATGCAGCCTTCCCTATTGCACCGAGTACCCTGGACAGTTAGTCTTTTTAATAAGCACCTCCTCGCTCCGCCTAGTCCACGCAGGATCCAACAACACTGAGGGAAAAAGAAAACACGACCCCTAAAGGAGCGAAATTAACCATTCCCTCTGCCCTCGTGGATTTTGCGCCTCGCCTCAGCAGTTTGTCACGTCAGAACGTGGCAGAATCTAGTTCCGAGAGACACACACACACACACGCACACACACACACACACACACACACGCACACACACACGCACACATACATTGACGTGGGGGAGGGGGCCTCTTTAATACACACCCTAGCGACTGCACATACAGGCTTGTACACGCTTCCACAGGCACACACACACACACACACACACGAGGCAGTTGCGCTTGGATGCCCTCATCCCGGCCCAAGGCACCCCTCCACCCTGGACCCTCTAGCTCTGGACTAGATACAAATGAACCACGGGAAAAAAAAAAAAACTGGAATAGCTCGCTCCCCCCTCTTTTTTCCTACTTAATTCGCTAAAGAAGCTCCTGGAGTAACCAAAAGGAGTCGAAACTAAGGCGTGGCCACTTCAGTTGGGTTTTTTCCCACCTCAAAACCTTTATTTTCAGTTTTTAAAAGCCACCTTAGCCCGCCATATTGGAACTGGAACGGTGTCTAAAGACTCCTTCCCCGCTGCTGTAGCGCTTCCAAGAAAACACAAGTATGGACTGGGCTGGGGACGTGTGTCCGGCCACTGCGAACCAACCACTTCCCACACCCAATGTTCTCCCTTTACCAGCCTAATCCCCTTCAACCGCTCCAGGTCAGAAATCAAAACATACATCTAGCAGTTCCTACGGTAGCTTTTTTTTTTTTAAAAAAAAAGGATTTCAGCAAGACACACACACGCACATAAAAATAAATAAATAAAATCCAGAGCTCGATCAGGTTAGTAATTCTGAAAAGAGACGGGATGAGTGTACACAAGAAAGCCCCAAGTGACGGGATGTTACTTTAAAGGGTGACAAAAAATGAACAAAAAGATCGCCCTTGCTAGAGCTCGCTCCGAAACTACTATTGACAATTTCAGTTCCGCTGCACAAGGCAAATGTTTCCAATCCGGCGATTCCAAATGTCTGCGCGATTTTGGAAACAGCCCCCACCCGACCCCTGCTGATCTCCAATTCCACCACCATCACCACTTTCCTCTCCCCAGTCCCCAAAACCTCCAAATACACACCAAAAGAGGGAGACCCCAGAGCCGAGGAGACGCGGGAACGCGGGGTAGGTGGCAGAGGCGGCTGCGTCGCTAAAACGAGTGCACAAGCAAGGAAGGTGGGCGGCGGGAGAGAACGGGCTGCACCCGGAGGAGGACGAGGTCACTTTGCAACTCCGGACAGACTCCCGCAAGGCCTGGCTTTTCAGAGCCGGGAGCCAGAGGGAAGGGGGTGGGGAAAGAAAAAAAAAATGACAACCCAGAGCGCAGAGAGGAGTTAGAGGCTTCGCTCAAGTGCTGCTCATTTCCTCTCCAGCCCCTGCTCTTCGGTTTTTCTCCTCCTTCCTCCCCAACCCCCCGCCTCCCCCACCTCCACCCCTAGCTTGGTTCGGGCTTCCTTTTTCTTTCTTTCTTTCTTTCTCCTTCTTCTTCTTTTTTTTTCCCCTCCAACTAAACTGGGGAAAAAAGACGCCTTTCGGCGCACTCAACCTGCGGGCCAGAGATCTGCTTGCGGGCCGGGTTAGGCGAGGGAACAGTGGCTGGGAAGGCGTCTTACCTGATGAAGTTCGTCCTGCCCCGGATAGTGGAGCCTGGCCCCGGGGTGCGACGGGAGTGGGCGCTGGTCGTGCTCACCCGCCCTCCTAGCTCACTCGCTCTCTACCCGCCGCCTCCCTAGCGCGCCCGCTCGGGTCCTCCAGCTCCCACTACAGCCTCATTCCAATATGGCATCCTCTCTATGCGCATGCCCGGCACTCTTTTTTAAGATTTCTCTTTCTCTCTGTACAGCGAACTCCTTCAACGACCTTTTCCAGCGCTTGCAAAATGTCTCAAGCCAATTAGCCTGCTGTTCGTGGTAGACTCCTTCCGCCCACAAAGCAAAATCCTCCCACCCCCACGCTCCGGCATACACAGACACCTCCCCAGGCAGGCACCGTCCACGCCACGCGGCCCCCCTGGGGCCGCTCCCTTCCCTCCTTTCCTTCAAACTCCCTCCATAAGTGATGAGTAGAAAGTTCACACCGCAAGCGTTCCCGAACACCCATTTGCACCGACCACTGGACTAACTCCGCAATTCCTCCGCGGCTGTTTGCTTTCTGGGTTTGCAATCCCCTGGTCGACCCAGTATACAGACTTGTGCTATATCTGCCCAAGAGCTTCCTAAGTGGGGAGGATGGGAACCCCAAAACAAAATTGATTGTCCCGCCTGGTCCCCCCCCGCCCTGGTCTTTAATTGTGCTTTTTCTACTAAAATTCTCGAGTCTCCTGCCCTTGGGGGAGGGCCGAGGGACCTAGGAGAGGTTTTTCCATGGGCTCTCACCACGCCTGAGAAGTTGGAAATTAAGTTTGGACTGTCGGGGAGATCTACCAGCTGTGATCTAGTGGGGTGCGTGTGACAAAGCTCGCCAGGCTTCTCGTGGCCAGGATGGGTTCCCATAGGGTGGGAATAAGAATTCCTGGGCCAGACTGAGAAAAACGAAGAGTGCGGAAGAAGATCAACGCAGCCTGGGTTGCGGGGTCAGCCCGCGCGCTTTGTCACAGACGTGGTGGGAGGACTGAAGAGCTTCCCCGGCCTTAGGCGCAACGGCTGGACAGAACACAAACGAAATGTTCCCAGTGCGGGAAAGCTGGCGACGCTCAGGTAGACAAGATCCGTGGCTTGTGAAGCTAGGAAGCAGTGGGGAAGTGCGAGTGTAGAGCCGGTTACATCGACTAGGAGAAAACCGACACACTTGCTCAAGGTCTTTGCCTTTGAAACCCTGGATAAAAGTTTCCCATCCCCCCAGTCTCCCGTTGCCCATCTCTCTCTGCACCACTCGCTGAAAAACGACTACATCCTGGGATTTTTGTCACCCTCCGCGATCCTAACATCCCAGCGATATATATATATATATCCTCGTGTGTGGTTCCCTAAGGAGTGGTGAGGGCTAGGGATCTCCAATGGCGTGAAGGGGCCAGGAGCTAACCTTGAGCAGAAGAAATCACCAACTATGAGGCTTTAGCTCATCTGGAAGAACCAGGAAGGGATGTACCCAGAAATGGCTCTTGCCACAGCACAGATAGACCTCCGCAAAAAACGTGGCCGAAGGTTAGAGATTCAGGGAGGGTGGTGGAAGTTAGGAGAGACTGAGCACTGCTAGTCTAGGAAGATCCTATTTCCTTAACATTTTTGAAGAACTCGTTAGGAGCTCTAAAGCGCCTCATTTGCCTTTACACCTCCATTTAGTACTTGAGCCACCTAAGACCCAAAAGCTCCCAGTCATTCGATCGTCAGTACTCTCTGAGGTGCACACTTGAATCCCCAGCCCGAGTTTGCCACTCCTGAAGCTTACCGGTGTCCAACTTTTAGGAACACCAAACCATAGTTTTGAGCTCATGCCCCTTAAAGTCACTGACGGCAGAGAGTCCTCAAAACAACAGTATCGGACCCCTGAACATTACCCATCCGACCCGCACCCGCAACTGCCCCTTTCAGCACCCGAGGTGGTTCCAGGTGATGGATCCATTGTGAATCCGAGGATTCCAGTGCTAGCTCTGGGTCTCAAAACCTCAAGTCACCTCTTTTCTCTCATTCAACACAGAGTAGAGCCTTCAGAGAGAGGTGGGAACAAGATTCAAAGTCATCTTTGGAGATTTAAAGCTCACAAATCCCAACCTGCGCTTCTGTCCTAACGACAGTGGTCACGGTCTTGTCCATCCCCCAAGCGCAAAGCGCTCTTGAACCGGAATGGCCTGGAGCTCACACTGGGTCCTCCCAACTCCCCAAAGCCGCAGACTGTAGCTGCGCTAGGCGCCCTAGGCAGCCGGACTCCTTTGTGCGTCCCAGACCGCCCACCTAGCTCCCAGATCGCCACAGGACTTCCGGGCAGCTCTTGTTTGGAAGGAAATCGAATTTTACCAGTCCACCAGCCAAGAAACTTGAGTTGTAACCCACCGGTACGCAGTTTCGGGTCTGTTTACTGGTTTTAAGTCATGATTCCCCATAGAACGTTATTCCATCAAAATTTGAAAACACACATCTGATTTTCTTACCCGATTCTCCATGGCAATTGAGCAATCTCTTTAGATGGTTGATATTCAGACCCACGTTATGCAATTTTGACCATGGATCTAGAATAAATGGCTCGGAGTTCCATTTATTTATTTACTTACTTATCTACCTGTCGTGATTAAGAAATAAAAACATTGCGCTACCACAGCACACAATGGCTGCATTGTTTACCCAAAGAACTTCAATGATATCTACAGCGAACTGTCTCAAAGTTCAGTTTCCTTTACTTTTGATTCATTCTTTGCATGTGACTTTTCTTAATGTCCCTTGCCTTTTCTTTCTTTCTTTTTTTAAAACCACCTCCCTCTATTCCCTTTTATCCAAGGACACCATGGAGACAAATGAAAAGTGGTTAACAGATTCCCTCAGGCAATTAAAGCGACCCCTTCATCCCACTCCCATACCTTCCAATTTCCATTTTTATTTCACAACCAGACCCTTTAGGGATGTGGGACTCCAAATGTGGGATCCACCCCAAATCAATAAAAACAGTAACCTTTGCCAAAAATAAAGTAGTGAGAACAGAGTCTGGTTTTTTTTTTTCAAAGTAAAGACAAATTGCACTCCAGCTCAGAGAAAGTCATGTAAGTCTCATGATTAATACAAGATTTGTCTCTGCATTATTAACACTGAACATCTCCTCTCAGATAAGTCTTTGAGAGCAGCGACTATGGATACTATTGCACTCCTAAATTCTGGCTGAGCCATGGATTTCACCACTGTGTTAAAATACATTAGTTTTGTTAACTGTAAAGTATGTGTGTGCTCTTCCAGTTCTCTGATGACATTGGGGAAAATTTGGAAGTTCGGAGGAGAAAAGTTTCTCCTTCATCATCTGTACATTCCTAACAATTGCATCACGAGAACTTGCATAGTTGGAAAAGTGTGTTTCTGTTAAAGGAATACAGTGGTTTAAATCTTGTTGCATCCTTAAAATAAATAATAAGTAAGTAAATAAATGTTGCTTCTTTGCTCAGCCACATCCATTGTTCACATCATCACTTCTTTCAAAGGAGAAAAGGAAATCGCCTTTCCAGAAACTCTTTGTATGTGAATATTCTTTAAAAGATACAGGACATAGAAGCTTACAAAAGGCAGGAGAGCTAACAGCCAAAACCAATATTTGACGAATGTGTGCAATCTTCTCTTTCTGGAACCTTTACCCTAAAACATCTTTTCTCTCAGACCACATAAGAGAGCATTTTCCATTCCCTCCTAAGTCACCAAGTCTAAATTCTCTCTCTCTCTTTTTTTTTTTCACCTTCTTTCTTTATCCCTTACCAGCATTAAAGTACTTGGTCAAAGTACCGAGAACCGAATGACCTTGGCCTGTGCTTTATCATTAATGATCTGTGTGACCTCTGGGAATCCAGTGGCCTCCCTTTCTGCTGCATTTTTTCCCAGTGAGCAAACTAAAGACATGAGGTTAGATGTTCCATAAAGCCTTTTAAGATTCCAAAGATTATCTAGTGATTCGCTTTACCCCAATGCCACAAATTGCTTTCGGTAATATCCTAACACTATCTCTACCAATTCCATATAGGGCAAAGCATAAACTGTGGGGGCCACAAAGAAGAAAGAAAAATCAAGTAGACCCATCTGTAGGGTCCTCTTCACCTGATCGTCCTGGGAAGATATTCTTTGGATCATAATTCTTCCTGCCTGGACTTCTGTTCCATTTTTACCGTTACTATGTGGGTTTTGCCTTGCCTCCAGCAATGTTCAGGACTGAGGTGAACAAGATGTCAGTCATGAAGGTGATTTCAAAAGACACCTGGAGAAAGAAGGCATGCTCACATGGCTAAAGAATTATTAATGCGTACATTTTAGTGATGTCCACAAAAATATAATCACCTCTCATGTATTTCTAGAAAATTCAGAGACTCATTATTGTTGTGGCTACTTGTATAATTTCAAGACATTTTGAGTTCCTTCAGCAAGAATAAAAAAAAATTAAGAGCATACACAAAGTATTTTAAAAGTGCATTGTGCCTATAGACTCATGGGGCATTTTTTGAAAGAGCTAACACCTTGCTTGTAGAGTGCCAGTTTAGACTAATGGCTTCTTTCCCCTCTGAGGAAAATCCTCCTGACAAATATCACTGAGAACTTTCATAGCTATTGGCTTGAACACCTGGGCACACAGTAACATATCTAAGTGGACAATGATACACACATTACATCTCATGATGTTTTCTCTCAGACAGCTTGTTCCCTGTCCTGAAGCCTCATGTTCAGCCATTTTGAGAAGCTGGAATCCGGAAATGTAGATTATATGGCCAGTGCCATTAACTGGACCGAGTTGTAGAGTAGAAGTTGGCTTTCTGCTTCTGGCCCTTTGTATTTCTCTATGTGCTGAGTGATAAGAGAAAGAAAGGGAGTTTTGTTTTGCTTTGGAACAGGATTTCATTTAGCCCAGGCTAACCTTAAACTCACTTATACACTAGAGGATGGTGAGTTCTCGAAAGCAACACCACACACCACGTTTGTGGGGTTTTTTTTGTTTGTTTGTTGGTTGGTTGGTTTTTTGTTTTGTTTTGTTTTTTGTTTTTGTTTTGTTTTGTTTTGTTTTGTTTTGTTTTTAGAGACAGGGTTTCTCTGTGTAGCTTTGCGCCTTTACTTGGAACTCACCCTGTAGCCTAGGCTGGCCTCAAACTCACAGAGATCCGCCTGCCTCTGCCTCCCGAGTTAAAGGCGTGCACCACCACCGTCCTGCCACATTTGTTTTTAATGGGATTCTAGGGATCAAGCCTAGAGCCTTTTGAGCTTACGCAAGCACCAACTGAGCCATATCCCTAGCTCCAGACACTTATCTAGGCATATTTTTATATATGATAGCATTTAATAACTACTAGTCAATATCATATATAATATTTCTTCTAAACGGTTTTAAGAAATAGTGTAGGTCTACGACCCTGCTAGGTTGGTGAGGGACGCACCAGACCGCCAGATGTCCTGGCCCAACCTTCTACATGGTCTCACCAAGTAGCTTAGTCTTGGCCTGGTTCTAGGTCCCCCAACTCTGGGCCACAGGTTCCATGGCCACCTTGAACCAGATACATTGCTTAGGCCTCCTGCCTGAAGGAACCCCCTAAGCATCTGGGTCCTACAGAGGGCAGGTCACACATTTGTGGTGTGGTGTTATGCACATTTATCAGAAAGCCAAAGGAGGCCACCTCTGCCGAGTGCAAGAGCTGCCAAGTGCTCCTCAGCACAGGCAAAGAAAGCTGTCTGCTTCATCCTGGGGAGGGCCACAGCCAGCAGGAGCACCATGTGGTCCTCGTGGAGAGCAGCCGCACCCAAGACCTGCCTGGGGTTAACCTCAAAGTTGTGAGGGGCAAGTATGACTGTGGCCACGTGCAAAAGAAGTGACCATAATTCACAGTGGTCAGGCATTGGGTCCCTGGAAACCAGTTCTTCCTGTTCCAGGGATAGCTAGTCTTGGGCTCAACTCTCACTGGGACTCATCAAGACTGCTATTAATCTGCAAGAGTTCTGGAGATGAATTGGGAGGAAGCACTCCTCTGCCCGCTCCCGTGGCTTTCATGTTCAGTGTCCACAAGTGGGACCTCCTATGCTGGGATGGCAGTTGTAATAAACACATTTGCAGGTTGTGGTATCAAAAAAAAAATAGGGTAAACATATATTCCTTGTTACACAATCTGAGTTCCAATTTACCATCACTGTACCTGAAACATGGTGTGATTTTTTTTTAATCAGGGAAATGGCATTTTCAGCGGCCACTAGCATTTTTAACACAACATATTAATGGTTAAAGGTATTGGGGACACATACACACACACACACACACACACACACACATTGGTCAGGGATATGGCTTCTGACTCTAGAACAGTCCTTCCTCTGTGTATGCTGACCGGCCTGAATGAGATCAAATTTGGCACTGTGCTAATGTATACAACCCCATTGGACTTATAACATAAAATAAAATAAACAAATTAAAACAAGCAGGCAAAATCCAACATCAAAAAGTGATTTCATGCATATGTATAGTGGGTCCTTTCAGTGGCAGGGAGCCCACTATTTTAGCTATTGTGTATAGATGAGATGTCAGTGACAGAACACAGTACAAAGTCCCCCTAGGTGTTTGTTGTCACTGTGTAAGTTTCTTTATATGACCTTATAACAGAATAAATAAATATTCTCATGATCAAAGAGGTATCACTAGATCTAAAAAGGCTTGCTCTACAGTGCCATCTACTGGAAGCAAATACTGACTTGCCTTTGAATTTTTTAAAGGTAGTCTTTTTTTGGTTTTTCGAGACAGGGTTTCTCTGTGTAGCTTTGCGCCTTTCCTGGATCTCGCTCCGTAGACCAGGCTGGCCTCGAACTCACAAAGATCCGCCTGGCTCTGCCTCCCGAGTGCTGGGATTAAAGATTAAAGGCGTGCGCCACCACCGCCTGGCTAAAGGTAGTCTTTTTGTTATTATTTGTTTGTAATAGAAAGAACATTGGCGAATACAGCATCAGTAGTAAGGGAAGACATGGGTCCCGATTATGTTTAATGTAATACAATGAATGCATCAACATCTCATGTAGAAGGAAGCTGAAATATAATCCTTTCAAATCAGTTGTCCTTTAAGTGTTAGGCATATAAAGTACTTGAATGCTCTTTGAAAAGTGAAATTGCTTCCAATTTTTAAAATGAATCACTTAAACTAGCTCTTTGAGAGAGTACTATATTTTATCATCCATTTAAGAATTTTCTTAATATTTGTAAGTGCCCATGAAATGAATACCATGTTAAGTTCTTGGAGGTGCCAACCTTATGTTCATACCTTGAAGGGAAGGACCCCTTTCAAAGTTTTCCTAAGCCAATTTATTGAAGAGATAAATATTTATAGTTAGGTCTAGAAGAATGGGAAGTAATGAAAGCTAAAAACAAGGGTCAGGTTGTGACTCAGTGATAGGACTGTCACTCAGCATGCACCGGGCCCAGGGTTCAGGTCCCATCACCATGAACAACCAACAACAGTAATGACTGTGTTCACACCTACTCACTCAGCAATACTGAAGACCTCTAATGTCCTAGACATCGCTCTGGGTCTGAACTACAGTGGAAAAAGTTTTACTCCACGTACTTAAATTCCGTTAAGGATAAATCAAAGGTAAGCAATTCTACAACATGCCACTTGGAGGTCCACAAAACAGGGAAGAGAAAAGCATAGGAAGTGACAATAATGGAAAGAAGCATGACATTTTATTTGGGAGAAGTTTCTGGAATTGATATTTGGGACAAAGTGTGGAAGGAACCGTGGCTGCAGATGCCCTGGGGCTGTCTTGACTGTTTGAAAGGAAGAATTATATAAGTTGGATGATACTTGTTCAACCACATGAGCACGAACTGTTAACTTTAACTGCCTAAACTAAGCAATGTGTTCAGAATTCCAGATGGGAAACCACGTAGTGCTCCTTTCTTCCTCTTTCTTCCTTCCTTCTTGCTTCCTTTTCCTTCCTTCCTCTCTTTCTTCTTCTTTTCTTTCTTGTTATTTTTCTTTTGTTGGTGTTGTTATATTTATTTTTGACACAGGGTCTTATTCAGCCCAAGCTGTGAACTTGCAGCAGAGAAACCTCCTGCCTCTACCTAACAAATGCTAGGATTACAGATGTGGACATCCGTTTCATACAATATTGGGGATTGAATCTAAGGTCTCCAGCACAGGAGACAAGCACTCTCCCAACTGAGCTACTCTCCCTTTTTAACTTGATAATTAACTAAATTATCAAAAAGCAAAGGAAACCATAGAAACATGTTATTATGGAAGAGTCTAACAAAAAAAAACAAATTAAAATTTAATCTTGAGTCATAAATGGGAGCAAACACTCTATTTTTGCCTTAGCTGGTCCATGGGTAAAATGACACCTAGAGACAGCCAGCCATCCGCACCCTTTCCTACCTCAAGTGCATCATAAAGTTTGCCCTACTCCAAGTAAGTTATTGTCAGCACCCCTCATCTTGTTCAGTTACTTGTTTTGTGCTCATATTTCAAACTGCCTTGGGTTCTTAGCTAGAAGAGAATTACACAAATTTTAGCATGAATAAATTTTTTTTTTTTTTTTTTGTGTGTGTGTGTGTGTGTGTGTGTGTGTGTGTGTGTGTAGGTGAGTGGACTCGTAAGAGTCAGTTCTCTCCTTGCACCATGCTGATCATGGGGACCTAGCTCAGGTCATCAAGTTTGGCAGCAAACACCATTATTGGCTGAGCCAACTTGCCCACCTATGGATGCCATTTCTTGTGACTCTCGCAAGGGTGTCTCTTGCTGGTATAGCAGAAGAAGAGGAAGAGGAAAACCAGAAGGAAAAATTGTAAAATCACAAAATTCTGTGAGACAGAAATATCCTCATCTCTTTTTACAGTCTTCAATCTAGGTAATAGAAACCATGTTGAATGAACCAATATTTTTCACTTTGAAAAGCCACCAGGTAGTTTTGATTCTTTCTGCCTATTAATTGAGGAAAATTATTTAGCATGTGTGTGTGTGTGTGTGTGTGTGTGTGTGTGTGTGTGTGTGTGTGTGTGTTGGGGGTGTATATACAGAAGCAGACTTAGGATGCCTTGCTTTATTGTCCTCCCACTTATTTCCTTGAGTCGGGGTCTCTTACCAGCCTAGGCTGGTAGTTAGCAAACCCCAGAAATCTTTCTGTCTCCTCCGTCACCCCCTCCCAGTGATAGGGTACCAGATACTTTAGGTTAGGTGAGTGCTGGGAATTCGAACCCATGTTCTCAATCTTGTATAGCAAGTGCTCTTATCTGCTGAGTCATTTCCCCCATTGCCTAGCTAACTTTGGGCAGTGATAACACACATATCTTAAGATCATAACTTGAACCTGATATTGACCTCAGTAATTTGTTCCTCAAAGAGTCTCAGTAAATGTTTGCAATGTAAGGTCAAGGCCAGAGCCTTGGCCTGAATGTCGTCTATGGACTGATGCCTCCTTCTTCATTCTGTAAACAAGTGTAGTGTTGTCGAAAGAACACTTGAGAGAAGATTGTTTAGAAATCGTTCAGGGCTTTTCCTTAACTTCTTAGAAGAAAGAGTGAAAATCAGATTTGGGATTTTGAAAGCAAGATTATTTACATGGCTTCTGAGTGACCCATGGGCTCCGTAAGTGCAAGGTTTGCACTTGATGTGATTTTGTTTGTGTTGTCATTGTGGGGAGAGAGGGTGGATCCTGCCAGTGGGGATGTGACAGCAATGGGCTGCTGGTGCCTTTCATAAGAATGCTACTTTTATCAAATGAATGTCAGTACTCTAACAATCTGCAGGATGCAGAGGCCTCCGTGTGACTCTCAGTTGGACAATCCAAGGTGGAGGCAGAAAGGTCCCAGGGTCTTTCTCAGGGTAGCTTTCTTCCTTCCTGTCTCAGCCATAAAGAACAACACAAATTGGGATATTGTTTTTTGTTTATTATTGTTGTTGTGGAAATTGAACCAAGGGCTTTGCAGGCTTTCTACCTCTGACTTACTTGCCCAGCCCCCCCCCCCCCACCCCCCGCTTTTTTTTTCCGTATTTTTCGAGACAGGATTTCTTTGTGTAGTCTTGGTACCTGTCCTGGAACTCACTCTGTAGCCCAGGCTGGCCTTGAACTCACAGAGATTCCCCTGGCTCTGCCTCCTGAGTGCTGGGATTAAAGGCGTGTGCCACCACCGCCCTGCCCACCCCTTTTTTTTATTTTGCTTTTTACGGTTTTCTTTTGTTTTTTGAGACAGAATCGCTCTCTGTGTAGACCAGGCTGGCCTCAAACTCACAGAGATCTGCCTGCCTCTGTTTCCCAGTACTGGGATTAAAGAAATGTGCCATCACATCTGGGATGGAACCCAGGGCTTCCTTCATGGTAGGCAGGCGTTTTACCCACTAAAGCCACTTCCCTGAGTCTTATGCCTCAGTCTTGAGATGAGTCTCACTAAGTTGCTCAGGATGACTTTCAATTCACTCGGTAGCTCAGAATGACCTAGAATTTGGAGTCCTCCTGCTTCAGCCTCCTCCCTAACTGGGATTATAGACCTGTGGCTCCTGCCCCACCCTGACCCTCTCTCAACAGCAGCTCTTACTTTATCTTGAGCCTTGGTCCTAGGAGCCCATAGCAAGGACACACCTGCTGGGGCCGTGGCAGCTCCATCTCAAAGCAGACTTGAGAGTACCATCCTAAGAAGTCGAGTGTACCCTTTGCCTGGCACACTGGACAGAAACAAACCTCCCAAGACGTGGAGTCTCAACTCCAAAGCCATGACCCACAGTCTTCCTTACTTGGGCCATACAGAGCATTTTTCGCTCACACGGTCACAGCTTTTGTTGGGGGCTCTTTACCTTTGACCTGTGTAACCGGACTGCCAGCTCCCAAATAATGACATGAAGACTTTTTTATTAGTTATGAAAACTTGGCCTTAGCTTTGGCTTGTTCCCAACTAGCTCTTATAACTTAAATTAACCCATTTATTATTAATCTACAATTCTTCCACATGCTCGTTACCTCTCCTCAGTAGAGTACATCCCACTTTCTCTGTGTCTGGCTGCGGACACAGATTCTCGCCTCTCAGACCCTTCCATTGTTCCTCTCTGTCTCCAGAAGTCCCGCCTATCCTATTGGCCATTATGCTCTTTATTAAACTAATCAGTAAGTACCTTGCCAAAAACACATCCTCACAGTGTGCAAAAAGATTATCCCACAACAGACCAGTCCTCTGATGTAATGGCCTCCTCCAAGCATTTTAATGTAGAAGGTCTCTGTAGTAACAGGGGAAGTTAGAAGAGAGGAACTTGTAATTTATCATGGGAGAAAGTCACATAGGTATATGCTCAGACCACTGACTGTGTCTAATGTCATTTCTACTGCTGTGATAAAATACCCTGAAAAAAAAAAACTTGAGGGAGAAAGGGATTCTTTTAGCTTAAGATCCCAGGTCATTCTTACAGAAGAGTCACAAACGCAGAATTCTGTGACAGCTAGTCATAGCACATCCACAATCAAAAGCAGAGAGCATAAATGTGTGCATGCTTAGTATTCAGCTAGCTTTCTCACACAGTTCAGGGCCCAAACCCAGGGAATGGTCCTGTTTTATTCAGGCTGGGACTTCTCACATAATTAAGGTAATTAAGACAAACCCCCATAGACACATACACATCCACAGGCCAACCTGATCTAGACAGTTTCTCATTGAGAGTTTCATTTCAGGTGACTCTAGGTTGTGTCAAGTTGACAGTGAAAACTAACCACTGTGGGATACAATCCAGGAGAAAACAAACGGACCAGCACTATCAGTCCTGAGACTTGCTTTCTTCTCTCTTTTGCAAAAGTGTGGGAGCACAGAAGTTAGGGTATGAGCACTCTCATAGTTAACCTTGTATGTCAACTTGAGACTGAGTTGCAAATTGCCCTTTTCTGTTTCTGGAAGCTTCCACACTTCCAAAAAAGAAAATAATCTTTAAAGCTCTTTTTGCTCACAAACCTTCCTTCCTTCGTTCCTCCCTCCCTCTCTTCCTTTGCGCTCTCTCTTTCTCTCTCTCTCTCTCTCTCTCTCTCTCTCTCTCTCTCTCTCTCTCTCTCTCTCTCTCCCTCTCCTTTTTTTCCAGCAGATTTCCAATTATACTGCAGGCCTTCTCCAAGCTTGCATTTATTACCTCCTGATTATAATGCTGAGCTCAGTGGCTGTCACTTGTAAAGAGCAGTTCGTTAAGAGGCCACTGGGCTCTGTTAGGACTGCCAGAAGCAGGGGTTGGCAGAGGAGTGATGAATGCTCGGGTGCTAACTCAATCTTCCCAGGAGCTCCCCTCTGTTAGGGGCCACAACACTGCAACAGCAGACACTTCTGCCACTTGCAGACCTAAATAAAGATGAAGAAGTCTGCTTCCCATTCAGTGCAGATGTAAATATCTTGAAGGCATCTCAATGCTGTCCTAGCTAAACTGTGCACGCTCCTTTCATTTTATATGTGAGCCTAACCAGAGGGAAACAGAAGCACTGACTGTCCCAGAGGGAACTCCTAAATGCGTTCATAAGAAGTAATGGAGAAGACAGCTCTGCCAGCTTGTGCCCAGGCTTTAGACTCTCTACCCACTCAGACATGGACTTGCCTGACATGGTACAAATAACCTCGAACTACAGTTTAGATTCGCTTGATTCCACCTTCCGTTATCATCTTGGACAAGTAACTTCACCACTTTTAGTCTAAAATATCTTCCAGTTGAAAAGAGAGAAAAAAGAACAAACTTGCCATCAGGTCTTGTCTACATCTATCCGTCCGTTTCTCTTCTCTGCTTGGGTTGATGCTGTCATCTTGACTGAGAGATTGTAAGTGCTGTCCTGATCCCCTTCAGATTCCACCTCTCGTCATTAAGATACACATTAGCTACAGTCACAGGAACTCATTACGAGACTATAAGCAAAGACAACTCTAAAGCTGCTTCAGAGATGAGAGGAGGGATTTCCTTTTGGAAAGCGGAGGAACAAAAGCAAAATTCAACCAAGAATGTCCAAGATCCAGCTTCTCCCTTACCATTTTCCTCCCTGACACATTCTGTTCAACCATGGGAGATTGTAAGTGCTGTCCTCATTCCCTTCAGATTCCACCTCTCGTCAGATTCCACAGCTCGATTCCTTGTGCTCCTGGCCTTGAAGCACAATGCGCCTCTTCCATTTTGGAAGAATGGCAAGAGCTAAAGTCAGCATTTCTTTACTCCTGCTATCATTTGAAATCTCAACTTTAAGCAGGCATGATGGTGGGATTACACCTGTAATCCCAACACTCAGGAGGCAGAGGCAGGTTGATCTCTGTGAATTGGAGGCCAGCCTGGTCCACAAAGCGAATTCCAGGACCGCCAGGGCTGTTACAAAGAGAAACCCTGTCTCTCAAGGAAAAGAAAAGAAAACATTCGACTTTAAAAAGAGAAGAAAAGTTTAACTGAATTCATTTATTTAGTGTGTATGTGCAGGTGTGTGTATGTGGGTGTGCACACACCAAGGTGTGCATGTGAAGGTCAGAGAGCAACTTATAGGAGTTTATTCTCACCTTTCTTCTTGTGAGTCCTTGCCTTCTTCCATGCAGGAGTCAAGGATTGAACTGGCGACTTCAGGCTTGGCAGCAAGCAGGTATCTGACCCACTCAGCCAATGCTGGGGCCCAGGAAGTCTCAACTTCACATGTGTATCTTTACCTCTCAATCAAAGCTGGTCTAAGAAAACAAGACAAAGACATAAACATGCATGTATTTATGACACAGTTGCTAAAAATTCTCATCTCTAGAGAGCTGATTGAATCAACTGATGTACATACATACAAAAGAATAAAACAAGCACTAAAAACTATGTTCTCAATGTATCTATTTTGACATGAAAGATATTTTTTAAATAGCATGTATAGCATGATCTCAGCATTTTTTAAATCTCAGTTTTTTAAAAAAAAATACACTTCTGCTTGGAATTGAAGAGTCTCAGAATTTGAAAACAGATAAGATAACTGAATGATAGTAAAATGAGTAATTTCACCTTCTATATATACTTTAACTCTCTATACTATGTAATGTATATTATAAGATGCATCTTGATTTATGAAAAATACTTAATTTGGTAAATAATATTTGCAGTGCTCAAATGGAAAGGAGACAAGAAAGCAGAAAACAGCAACCAAGGTAGCCTTCTTCCAAAACGTAACTATGTTCCCTTCCTAACAGTAATCCTGTCTCCCGGATCTCCCCCAGGTAGGCTCTGCCTTTCCACATGTTACCTTTGTAATCAAGAAAACAATAACACTAGTCCACTTTGAAAAGAATAATTTCAGAATAATTTTGGCAAAGTTAAAATTCAGTCTTTAGAAGTTAAAGAAAATGGAAGAACAAAAGCAGTCATTCCCTGATTGGATTTTCTTATGTTTTACCACAGAGTAGGGCAAAGTACCCATTTGTTACCCAATTCTGTGATGACTAACATTCTCTCCTTATTAAATTCCGTCAATTCATTCACATGTTCAATTGTCTGTCCGTTTGTTTGTTTTGAGACTGGACCTTCCTATGTATTCTAGGCTGAACTGGAACTTGATATGTAGCCCAGGCTAGCCCCAAACTCATGATCCTCCAGTCTCTATCTCCTACATACTGGGATTACAGGTGTGAGCTGTGAAGTGAAAAACACACTTACATGAGTGTAAACCCTTTCTCCCCTCAGCCTGACTTTGAACTCTCTTCTGATGCTCTTGCCTTTAATTATAGATATGTGGTACTGTGCCAAAGTGACATCTCTTCCTCCTCTCCCTCCTCCCCTTCATCCTTCCCCTCCTCCCCTTTTTCTCCTCTCCCTCCCCTCATCCTCTTCCTCCTGCTCCTTCAGAGCTGTGGATCAAACTTTGGCCTTGAATCTCCTAGGAGGTACTCTACCACTGAGCTGTATTTAGCCCAAGATAGAACATTTTTGGTGACACAGTTGGTAGCACACAATTTTATGTTCTCCATAGTGTCTATAGGCTGTACAACACATTTTTAAAATTTCTAAAATACACAAGTTACCAAGACTTTATAAGTGCTAAGGTTCTATTAATATTAGATGTTATCATCACTACCATATATACTTTGTATATAGCGGCAGGAATTACATATGTTTCATAGATAAACAAATGCCCACAGTCTGAAAGGAGATTCAAAAGTTGTAACTTGAACAGCAGTGTAAGCAGGTCCTTCCATGACAGACACTCATGGTGTGACAGGTTTCTCATAGTTGACAGGAATGATGTCACTTAATCCCCTTAACTGTGAAAACTTTCTCTCCTTGACAGATAAGGAAACCAAAGCACAAACAGAAAGAGTCATTTGAAGACCAGGGGGCGCGTCCTGCAGCGCAGCTCCAGAGCAGACTCATGTCCGTCACTCTGGGATTTGAACTCAAGTCCTTTGGAATGGATAAATAAGCACAAACTTACCCTTTAAAGAGTACAGTGCTGTTGCTGAGGCTGCACTTCAATTATCTCAGCATCTCCAGCTGAGCTTAGAGTGCCAGATCTCAGCCTTTCTCTAGCCATCTACCAGTCCAGTAGGCTGAAAGGAAATACAGTGAATATTTCTTATTCGTGGAGTGTCAATCAAATATTCAAGGCAATTAAAAGCATCATAGACTGAGGAGATGCCTCAGCCAGTAAAGTGCTCATTTTTTTTTTTTTTTTTTTTGTTTTTTGTTTTTCGAGACAGGGTTTCTCTGTGTAGCTTTGCGCCTTTCCTGGAACTCGCTTTGGAGACCAGGCTGGCCTCGAACTCACAGAGATCCGCCTGGCTCTGCCTCCCGAGTGCTGGGATTAAAGGCGTGCGCCACCACCGCCCGGCTAAAGTGTTCATTTTACAATCATAAGATCCTGAGTTCAATCCCGAGAACCTATAAATGTATATATAAAGAAAGGGGTGGTATGTGCTTACTTGTAGTCTCCGTGCTGGGGAGATGGAGACAGGCCACTCTAGATAGCCTGCTTATTTGAATCCCAAGGAAGTGAAAGACTCTGTCTCTAAAAAAGAATGAATTTTAAAGGTGTAGGGCTTCTGAGAAATTATAGACAAGGTTGTCCTCTGGCACCCCCATAAACATATACACATGTACACCTACACACACATGAACACACTCAAATGTACACGGGAAGGGAGAAAGAGAATACATCACACGAACCATGGCTGAAGAAGTCTGAAGAGAACCTGAGCCTGTGATCATCAGCTAAGGTGAATATTATTCATTCATTCATTCATTCATTCCTTTCTTCCTTTTATGTATTTTTATTCATTATTACTGTGTGTATGTTCATGACATGTGGAGGGGAAGGGGCCAGGGTACATATCGTACAAATGGAGATCAGAGGAGAACTGTGGAGTCAGTGCCCTTCCTTCAACCTTTACCTGAATTCCAGGGATTAAACTCAGCTTGTCAGTCATGTATGACAAACATCTTTACCCACTGACCTCTCACTGGTTCAGAATATATTCTCTTCCCAGCCTGTGGCTTTTATTAAAACTTAAGAATGCCTACTACCTGCTAACCCAATGATTCACTCTAAAGAACTTTTTAAAAACAAAATCTAAAGCTGAGCAGTGGTAACCCACACCCTTAACCCCAGCAGTCGGGAGGTAGAAAGGCAGGTAGAACTTTGAGTTCAAAGCCAGCCAGGGCTACACAAAGAAACCCCATCTCGAGAAAAACAACAAACAAACAAAAAACCTAAGCTGAGCCTTTTCCAGGGAGAGGAGAGAAGGCAAGAGGAGAAGTAATGCTCTAAGCTCCGTGGACAACTCAAGCAATGCATGATGGGAACAGAAATCCTGGGTCATATGAAGAAGTCCCTTACAGAGATAAGAGGAAACGCAGGACCTGGTACGGCCCCAAATGCAGGTGTCGCTCACCTCAGCACCACAAGCATCACTTTAGGGCTGAGAGGGAAAGCTGACTTGAAAGGCTCATCTCACAGACCTCCTGAATTCAGACCCACAGTTTTAACAAGATCCCAGGGTGGCACACATCCAAGCTGGAGTTTAAGAAACCGTGTTCCACTTCCATCTCCTTTTATCACAGGTGGAAATAAAAGCTAGTGTTTTGAAAGAACCAACCATACAGGGCAAATTTAAGATATAAGTCTACATGGAAGACTAGGAATGGACCAATATGATGTTGTTTCAGATGATGAGTTGCACCCTGACAGCTGGGCATGCTTGGTTTGTGGCTGTCAGGAGAAGCTTAGGGTGATGCTCGCTTGAATGGAAGAGTTACTTCCGTTTCCACGTAACCAGCTGATACGGCCTGACCCCTATGAACACTTATTCTTTCTTGAGCAGCATGTACCGTCCCTTAGTGAGGATAATTTTCCCAGCATCAAGGTCCCCTCCCCTGAAGGCCTCAGGTGCAACTTCAATTAAAAAAATACAGGCTGTCTTCTCTATGATATGGTAATTATTGCCATATTTAAAATGCAATCCTCTTCTAAAAATATGAATGTTAATGTAACATCTTAGCTCTACACTGTGATTATCCATCATTTTAATTTCTCAATTGATTTTTCCAAACAGTTTCAAATCAACTAGGTATTTATTAGAAGATTTTTTTTTCTTTTTCCTTTCCGAAAAAAAAAAAAAAAGAAGCATTTATGTTTGGGCCTGTAGGGGAAATCAAGTGATTAAAAATTTTAAAAACTTTTCTGACCTCAATTTTAAAGTCTTGGGAGGGTCAAATGATTAATTAGTATTTAGAAACATTAAAAATGGAAATAGTTTCTTGAATACCAAAAGACAGTTAAAGTGTACAATAGTCGGCCTTAAAATTAGGGCATTTATCGTTTAAACAAAAGAAGAATTTGAAGACAACAACAGCCAATGTAGGTAATACCTAATTCCAGTAGCCCGACTTTCTACGCAGGTTTCATTGGAGAATCTTGTTTAATTTTCCCACAGAGTACAACAATGTGCCTGTGTCTCTTAATATATTCCTCTGGGCAAAAGATTTAACTGGAATTTTTTTTTCACTTTTCCACTCACATTCTCTCCAATTCCTCTGTTAGTGTTTACTGGCTGAAATTACCTTGAGTCTTAAATTTCTAACAAAACAAAATGGTTTGAAAACAGACTCAGGGGGTTGGAGAGTTAGATGAGCAGTTAAGAGCACTTGCCGCTCTCGGGAGAAGAACCTGGTTCAGTTCCCAGGACTCACACACTTTAGCCCCCATTCTGGGAACCCAGGACCTTCTTCTGGCTTCTCTAGGCACCAGGCACACACATGTGGTGCACATACTTGCATGCAGGCTGAACACTCATACACATTAAAAAAAAAAAAGATAAATTTAAAAAAAAATTAAGCCAGAATCAGAAGGAAGTTCAAGGACATTTTTACTAGAATGGGGAGAAACACAACAAGGAATGAAAGCTGTAAATCAAAAAAGCTGCTTGGAGGAGGAAGATGCAGGATAGAGAAAGCCATGTCATTTCAGTTAGGCTGCCACGTTCATCATGGAGGGCAGCAAGCAGTCAGACGGTAAAAGTGGGGTAGCTTTAGAAAAACAGTGACAAAGCTCCAGTGCCAGAGAAGCCACGCTGAAAGAGAGAGATGGGAGAAGAGAAGAAGAAGAAGAACTGCTTGTCTAAAGTCAGGACTGAGAAAAGCAGGCAGACTTAACTGCATGGCAACAGCTTCCTAACCCACTGCACCACGGGAGAAGCTTCTTAGAAGGAAAAACATTATATAATTAATGGGATAATTATTCCTCCCATCTCTTTATTATGGCTTTAGGTGAATCAGCTTTCCTAGGGGATGGTCAGGTGATTGACAAGCCCAGATAGACTAACCCTTAAGAGAGAAGGCAATAGTGTGAACTGTTCCAATCTTCAGGGAAGATCCGAATGTCATATTTCTGTCTATTCTTTTGGCCAGGAGGAAATAGAATTTTCTTAATGGACCTCAACAGAGCCCTGATATCATCCAAGACACCTCTAATACTAAGACTTTTCTGTCCGACATTTTATCACAGAGATGAAGAACAGGCCGACTCAGCCCTTTTGGCTTCATTTATCTGTTCCTTTGTAGCATGCAACACAGTGTTGCCCAATACCATCAGGGAGTTAAATGCTTTCCTCTCTAAGTGGGTTGTAAATATGTGGGTTTCTAAAAATGTCCAGTCATTTTGTGAGCACGATTTAAGCAAACACAACTGATGAGAAGGAATGGAAGTTCCATGAAAATGAAAGCTTTTCTGTAAGTAAAACGGGTAGACTATTTCTCTGTTAAACAAAGACCAGGACATGATGGAGAGAAGAATTCACAGGCATTACTTAACTGTCTTGCTACTCAGACCTATAAGGGAGGCTGGAACAAGGTACTCTGGATTGGGAATTCGGCATCAGCAATGATACGTAGAAGAAGAACCAGAGATAAGGAAAAAACATGAGCTTCCCCACACACACACCAAATTTCAGTGATTGCCAGGGTTCCTGCAGTTTAGATGTCAACTTGCTGGGGCTACATTTGGTTTTCAGGATCATATGAAACATGATCCTAATTATTTTTAGCAATAAAACCCAGAGTCAGATATCAAGGGTGAAAGCTGAAAGATCAGAGAAACAGAGCAGCAGCCACTAGAAACTTCTTACCTCTACAATCCTCAGACCCAGTGGTGGGGCCGAGATCCTGTCTCCACCCACCTTACATTCCTGTCTCCACCCACCTTACATTCCTGTCTCCACCTCCCTAGTGCACCACCACCTGGCTCTGTTTCTCTTTTAGACGGTTTAATCTCATGTAACCCAGAGTGGCCTTGAACTCCTCATCTTCCTGATTCCTCTTCCCAAGTGCTGGGATTAAAGGTGTGTGCCACCACTGCCTGGCCTCTCTGGTTAACTAGTGGCTAGCTCTGCCCTCTGATCTTCAGGCAAGTTGTGTTTGTCAGAACACACACAAAATATTCTACAACAATAATTCTATTTGATTCAGAGCTTTCCAAACAGGGGCTCATGCTGATGGCATAGGCCCTGTCCTACTTAGCTTTCTGTAGCTGTGTTAAACACCAAGAACAAAAGCGACTTAGGGAGGAGAAGGTTTATCTAGCTTACACTTCACAGGACAGTATTGAGGGAAGTCAGGGCAGCAACTCAAGCCGAAACCACAGAGGATGCTGCTTGCTGTCTTGCTCTCTGGCTTGTTCCCAGGCTCCTGCTTAGTTGTCTCTCTTACACAATCCAGGACCCCAGCCTAGGAGTGGTACTGCCCACAGTAGACTGGGCCCTCCTACATCAATTAATAATCAAGACAATCTGCCACAGGTACACCCATGAGCCAACACGGTCTAGGCAGTTCCTCAATTGAGGCTGTCTTCTCAAGTGGACCATCAGAGCCAATTAGGTGGCCCCTAAACCCCACACAGCTCCATCCAACATCCTTTTACCACCTCTTTTTATCATTGTATTATAGTCTATCTACTGATATGTGTCTTTCTGGAGATAATTATATCCCTTTGCTATGTTTTTTATGATTCTTCAATACCTTCCACTGTATTTGAAATCTATAGTCTGCTCTTTTATCTCACAAAGTAAATCATTTTTTTCTCTCAGGAAGAGTTCTTTCATAAAGAGATCTTAAAGTTCCTTCCAGATGTTAATTCTCTTAGCAGAAACATCTTTTTTTATTTTTCCGTTTGGGAAAACAACTGGTGTAAGAAGAATCTGGGGCCTGTGACAGTCATATCAAAAATTGACACCAGAGCTTGGATAATTACACAGAGAATACAAATCTCAGTATTCCCTATACAGAAAGAAATTGAGATAAGAAACATGATAAAAAACCAAAAGCCAACAAACAAACAAAAACTTCAAATGGACCAGTGAGATATCTCAGCAAGAAAGAGCACTTGCTGCCAAGCTTGTTGGACGTGGCAGGAGAGAACTGACTGTAGTAAGTTCTCCTCTGACTTCCAAACATGTACTATGACACATGCACACTCATATACATACGTGCATGGACATACAAAATAAATAAATGCCATTTTAAAACCTCTAATCATCAAGTAGAGGGGGCCAGTATTGTACAGTTTCCCTGACCTACAAACCTAGAAACCAACTCCTCAATGATGACATAACCGCTAAGATACATTAAGATTCATATGGCCAGGATTTCATCACTGCACACATAAATCACACACAGTGGACTTTTAGAATCCCTACAAAGTGTTATTTGAATCATTAAAACTAAATGGCACCTGTCAAAATAAATCAACCAAATACACTTCATGATTCGGAACTCAACATTTTATTGTTCCTATAAATTCATTCATTCTGAAATCTCTTCCTACAAAAAGGGTGTATTAAAAGGAATTTGGGTGTTAAACATGTGATTCTGCCTTTGGACTCATCTGGCCTAAGTTTTGTCCTTCAGTGTGAGTTTCCCGGATCCTAAATGGCTTGTCCTTATAAAATGTTTTTACAGCTTTACGCTGTAAAAGTCGATCCGGTTGACAGATCTCAGCTGTTGCTTTTATGTATGTCTGTTTGATTTAACATGCTTCTGATTAACAATGGAGTTTCCTGATACTGTCAAAATAAGTAAGGTATTAAATGCCTTTCTAGAAATGACTGTTTTTAAAAGAGAGATTAAGTAAACAAGCTGTTCCCGCCAGTGAGAATAATTGATTATGTTGTTGACTAGTTAAGGTTATGTTTAGTGGCACTCCCTGGGGACAGGTTATTACATTAGCATAAACAAAGAGAGAACAGGGCACTCAGTGAGGGGAGTAGAGGGGGGGCAGGGGAAGGGACAGAGATGTGTGTTTGGGGAGAGAAAAACAAATGCTTTCCCCATGGAAAGTGAAGAGCAACCAGCATGAGAACCCCAGGGCCAAATGGAATGTCGCAGGCTTAGTCTTGCTGTAGTAGAAACAGGTCCTAAGTGTTTTACAAATAACTCTTCTAGGTCTCAAATGAAGCAAGCAATTCTGGAAATATTTTGGTTCATAAGACTGAAAATTCTAAGTCCAGTAGACTTGGAATCTGGCTGTTTTCATCTTCCTTTTTCTTCGTTTCCATCCTGTTTTGTTCCCACATCCTGGCTATGTTCTGGGAAAAGTCTATTCACCTCTTTTCCATGACCCCCCCATTTGTCAGGACATCACAAAGAGAAACTGATCCATCTCCAAGGTCCCTTTGCTGAGTGAGATAGTTGGCTGGCTATGGCATGGGGGGCTGTACATCTGTCTGCATGATGCTGTATGATGGCTATGAGGATTCCTTGGTATATATTTACATTTGAGGACTAGGAAACATTTATCTCTGCTGGATTTTGAAAGAAAAGGGAAGTCAAAACTTGTTAAAAACTTACCACCTCTTCCTTATCCATTTGTGGAGGCTAGGAGATTTAATAATCATTCTTTGATTACTTTCTCCTCTAAAGCAGGGGAGGTAGACATTATCTGTGTTTATATAACTCTAGAAGCATACAGAGGGGTTTAGTCATTCACCCAAGGCCACACAGCTCATCAAAGACTTCGCTCCATGAACACTCATCTCCTCGATGGCCAAGCTCACAATGTTTCCAAGCCCAACCATGAATGGAGGCTGCAACACACACGGCCACATATTCCCCTTCTTGAGGGATCCAGGTGGAAATGCTAACAACAAAGAAGTGAAAGGAGGAAATGTCGAGATACTCAGCATTGACACGACATGAGCCAGCCTAAGAACACACACACACACACACACACACACACACACACACACACACACCCCACTCCAGTTTCTCAACGCTCTCCTCAGACTGTCATCTAATTTTCATTAGCTAAGCCGGTGCAATCCTGATCCATCCCATTTTCTCAGGAAGATGAGCTGGCTGAATAAAACTGTCAAGAAAATTACCTCAGTTCAAGGGATGGCATTTATTAACCTGGAAGTAAGAATACAGATGTGAGACCTGGGGACACAGGAATAGTGAGTAAAGGAATTGATAGTTTCAGAGTTTAAGGACCTTTGGGAGTCAGTTTCTCTTCTCTGGTTCTTCATCGTTGGTATATTTGGGTACGTGTTTTTTCATAGAAGTGTCTTCTTCCCTAACTGCAAGTCACAGCAGCCTCTAGTGTGGTTGTGTCACATCCCTACTAGCTAAGTTTCTGGCACCATCAAATCCCAAAGCACGAGGAAGAGTTGATAAGATTGGCACCTTGGACAGGGATTCAACCAGTGTGTGTTTCTGTGTTGTGCGGGGTCTAGCTTTAAGACCATGAATTTTGGATTCAGAATGACTTGTGTACATAGGTGTGGATCAAGTTACTAACTAACAGAACACATGAGTTCAAGAGTCACATCCTAGCTCCTTACTAGAAAGAATGAAGTTACGTTATTTGCAGGAAAATGGATTCAACTGGAGATAATCATATTAAGCAAACTAAAGCAGACTCAGAAAGAGAAATATCATGTCTTCTCTCTTTTGTGCTCCCTAGATTTTATAAAGATTCATGAAACAGTGGAAATGTATGGCATTAGTGTTCAAGTAAAGTGTCCTGGGGGAAGGGGAAACTAACAGGAGAGAGAAGGAATATAGTGAGTTGGGAGGAGACTATACAGTATAAATTTGAATGAAAATTAAACTAAATACATATACTAGAAGTTAGAAAACTCTGGTGCCCAATTTGCTATGTGGCCTTGAGCAATGGTTAACTTTTCTGGGCTAGCCTGTCCTCATTGGCCTGTGGAGTTGCCCCCCACTCATGTTCAAGATAAGACCAAGGAGGCCAGAGTGGAACCTGCGGCTTCTAGTTGGGAGAAGATTGGCTGGACCATGGGTTGTAGCAGAGATAACAGTCAGGGATGGAACTTGGAACAAAAGACACATCGTGTGGCTGGGCTGACTAGACAATCACACTTATCAAACCCATGTGACAGGCATCTTCCAAAAGGTGGGTGGACTTAGAGAAACGAGGGCAGAGCAGGATGTGCTATCGCTGGGGTACCTCAGGGAGCCCAGGAGGATGTGAGTAGATTAGGTAGAAGGTGAAAGGAGATAAGAGTCTTACCTAGAGCTTCTGAAGATCAACTCTCCCAACAGTTCCTCTTGTTTCTTCTTCTTCTTTCCCTTTCTGCTTCCCATCATAGCTGCTCGCAGGACTGCTAAAAATCCACCTGACCCAATGGAATTGCTTTCAAATGCCCATTAAGTTACTGATGTTGCTACGGGATGCTCGAAACTTTGGGGCTTCCAGATGTGTAAAAGCAAGCTCTTCCATGGTAATTCACCCAAGGATAAAAATCAGAGCTAGGTTAACTTTTTGACCCAGGAAGCCAAGTTTCTGAGGAAGTGGTGTTTCAATCATTTTAAATCCTCACCACATGTCCTGAAGCTCAGTTTTTTATCAGAATAAAGCTAAATTCAGTTGGAGGACTGAGGTGACCCCAGTGATATTCCTTGTTTCATTTGTTCGGTTGTATCAATGCCATAGGAAAGGTCTTTCTCTCTTAACCTACCCCTTGCACTACCCCCAGTATTAATAAACCACCCAAGATGTAACAGTGTTACTTTTAGAACCAAACATTAAGTTTCTTATTCACTTCACCACTAATAAATAGTTCCTATGAGGACGGACTTCTTCCATGACCTCAGGCTAAAAAAAAAATCTCAGTGGGATAGCTCCGTCCTTCATGGACAAGGTTGGGTGTTGTGGGAATTCAATCCGTTCAGCCAATGGTAATGGAGTGACTAGCCCTAGGGTGTGGTCTTGTCTGGGTAGGTGACCAAGTAAGAACTGAGGAGGATAATTGAGTTCACTCTCTCTGGGACAAGGAAGGTTTCCTGACATCATGGTTTGGTGAGCTGGTACAGAGTTTTCCCCATCCTTTCCTGGTGGGTGAGGAGGCAGCAGAGTCACTTCATTCTGTGTTCATGAGTGTGTTCTTCCCATTTCATCCCTTAATGAATTATTGACTTCCATGGGTTCTTACTTTAGTTGGGGACAAAGGGTTGCCTTTGGGGACATAACAGACTCAAGAAGTATAAACAGCATAGATGCTGTGATGGTTGATGTTCACTGTTAACAGGATCTAGTATCACCCAGGGCACAAGCATATTTATGAGGGGGGTTCCAGATTGGATTAATTAAGGTAGGAAAACTGACCAAAAATGTGGGTGGCACCATTCTGTGGGCTGGGGTCACGGGCTGAACATCACAGGGACAAGGTGTGCTGAGCACTAGCATTGATCTGCCTCTGCTTCCAACTATAGATGAACTGTTAGCAACAGCTTTGTGCTCTCGCTGGCTGGACTCCTCCATCGTGGTGAGCTGTATTGTAAAACTATATACATCAAAATAAACTTTTGCTTCCTTACATTGCTTTTTCAGGTCTTTGTTCACAGCAACAAGACAAGTAACGAATCGAGGTACAATGCCTTCCAAGCCCTTCTCATGCTCTCAGAGCGTGGACTCGGACGAGAAGCATGTACTGGGACCTGAAGTAGGTTTTATAGGCAACTGTGGAAGATGTTAGCTACTCCTTTTCACCAATTTTCCCATTGATGCTTGGGACAATAACAGCAAGACTGACTCTATCATGTTGTGAGGATTGACCTAGCTCAAATATCAAAGCAGCCATCACAAGGCTGGGGTGTGGTGAGGTGGGAGAGTATGCACATAGCATGTGTAAGGTGCCCAGGCTTCAATTCCAGCATTAAAAAAGAATCAAAGAGGAAAAGGGCATGCCATATGACAGTCTGATCTTTATGAGTATCTAATACAGCCCTTTGGTGAGTATTTTATGAGGATGCTTTCTTCATCCTCTCAACAATTTGAAGAACTAGCTAGAAATATACTTATTTGGCCAATAGGGAAGTGGAGCCACAGAGAACTTACCTGAGTTACTCAGGAATGGGGAGTGGGAGGTGGGGATTCCACTTGTGATTGGCAGGGGAGCATTGCCAACCCATAAGGACCATGCGATTTATAAATAGCTTGCTGCTTCAGAGAGAAAGCCCTGTGCTTCTTACAAATGAAAATTTAAACTTTCTACTTGTGAATGAAGTGACATTAACTTAAAGTACCAAAGCCAGTCTTGTTTAGCTCCTTAAGATGGCTTTTCTGGAACCCAGCGATTCTAACTTTTCCCTGTTAGATCAAGGGATCAAGATAAAAGGTCATAATGAGGGTGCTGTAATCTACCTTGAGGAAGGAGAAGATATTTGGAGAAAGGCTGTAATCCATGCAATAAACAAATGCATGGTCTGGGACTGTCCCCTCTTTTGGAATTAATTTATAACACAATTATTGGCAGTCATCCAAAAACAAGAGCACTTGTATGTAGCATCTGAAGTCAGTATCTGGATGGACTTTTTCAGTGACTGTCCAGTTGTTTCTAGCAATATTAACCTTAGTTCTGTGAACCCTCCCCCACCCCCACCATGGGTGTTAAGGGAAAATTGTTTACGCTAACTGAATAGGGCCTGGGACGCTTACGGAGCAGGAGGGAGTGCTGTATGGAAGAGAAGAGGGGGGGACTCCCTATTTGACAGGAGGAAAAAATGGAGTTAATGTTGGGAGACTCAGCACCAACTAAGAGATCAGGTGACAGTGCTTGCAGGTCTGCGCGCTTTGGGTTGTTAAGGATTACCATCAATTGCACTCTGTAATGTTCTGGCTACTGGGGCCTAATGTCCACTTTCAGCAGTGCTAAGAGCGAGAGCAATTGAAGGATAATAAGAGGAAAATGAGTCATGAACGCATTTTATTATATGCTGTAAAGGGCCTTCATTGAAACAGACTATATTTAGCCTGCTAATAAAAATGAGCGAGGAGCAGGCACTTAACTTAGCAATTGGTTCAAGCAAAGAACATATTTTCTTTCTCTCTCTTTCTTTCTTTCTTCCTTCCTTCCTTCCTTTCTTTCTTTCTTTTTTCCAAAACCCTGACAAATTATTTAGGTTCTTGTTTAGAAATTTTCTACAGCTATTGTACAGTTTTCATAGACCTTGACAGGTGTGCTTAATGCCCCCCCCTCTCTTTTTTTCCTATGACTTAAAATATTGGTAAGAGCTGTACCAATAGTGGGAGAAGTAAGAGTTGTTGTTGTTATTGTTAATTTGTCCCCATGTGGGCCTGTCTCTCTCTGCTGGGCATACAGGAGAGCTGAGAACGAAGATGTTCAGAACATGTCATGTTTATTAGGCTCTAGGAATTTTGAAAATGGACAGATCTGTTATTCAGATCTTGCAGCTGCAGCCCAAATGCAAAGTCTGGCCACTGCAGCAATGCATATTATGAGAACTTAACACATCTGACATTCTTAACAGTATGCTGGTTCTGTTTACCTCTCATTCTCATATTTGTGACCAAAATTACAAGACTCAGACAAGCCTCATGATTTGCCTGTTACTATGTACTGCAACCTGGGGTGAAAGATGAAGTCAGTGAATTCTGGAGTCTTGGCTGTGACTTTCAGAGAAATGATAATGCTTCGCAGTCACCTAATTAGAAAAGGCAAAAACAGGCATAACAATGACGACAAGCAATAGAGCTAGGAGGTGGCTCAGTAGGTGAAGGGTGAGGATTTAAATTAAGTACCTAGAGCTATGCAAAAGCCAAGTGCGGTAACCTGTGTCTCTGCAACCCATGTTTTCTTACAAGGAAAATTTCTGAAAGTTGGGGAGCAGCTGCCCCAGTTTACAGCAGAAAAACGACGATAAGATTCTCTTTCAAACACGGAAGGTGAGGACTAAGACCAGAGACTGTCCTCTGACTTCTACACACTTGCTGTGGCATGTACACACTGCCCTCCATACACACACACACAGACACACACACACACAGACACACACACACACACACACAGAGAGAGAGAGAGAGAGAGAGAGAGAGAGAGAGAGAGAGAGAGAGAGAGAGAGATCACATGAACAGACACACAAAACATCTTTTTTACGAGACAAGCAATAAAACCCCTTTAGGCAAAAAAAAAAAAAAAAACCAAACAAACAGTTAGCCTAACTTTCTGCTATGAACAAAGAATAGAGACAATTGTCCTTTCACACAACCCTGGATCTGTCCCCACCCCCTAACATCTCTCAGACCTTTATGTTACCCTCTAAACATGTTTCCTGCCTTGCTTTTGGGAAAATCACTTGCACCAATTACAGAAGAAACTGGGAGTAGGAATGGTGGGGGACTTTGTAAAGCAAGGCAAAAAATGAGACCAGAATAGAAAGTGCGAGAGCAGACGGTGGGTCACTGCCTCCATTTGCCCCTGGTTGTGAAGTAATCCATCAGGTTTTACCAGTGCAATTACTGTCTCCGGGAGCATCCCCAGAAAGCGAAAGGACTGGCAGGGGAGAAAAATGATCCTCTCGAATTTCCCACACGTCGTTTCTCCTTTGAAATCACGTGTGCCATATCTGGCTTGCCCATGCCTCTTGGAATGCCTAGGCAAAAAGATGAGACTGATGCAGAGTGTTCGGAAGTCCAAAGTGTCTGCATTGTCTGGGGAATGGAAAGTTAGAGTGTGATTTAAATTAGCAGCTTTAAAATGAAGTCTGGGGCTGGAAATATCGCTCAGGTGGTAAAGTGGTTGCCACATGACCATGAAGACCCAAGTTCAGATTCCTAGCATGCACATAAAAAGACAGGTAGGGTGGTATGCATCTGTCATCCCAGCCTTGGGGAAGCAAAGACAGGCAGATCCCTGGGGCACCTTTGGACAGTCAGCCTATAGCGAGCTCTCCATTCAGTGAGAGAGCCTGTCTCAAAATATAAGATGGATAACTGGGTGGTGGCGGCACACACCTTTAATCCCAGCACTCAGGAGGGAGAGGCAGGTCGATCTCTGAGATCAAGGCCAGCCTCGCCTAGAAAGCAAGTTCCAGGACAGTTTGGACTACACTGAGAAACCCTGTCATATAGATGATGATGGAGAGAGACTGAGGAAGACACCCAATGCCAACCTCTGACCTCCATATGCACATGCATACAGGTATAGTAACACTGGAGCACATATCACACACACACACACACACACACACACACACACACACACACACACACACACACACTGATTTTTCACTTTCAAAGCAAAAGTCAAAACCAACAAAAGTCCTTACTGTCTCAGGTACCTGCATTTAGTACTTTTCAACCCAGAGTCTCCAAAAATCACCAGAACTCTGCAGACTGAAGCCCTGCAACATGTAAAATAGTACTACGTCATAACCTGGCAATGAAATATTGTCTCAACTGGAGACAATCTGCCAACTCCTGTAAACAAACAGTAAGCCTGTCAGCAGACCTGTGACAAGGATTACAGTCAAAATGTAAGAAGTGGACATATGAGCTCGAACAGATAATCTGGTCCCTGGCTGGTCAAAGGTCAAATGCCAGTCAATTAACCCCCTTCCTACTCCATGGTGTAGCAGGTGTGATCAGAGCCACCTCACTGCAGACAGTCCTGCCTTCCAATTCAGGACCTTGTGTTCAGTGAACAGGGATTTGCTTTTCCGACAGTTGATTGTGTTTTGTACCCGAATCTGCTGGCCCAGCAGTGATTCGAGCTCCGTTTATTCAGCTTCTCTAAAAGAACCACCACCTGAATTTGGAAGTCAGGGTGCCATCTTCCCACCCAATGCTCTTGCAACTACACTTTCCTCGACTTTCTTGGTAGGTTTGAAGCCCTAGGTTTTGTGAGGCAAAAGAGGAGAGGAGAGAGGGAGAAGAGAGGAAAGAACGTAACACACCCAGAGAAGGCAGCCTGAGACTCGAGTTCAACAAGTCGACATGGCCAGTGTCCATCACAAGAGCCAATCTGGAGATGAGCCAGGTGTCATGATCCGCAAGGCGAGGAACTACTGTGGGCCTCCCCGTGTCCCAGAACGTGTGTGTGTTTGTGTATGTGGGTGCACACAGGTGACAGCGGTCAACTTCAGGTGGTGGTCCTCGGGAGCACTTACCTTTTATTTTTGAGACAGTGTTTTTTACTGCCACCTGGGGGCTTGCAGACTGGGTTAGACTTGCTAACCACTGGGCCCCAAGGATCCACTCATCTGCATCCCCCCAGTGCTGGAATTACACTTGGGCACCACCATCTCTGTGTGTTTTACTTGGTTACTGGGGGGTAAAACTCAGGCCCTTGTGCTTGCATGGCATGCACTTGGAGAGCGGAGCCATCTCCCCAGCACCTACGCTTCAACACTGAAGCTCAAGCCATGATCTGGTGAAACAAATGGAGCCGATGAAACCAAGAGTCTCCGACACAAATACGGTGCACGTTTCACTGCGTCCTCATCTATTATTTATTTCCCTCCATAGCCCGAGGGGAAATCCTGAAGACAAATACTCCCTTCAACAAACACGTCGAATGACTTTCAAGTGAGATGAATGCAAGGCTAAGATGGACCCAGGGGCTGGAGAAACTGTTTGCAAGTGACGCACCTGTGGACGTGACCCTCCCTCCTAGCATGACGTCCTCTACAGTGTCACAAAACAGGGAGTGGAATCAGAATCTTCAGGGCCTTCCTTTCCATACTAAAGAATAAGTAATGTTTTGCAACGATTTTTTTTAATAGAAAGAAAGCAAATTATTTATCACACTGCACAGAGAGAAGTGGTCGTGGCATGAACAGAAGAGTAAGTTACAGCATTCACACCAGTATATTATCTGGAATAGAAAGCTAATTATTTTAAATCCTATGCTTACTTTAAATGTTTATAGTGGTAATTTGTTTTAAATATTTTCATTCTTCTAAACCTCTTATTTTTTAAAAAGTAAATTTTACATGTCTGTGTATCTGTGTGTGTGTTTGTGTGTGTGTGTGTGTGTGTGTGTGTGTGTGTGTAAAACCTGTGCAATAGAAAATGTATGCAGGTGCCAAGGCATAATGTGGAGTGTGGGGGACAACTTCCAAGAGTCTGTTCTCTCCTTCCAAGCATATGGGACCCAGGGATTGAACTCACATCCTCAGGCTTGGCAGCAGGTTCCTTTTCCCCCTGAGCCATCTCGCCAGCTCTAAACTCTTATTTGTTGTATGTTAAGTTTTCCAATAGAAACACTTCAAGGCATTTGACTGAACTGAGGAGGTACTTACATGGTCACGGTATCTGGGGTTTCCTTGCCTCTGCACATCACTCCTTAGAGTAAGAAGGCGAGAGTGTGAGAACACATGATTCAGATACTATAGTGGTGGACTCCAAAATTATATAGTACATCATAAAAAGATTTCTATTATGTGCATATTTGTTTACTTGTAGACTAGAATCACGTGCTATTGAACTGGCATGCAATTATATTATAAATGGTCCATGAAGAGGGGAGTGATAGAGGAGCAGTGAGGTCAACCTTGTCAGCACTTACCCGCCCCCCTTAATTTAATCAACAACTCCCTGATTAAGAACCATTGATCCAGGGCACAGGAAAGAGGACTTCGTAAAAACAGTGCTTTGGTTTCCAAGAGCAGCTTCTTCCTCACAAATGCTGCCAGACAAATGGGCTACCCAGTCAAGCAAGCAGAACCAGGACCACCACCGCAGGGAGCCTCGCTGTCTCTGTCCTAAATATATTTCACCCGGCCATGTGGCTGCCCGGTCATTGTCTACAGCAGAGGGAGCTGCCTTTGCTAGCTGGTTCTGCCCTTCCCTGTGTGTCTGCAGAACAGGGCTGGGGACAGACCAGTGGGGTCTGAGGTGGCTTTTCTTTGCAGACATGTTTCTAAGGAGACAGTGCAGGGTGCCGTCACTGCCGCCTCCTCCATTTGTCTTGGCCTAATTGAAGTCCTGTTGGCTGTGTGCCAGGCAGCTGTGTTCCACCTGGTGATGAATGGTCTCTCACTGTCCACCTAGCAAGCTAAACTAACCCCTGGATGAGCTGGTTGCTCTCCTGGATGGTGTTCCCAGTCCAGGGCTCTGTGCTGCAAATAATCAATGTATATCAAAGTAAGTTGGCCAGGTCCAGCAGGTAAGGGCGGAAGCCTCAGCCACCAATACACAGTGGCTTTCCTGACAAAGACATGGACAACCCACACTCACCTGGGAACCGTGTCGGAGATTTTAATAAAAATAGTCAGGCCGTAATGTAGCTTCTTGCTAGCATTCTATTTAAAGCAGGATGTGCTTGACATCGCTGGGTAACCATTGCTCTCCCTACCTAAAGGAACAAGATGAAATCTACTACGAACTGGGTATGTGTGCCTGCCATCTATCCAGAGATAGTGTGACAAGCCAAAAACATATTGAATGCATTGTGTGTGTGTGTGTGTGTGTGTACATGCCTGTGCGTTCATGTGTGTAGCTAGATATAAACCTTACGTGTCTTCCTCAGTCCTACTCTATCTTGGTTTTCGAGGTAGAGGTTTCTAGCTAGCCTGGAGGCTCTTGCTGTAGACTGGGATGGCTTGCCGGTAAGTTTCAGGGACGCACCTGTCTCTACCGTCCCAGTGCGGGGTTCCAAGCGTGCACTGCCATGCCTGGCTTTTCATGGAGGCTCTGGGGCTTGAACCGGAGCCCTCCGCTAGTGCGGGGAGCACTTCCCCGACTGGGCCATCAACCTCCCCACACCGTAACGGGTGTTTCCGAGCTTGTGTAACACTAGTAATGGAAGAAGTCAAAGATCAGAGAGGGAAGAATTTCCCAGACCCTCAAAATCTAAGCTCAGAGAAGCCAAAACCATGGCTGCTGCTGGGCAGGGGCTCTCTTGGCAATAATCTATCATGGGAAATATTATTCAGAAACAGGTGTTAATACATTTTTAAAATGTGGAATGTTGTGTTTATTCTGTTTTTTTTTTTTTTTTTGCAGTTTCCTTTCTTCTTTTAAGGTGCATAATTTTAGAAAGATAAATAGTCAACAGTCAATGTTTTTCAAAGGAGGCCTAGGAAAAAAAGAAAAAGAGAGCTAGAAGGCTCCATGCTAAGCAGTGGCCAGGCCAAGACTACACTATTGATTCTCAGAACAAAGTTTCTTGATTTCCAAAATGTCACAATTCAATCAAAACAAGACACCCATTTCCTCTGGGGTATCTGCTCAGCTCACACCAAAGCGGAAGTCCACTCTCAAGTCAGTGAAACCAGTTGCTGTCTGGTCAGCATTAAGAATGGGGCTCGCGCCTGGCGTTGGTGGCGCACGCCTTTAATCCCAGCACTCAGGAGGAAGAGGCAGGTGGATCTCTGTGAGTTCGAGGCCAGCCTGGGCTACCAAGTGAGTTCCGGGAAAGGCGCAAAGCTACACAGAGAAACCCTGTCTCGAAAAACCAAAAAAAAAAAAAAAAAAAGAATGGGGCTCGCTAAGCTGACTAGCATTTGGAGGTTCATCAGAAGAATCTTCCAAGTTACATAACTCGCTTTACCAGGCTCCAGGCTGTTCAACAAGGAGCATGGCGCACATGCACAATAACCCTCGCCCAAGCCCTTTTCTGTAATGGTGCTAACTTTCTGTGCTTAGAGAAACAACATAGTTTTTGATTTAAAAAAAATTCAAATAATGATATGACTTAAAATGAAAAAAACAGGGCCTTTCCCAGGTCAGACTCCTAGTGCCATTGACCAGTAGTTTCTTGCATGCTTTCTGACCAATGTTAGCCCTATAAATTTATCCCCGTGTTTTTGTATAAGTGGAGACCTACAAATTATGTTATTCTATGTCCTGATTTTCATAACTGCCAATGTTGCTTGGCAATCTTTCTTTTATGTGGGTCTACATGTATGAAGGGATAGAAGGGGCACCTTGCCTATGCTGGTACTTATGGAGGCTAGAGGTCAACACTGGAGACCTTTCTCCCATCACTGCCTACCTTGTTTTTAAAATATGCTATTAGTGTGTGTGTGTGTGTGTGTGTGTGTGTGTGTGTGTGTGTGTGTGTGTGTGTGTTAGAGTGTGACTGTGTGTGTGCCATGGCATGAATGTGGAGGTCAAAGGGCAGCCCTTGGGAGTTTGTTCTTTTCTTCTATTGAGAGTTCCAGGGATTGAACTTGGGTCATGACGTTTGTGCAGCAAGAACTTCGACGTGGTGAGGCTGAGCCATCTTGCTGGCTCTCCGCATTTTATTTATTTAATTATTTTAGACAGGGTCTGTTACTGTACCTGGGGATTGCCATTTTTGCCTATCCTGGCCGGCCAGTGAGCCTCTGGTGTTCATCTGTGTCCATCTCCTTAGCTGCAGACTTGTGGGGTCATGCCTGGCTTTGGCCTGGGTGCTGAGGATCTTTCTGTTTGTGCCGCGAACACTTTCCCCACTGAACCATCCCCCCAGCCCAGTCTTTGTATGTCTGCATGTAGGATTCCCCACTGCCTTCTATGGACGATTCCACTGAAAGACTACATTACACACTCTTACTCCAGCCTGCACTGTGGCTATTGGGACTGTTCTCAGCTTTTGCGCTGAAAAACAGTTGTTAGGTTCTTATATAAATCTTTATGTACATTTCCCATGTATTATATGCTTGATCAAAGCATATAATGACTATATAGTTTTGATTGACATCACCAAACAAAACTCGAAGGCAGTAGTTCTCAACCCTCGAAGGCAGTAGTTCTCAACCTGTGGGTCACAACCCCTTTCGGGGGGGGGGGGGAGGAGTCCAACTATCCTTTCACAGGAGTCGGCTAAGACCATCAGAAAACACAGATATTTGCATTGTAATTCATAAAAGTAGCAAAATGACAGTTATGAAGTAGAAACGAAGTAATTTTGTTATTAGAGTCACCACAACATGCAGAGCTGTATTAAAGTGTCACAGCATTAGGAAGGCTGAGAACCACTGCTCTAAAGTAGCATGAACAAGTACATCTAAGAGCATCATGCCAGTTTATACTTGACCTATGACATACGTGAGGGGTGATTTCCCATAGCCTCTTTAGCCCTGAATGTTGTCAAGGAGACAAGGAAAAACTGTGTCCTGGTTTCATTTGAAGTTCTTACCGGTGAGATTGGGGGTGCTTTGATGTGATGCTCTATTTATAGGTTTTGGGTTTTTTTTTTTAATATCAACTGCCCACTTTTTGTTTTCCTTCTATATTGCATATAAAAAAAATTCCCAACCCCTTTAGACTAAATACAAAAATCTCCCATTTTTTCCTCTGTCATTTGCTTTTGGTATACTTCACAGTATTAGTTTAAGATATATGTGTATAGAAAAATCTATAGAGAAAGAAAGTCAAAAGGAGAAGGGAAATTAAAACATTTCCCTACAGCTTATGAGGATCTGAGGTTGTGTCTTGCATCAAAAAGACTTTTTCTGATCCAAGATTATATGACAAATTCTCCTATATTTTCTCCTAGTGATATTTTGAATTTAGAAAATTCAAATCATTGGCTCAAATGTCTACTTCACAACAGTACAAAAGGCCTTTGTTTCCCCTGGAAACACCAAAACATCAAGGAAATAACAGTATTTTCAGGAATAGCAAACAAAGATTAATGAATAGATGAAGACCCACGGAGCTGCATTTCCTTAAAATGAGCTTTCCACTGGGTAAAGAGACAATGGGGACAGTTTCCTTTCCTGATGAGTTCTGATCTAGGTATTGCGGGGCTGCCCTCAACCGAAAGAGAAGCTAAGGCTTCAGGAGTGGGTTGCACAGAAATACCCTCATTGTTAAAACATATTGGGCAATTACTCTCACATCCCCCCCACCTCACAGTTAAACTTACAAAGCAGTATGAGTGAAGAAAAGGTCAAAAACAAAGAGGAGAATTTTGAAGACCCAGGGACTCTCTCCCAGTGCTTAGACTCCAGGATCCTACTGAGTTGCAGCTAAAAACACAAGACAAATGTCTAGAACGGAAGCCCAGAAAATCAAATACGGATGACAATCAAAAGGAGGCCGTAGTGAAGGAACGAGGCTGAGCTAACACACAAATCACCTCAAAGGAATTAAAGCTTCAGTTCAGATCTAAGGCAGGTTTGGCTAGAGAGAGAATCTGAGTATTTCCCCTTTAACTTCTCAGGAGAAAGGTCCTACATCCTCTGGCAAATAAAATAAAAACATTACCGTGGTGATCATCATTGCATTTTATATGCACATATTAGATGCAATAAAAACTTTAAGGCAGATAAACAGAAGATACTGAACGATAATAAAAAACACAAGCTCGGTTAATAGAAACAGACCTGTAGTTAGGTCCAGTTATTGGAATCAGCTGCAATTATTTTAGAACCATTATAATGAACATTTTAAATAATGTAAGGGGAATCTAGATATAATTGGCAAATACAGAAGTATTTCAGAAGACAGGAGAAAGATTTCAGGACCCAAAGACGAAATGTTTAAAATATACGGGGTGCCATTAACAGTCACTTGCATTTTCGGTGAAAGCATTAGTAAACCTGAACACAGGCTGACATGCCCAGTTGGGACAGAGTGTGGGAAAAGATTAACAATCAAAGGAGTCACGGGGTTAGCAATAAGAATCATAACTGACTCCTCATCAGAAATGATGCAAGCCAGAAGACGACGAAAGAGTAACTTTCAAGAGGGAAAAGAAGCAACACTATCAACCCAGAACTCCGATACAGTAAAGCCACCTCTCAGAGACACAGATGGGCAAGCCAGATACAAAAGGAACAGTCAAAGTGCGCCCGTCATCGGCAAGGAATGGCAGATGTCTGATTCTGAGGGCACAAAAAGACGTCTGGTCCCCAGAGCTCCTGTTGGGTCATGAATATTAGTGTCATGTTCTCCCCGATAAGAAATCACTGTTCTTAGCCGGGCGGTGGTGGCGCACGCCTTTAATCCCAGCACTCGGGAGGCAGAGCCAGGCGGATCTCTGTGAGTTCGAGGCCAGCCTGGGCTACCAAGTGAGTCCCAGGAAAGGCGCAAAGCTGCACAGAGAAACCCTGTCTCGAAAAACCAAAAAAAAAAAAAAAAAAGAAATCACTGTTCTTTTTTTCCCCCCTCCAGTAGTGGCTGCTTAGTGGCTGATATTTTTTCCCAAACCCTCTGCTTTCTCTTCATTTTTCACTTTGTAATAACAAATCGTCACGAGAAATTAGGGAAAACCTCTAGACTTTGCACCCAGAAAGAGTGTTAAGGGTATAATTATTCTGAGACAGAGGTTCCTCACTTACAATTTTTCCAGCTTTATATTTGTGACTATGAAGTGTTTAGATGTATTTCATAAAATGTTAATTTGTGCTTTAATTGCTCACATTTAGTACTGAAGCCCAGAGAAGAAGTTGGCACAGAAGAGAACACCATGTCTCTTCCAGAGGTTGTGGACCTCTAGGTTAACCATTTCCTTCCTGCACATAAATTATCTTTCAGTTAAACATGTTAACTCTCACAAACTCTCTTCAGGAGAACGCAATGAAAGAATGCAACACTACCCACTGGTTTGTCAACATTCGGAGACGGGTGACACTGCCCTTAATGAGATTGTACAAATGGAGACAGATGTCATGAGGGGTGGGGTGGGGTGGGGTGGGGGAATAGTCATGTAACAAAGAGAAGAACAATAGAGAATTTCTCACTGATTTGTTAATTCTAAGCCAAATGGGACTCTTTTCTAAATGGCTACCATTTTAATTAACTGTCCTCCGGGCAGTTATCATTTATCTGTAGCTTCTTTTAGCAAACAGTGTGGCTCTTACTAGGAACTCACTGTAGGAAGTGTCGACCGCCTTGCAATGGAATATAGGATCTAGAAACAAACCCACACAGCTACTTCCACCTAATTTTTGACAAAAATACTAAATTAGAAAAAAGGTAACTTCTTCAACAAATGATGCTGGGAGAAGTAGATATTCACATTCAGAAGAATGAAATTATGTTTGTGTCTTTTACCCCAGACAAAAATGAATTAGGAATGGGTCAAAGATATTAACATAAGACATGAAACTTGGGAACTGCTGGAAAAAGACAAAAAAGAAATATGTCAATATGTAAGCACAGGTAAAGACATTATGGAAAGGACTCTAACAGCCTAAGAAATAACCATAAGAGTTGTCAAATGGAATGTATGAAATTAAACAGCTTCTGTACCAGGGTAAGGAACCACCAGAGCAAAGAGGTCTACAGAAGGATGACATCTGCCAACTCTATGTCCAGAGGGGTCAGTATCTAGATGGGTAAAGAGTGGCAAAAAATAACACCAAAGTCAAATCTTCCAGTCACCAGGCTGTCTAAGGAAGTGGAGACAGTTCTCAGAAGGAACACAAATGGCCACTAAATATTTGAAAAAGCATTCATTGTCCTTAGCTCCCAGCCAAATGCAAATTAAAACTACTTTGAGAGTCTTTAGGAAAAGAAAAAAAAACTCTTTTATAATCTTATGGTTTCTTTTTTATTTTGATTTATTTTGTTTTTAGTTTTGTGAAGGTTGTGTGTCCTCAAACTCATAGAAATCCACCTGCCTCTGTCTCCTCCGTCCTGGGATTAAAAAGTGTGTACCACTAGGACCTGAGGTTTCTTTCTCAGCCCCAGTTCCAAACTAGTCTCTACTTCCTGGCTGTGGCCAGCTGCCCCACACTTCTGCCATCATGCTTTCCCCCACTCTGAAGGACAGTAGCCACTTAAACTGTAAGCCATAATCTACCTTCCTTCCATAAATTGCTTTTTTTAAAAAACCAGGCTTTTATCACAGCCACAAGGAAAGTAGCTGGCACACTGTGCTTGTGGGGTGGTCAGACCTAATGAATCTCCTTTATCTGGACATCACCCAAAAGAGGAGATTCTGGTCTACAGCAGGCGCTTGACAAATCCCTGCAGAATTAATAAATAAAGGAATTCATGAATGAATGATGGAATTTTTACTGAAACCATTTAGTACTGTTGTTGGCTCATGTATCTCATAGGAAACCATAACAATTCTTTTCTAGACATTTTTTCCTGTATAATTCTTTGAATTGGTGTTTCTGAAACTGTGGCCAGAGATTAACCTCAGGCGTCTTCCACACTCTCTATCTATCCACCTTGTTTTTGGATAGTCTTTAACTGATTTGGATCGGCTCTCTGCTTAGAAAGCCCCAGGAATGCGCCTGTCTCCATCTTCCCAGAGAAGAGATTACAAGGGCATGCCCCTGCACCAGACCCTATTCTGAGGGTTCTGGGGATTGACCTCAAATCCACTCCGCCAACCTAGTTCTAGCTCCCCAGCTCCCAACCAACTTGTTTGACTATTTAAAAAAAAAAAAAAAACTGGAAGAAAGACTTCCCTGTCCTTCAGCACCATGCACTATTTTGAGAGCTCGAAAATGCAGCCTTTTAAAAGGCATGTGCTTAACTGCTCTCTGGTGTATAATAAATACCCAAAGTGCCTCTCACCCCAGAAACATTAGAGCTGAGAATGCTTATGCTTCTGTGGGTGAGATGAGATTGGCTACAAGGGTGTGCTTTCTTCAGATTTGGCAACAAGACCTGTGTTGTTTCTTCTCTGAGTCTACCTGGAATAGGGATTTAATTGATAGGGCTGACGGCAATTGCTCAATTCTGGTGACACATGCCCGCCTGGTTAGTCACAGAGACACAGCTTTCCTGCGCTTTTCTGCAGAGAGACAAGATTAAAAAAAAAAAAAAAAAAAAAAAACTGATAGATGCGGCAGTTTAATTAGAGGGCACTTACCAGTAGAAATTCCAGTCCCAGGTCCAACCCCAAATGGACTCATTACATAAAAAAATACAGTTGGCTCTCTCTGCCTATTGGTTCCTCACTGTGGATTCAACCAATGCAGCAACAAAAGTATTATGATGCAGACAGGAGGATCAGGAAATCAAGGTCAGCCTGGGGCACAGTAGACTGTCTCAAAAAAAAAAAAAAAAGAAGAAGTTAAAAACTTTTCTAGAAAGTTCCTCAAAGGAAAATTTGATTTGTCACACACTAAGTACTATACTAAATCTATTGGGTGAATCTATTCACATTATATTGGATATTTTAAGTAATCTGATGATTTGCAGTATACAGGAAGATGTGCTAAGATGTGTAGGTCACATGTAGATATATCTGTAGGACTTGAGAATCTCTAACTGTTGATTATCTAAATGGGAGGGAAGAATTTCCTAGAGCCAACTCCACACGGATAGGAAAAGATGAGTGTCTATTCTCCGCTCAGCCAGAGACTTAGCTTTGAGCAGTTGGAGAATAACATTAACTAAAAGAAAACTTGTTTTTTCCAGATCTCGATGTTGTTATATCCCAAGTTACATATTTCATTCAAGGTGGTCTAGCATTTGCTCTGAGCTGTTCTTACTCCATCTAAAGTACTCATCAGACTAGAGCAAGGATGTGGGTTAAGGCTGTGGGTTCTCTTCTGCTTCCTTCACTAGTAATAACTACATAGACTCAATCGCCTCTGAAACAGTCTGCACAGGAGACTCAAGCTCATTCTGGTGAAAACGGTAGTGTGCACCAAATACTAGATACTAAGAGAACTAACAGATGCTCATGAGTCCACACAAGGCAGGGAGACTCACATCAGGGTATTGCTAGATATCGGCCAGCACCCTCATTCTCTTGAACATGTGCGAAGAATGAATTTCCAAACATTCAATGCAGGTGGGTGGAGATCCTTTAATGTGTTTTGGAAAGTGCAATGTATGCCTAAGTAGTATCCTGTGATTCCAGTCTGGGCCAACCAACATCCCATGCTGTATCCATCATCTACACCCTCTCTCCATACCGATGTGACCAGAAAGCAGAAAGCATGAGATGGGAGAACTGAACAGTAGTAGACTTAGGTCTGAGGAAGAGCTATCTGACAATATTGCATGATGTGCAAAGAAGTTTATATAAGCAGAAAAGAAGATGATCTGTATGAAGCCACTGGGTTTGTAGCTGTTATAGAAATATATCCAGTTCTGTCCTTGGTCCCTTAAGTCCACCATAGAGCTCTCCTGTGTCCTCAATATGCTAGAATCTCATCTAAAGATCAGCCCTCCCTCTAACTCAGTGATTTCTCTGGTGGTAGCACTGCTCATCCTTAACACGTGCCCTGTAAAAGAGTCCAGGAAACTGATATCTTTAGAAGTGACCCTTAACCAACAAGGGGTTGGTGGCTGAGGATCTCAGCTGCCTCGCCTCTAGGAGAAACGACTACCGGGGACAATATGCTTATTATTTTGGAATTCTGAGCAAGACTGAGGTCCCAGCAGCTGCTTCCTCATTAGTTTGAGCTTGAGGTCTCCTTCCTTTTCATTCTACTTCCTCATTCCTCCATGCAGCTTCCTGGGGTCATTTTTCAGATAAATGACCAACACCCAATTCCCTACTTTACTGCCCTGCGGTTATGTGGAGCCAAGTAAATACATGGAATAAATCTGGCACTCATTTCTCTCGTGCGTGATGAATGAAGATGAATGAATTAAGTATGTAGCATAACACTTTTAAGACTGTGAATTATACCTCTATCTGTATCCCTAGTGCTTGGACCACTAAATTAGGGTAGTCTAACTTATCTAATATTTAAGGAAACTAAAAGCAGTAATTAATAGTAAGAAATGATTTGCAAATGTTAAATTCTATTTTAAAATACTAAACTATATATTTGTGTGTGTGTGTATGTTTTATATGTGTGTATAAAGTGTTTAAAGATTAATTTTATTTATATGTATGTATCTACGTGTATTTCTGCCACATGAGCAAGGCTGCCCTTAGAGGCCAGCAGAGAACGTCCGGTCAGCTGGAACTGGCTTTACAGGTTTGTGAGCTGCCCGGCATGGGTGTGTGCAACGGAACTTGGGCCCTCTGAAAGAGTGTTAAGCACTAACTGCTAGGCCATCTCTCCAACTTGAAAGTATATGGTTTTTAAAGAGTGTTTTCTGGTTATATACCACAGTCACTCTATAAAACTTGGACAATACAGGAAATCCTAAAGAAGATGATGAAGTGTACTCATTATCTCATAGTGACTTTTCAAGTTTAACTTTACAGGTCTTTGATACATTGTGTGTGTGTGTGTGTGTGTGTGTGTGTGTGTGTGTGTGTGTTGAAAAAGGAAGATTACATTATATAAATAGCACTGTAGCATTGTTTCTCACTCATCAAGAAATAAATGTATTGGCTTGTTGACACATACTTGTAATCACAATGTTCAAGAGGGATAGACAGGAGAGTCTTGAGTTCAAGACCAGTTGGAGCTACATAGTAAGTTCTAGGCCAGTCATGATATCCTAGTTAGCTTTACCAGTCAACTTGACAAAAACTTTGAGTCACTTGAGAAGGGAGTCTCAATTGAGGGGTTTCCTAGATTAGTTCGGCCTGTGGGCATGTCCCTGGGGTACTGTCTTGATGTAGGAGGATTCAGCCGATTGTGGGGTGCATCATTGCTTGGACTAAGAAATGTAGCTAAATACAAGCAGGCAGGCAAGCAAGCAGCAGTTTTCCTCCATGGGTTCTCCTTCAATTTCCTGCGTGGGTGTCTGCCCTGACTTCCCTCTCTGATTGACTCTAATCTGTAAACGAAAGTAAACTCATTTCTCTCTCAAGTTTTTATTTCTCAGTGATTTAGTAGAGCAACAGAATGAAACTAGAACACAGGGCCACATCGAAAGACTGTCTCAAAAAAAAGAAAGAAAAAAAAACCCAAAAAAATGTAAGGAAGAAAAAAAGAAATATGGGGCCTCCAAGAGGCATTTTGTAGTAAGTCTATAGCCCCATTAATCTGTGCCACATAAATGTTGGATTTATTCTTACCCAGACCCAGTTCATGTATTCACATATAAGTATTCCAAAGTCAGAAAGAATTCATATTAACTGAGCAAATTCAAAGAGATTAGAGATTCTGTTTCTTTTCTATTTTATGATATCCAGAGTCTAGAGAAATGCTTGGCAAAATAAGCTTTCAATAAATATTTATTAGATAAACGGAGGAATAATCAAAGCATCGAACACTATCTTACTGCCTAGATTAGATTCAATATGGAGTACTCAGCAAGCATCAGTGTGGAGGGGTTGGGGGCATGGCTCGGTCAGTAAAGTGCTTGTTGCAAAAATATGAGGACCTAAATTCAATCCCCAGCACCCGTTGAAAGAACAGAGCTCAGTAATGTAAAACTGTAACCCCAAAACTGAGGAGGTGGAGACAGGTGGTCCCTGGAGCTCACTGGCCAGCCAGGTTAGCTGAATCAGTAAGCTCCAGGTTCAGTGAGAGACCCTGTCTCAAAAAATAAGGTGGAGAGCAACTGAGGAAGACACCTGATAATGACCTCTGACCTCTAAGTGCATATGTACAGGCCCTCTAACATAGATTCCACCATATACACACAACACACACACACACACACACACACACACACACACACACACACACACACACACACACACAAATCAGTGTTGAGTGAGGACTTCTACGAACACCAGGTTTCTAGGATAATTACTGCTTGCATTTGATCTACTTTATTCCTTTATCCCTATGTAAGGCCTTCCTCACACCCACAGCAACCACATCCACATCCCAACCTGATATCCCTGAGCAGTCTCGAGTTTTCTACCGCAGCTCTGTTGTATACACTACACTGTCATAAGTCATTCACACAGTCACATTGATCAACATGAATGAGTGTGAGTGACAGTGCTAGAGCCTAGATTTCATCTTGCAGACTTGTTCTGCCGCCTGTTCTAGTCTTCAAGCATAAGGTTACCGTCCTGACACTCAGCAGAGGCCATGGTCAAAGGACTCATGGCTGATGGTGTCACCAACCCTCCCACATCTTTCTCTGTTCTGCTCCAGACAAGAACTCTTAAAAAATGTAATTTTGTTACTTATGATTATTTCACATGAAGTATCCTATAGAACATAAATGATGGGTTGATAATCTCATCCACAATAAACTTCAGATTTTGTGACTTTATTCACATATTTGCTTCAGGATAAATACCAGTGATTCTTAAAATTGTTGGGTTGTTTTTTTTTTTTGAGAATTCAACGAATGCATACAATGTATTTCAATCATATTTTGATTCATCCTGCACATACCATTCACATTCCCCTTCCAACTTGATGTCATATGTGAGTGAGTGAGTGAGTGAGTGTGTGAGTGTGTGAGTGTGTGTGTGTGTGTGTGTGTGTGTGTGTGTGTGTGTGTGTGTGTGATACTGAGCACAACCATGGCTGTCCAAATACTCAACAGTGTGGGGCCATCCACGGGGACATGGTCACGCTACAAGGGACCACGCCCTTAAAGAAAACTGACTCTCCCTCCCTTGCAGCCATCAACTCTGAATAGCTCCTCAGCCAGGGGTGGGGTTGCCTGTGCCCCTTCCTCATCCAGGATCAAACAAGAACCTTTGATTTGTCTCACTATCAGTTCCTGCCTCTGGAGGGCTTGGAGAATTTGAAAGGTGCTGCCAGAGGCTAAGAGACCCAATTTCCATGACCACTTATCTGCAACCTCACCATCTGGTGATTTCAGATGTCACCTGGTGGAACTGGCCCCACAGGGAAAATGTGACTCTGAAAGCTACTTTTAAGAGTTATATTTTAACTGGAGGATAAGTAGGAGAACTGTCTTTGGCAAACTTGTTTCACAAGCGATTGCTCCACACCTGGAGTGCAATTGAAACTTTCCCCACATCTGAGGGCCGGCCATGTGGGCTCAACTCCCAAGCAGGACTACAGTGATCTACCGTATAATCTAGTGTTATCTGCCATTTCCTTTCAAAACTGAAAGCTAATGGTGGTTATGATAGGGAAAGACAAAGGGAACCCATGAAGAAAGAGAGCTGTTGGTGGTTGTGTTAACAATAAAATATCCCCATGACATCCATCTTTGAAGCACTAAGAGCTCTCACAGGGCACTGGAGACATGACCTAGGGGTTAAGAGTGTTCACTGATCTTCTAGAATGCCTGAGTTCAATTCCCCGGCATCCACATCAGATGGCTCAAAACCGTCTTTAACTCTAGGATCAGGTGACCTAATGCTCTTTTTCAGCTGGCATGCACTTGCAAGCATGTGTGTAAACACATACACATAGACACACATACGTAAACATAAAGCAAAACCTTTTCAAAAAGGAGCTGTCACATGGCTGTAGACGCAGGGGGCAAGTCACTCAAGGTGAACTGCGTTGCATTGAACAGGATCGAATGAGCCATTAAAGGATGGACCGTCCTGGCCGGCTTTAATTGTGAAATAGGTGTAATACACTGTTCAAATCCAACACCACAACACTGAAGAAACAAACGAGAACAGTTATTATCTCTTTAAAACGTGTTCTTAGGAGATACAGAACCCTAGTCATGTAGTTAGACACAATATCCCATGTGATCATGAGAACACATGTATAGTGGTGATGAAGGGCTGAACAGGGCACAGGTGACAAAGTCTGTGATTCCCCAGCCCTGAAGTTCCCTGGGCCTCAGTTTCCTCATACAGTAACGTTAAGTAGTTATAAGGGAAAAGTCTGGTTCAAAAATCCTTAGGAATCCAAACACAAGAATACACTAACAGAGATGTCAGGAGACTAGGAAGGATAGGGATGCCCAAGTTTCCTAAGCAACATATTTGCAAAAATATTCTTCCCTTTAAATTGCTCACACTGATGAAATGCCAGGAGAGAATGAGTTATTTCTACAGAGTCATGGAAAGAGATTTTGTTCAAGTATCTGAGTTCTGGTGGCAGCGACTCTCTGTGCCAGCACACAGCATGTGAACACTGCCCAGAACACCATTCTGAGGAAAACGTGTCTGACATCGCAGCTGATTCACCAATCTGCTGCCAGCATCACCAGGAGCAAGAGGGCTTTTCTCTTAGTCAAGGCCAAAACTGGGGCTTTGAAAATAATCCTCCATCTCTCTGCTACAAATTACCAAGGAAAAATTAAGAACTCTCTTCAAAGTGCACTCTCAACTCTTGCAGGTTCCTGGCAGAAGGAACGGAACGAAGAATGAGCGAGCCGGGCACCTGCATCCAGTCTCTCTATCAATATGTTCGGCATCCGTTAGGTGCTGGGCAACATGGATGTCCATGCCACACAAAACAAGAAAAGGAAGAAGCCTATTGGCACAGAGTTCACAGTTCAGGGAATCATAGCCTGTGATGTTAACATTGTCAACTCGCCTGGGTTTAGAATACCCACAGAAGCACATCTCTGAAATGCCCACAAGGGTGGTTCCAAGGAGGTTTAACCAAAGAGAGAAGACTCACCTAAATATGGGTGGTACTCCCAATGGGCAAGGGTCCCAGAATGACGAAAAAGGAGAAAGCACTCCCTGGCTACGGATGCAATGTGACCAACTGCTTCATGCTTTCAGGCCTTGAAGTTACTTTAGCTCAAGTGATGTTTGGGGCACAGCATCAGGAAGCTCAAGGTCCCAGTGGGTGCCTGGACGTGTACCTTCCTTCCTGTCCCTTTTCTCCTTCCCTCTCTTGCTCTGTCTCTCTTCATGTACATCACCTGTACATTTCTCAGTACCTGTTACCTTTGCACAGTAAGGGTATAGGAAGTTTCATTATGAGCTTCCATGCATACACAGAAGGTGCTTTGTCCATAGTCAGCCTTTGGGATGGCTAAGCTTGGTTGTCAACTTTATAGGCCCGGGAAGAGGGACGGCTTGGAGTGGAGTTGGGAAGTTTTCACCTCTCACTTTGTTTTTGTCTTTTAAAGCTGTTTTGGTTATTTGTCTCCCTGGGATTTTATGTGAATTTTAGGACCGGCTTACTGATTTCTGTAAAACACAGAACAAAACAAACAAACAAAAAGGAACAGTTGAGATTTTGATTGGGATTACGTTGCTACAGAACTACAATGATCAAGGCAGTGCAGTAATGCTATAAGAAAAGAAAAATCAGTTAAATTAAATTAAAAAGTCCAAAAACAAATCCTATGCTTATGATCAATTTAAGGTCAGATGACTTTTTTTTACAAGTGTGACTATGTAATTCGGGGCGGGGGGGAAGAATGGCCTTTTCAACAAACGGTTCTAAGACAGACACACAGAAGCAAATTTACAATAATGTAAATAAATGTGAGCCCACACTTTCTACCACTTAGAAAAATCAACTTGGAAAGTGCACAAAAACCTATGTAAAAAGGCAAAAACTAATAAACTGTTTGGCCCGAGGGTTAGGCAGTGTTTCCTCCTCTGCCCCCAAACAATGTAGTGTTCCCAGTTGGCAAGTTCAATTATGCAGCTATGCATTATTCCTGCTGTAGGGGGCGCTCTACAGGTCAGCTCTGTGATGCAGCTCATATAGGTCTTCCTGGTTGGATGATGTGTACATGTGCATGCATGCATTGACGTTCACATGTATACACACACCCATACACACACGCACACACACACACACACACACACACACACACACACACACACACACACACACACACACACGAGAGAGAGACAGAGAGACAGAGAGCCACAAAGCTCAACTCTATCTCTTCCTAGGTTGCTAACAATAACCATCTTTCCCAGTAACTCAAGAACCGCAGTCATATTGGTCTTGAAACAGTTTTAAATATAACCTGGAGCATTTTAAACAGAAGTGAAACTAAGTCTAACGAACTATGTAAAGCAGAACTATGAAAAGTATGCATCTTCTGATGGTCCCTTTGGCGACTGAAAGAAGTGCAAAGGAGAGAATCCTTCCCAAGAGAGTCTGTGATGCTGCAGGACAAGGCGGGGAAGCACTGGGGCTTTCCCTGTGTGCTGTAGAGTACCCTAGCCACGGGGCATGTATTGAAGGGTAAGTGCGTAAAAAAACTCTCTCTCTGAATGTTAAAGCAATGAAGAGGTCCTGGTGTCAGCTCAACCAGTTACAGCAACAAAGCATCATCAACCCCATTCTCCTTCCCAGCTCCAGTGTTTGCTGAAAAACTCAACCACTTATATGAATAAACTGAGATTATTGAGTATTTACAGTGTGCCAGGTGTAGCCCTGTTACCTGTATGAACTCTCATTTAATACTTAGACAATCTATACTATTGTTGTGTAACAATTTTCTTCCTGCAAGAAGCTCCTAAAGCAGTAAAGCAAACAACTCAAAATGGCTTCAGGAAGTCCCTGAAACTGACCAGATTCACTAGGCTCCTCCCTGCCAGAGTAAGCAGTAAAAGCTGAGAGTCTGCAGGGCATGGTGATGCAGGTCTTTAATCCCAGCACTCGGGATGCAGAGGCAGGTGGATCTCTGTAAGTTCAAGACCAGCCTGGTCTACAGAGCTAGTTCCAGGATAGCCAGGACTATTAGGCAGAGAAATCCTATCTCAAAAACAAACAAACAAAAATAAAATAAAATAAAGCTGAGAGTCCCTCTCAGACAAACTGAGATACCACCAGACCAGCTGCCTGGAAGAACTTTAGACCAACTGAGGCACCTGGAAAGAACAATCTACAGCTTGTTGAGCTGCCTGCAGGGTGTGTAGTGTGCTCCAGGATCCTAGCTTTGTGGGCTCTCATCCATGCTGGGATGGGCTTTGGTGACTGAGTCATTTCTGCTCCTGTAAGTAACCCCTCACCCATATTCCTGTAAGCAACCCAATAAAGCCCATTGGTTCCCCAAGTTGGACTTTGGTGGTATCCGTACTTTGGTCTGTTGTGAAATCCCTATTTGGGGTGAGAAGATGTGTGTATAGCATCTATACAGGGAAAGTTTTGTCACACAACAGCTACCAAAAATGAAATTAATTAAAAGCACAGTAAACTAAGAATAGTGATAAATGAGTAGTTTAAAAGTGTATGTGTTGGGGGAGGGAGGGTGGGGTTTCCAATGGCAAACCCAAGAGAAAAGCAAATGAGATATTAGAACTTTTTTTTCTTTTATTCTCTGGGTTCTAGAAAGTTACATGGAGGTTGGGTTGAGTTGAACTATGGTGTCTCATCTTTCCTGGAGTTTACACTGCTGTGGTATCTGCAGTGGACACGTGTCTGATGTCTAAAGAGCTGCCAGCACAGTTGGATTTTTCTTCATTTGCATACACAGGGCCTGAGCTGGTCACACTTAGTTTGCATTCTGAGGGCTTGGCAGAATCTCTCTCTTTCCAGCTGTGCCACAAGCCACACCTCCCAATTGGCTGATGTCATAGCTGTGGGTGTGTCCCAAGTGCTCTGGGTACTGGAAGTTGCCCTAGTACTGAGATCTAGGCAGAGGGCCCGTCTTTGCACTTCCAAGGCCTCCTGGGTGTGATTCACCCCGCTGAAGGGATGCTGTCTTGCATACCATGTTTACCCCTTGAACTGGTTACTTTTCTGTTACTACAATGAAATAGCATGACCAAAAGCAACTACAGAAGAAAGAGTTTATTTTGGCTCATGGTTTCAGAGGGATAACATTTATACTGGCAGACTATTTCTGTGATGTGTCTCTTCATCCTTTGGGATTAATATACTTCCTTTATGAAAGGCTCTAAGCATCTCCTTGGCTCCCCTCTATCCCCAGGCACACCTCCATCACCCATTTCCCCATCAGGCGTTTGCTCACTGTTTATTGAGTTCTTATTATAACTCTTCTCTCATTAATTAATGGACTTTGCTCTTGTTATTTTTTTAAGACAAATTAGGTGGAAATATCTGAGGATAGACGCATGCTCCTCCTGCGTCAGATAGTCATTACCCACAACACACTTGGTAATGAAGTATAAAGTAATTTACAGGTTAAAAGAGAAGAGCTGTATTTTGTTTTTTGTTTGTTCTGAGACAGGGTTTCTCTGAGTAGCCCTGACTATCCTGGAACTCATTTTGTAGACCAGGCTGGCCTCAAACTCACAAAGATTTTCCCACCTCTTAGGGACTGGGATCAAAGGCGTGCACTGTAGATTTAAACAAGGCAGAAAATATCAAAGTGTACCATCTCGTGTCTGAGATGCAATGAAATCAAGCAGGTTTTCTAGAGCTGCTTGTTAGTGAGGCAGCCATTAGCAGGCTTTTCTCTGACTCATCTGAGACTCAGATCCCAGCAGGAGGCTGAAGGCACTGTGGAGAAATGACTGAACCATCCAGCTACACAGCAGTAGTTTTAACTTTGATGGTTTATGACTCTTTTCAGGAACTACTGGCCTTCAGCCAGGGGATGCCACAGCAGCTGCCAAAGTTGTCACTGACAGTCCCCCAACTACTTCTACCTAGCTCACCCCACAGTGAGGACAGTGTTTCAGGTACCCTGCCTACTAGGGTTCATATGAGGTAGCCAAAAACTACAGATTGTTCAGGTGAAGATGGGGGTCATCTTTGGTTCCAGCCAGGGCTATCCTAAGCTAAACTGACACCTCAGATAGTTTGTTTCTTCTTCTGTTTCTTGCCTGTCCATTTCCTGCCAAGTATCTGGTTCTTCGTGCTAATCCCAGCTCTTTCTTTCTAGATATGGCTTGGCAACCATTCAGTTCTCAAGCTCAAGGACCAGTGTCGTAACGATGCATCACCCCATGGCTTTAGATGAGGAAACAGAAGCTCAAGAGGCCCAGCCACTTCTTATGGTCGCACAGCCAGGGGAGCACTTAATATTTGAAAAACATAACTTTTCTATCTTAGTCACTTTCCCATTGCTGTAATAAAACGCCTTTATAAGGCAACTTATAAAACAAAGTGTATAATTGGACTTATACACTTATACAATTTCAGAAGGCCAGAGTCCATGATAGCAGAGTGAAGGAACACCTGAGAACTCACATCTTGATCCACAACCGTGAAGCAGAGAAAGAGAGACACACCTCCGCTAGCAAGGACACACCTCCTTATAAGGATAATAATGACTTGTATATCTCTCCCCAGTCCTGATGGGTAAAGTTCAGATGGCCAAGACTTCCTACTAGAGTACAAAAATGCAAGCTTTCAACTGCTCTATTCATTTACCATGTTTAGGATGTTGGCACTGAGGTCACCTCATTTTACTTTGGCCACAGTCCTAAAAGATATCAGGACTTACACCAGTCCTTTACTTCAGTTATAAGTGGTTGTTAATTGGTTTAGTATGAATTTCTACAAATATGTTGAAACGTTATGAGTGGTTCTTGTACAAGACTCACGCCCAGTCAAGATCTTCTCTTACTGAAAATGGAGAAATATTAACTTCTTCAGGAAAATACATCCCTAAGGAGGGGCACACCATCCTCTCTTTGTGGTGTAGCTTTGATGATGCTCTCTGCAGACTCGGCTTCTTGGCTTATTTCTATTTTATTAATTGTCTGCTCTGCTTTTCCACAAGCATCCCATGGGTCACTATAGTATGTGTGTATGTGTATGCAGGTATGTGTATGACTGTATATGTGTATGAAGATGTATGTGCATGTACATGGGGGGCAGAGGTGAACCTCCAGTGCCACCCCTGGGGAGCTGTCTTGGTTTTTTTGTTTTTGTTTGTTTTCCAGATGAGAGAGGCTCTCTCCCTGTCATGACGGGTTCTCCAATCAGGCGAGACCGGCTAGCCATCAAGTCCCAGAGATCCTCTTGGTTTCATCCCCCCAGTACTGGGATCATAAACACCATGTTGGGAGATATATATATATATATATATATATATATATATATATATATATAGTTCTGAAGATCAAACTCACACCTTCACATTTGCAAGGCAATAACTCTACCACCTGACCTATTCTCCCAGACCCCAAACACCCCCTTTCCTTGGTCTTTCTCTTTGTAGGATGAACACTGCTGCTGTATAAACAGCATGAATGTTCAGAGTAAATCATAGTCCCGCAGATACGACACCAGCTGCCACACCTCCCACGGGATCAGATGCTGCCCTGAAGCTCACCACTTCTGCAATGCTTGTGGGTTCTGGCCACTCTGGCTGTGCTCTGAGCACTATTGTCTCCCACTCATAGAAGGAGAAAGCAGGCCGTTCCTTTCATAAACTACGGTCTCAAAGTATAACTTCCTGTTAAACTTTTACTAATTCGTATTCAAAATAAGATGCCTGCAGTGGCCTTCCCTTGTGTTATCGGAAGCTGGAATCTGTGCGGTGAGTATCACTTCCTCTCCACAGCAATCTCTGAAGGCAGAATGACTTTGGCATTGTGGGCTAATTGCTTCAAGTGGACTAATTCCTAGAAATCTACACATTTCCCGCACGTGTGCTTATGAGTATCTGATGCCTATAAGTTGGGTAAAATTTTTGAACCCTTGCAAAATACAAAAAAGGACGAGGAAAAACAAAACAAAACAAAAACTACCTAAACACCGTCACCTCATCATCCTGCAAGTGCTCATGGCTAGTTAGTTGCCTGACCACTCAGAAAGAAAAGGGGACCAGAAAGCATGAGAATGGGGGAGGAGAGGAGGAGAGGGGAGGGGAGGGAGAGAAAGGGAAGGAGGAAGAAGGAAGGGGAGGGAGGGAAAGAGAAGATGGTGGAAGGAGGAGAAGCATCAGGAAGCTCACTCAGTCTTTCTTGCTGGTTCATTTCCCTCCATCAGCCTATTCCTTCCTTCTGGGCTGGAAGCCGTTCTCGCACACTGCGGACAGTGGCTTCCCTTCTTCCTTCCATTCTTTCCACTCCAGACAGTGGCTTCCCTTTTTTCTTCCATTCTTTCCACTCCAGACAGTGGCTTCTCTTCTTTCTTCCATTCTCTCACACTTCGGACAGTGGCTTCCTTCCTTTCTTAAAGCCTAAAGCATCCCTATTCCTACTAACAGGACGAGAAAGCGAGAGTGACGTGAAGGATCTGGGGAGAACGCTCAGTAGATAAAATGCATTCTGTGCCAGCTCCGGGACCCGAGTCAGAATCCCCAGCGCTCATGGAAAAAGCTGAGCCCAGCAGCAGATGTCTGTCATTCCAGCACTGGGAGGCAGAGACAGGAGGATCCTGGGGACTTGCTGGGCAGCTAGTCTAGCTGAATTGGCAAGCTCCAGGTTCAGTGACCTACTCTATCTCAAGAAATAGATAGAGCGTGCTTAAGGAAGACACTTGATATTGACTTCTGACCTCACCAAGGGTGTCTACACCCCACTCACACTCACATACAACAAACACACATATAAAATAAGTGATTTTAATCCAGTGGACACAAGGAACACTGTGGTAAGTGAGTAGCTGATCTTTTTCTCCCATAACCACTCACAGTTAAAAAATAATGAAGGCCAGAGCAGGAAGGTCAGCCTTTGGACTCACTCAGCATGGTGTCCCTTGCCAGACACCACTCTACTCAGCCTTGTCTCTGCAACATCACCCCGGCTTTAGTGACGCCAGTTACACAATGTGGGAACATTATCATCAAGTCTGAATACACTGTGGCAGTGGTTGCCAGCCAGGGCTGGTTTTCTGTCATCAGATATAATGCCAAGGAACTCTCGGTTGTCAACACTTGGGGAAGGGCATGTGACCGACATTCGGTGGGCAGAGGCCCAGGGTGGTGCTCAACACCCTCCCAGGACACAGGACAGCCTCCTCAGTGGAGATCCATTCACACTTAAATGCCAGTGGTGCCAAGGTGGGGAAACCCATCCACTCTTGACCATCATAATGCTGCTCTGGTAAATCCAGAGCCAGCTCTGTCCCTGCAATCTGATTTTGCTAGTTTCACAAATGAGAGAGAAGTTCTGAGAGCCTGTGGCAGGTGGAGAGACTTTGAAAATGTTTCAGCTGCTGTTCAGGCTCTGATATCAACCAGTCTGTCCAGGCGAGAAGCCACTGTTCCGTTCATAGATATCCCTGGAAGATGTCACTGTTCGCACAATCGGTTTTGACCGTACAAACCTGGCGTGTCACTAGGGAGTGCATTAGTGGAAGTATCTGGGTGCCTGAGTGGGTACAGCTATGTGAAAACTCCATGTGTGGATGACTCCTGGCTCTCATGTCCCCTCCCCAACCCAGAACACAAACTCTGGGGACAAGGACACCCTGGTGCAACTCTATTAGCTTCTCCTCGACTCCCTCCCCATCTGCCTCCTGACAGTCAGGGATATTGTCCTACACACACACACACACACACACACACACACACACCCCTGTATTACCTACAGTTCCCCAATACTAGTCCTTATTTCTGACCATTTCACATACTCATTTCTTAGCTTCCAATCTCTCTATTTATAATCACTGCTAATCCTATTTAAATTCATTCCAGACCATACATGCCATGACAGCAAGTCCACAGGACTCCTCTCACTAGCATTGCGATAAATCCTCAAAGTTAGTGCAGAAAACTTTTTAGTGAATACAGGTAGAGAGAGAGAGACAGAGACAGAGACAGAGAGAGAGAGAGAGGGAGAGAGGGAGAGGAGAGAGAGGTTTGTGTGGCTGTGTGTATATATCCACATAAACATATTCCATGTGAATGCCTGTGTCCTTGGAGGCATAAGAGGGTGTCAGATCCCCTGAGTCTGGAGTTATAGGAGTTGTCAGCCACCAGATGTGGGTGCTGGAAGCAAACTTGGATCTGATGTAAAGGTAGCAGGTGCTCTTAGCTGCTGAGCCATCTCTCCAGCCTCTGGTGACTGTGCTTTTAAAGATTAGTAGTCTCTGCTCCATGCCATCCCTGGCTCTGGCCAGACCACTCAGGACACTGGAGCTCATTCTGCATCCGTGTCCTTTACTCTCTGAACACACTCTGACTAATATAACTCTCCTTGCAGGATCCTGAAGAATCTTTGAAAAAGCAGTTTCTGAAGAACTGTCCCTGAGTGTTCATGATGCTTTACACACAGGAAGCACTTACAAATACTGGTGAACTCAGTGTGCTACCCAGCCTAGCCGCACGTGCCGGGGAATCCTATCAGCGTTAGTTCTAACTGGCTCACGCTCTGCCCAGGCAGCAGTTTTCAGTTTCCATTTCCTTGCTGCTCTCCAGAGGGCTGTTTCTCCCTCCCCCACCCTGGGACACTTAGTTTCTAACTGACACAAATCTGATTTTTACGTCATTCTTCAGATGTCACCAAAGCCTTCAGCTATTTTTTTTCTTTCACTATTATTTATTCCCAGGGAACACAAAGCTAAAAGTTAAACAAGAAGAGAATTATCTCTCCTTTTGTGTACGTGAAAATATACAGACCAGACCGAGAGTTGCAAGTCTCTTGAACTCAGAGAGGAACAGATGTCCGTGAATTGCTGTAAATGTGGCCGCTGTGACTCAGAGAGTGATAATGTATGAAACCACATTTTTCTATTGAGGCTTTTCTTACAATGGACAAATCTCCCTGAGCAGAAACCACAGCCATAAAATGTCACCAGCAGCAGGTAAAAATTGGACACGTCCTCATTCAGAAGTTGTCAAGTCTCTGCTCTTTGATCCCAGGTAGATTACCCACCCTGCAGCAGGATTGATCGATTAATTATCATTAATTGGGGAGGGTGTACTTTGAATTTACAAACTTCTTTATTCATGGGCCTTGGTATGTTTTCACAGCATACCCAACTCTTACCACATGTGGACGTCTTTTACAACTCAAGACCAGAAAATATCAGAGCATTTAAAATGAGATGGAATACATACATACATACATACATACACACATACATACATGTATATATTCTTGGGAAGGCTACAATTAGACACACTGATGGAAGAAGTAACCTTATAATCCTAGAAAGTAGGGAAGTATAATCTGAATTTCTCGGTAATCATCGTTGTTCCTATAAGGAATGAGACTCTGACACTGCCTTTTACCAGATGCCGGGCACTGACAGCAGCCACATCATCAGAGTTTCACATCCTTCCTTTGAGGCATGATTTAAACAAGGAATCTGTTGTCAGGACTGACAAGGAAGATCCACCCTGAGAACAGCTGAAAAGCAAGGGTGAAGAACTTTTTTTTCTTCTTCACAATTAAACTAAGTGAAAATGATCTCTGATTACTTGACATAGCATTAAATGGCTGGGAGTATCCCACTCGTTTAAAAAAAAACGATTCTCAGCTGAGTTTTTTGTTTGTTTGTTTGGAGTTTTTTTGTTTGTTTGTTTTGTTTTGTTGTTAGGGTTAATTGTCAGAAGCTGGGAGGAAGAACCAGTAATGAAAAGGATGTCAGAGCATCCAACAGGTCAAAGTCCTGGGGGAGCTAAAAACCAGACCCAGGGACCTTTCGTCAGCAAGACTGTCAACAATGCTCTACGTGTGTGTGGTGTGTGTGTGTGTGTGTGTGTGTGTGTGTGTGTGTGTGTGTGTGTGTGTGTACATGTCCATGTGCTTGTGGGTGCAGGTTAACATATGTACATGCACTTGTGGAAGCCAAAAGTCAATGTTGAGTGTCTTCCTCAAGAGTTCTCCACCTTATTTTCTAAGACAAGGTCACTCACTGACCTGGAGCTCACCATTTGGCTAGTGAGTGAGCTGCTCTGGCCAGTGAGCCTCAGGGGTCCCCTGATTCCTCCTCCCCGACTCTGAGGTTACAGACATGTACCACAACACCCGGCTTGTGTGTGTGTGTGTGTGTGTGTGTGTGTGCGCGCGCGCGCGCGCGCACGTGTGACTGCTGATCCAAACTTAAGTCCGGTCACTCACTCCACAGGTACTTTACCAAGCAAGCCTTCTCCTCAGCCCTGTAATGCTTTTCTTTTTTCAGATTTAGAACTCCCATGAACAGAAGTGAGTCAATTGCCTTTACATTGGGGAAGTGGTTACTTACTCAATATGGTAAGTGGGATAACAGTGTGTGCTGGAATTCTTGACTTCTGCTTGGAAGGAGCCGCAGAGAGGACAAAATTTCCCCTTCTGCATCTTTCTGATTTTCTGCAGAAATAACATTAGCCAAGAGTCACATGGTTTGTTTTTTTTTTTTCTGTTTCAAACTTGAATTGTCAATTATTTCCTGCATCACCTTTTTGTGTCTTTTAAAAGATGTTGCATACCCTTGCATGGCATTTAATTTTAAATGCTCTTCCATGGTATTTAAAATAAATGCAGATTCTTTAGCGTTCACAGAACACTTAGTGAGACCCAGAGGTGTGAGTACAGGCGATATCTTTATTTACCAAATGTGTTTCCTTTCTATTTCCGTGGTTTTTATTTCCCCCACACTTTGCTTGGAATAACATCATCTCTTATCTATCTGGGGATAAAAGATGATTACCTTTTTGTTCAGAACCCACTAAACTAATACAGTTTTTCAGTTTGTTGCTAAGCAACTGAGCTGGGTTACCAGAAGCAGCTGATTCCACTCAGTTCCTTGTTCCCTTTTTGATAATTGACCATGGAGAGTTTCCCCGGGACGGAAGGGGAGCTATCATCAAGAGACTTGCAGACAACAACCACAATTGACTGTCCAAAGTTGTTTAAAAATACTTTTATATTAAATTCTGGTGTATTCGTACAGTAGGACATGGAAGCAAGGACAAAATCCAAACATGCTAAAACGAAGCCAGAACCATGCAAGGCATAGGGACTCTTTCCTGTCATTTCATCACTCAGGAGGCTGAGGCAGGAGGACCGCCATGAGGTGGAGGCCAGTGACGACCACTGAGTGAGTTTTAGGCTGTATCTGACTGCAGAGTGAGAAGCCAGGAATGAAGATGTACAGATTATGTGTATATTAGTTACATGTCTCTTGCTGTGATTAAAACACCACAACCCAAACAATTTACAGGAGAAAACGTTTATTCAGGCTTCCGGTTCCAGAAGAATGAACATCCATGATGGCGGGGAGGCCCGGCAGTAAGTAACAGGCATCGTGGCCAGAGCAGGAAGCTGAGAGATCACCTCTTCAATGACAAACACAAAGTGGGCTGAGGCTATCAACTCTCAAACCCCACCCACCCAGTGAGGCAATTCCTCCAGCAAGGCTCTACCTCCTAAAGGTTCCACAACCTTCCCAGACATCGCCAACTGGGGACCAAGTGTTCAAATACCTCAACTGTGGAAGACATCTCTCATTCAAACCAGCTCAATGTGTCTCATTTTGTTATAAAACTCCAGAAAAGGTAAGTCTAGGGCTAGAGAGACAGCACAGTACTGCTTTGCCAGAAGACCAGGCTTTGGATCCCAGCATTCCCACAGCTGCTTTACAGACATCTGTAACTCGTGCCCAGGATGTGACGCCCATTTCTGGTCTCACATAGTGCACATCCATGCATGCAAGCCAAACGTTCACACACATTATATAAAAATAAATATAAGTAATGTAAGGAAACAGAGCATAGGCAGAGTTGTCTGGGAGTGCAGGTAGGAAAAGTCTGAGGAGAGAGGAATGATGGAAACTCTCCATTGTTTATAGCTTTACGGTGTAAAAGTTGCACACAAAATGCCATTTCATGAGTACTTTTTTATTGTAAGAAAATTACATTTCAACTGAGAAACCAAAGCCCTCACTGTACCTCATACTTTATTAAATTTTGACTTAGTAATATAATTCTCAGGGCTAGGAATATCTTTTTTTTCTATTGAAGACTATTTATAAAAAAAACAGGAGAAAAAAATTCATGTCACACGAGTGAGATGTGATTTCTTTCTTAAAGCAAGTTTGGTTTGTTTATTTGTTGAAGGATGCTTACTCGAAAAGTTCCATAATTAATATTTCTCACTTGGTTGCTTTTTCCTGTCACTTTCATTTTTATTAAAATTATATACACAAACAATTAGAAATGAGAATTTTCAATCTTTTCAGCTGCCTCTTTTGGTAGGAAAGTATTCCCATTTTCAGAAAGGATAATTCTGCTTCATCTTGACTCTTCAGATTTTGTTTCGCTGACTTCTTATTCTGGAAATTCACTGCCCTGACCCTCACCCCCATACCCCCACCCCACCCCCACCCCACCCCCACCCCACCCCCACCTCCATTTTCAGCTGCCCTTCTCAGTGTAGCTGCGTCACAGTTTGGTTTGGATTTGCAGATACCTAACTATAGTCACATCCATGCCATTCATCACTGAGAAAACAGTAAGCTATGGTACTTTCTCTTTTCTGCAGGATTATTAGGTGCTGGGGGCTTGTGTTTCTTGCTTGTTTGCTTGGTCCGTTTATTCCAGCCTGGTCTTGGGCCCTTTGTAACTGGCAACTTTGGGTTCCTTTCATCCTGAGGCACTAACGTGCCTGGTTCCAGAACCACATGTATTCTGGGATTCCTAAAAGAACAAGTGATAGGTTTGTGTGACTAGAAGCAGAGGGATGCTGAGACAATAATTACCAACCAGAAATAACCAACAATAGAGGGGTGGTTTTAAAATACTTTGGGGTTCCAAAGAGATGGCTTCATGGCTAAGAGTGATTGCTGCTCTTCCAGAAGACCAGAGTTCAGTTCCCAGCAGCCATGTCAACTGTAACTCCAACTTGAGGGGATGCAGTGCGTCTGACTTTGGTGGGCCCCTGAATATTTCCTTCTCTCTCTCTCTCTCTCTCTCTCTCTCTCTCTCTCTCTCTCTCTTTCTCTCTCTCTCTCTCTCTCTCTCTCTCTCTCTCTCTCTCTCTCTCTCACACACACACACACACACACAGAAATTATTTTTAAAAAAAGCTATTTTGCACTTCGCACACATTACCTCTAAACACAACAAACCTTCACTATCTACTTGTACCAACCCGTTTTAACAATGAGGAAGCTGAGGCTTAAGAGGTGACATAATGTTTTCCAAAACTACCCTAGTAGGAGCTATAAATTTATTGTAGGGGACTAGGGAAGTGTCTGGGCAGTAAAGTACCTGCATAAGTATGCACAAGACCCTAGGGTAGGTTCCCAGCACAGTAGAAAAAAAAAATATTAATTCTGAAGTCAGCAATTATTATCTTGGACCACGTGACAAGAGATGGGAGACACAGGCATCCCTTGCAGACTTTCTCTTCCAGGATTATGTGTTTTTGTATCTTGAGATGATTTACCCTCAACAGATATGTTTTCACTGTTAGCTTCCTGGGAAGCAAGAACGCTGAAGCTTGCAGGCTGGACTCAGAACTTCAGTTAGGCAAAGTGGCCATAACATCATCTTGAATTCCAGGGCAGTGAGTTAAAAAGGCAATATATGGGCAGATAGCTAATATCTTCTCTGACCTAACAGCAGGACATTGTCAGAAGCGTGTGTCCTTGACCTGTGAAACCCTGCAAAGCACCTTCTAAATTTAAGTATTTTGAAACTGAGAAAGAACAGGAAAACTTAAACCAATCCCAGGGAATTTTCAAGATGCCAGGAAAACTGAACTAGCCTCCACATGCCTGAAATTTCCATTAAAAAACACAATATGTAGCAACCTGTAACATTTTAAGAACGTTTTAAATTCTTTTTTTCTAGCTCTAATTCAGTAGAAGAGATCAACCATCAAAGGTTTGCATTACAATCAGTCTTCTCAGGAAGCAAGACGAAAATCAGAGAAAGCGCGGAAGTGTTCGCAATTACACGTCACCATTTCTGAAGCAATTAGGCATCCACGTGCTGTGCCAGCCAACCAACCATCTGAGCAACAGTTTGAAAGAGAATTCCTATTTTGAGAATGCTCAGAAAACAAACAAACAAAAATCCAGAAAGAAGGAAAAAGCCGTTCTTTTCAAACTTGGCCATATCATCAAGGAGGCCGACATAAAGGCAAAAAGAAATATCAGGGCTGATGAGCGTTTTCATTGCAGAATTTCTGCAAAGCAGAGGGAATCGCACATTGCATCTGCTCCAGGCTCCCAGTTTTTCACAGGGAAGCTACAGAAAGGGTAAAGGTAACTAATTGATGGTAGCATTTGATTTCCCAACTTCCTTTTCCAGATTGCTTTGGTTTGCCAAGTTCTAGTCATGCTATGTTAGGGAATGTGTCCTCTGGAGGTGTAAAGACTTATAATAGCATCACAAAACGGAGGAAGATGTCTCCATGTCTGTGTAGAGTGAGTCCTAAAGTCATCTGGAGGTTTGAAAGGAGTACATGAGTTTCACAAAACCTACAACTTGAACAGAAAATTTCTGAAGAAGGTGGGCTTCCTTGTGGCCTTTCACAAATAGAGACGGCCATTTTGAAGTCAAAGTTTGGCAATAAAGACCTTGACCTGTAGGCACAACAATCCCCTTCCCCATATCTTAGTGCTTTATTGATTTCATTTCTTATGATAACAGAAGATAACCAGAAAACTATGTATAGTACATAGATTTCTGTAAGTCTGATCCATTTCTGAAATGTGTGGGCTCTACAGCATGAGCTCTGAAGCAGGCCACGTTTCCTTTTGGGGAAAGCTCAGGCTGACGTGCAGACTGCTTCATAAAAAATGCCTGAGCTGAACCAACTCAGAGCCCCATATCATCTCTTCTTGCCTGTCTTATGCTCCTCATTTTCCTCTTTTGTATTCTTTTCTTTTCTTACTTAGGTATAGGACTATTATTGCTCAGAATAATAAGAATCTGCCAAATAACTATTTCCAATTATTCTCATGGAGGAGTCAGAATTGTATAGAAGGATCCAAATAATTCATCCAGCGCAGAGAGATGTAATTTAGGGACGCTACAGGTAGGGAAGTGCCAGCAACTCTGTTTTTCCTGAAGCTGGGATTTTTTAAATATATTTTTAAAATAATCATCATGTATATGCATTGTTCACAGTACTATAGTATACAAGTACATTTTCATAAAGTATGTCTTCTGTGCATGTAGGGGACATCTCATCTCATCTTCTGCTGACCTCTCTCTTTCTGAGACATATTCCATCGATCTCCTAGCTCTCAGGTCACCAGAATTCGGCTGAACTGGGCTACCCACCAGGTTTCCTGGTCTGCAGATTACAGATGGAAGATTGTGGGGCTTCCCAGACCATGATAGCAAGACAAGGGGGAGGGGCTGAAGAGATTGCTCAGTGGTTAGGAGCACTGGATGTTCTTCCAGAGGACCTGGGTTCAATTCCCAGCACCTACATGGCAGCTCACAACTGTGTGTAATGCCAGTTCCAGGGAATCTGGTACCTTCACACAGACATACATGCAGGCAAGACACCAATGCACGTGAAATAAAAATAAAACATGAAAAAATTTTAAAATATAAATTTAAAAAAAAAGGAGGGAAATAAAAGACCACCAGCTACCCATCCCTGTGTGTGTGACATGGGTGTGGGGGTGGGTGCATGTGTGTGTTTATACAAATGTGTTTTGTTTGTGTGTATTCATGTGCGTTTGTGTGAGTGGAGGTTAAGGTTGGGTATCTTCCAATATTGCTCTACCTTTTCCTCCCATTTTATGATGTGATACCTCTTATAGCCCATGGTAGCTTCAAATTTTCTATGTAGCCAAGGATGACGTGAGACTCCTGAGACTCCTGCCTCTGCTTCTCCAGAGCTGGGATAATAGGTGTGCATCACCATGTCAGGTTCTGTGTGGTGCTGTGGATGGAACCAAGGATTTTCTGCAGGCTAGGTACGTCGTATCCTCCCAACTGAGATAACATACATCTCCAACTCATTCCCTCCTTCTTAAAGAGATTATCTGAGTGCTAAATATTGCATTTCCTGGCTACTCTTGCAGCTTAACGTGGTCACATGACTAAGCCGTGGTCAGTAAGATATAAATAAATGTGCTGAACAGGACTTTCAAGGCGTTTCCTTGAAAAGCATAGACAACAGGAAAGAGCTCTTTTTTCTTGTCCCTTTGGTTTTCTCTTTATGTTCTTGAAAATGTGATGTCTGGAGCCACAGCAGCTGTTTTGGACTACAAAGTGACCTTGGAGCCAAAATCCATATATGCACTGAGGGTGTCGATCTGTAAGCATTACCTTCCCGGCTTGTGCTACAGAGCTGCAAAGGACTGTGGCAGGGAGGCAAACATTTACCTTGCTTAAGCAACTGTTAACTTTGTAATTTTCTGCTGCCTGTGACCAAGCCCAGTCTCAACTAAAAAGAGATCCATTCCCCTTTGCCTTCTGACCCAGGGCGAATGTCAGCGGTTTACTGTTTGAAGCTCCTCCCTGAAGCTCAGTGACAGCTTGTACACCACATGATGAGCAAGGACAACTTTTTTTTTTATTATTTTAAAAATTAAAACATTCATGTTTTCTTACTCAGGCTCTTGGTGGTTTGCTGCTCGGGTTTCTAAGAAAAGGAAACCAGTCAAACTGTTTTCCACGCCGTATGTCCTTCTCCATCCTTCGGGCTGAGTCTCCCTAGACAGTGAAAACTAGAACAGCTCCAGCTCACTCCTACCAACGCTGGTGGTCCCAAGAGGAAGGTCACATGCATCCTCTAACCCTCCCCTCTTACCCACTGCTTTTGAAGCCTCCTAGAAGAAATCACTTCTGCCTATGGTGCTGATGAAGTTCAGCTATTTCCTCATGCTCCAGTTAATTTTAAACACCACCCCTGCCCCCATCCCCTGTGGGCCCATTACCTGTCCCCTTGGCTCAATAAGGAAGTCTCATGCTATCAATACCTTAGAGGGATTTATGAAAATTTGAATGACAGTTAGGACTGGGGTACTGTGAGTACCTCCCCACAGACCCTGGAAGTTCGGCTGGCTTAAGGTCTTACCACCTCAGCTGAGGAACAGTTGGCAATCGGTAGCTGCTGGTGGCAGGGAGACCTCTTCTTTAGGGGTGTGTCCATTGGCAGGCTGCCCATGCTCCAGGAGATGTGTCCATGCTTATACACATGTAAGCATTCATTGGACTCAGTGGGATTTTCAATTTTAATTTTAATGCATTTTTTCTTACATGTATGGGCATTTTACCTGGGTGTATGTCCGTGTACCATGTGTGTGCCTCGTGCCCTCAGAGGCCGGAAAGAAGGTGTCTGATTCCCTGGAATGGAAGTTACAGATGGTTGTGAGCCTTCATGTAGGTGATAGGAACTGAACCCTGGTCCTCTGAAAGAACAGCCAGTACTCTTAACTTTATACTCTAGCATCCATCTTTCTTTAAAAAACGGAATTGGCCTTGTGTGGTGGTGCAAGCCTTTAATTCCAGCACTTGAGAGGCAGAGGTAGGTAGATTTCTGAGTTCAAGAAGAAAAAAAAAAAGGAACTGAAGAATGACTCAGTGGTGAAGAGCACTGGCTGCTCTTAAAAAGGACCTGGGCTGGGTGCTCAGCACACTATGGCAGCTCACAACCATCTACAACTCCAGTTCTAGGCGATTCCATGCCCTCCGCTGTCCTCTGTGGGCACAACACTGCAGTGCATTACCAGGCGGCTCAGGGAAGTAAAGGTGCCTGCTGCCCGACCTGAGAATCTGGGTTTAATCCCCCGGACCACACGGGAGGAGAGAACTGATTCCCTCAAATGGTCCAATGATGTCCACATACACACTACATGAACACATAGTCTCTCTCACACACACAAAATAAATACATTAATGCAATATAAAAAAATGACTGGTAGGTCAGGTAGAGTGCTTAGCTGGCATGTAGAAAGCCCTGGGCTCAACCCTCAGTTCTTAAACCAACAAACAAGCAGATAAAAGGGCTACAGAGATGTGTATGACCCGTGCCACACACACCATTTGACCTTCTGACAATACACATCGATACTGTTATCTGTGTCCTTTGATCAAAAAATGAAATCAAGGCTCAAAGAAGATTAGTAACACAGAGAAGAGTCACCAACCAAAAGTGACAGCTCTGGAATTATAACTGGATTTTCTGGTTCATTTTACGGTATTCTTTGAGGTGAATTTGTACATTTATTTGGGCAGCATAATTATGTAACAGCTACCAAAACAGAAGTGTGCGGACTGTTTGTACCTCAGTGACATTAAAATGCAGATAATCTACATCACAGATGGAGGCCACCATCACTTTTTCTTTAGAATTTACGTAAAGTTCCTTGGCCATCAATCACACCAATGACTCAAATGCAGGAGTCATAAGATAGAGGATAATTCGAGCCCCTAAGCATCTGATATCCTTCGATGTCTGACTAGGCTTGAGGGAAACACAATAAAACACAGTACACAGAGATATTTTAGTAACGGAAAGTCAATTTTTACAAATTAAAATTTTGGATGACATAAATAATGGCAATACGATCAGAATGAGCTTAAACATGCTGCTTTCCAATTATAATTACAACGCACCACGGAAAATTCAGACCATAACTGTAGTACAGTTGCCGCAAACCACAGCGGATGGGCTGTTGGGAGGTGTGAGCAGCCCTTCCCCGTGTCCTTTGTTTGCTAACAATGTTGCCAGATTCCTGCTTTGCAGTCTACACTGTGGTTGGTTTTGTTTTTGTTTTTTATTTTCTTTTGTTTGTTTGTTTTCACTTAATATCATGCTTCAGTTCCCTGTGTGAAAACATTTTTACAGCTTCTCATACGCCATGTTTGCAGAAATTTACTACAGTAAATGTCCCCTGTAAGTGGGACATTTCCATTGTTTTCTTTATTTGAAAGAATACTGTAAGTAATGATGCCTGGTTTTGCTTAGCACACATTCCCAACATAGGGTAACTAGCTTAGACTGTCAGAAAGTTTTTAAGATTTGTAATACCGCATGTCATGATCTCCCTTATCATGGATTCCCGAATCTGCCTGGAGTTTCAAATTTGCCCAAGCAACCTTCTTTGTGGTTCCATGGTCGCCAGGGGACCTAAACACCATCTCTGTGACCCAGCTCTCTCATGCCTTCACCTGAGAGCTTGTTACTTGTCTGAGTAAGTGAGCAAGCTAGCAAAGAATGTCCCAAGACCCTTTCAAATCCATGTCCCCACTCTCTGAGAACAGCTCTGGGTATCCAGAGGCCCAGGAAAATTCTCCATATACCTGTCTGTGCCCTCCATAAACCTGAGGCTGTTCTCTTCCTGTCCTCCAAGCAGGTGAATAGCAACTCTTATGTCCCCACCCTAAGGCTGCAACCAGAGGACAACATGGGACCACCTGGGGACTACTATAAACTTCTGTTTCTAAGCCACTGCTCAAGAGCATTATGTGTAAACAAAGCTTGCATTTGCCGTCCTTGCTGAAAGGGGGCACCTTGTTACATTCATTAACACTAACACTGGGAAAGGGGTCAGCAAGGTTATTCTGAGTCAGGTTGAGACTTAGGCTGTTTGCTAGCATACTCCCAAAGGCTTATGAAATTATTGGTTCCAATTTTTATAACATTGGGATAGGGGTGTGGTGGGGTGGGTTGGGGTTGGTTGGAGCATCAGTGTAAACTATGTGTTCCGGGGGAGAGGTTGCTGCTTGGCGTGTTCTCTTGCATCCAAGGGAAGTCGTAATGAGGGATGGACAGCGTGAGGGTGGTCAGGGACTTGGCTACCTGAGGGTTCCAGCAGAGGGAAGGGCCATCTGGAAGCTGACCCCTCATCAAGGATCTTGAATTCACCAGCTGGTTTGGGATATCTGAATGGAGAAGTGGACCTTACCAGGCAGTTTCCTACAAAGAACAGGGGTGTTCGTCATCCTCGGGTCAGTCCCAAATTGAGGGAGGTGATTTCCTTTTGGAGACGAGCGGCCCTTAGTTAGACTGAGATGAATAGCTCTGATTGCCTCTGTTGTCCGGAGCATTTGTATCTTTCTTCTCCATCTTGTGATTTTTCTGGGTCAATAATATTATTTCCCAAGTTGTGAATAAAATCTAGCATTTAAAAATAGGACAGAAAGCCACAAGCTTAATAAATGCTGCACCCCTCATTCATGATGACTGAGTTTATCTGAGCTGTCTCTTGGAAAGAGAAAAGACATCAAGAAGTGATTTTTGTTGTTGTCCTGTGGACACTGAGGAAGGAACAAGTGGTTGGGCTGATAGAACCCAGATATTTTCAAGGTTAAGAGTAACTTCGTCCCGACGGCTCAAACGGAAGGACGTGATGCAATGGTTAGAAATGAGCTCCTTTCTGTAGATTCCTCGGAAGTGAAGAAGCTGAGCTGGATAGTAGCAGACTGGAGGCGAGGACAAGCCAGCAATCCAGGTCAAAACAAGAGGCCGCATGGTGGACAAAAACAGGTGACTGGCTTGGAAGCAGAGACAGGAAGCAAAATCTGATAATTGTTTCCTCAAATTTTTGATCTGCTTACCTTTCAAAAGACTTGAATATTTAGAAAAATCAATTGGAAATCAGGCGTGGTAGTACATGCTGGTCGCTGAAGTTACTCAGGATGATGAGTGAAGCAGAATTGTGAATTTAGAGGCCAGACTGAGCAATCCTGTCTCAAAATATAATTTTAAAAGGGGTGGGGGTTGGGTGTAGAGAGTGTGGTTGGGAATTGGAGAGTGGGCTGTTACATAGAAATTTTCTGATGAGGCCTGCCTTGGAACGGGGCCACTTGCAGGACCATTGTGTAGCACTGTTACTAAGAACAATAACAGTGTAATTCTTAACCCTTCACTCAGTAAAGCAGTGTGGTCTAAGCAACAGCTCAGACCATGAAATGCTGGCCTTGCAAGCTTGAGGACATGAGTCTGATGGCCAGAATGCATGTTAAAAAACAAAATAAAACAAACAAACAAACAAACAAAATAAATAAATAAATAAATAAATAAACTGGACCTGATGAGTGCTTAGAGCACTTATAATCCCAGTGCTAGGGAGCAGAGAGAAGTGAATCCCTGGGGCTCACTGACCATTAAGCTCTAAGTTAGTAAGACACCAACCCTGTCTCAAAAAACCCAAAACCCCAAAATGATAGCACCTGAGAATCATGTATACTCATGTATACACGTGCACCCATCCATGTGAGCACATGTGTGTGCACATATATACACACACATATCACAGAGAGAGAGAGGGGTGGGGGTTATATTTCCGGTATTGAGATCAGCTTCTCTCGTGTTGAACCGAGTCTTAGGCTTCAGTTTGGGTTATGTCCACCCTTGCTTTGAAAAGTTACTCATTGACCTCATCCTTGAGGTCAGTCTTTCGTTCACTGCTGTAAACCCCCAAGCACAGGATGCTTCTTTCCCCATCATCCACTGTGGGTTCTCCAGCATGAACAATACGCCCGTACATCACTGGACTGCATGACTTGAAAATGTCTCACTAGATGCTAAGTTCAGAGACAGCAAGAGTCACGGTGTCTTCCATCACCTCCTCTGTGCTCTGGAGTAGCTGAGATGTGTTCTGTGCCAAGCACCCTTGTAAAATATGGACTTCGATAATCTAGGTGTGTGAAATACAGTCTTATTTGTCCAGTGACAAAAGGCCCAAAGACAGGAAGCAGGCTGCTGTGTCTACTTGTAGGGTAGACAGTGGGTCAGCATACAGAGAGAATTAGGAAGCCAGTGGTCCAGGAAGCTGTCAGGAAGAGCTGGGTACATTCTGCTACTTGTCATTTATAAAATAGAAACAGTGTCAAAATGAGTCCCCCAACTCAGAGTCACAATCTTGGCTGTAAATGTCACTGGAATCTACAGAGTTCTGGTGTGAAGAGAGCAGAGGAATGCCTGGAATGGTGTCAGGAGCCCATCTTTGCTCTGCATGCGGTACTGGCCAGAAGCCATGGCCATCATTTGTCCCCTCCCGAAGGCGCAGTCCTGTGGACTCCCGAGTGGCGCACTAGACCTCTGACTCTGTGTTCTCTCATCCACTTCCTACCAAGCATATGTTCCTACCATGATTCCTGAGAAATAATTACACAATATGACTGAGAACCGTTTCTTGCTACTGATGGCGATGTCTTGAAAATAAATGCAGTGCAGTGTGGGCTCCCTCTCCACTGACTCCTGATGCTTTGTGCTCTAATTCAAGGGTTTAGGGGACACTTTCTCTGTGGTCTGTGTTTACCTGGGTATTCCTAGAGTGAACTCAGTGGTGAAGGAGGAACGGATGGTAAGGACCTCAGAGAGGGCCAGGCAACTGGAGAAAACTGCCACATAGGAGATGCATATATACAGATGTATTTTCAATTTTAATTGTGTGTGTGTGTGTGTGTGTGTGTGTGTGTGTGTGTGTGTGTGTGTGTGTGTATAGATGAGTAAAGGTGCATATGGAGGCCAAAAGAAGGTGTCAGACCCTGGGAGCTGGAGTTGCAGGAGATTGTGAGTCATTCCACAATGATACTGGGAACTGAATTCCAGTCCTCTGTAAGAACTGTATATAAACTTGCCAGCCGTAAGTTTAACTGTATATAAACTTGCCAGATGTGCTACAGACATCTCTCCAGTCCCTGTAGTATTTAGTCCCTGTGGCACTTAGTGTTTGCAAAGCAGCTCTGAGGCAGATCTCTTCCTCTCACCTCCTGGACCATTGCCTTTCAACCCGCACTGTCCACGTGTTCCGGACATCTGCATGGTCACAGTCTGTTCCTGACACTTCCCTGCCAAACTTCAGCTCTCTCCTGCTTAGCTTCCCGAGACACCCTTCCCAGCTCATCATAAAGCTTCACCAGGAGCTTCGGTGTTCTCAGCACCTTTTTCCAGCTCTTGGTGACTCTCCTATATTACCAGTGCTGACCTCTAACCCTTAACACCTTGGGGCTCAGATGGATCCTGTATTTCGACATGCCCAGCACCATCCTCTGCTCCTCCGCTTCTGCATACTGCTTTCCTAGCTGGCATAGACAGACAGCAACTCCCTGCAGCCTTGAAAATTAATTTTCCAAAGGTATGATGAAGGGTATCAGGAGTTTTAAGGGTGGTCTACAGAAAACACAAGGTTGGGAGTCCTTTGAAATTGTCCCGGCTAGTCCTGTGGGAGGCTGCAGGCGGTTTCCTGCCGGACTCTGGAGTACTTCTCAGGTCTGCTGTTGTCTCTGGGTTAAGGCTTATTTCAGCAAGCCTTGCAGGCAGTCCATTGCATCACAATCAGATTGTCCCCTCAAGCAGTAATAATGTCTCTAGAGCCAGCAGGACTGTGGAACCAGACACGAGATAAGGATTGTGCAGAAGACAGTTTGACCAAGACTTCTTATCCACGCATGCTCCTGGTCCCTGGCCTTTTCTGTTCTCCTTCAGAAGCCACAGCTGTTATCAATGCCCCAAAGGAAAGGCTTAGTGCAAATTATTCCCTTCCCAGCATGGCCATCTGAGTAAATCTCGCTCCTTCCCACTACACCTCAATATGGCCAAATAAGGTCATCAATTTCCTCAGGATTCCCAGAGTCAAGATGCCTGCCTAGAGACCAGCAACACAAGAACTCACAGGAATGTGGAAGAAGGAATGGGAATGTTAATTTTCTCTTGATAGAGCACTACTTACAAATTACTTAGAGGAAATTCGTAACCCAGGAAAATAACAGAGAGCTTAATGGAAAGGCATTTTAGTCTGTGGTTAAACAACAACAACAAAAAAAGTCTATGAAAATCCAACTGAGAGTTAACCACAGGAAATTCAACACAGTTTAGTAGATATTGACTCAGGTTTTATGTTTTAATATTTTCATTTTCATCATGCCTGTTAATCTTGATTGTCAACTTGTTGGGACTGAGAATCATTTGGACACGGACCTAGGGCTATGTCTGGAAGGGATTTCCTAGATTGGGGTGATGGGGACCGAGAAGACATATCCTAATTGTGGGCAGCACCATTCCACAGGCTGGATGCTTAGACCGAACACAAAGGAGGAAGATCGCTTAGCAGACCCTCCCGCTGTCTGAGTGTGGGGTGCACTGTGACCAGAACCTCGTGCTCCCGCCAGCACCTCTCAGCCATGGCAGACTGCGCCCTGAAGCTGTGCGCTGGAATGAGTCCTTCCTTCCTTCAGTTGCTCTGGACAGGGATTTTGTCCCAACAGCAGGGAAAGTGACTAGTGCACTGCTCTGGCTTGAGCCATTACGGTTTTCAAATGGTTTTTAAAGGGAATTATGAAGAAATTAGTAATAATGACATAGAACGAAAACTGAAATCACATTTTTCCTTTTCTCACTTTTCCATTAAATAGAACAAAATTAAAATAGATAATTTAATTTTAATTTGTTTTCATCTAATCCTGATCAGACCCATGAAATATTTTACGGTTATAATCTAGATCAGAATTTGAGGTCTTTTTGCCTGTGTTTCATTGGTGAGAACTAGCCCTGTATCTATACGTAGCTGTGAGAGAGGCTAGATGCAGTGCTTTGGCAGCCTCATGGATTGCCTTAACTCTATCTACACATCAAGAGAGGGTGGTATGTTGACCAGCAGTGGTCTCTACTACACAGACCAAGGTTAGTAAAAGAGCTCCCCTGAATTTTCTGGCCTCCTCCATGCCTGGGCCTTACCCAGTATCTCGCCTAGGGGAAGCAGATGTAAACACTTGTTGACAAACATGTGAATGAAAGTCGAGCTGAGCTGTATATGTAGTCATCTGTTAGGTCCATTTGCTAGCTTCCCTGTTCATACCTCCAAAACCAGGTCTCAGGTCTCAGTAAAACGCAGGCAAGAATTCTCCTAACTGAGCCACATCCCCAGCCTGATGCTTTCCTTCTATGTACTAGTGATTTATCAACTCTCACAACTACCAGAGTTAAATACATCAACATTGAATGTTATTCTAACAGATTCCATTCATTGACTGGCAAACATGGAATGAACTTTATACAGAAGATTAGCATGGATTGTATTCTTAATGTCTATTCTAAAAATGCTTCTGTTATAAAGATGTATCTGAAAACATTTAATACAAGGTCAAAAAACAAAAGTGGATACTTTATCCATTCAGAAAGGTTGCTCAATAATTTCTTAAACGTTTATTTACCATGCCTATGTTGTTGTCTAGCTCAGCATTGTCCATTGGGTGTTAAACACATCACTGCTCTATTCAGCAGGGGCCCAGCTCCGTGTAATGGCTTGTTTCTGTGTGTGCAGATAAATGTATTGCTTTTTAACAACATGTTGTTGTGGCCTTAGAGAGCTCCAGCTCAACAATGTACATCGTGTTTATTTTTTTCCCCTCATGTAGACAGGAACTGGATCAATAAAGAAAAAGCATAATGACTTTCCCTGCTTTATTTTAGTAGGTTATCTGATACTGTTTACTGTTTTAGTCTTAGTCAATATTGGTGTCTCCGGGGAGGTGAGGCCGGTGACTCTTCCCTCAACCCATTTCTTTTCAATGCTAAATATAAAGCCAGTCAAGACAAAGGGCGCTGATGGTGCTGGGGATTTTCAAGCAGTCCTTGAGCCAATGACAACTCAGCCTAATTTCTATCACAATGATGTTCTGTGCCCTTCCTGGGGTCTTGACTCTGCACTCTACTGCAAGCCTGTGGCTCTGGGCATGAGGACAGCAGGGTCAGTTTCCACAGAGGGCAACAGGACCATGTCCCTTAGATGAGGCCTTGCAATAGCTCCCTGACAGTTCAGGAGCAGGTTTGCAAGGTTCAGCACAATAAAGTACCAAGCAATTGAGGAAAAGGAAATTCTTGGACTCAAGTCTAGATTCCTCATGGTGTAACAAGGTCATGTTGTGGAGGACCATGCATTTCTTTCCTTGTCTCTGAAAGCTTGCACCTCCCACCCTTTCCCTTCCTGTTTGATTTCCACAAGTGTTTACTCTCCACCTGACATGGTAAAGAGACCGCAACTCCACACAGAATAATGATGTTCACAACCTGTTTCCCGGGACTTCTAAGCTTTTTCTGGTCTTAGGAAGCCAGTATTTGTGGAAGCTTCTTCTTCCGGTCTAGACTGCCACTACCATAAAGACACGCGTGTCCAAGAAAGCCAGCCGAATGACTTTAACAATTAAAACCGGAGCTGATCCCCAGGAAGCAAAGGAGCATTTTTGCTGTGATCTCAGACATTTTCTGGGTGCTCAGTTGGTGTTGGCAAGATAGAGGCACAAATAAAGAGAAACTTGGATGGCTATAAACCTCGCCTACCACTGTTCTGAACCAGCTCCTGCGTGTAATAAAACAGTGTAACAAACTGGATCACCTCTACTTGGAGTTCTAGCCTGAATATTATGCAGATAGGACTTGAGCATCACTCTCCTTGTTAAGATGTCAAAATTGGAGTAAAATACATAGGGTTTGGGGAGTGTTCTGTTGTCTGTTTTCTTCTCTCACAGAAAGAAAATGGCATGTATTTACAGCCATTTATAGTTTGTGATATTTATAATGAAGTAAAAATTATGCCCCCCCCAAAAAGCTTGTGCCAGACTGTGGTGGCACACCCCTTTAATCCCAGCACTCAGGAGGTGGGAGGCAGAGCCAGGCGGATCTCTGTGAGTTTGAGGCCAGCCTGGTCTACAGAGCGAGATCCAGGACAGGCACCAAAAGCTACACAGAGAAACCCGGTCTCGAAAAGCAAAACAAAACAAAACAAAGCTTGTGTTGTGTTAGTTCTGTCATTGCCCTAACAGAACACTTGACAAAAGCAGCCCAAGGGAGGGGGACTTATCTTGGCCCTGGTTTTAGGGTATCCGCAATCATGGCCAGGAAGCCTTGGAAGTGGGAACAGCCCGCACCTGCGTTACAGGAATGTGAGGTTGCTGGCCCATATCTCAACAGTCCAGGAAGCAGAATGAGAACTCAGACTGAGTCAGCACTAGGTGATAACCAGACCCACCATCCCCAGGTCCGGTGATTCACATCTTCCACCCAGGTCCGTCTTTAAAGATTCCAGAGCCTCCGAAGTAAATGTCACAAACTGAGTATAGAGTGTTCACATGCATGAGCCTGTGGGGGATATTTCTGGCTCAAACCATAACATTCTACATACAATGTGAAAGGGAAGAAAGTGTGGGTTGAGTAGCTACGGGAAAAACTGCCTAAGACTCACTAATAAAATACAGCTCCGGGGATGGCTTTTCTCGTCCAGGTGTCCCTCAGGGTGCCGCCCTTCCTTGCTTGTTTCACAGCTGTGAAGTGAAGGAGGAAGGGGGTCATTTTCTGGTGGTCTGTTTTTAGAAAAGGTGCTTCCAGGTCCCCAGGCTTTCATTTCCAAAGCTAAAGGTGAATTGTTAAGTGTGGGTCATCTTTCTTTCTTTCTTTCTTTCTTTTTTTTTTTTTTTTGTGAGATAGACATCGCACTCATCGATTCTTACCTCAAAATCCAAATGATTTTCATTCACTCAAAAATGGAAACTCAGCATACAGGTCCTAGACAAAGACATTTAATTTAATGTGCTTTTAATAAAATCTTGCCTTGTCTTATTTGTGCCGGATTGCTGGTGAATTTTAAGCAGAGTGAAATATAGATTCCTTTACAACCTCCCTCTGGGATATCTCTAGATTAACATTTCTTAGCCTGATGCTTATGGACTCCACCTAGGGAGCGTACTCTCCATCGTGAATGGTTTAGAATAGGTTTTGAATTCTCTGAATAGAGTCACAAATGACTCCACGTGTATGTCAATACATGGAGTATTTTTACCTGAGCAGAAACTTCACTTTTCTCTTAGAAATATGTAGAGATTATATTTTTAAAGGAAACCTTGAATAAAAATGTTGCCCCAAAGAGTGGGAGTTGCTCTTCTGGGTGTTTCTAGGACTTGACTGTTAAGAGCAGATTATTTTCTACCCTATCTTAACTTTTACCCTAGTCTTAACTAAACTGTCCTAAGTTTCAGCTAGATCTCCCAGGCTTTATAAAAATACCCCAAATTTCTCAAACAGAAGTTTTGTACATCAGAACTCGAACCAATGTGGTTTTCTATTAAGTGCCTCTTATGATCCATTTGATGGAAGTTACAGGCTGTTAACCGTCTATTAGTCTCAAGTATAATGAGTTTACACAAAACTGAATGCACTGGAGCATCCAACCACATCTTTTGTAATTATCAGTTTTAAGGGGACATTTTCCCCCTTCTTTCCTTAAAGAAAATAAGTGAAAATACTCTTTTCTGCTCTTTAGTGAAATTTGCACACTCTTGTTTTTCTTCCTTCTCTACTGTGGTCTGAGTCCGACATGTCCCCTCCAGGCTCTTGTTTTGATGGATCATTTTGTCCTCAGTCTGTGGTGTTGTGGTTAGGAGGTGGGATACACCCCAATGGGTGGATCTCTGGAGGGGTAGCGCCTCTGATTCCAGCCACTCTCTGTTTCTTGTCCACCATCTTGTGTGGGCAGACTTTTCTGTGTCCCTGCAGTCACTCCCAAATAATCACAGAGAGGCTTAATAGTAATTGTAAATGCTCAGCCAATAGCTCAGGTTTGTTACTAGCTAACTCTTACAACTTAAATTAACCCATTTATATTAACCTACATTCTGCCACGTGGCATTACCTCTCTTTCATCTTGCACCTCCTGTTTCCTCCTGTGTTTGGCTGATGACTCCTCTGACTCCGCCCTTCTTCCAAGTGTCCTTAGTCTGGTTCTCCCACCTAACCTTACCTGTCCAGCTATTGGCCAGTCAGCTTCTTTATTAAACCAACCACAGCAGCATATATTCACAGGGTGTAAAGGAATATTCCACAATCTTGTTAATAAGTCACTGCATCCCAGGCCCACGGCCACAGGGGGAGCTGCTCTCCTGCTTTCCCCTGAGAGCCCTCAAATCTTGAGCCACAGTGAACACGTTCCCTCTTAGTTGCCCCGTCAGTGAGTTTGGACAACAGATAGAAAGGTAACTGATGTACCTCCTTTCTGGTCCCAGTTTTGAATTTTAGCTAAGATGAAGTGAATATGACATTGTCTCCAAGAGGAAATGTTGGCAGAAATCAAGAAAATTCAAAGACTTGTCATGAAATATTGTAACCTACAGAAAATAAACCTGTAAGCTCCCCCTCCTTTGTATTACCCATAAAATCAGATGTGCTTAACTGAACTAAATTCTTTAGTAACTTCCTTTGAAACTTTTTAATTAATTAATTTAATTAATTTTTAATTAAAGTAGTGAGTTTCATCATGACATCTTTATACATGTATAATAAACTTGTTCTCGTTCATTCCTCTCTCCCACTGCCGGAAGTTACCTTTTTTCTCCAAATTCATCCCAACTTCTGCTTTCCAGTTATGCACATACCATTATTCTATTTCCCATCTCACTTAAAGTCTCTTCCTGCCTCCTTTATCATGATCCCCTTTCTAGTTTTGTTAACCTCTAAACAAGTATAGAAAAAACATACATAAGCACACATATACACATGCAACACACATACACACCACACAGGCCACAGAAATGAAAGTAACTTTTCTTTTTTTCTTTTTTTTGGTTTTTCGAGACAGGGTTTCTCTGTGTAGCTTTGCGCCTTTCCTGGAACTCGCTTTGGAGACCAGGCTGGCCTCGAACTCACAGAGATCCGCCTGGCTCTGCCTCCCGAGTGCTGGGATTAAAGGCGTGCACCACCACCGCCCGGCTGAAAGTAACTTTTAAATAGACCCAAAGTGAACCCTGGAATGTGAGGTAAGGATGCACATGGGAAAAAAAAGTAGAAGTCATCCTGTGTAAATTCTCTTGATGGAAACTTCAGTGGGATTTTCTTCCTACACTAACTGGTAACCTCTGATGAATCCTTAGCTGCTTGGTATGACCAGGGCTTCATAGAGACACTCCAACTTGGTGTTTGGCTTTATAGAAAGCATTTTAGTGGGCTGCTTCCTCAGGTAATACATACAACTCCATAATGCTGTTTTTATGATTTGGGAGTCTACTCCTGCCAAATGAAAAGACTCCTTCACAAAAACAAGTGTCTGCCTTTGTCTTCAATAACTGGAGAAGTCACTAGTGAGTACATGAGTTAGCATACTCGAATGTCCATTAACAGGATGCTCTTGGTGTTTTTTCAGGCAGATCACTTGCCATTGGTGTCAGTACACATCATTAAACATCACCACTTACATACACCCATCTGAATACATATCACTTAAGTGAATCCCAGTATACTCATTTCAAGAGGCCTGGTCCAGAAGCTGGAGGGATGGCTCCATGGGTAAAGCGTTTGCTACCCGTGCATGAGGAACTGAGTTTGTATCTCACTACATAAAAACATGCTGCAACAGTGTGTGCCCAGGACTGAGGAGACAGAGACAGGAGGATTCCTTGGGCTTGCTGGCCAGCCAGTTGGGGAAATAGCTAAGTTCCTGGTTCAGTGAGAGACCTGTCTCCAAAAATCAGGTAGACATTGGCTTCCATACACATGTATGCCTGGGTGCACACACGTGGGTGTGCTCCAAAACAACTAATATTTAAGAGGTCCAATCAGCCGAAAGCCTTAAGCTCCCAGCATCCAGCCTGTTAGGCCTGACTTCTGGACCAAGCATCTCACTGAATGCCCGATTAAGCAGTTAATTATTTCTCATTGATACTAGCCTTTTTTTTTTCATCTTTTAATACAACAGTTTTACTGTCTCTGATAATTACCCTGTCTCAGATAACTCTTTTAAATCTAATGAGGCGTGGCAAGCTCAGCTTAACAAGGCAGCACATCATTAACTTCTCTCTTCGTTATTTGTCATCTTATCACACTCAATTACTGTAGCACCAGTAGGATAGCAACCTGTTATTTGCAGGGCAAGAACAGCGAGAGTTGACCTGCTGTCAGGTCAGGAAGCAGTGGTGTTTAATAAACTTCCAGGGACCATCCACAGCCCTGGAATTTGTCCTAATCAGGTGGAAGTGAGCTCCAGGCTTTCTCAGCTTTCCACTTACTGCAAATCAGCTCTCTAGAAACAGTGACCTTTGTTTTCTTATCCTCTACCTGTGCCCCTGGTTTCTTTTCTTTCTTTTTTTAATAGCAATGTTTATTTCTTTGTTTTTTTTTTTAAGTCTCCCCCCTTTAGGAAATGTGGAAAGAAATGCCATGAACACTTAGGTAAAGGGCTTTGAGTCAGTCTCACAAGCTCTTCACCATCTCTATGTGTTAGAGCAAAGGACACAGACTCTCTAAAAGGATTTCTTTATCCAAAACAGCAGCATTAACAATGTGTTTCTGAGGTTGTCTTGAAAGTTAGAAGAAGTCATTCTTACTTGTATTATCAAGCCAAACTCTGGAGAAAATAGTAGACTATTCTACAAATGTGTTAGTGTGTAAATGTGTGTGTGTGTGTGTGTGTGTGTGTGTGTGTGTGTGTGTGTGTGTATCAGTTAGTAGAGTGCTTTTCTAGCATGCATGAAGCCCTGGGTAAGATTCTTAGTACTGCATAAACTGGATGTGGTGATATAATTCTGTACCCTCAACACTTGGGAGGTGAAGGCAGGAGGATTGGAAATTCAAGGTCATCCTTGGCAACGTGGTGAGTTTGAGGCCAGCCTGTGATGCATGAGGCCATGCCTCAAAACAAAACAAAAATAAAACAAACAAAACAAGTCCTTCCATTGTTCTAAACTCTCTAACTCTATAATTGTTACCATTCCTCTGGCACTTGAGCAGCTTTGAAATTCAACTTAGCATCTACCACGCTCCATGCAGAACAGAACACTCAAGTAACACCCACGACTTACTTCACACACTGAGGAAAACTAGTGAAAAGGTGATTTTTTTCCCACAGAATAATGCCTGGTACATCCTCAGTAGGTCAAGTCCCAAGTTCTTGATATGCTCCTGTTGGTGTAGACAGAGGTCTAATGTGAGAAAGTGAGTTGTGGTGGCCCAAAGACTGGGCTCCAATTCTAGCTCCCTCCATATTATCTCTGTTGCCTTTGACAGGTGTAGAGAGTGGGCACATCGTTAGAATGATGGTACTCATGTAAGATTTGAGCAGATAAAAACAAGTATGTGAACACTGTAAACTAAGCCACTGTTAGAAATACTATTATTGATTTGGACCAATTTCATGATCTATGGAGTTCATCACAAGAACTGTGTTAGGAAGGGCTGAAAGCTACTTTTAACAAACATTTATTTATTTATTTATTTATTCATTCATTTTTTATTTATTTATTTATTCATTCATTCATTCATTCATTGAGTGGGAGTATAGGGGAGGAAAGCATGTGGAGGTCAGAGGCATAACTCTCAGGAGTGGGTTCTTTCATTCCACTATATGGGTTCCAAGGAGGATTAGGCATGGTGTCCAGCCCACGTACCCATTGAACTATCTTGGTGGCCCAACAGGAGAGATAGGGCTTCTCTCTGAACTATCAGGACAGCTGCAACTCCACACAGAGGACCACCCCTTCCCCTGCCGCTTTATCATACCACATTCCTGCTTGGCTGCTGAGCTCCCAGCTAGGTAACGCTATCTCTAGAGGTGAATGTCAGAGGACAGATCACAAGGAAAGCCTTCCATCCTGTTGGGCTTAATCTCAACACAGATCTTCAGCGGAAGGGTCAGTTTTAATCTGAGCACGCAGATCTCTTACTTTTTGCAAAACACAGGGTTGAGTCATTCGTCAGATATTTTCCAGGTTATCGTCCATCAGTTTACAATAAACACCAGTAAATGACATCTCTCGATCTCCCAATCCAGGAAGATCTTTGGACAGTTACTGTCAGACTCACTTCCTTAGCTTTGAGGGAGGTACACGGCAGGAGGGACATGCGTAGGAATCACGTCCTTCATAAACTGTCAAAAACAATGACAGACATTTCTGGGCCTTCCTGGAAAACATATCTTTCATACTCACTGCCACTTATAGCACCATATGCTGTTCTGAGGTGATTCTTTCTCATTCGTTCCCTATGACCTAGGAGAAAATGAGAGGTAAGAAGGTCTAGCCCCTGTGAGCTGTGTGCCCTATTCTTGAGAAATAAGGCTTTGCCACTCTGTGCACACACCTCCCTGAAACCACAGAGCTATAACTTGGTATACAGGCTCATTTTTTTACACCCATGGCCCCAGGTCATTCATCCAAAGAGAGTTGGGCTGGAAACTGCTGAGGAGGTCCTTGAGAAGAGATGCCAGGGATTCAGGTGGCCTTCTGGGCTCTCAAGAGCAGCAGACACTTCTGCACGGCTCTCCCAAACATCTACCACACTCAGTGCACTGGGTCACATGGTGTCTCTGGGGTGGATAAAGGAAGCTCAGTCATCACCCACCCCATGCTGTGAACTTTGACCTTTCTCTAAACCCAGTAGCCTCTCCATTCAGAACTGTTTGTAGAGATCTGAGTAATGGGTAATCAAATCACTTCTGTTGAGGAGGGCTTTCAGTACCGGCTTACCTGGCATCCTCAACACACCTAATGGACAGTCCTTCTTATCAGATCCCCGTGTTCAGTCACGAATCAGTTTTTTCTTCCAACAAAACTCACCAGTACCTGCCACTAGCCAGCACTCTTCTGCTTTTTTTAAAAAATGCATACCATAGTTACATGATCCAGTTGTCAGACTCCTCCCCACAGGTGGTCCTCTGTTAGATTGTGAATGAGGCTGCATGCAAGTCAGCAAATTAGCTCATCCTCACTGCCCATCCTTAGCTTAGAAAGCCCTTTCTGTTACTATAGTGATCCCAGAGGATGGATCATTTTTAATGCACTGAAATTGTTTAGCTCATGGTTCTAGAGGCTGGGAAGCCCAGCATTGGGGAGCTCTATCTGGTGAGGGCCTTTGGACTGTTTCATCCACAGCAGAAAGATGACAGGCCAAGCGAGCTCACACAAAGCACTGATCCATTTATGGCTTTTGGGCTTTGTTGTTATTGTTATTTGTTTATATGATACAAGAGGTGGAAGAAGGCAGGACTTGCATTCTAGGTGAACGTTCTACAAGATTACAAACCTAGCTCTTTAATAGTTTCCGAAAGGCTTCAGCTCCTCACACTGTTTCAACAGCAATTAAACCTCAGCATGGGTTTAGGGGAACCACACATTCAACCCATATCAGTTCCCATCTAGGTTAAATCATTTTCCAACTCCATGCATTTTCATGACCCGGAATAAATTTCATCTGTTACTTAACTCAGCAAAGAAAGTAACTAATTCACGCACTCAGTGGCTAAGCCAATCCAAACCAGCAGCAAGCAGGATAATATCTTTCAAAGACTGAGCTGCTTGCTTTTGCAAGCATGTATGCACTTGACGCAACCTGACAGTCCCCGGGTGGTAACTGCCCATCCAGGTCCCTGCTGCCCCTGTAGGTGTTGACACGGGTTGATTAATTTTGGTCACTGTCAGGGGTGTGTGCTCTTCCTGTGATTGCTGGTCTCCTATGTTTCCACTGGGATTTACTAAAAGAGCATTTTAGCTTTTCCAGCGAACAGATAAATTTTAAACTCTGTTTTGTGGTAGATCATGAAATCTCAAAGAGTCACAGTGGGCTGTACTGAGCCCCCTCTTTTATGAAGAGAAGCTGGGAATATCTTTGATACAAACAAAGCTTGCTTTGCTACAAATGAATGAAATGTGAAATCCACATAGAAAAAGAAATCCAAACACAGGTGCACCCTACTTCACAAAACAGACACTACTACATGGAAAGCCATAGATTAATCCCAACAGGGTGATAGTAGATGACTTTAATGCTCCTTTCTCACCAATAGACAAGGCTGTTCAGACAAAAACTATAGAGAAACATTGGAGTTACGTGATATCAGACGTCAGACGTCATCATCAATGGACTTAACACATTTCTACAGAACATTCACAAAAACACTAAAAAAATACACATTCTTCTCATCAGCCCACACATCTTTCTCCAAAACTGACCATGTTATTGGGACACAAAGCAAGACTCAACAAATACAGGAAAATCAAAACAACACAGGGTAGTCTATCTACAGTGGAGTAAAAGTAGTACCAACGACATCAGAGACTGCAGACAGAACCCAGACTCAGAGGGACTGAGCGCATTGTGCAATGGTGCACAGGTTATTGAAGAAGTCTGCAAGGAAATCAAAAACCTCCCAGGACTGAGTGAAAGTGAAGACGCAAACACCAACATCTCAGGAAAAATGAAAGTGGTCTGAAGGGGAAAGCTTATGGTTCTAAATGCCTGCACTGAAACACTTGAGGGATGGGGCCTGAAGACATGGCTCAGGGTCAAGAGCACTGGCTGCTCTTCCAGAAGACCCAGGTTCAATTCCCAGCACCCACTTGGTGACTCACAGCTCTCTGTAACTCCAGCCCCAAGAGATCCAACACCCTTGTCTGGCATTCAGGGGCACTGCACACACATGGTCCAAAGGCATACACGCAGGAAAAAGACCCATACACACAAAAAATGAAAAATAAAAGAAAATTTAAGAGAACTCAAATAAATTAGTGGTACACCTGAAGTCTTAAGATGAACAAAAACAAAACAAACCCCAAAACAACATATGGAAAGAAGTAAAAACATGCAGAAACCAGTGGAAAAGAAATAAAAAATAAAAACGAATAGCACAAAGTATTAGTATTAGGACATGAAAGTGAACCTACTTGGCGAACAGAAAGGTGTCCTATGACTATCATCCACTAGATGGCGGGATCCATCCATTTATCTGCCACTGCCTACCTCTTCCACCAGGCTAAATCCGGTTTCGATACTTGAAAGCTAGAGGGCAAGATTTCCTTGCAAATAAGCTACCAACTGAAAAACTAATAATTATAATTCTAAGTCTGTCAGAGGAGGGAAGGCTCCTGAAGGGCCCAGCAGACAAGGAGAAAGGTCAGCTTTCATGGAGGAAGAAATGAATGTGTGATTTTTGTGACTTAACCTGGGTAATGATTTTTTGAGTGATAGACGTCATTTGTCTTTCCAGGGGACACTCCTCCCCATAATTATCATAGCATCAGTGCTGCCTTGCTAATCTGCTCTCTCTCCCATCCGTCAGCTTGCATGAGATGAGGCCTGGGCTGTTTTCTGGGCAACTGTTCCCTTTCCGCATGGGTGAGGGCGAGAATAGGTATTCCTTCCATCTAGAAGACAATCTGTCTTCTGGAAGTCATAAAGGCCACTCTCAGAAATGTTTGCTGTCCCTTTTGCAATGTTTCATGGCCTCTCTTTGGATTTTAGCTCCCAAGATTCCTACTCTTACAGGAATCATATTGTGTAGGTTGGTGTCCCAGCAGCTTTGGTCAGAAAGGAAAGGTTTAGACATTCACTTCACCCTCCTGTCCTGCTTGGAGTCATTGTCCTTCTCTTCCTGCATGTCAAGGCTTAGCTTTGCCCCATTTTGTGACCTCTGACCAGAACAGCCTTTGCTTCATCTCTTTATGCTCTTGATTTTGTAACTTTCAAAGTTGCTGCTAAGATTTAAACACATTATAAATACAAATGTAGTATACAGGGAGATATGTAGGAGGTAGTTATTTTTGATTCATGGAGAGCTTGAGCCCATTTCCTGGTGAACCAAAGCATACCACGGCCTTTATGGCCCATGACCAGCTTTTAACCTGGAAGTGGGGGCGGGGAAGGCCAATGAGGCAAAGAAAGGAGTTCCTCATGCTCCGTCACCAGGGTGATGAGATGCAGGTGACAGCTCTACCCAGACCACCCTGATGCTAGTCTGCTCCAATTAACATCAGTGCTACGATGACGCTGCCTCTCGGGTCCTCAGGAAGGGGACTCAGAGGCACCGGAGAGAAGAATTCAAACAAACACACCACCCTTCCCACCTCCGTGTGGCTCCGCACAGGGGAACATCATCCCTTGCTCCAGATTCTCCTCGGATGCCCCACTGCCATCTATTCATATGGGTGCTGTTTTCACCAGGCTACTCTGCCCAGGTTCTCTAAGAGAAATGTTTAAATTACTTTCTCAAACTCTTTCAATCGTTTCCTTACGTTTTACTGACTTTTAAAAGAAAAGATCTAGTAGTAGTAGTAGTGGTGGTAGTAGTAGTTATTGTATGTGTGTGTGTGTGTAAACTTGGGAATGCACACATATGCATTGGATACACTAGAGATGGAAAGTATAGGCAGTTGTAAACTACTGATGTGGGTGCTGGGAACCAAACTCTGGTCTTCTACAAGAGCATCAAGTGCTCTGAACTGCTGAGCCATCTCTTCAGACCAAAGCATTGTTTAAAGACAAAGAAGAGGGAAGGGTGTAGAGACATAGGAAAGAGTGTGCAATACTCTGAAATACTAGATGCAGCTTCCCAGCATGAGTAAAATCACACAGTTGAGATTGCCATTTTATCAAGAAAGATGGATGACAGGTAGAAGAGTAGGTAAATAGATGATGATAGATAGATCGATAGGTGATATAAGATAGATGGATAGATAGATAGATGATAGATTGATTGATTGATTGACAGGGAGATGATAGAGAGATAGGTGCATAGATAGTAGAGAACAGATTGGTAAATGATAGATGATAGTAGATACATATACAGAGAGATAATGGACTGATATATTACAGATAGTTGGATGGATATGTAGGTAGATGATAGATAGATAGATAGATAGATAGATAGATAGATAGATAGATAGATAGATAGACATTGATAGGAGGTAGACAATAGGTAGATAGATAGATAGATAGATAGATAGATAGATAGATAGATAGATAGATAGATAGATAGGTGAGTGCTGTGTTGGGCAACTGACCGTTGGGGAAAGACAAGCTACTTTGATTAAGAGTTTAACTAATAGATTTTGGGCCCCTTTGTTCAGAAACTGAAATATTCAACTGGAGGTCATAGTAGAAAATGCCTTGGCATCTTTTCCTGGAGGTCTTAGTGACTCCCATAATTTTTGTAGCCCCACGGTAGCTATATTTACCACAAATAAGCCATTCTAAAAATATTCGTGATTAATTAAGACGGACTTCACCCAGTCACTGTGCTTCTTGGAAAGGACCCAGACAACAGTTTTGTTGTCTTGTGCACTGGTGTGGGTACAATGGACTCACTTAATTACAATGCCACATGCTTTAAATATTTTTACTGAAATCGATCGGGCCACAGGGAGAGAGAGCCTTAGTAACAAGGGAAGCTGAGGGAAAGCCCCTGAGGAGAAAAAAGAGAGTGCTTCAAAGACTCCCCTCTACCCCCAATCCCATCCCCACCCCTCACCCTCACCCCTCACCCAAGGTTATGATTAAGAAGCGGGAGGAAGGAAAAAACCTTTACAAACGAACAGGATAGAGGTTCTGATCTTTATTTTACACTCTGGTCTGACTTTCCCCTGTCAATAAGTCTGAGAACATAATTGCTGGGCTCTGATTTTTTTAAAACTTTCTCTTCAAGTAAAATGTATGAAGGCACCAAAGGACAAAAGATGTCCTTGGAGGGTGAGATTGATCACTTTCAATACACGGGACTGATGGATATCCAAAGACTGGAAGCTTGCAGAGTTTCTTCCTCGGCAACATTTTTGTTTAGTTGCTTTTTAGTCTGAGTGACAAGTTTGGTGGGGAAGGAGGTATTCATTTTTCTTAGATTATAAAATAGCCTTTTACACAAAATAAATCATTCTGATTGTTGTTACATGCCAAACACAAAAGACAAATGAGATGAAGCCAGTGTCTACAGAAGCACAGAACTATTGCTGATTTTCTTTAACTTCTGCTATCATTAGTTTTATTTTTCTTATTCCCTTTTTTTTCTTTTTTTGACAGAGTTTCACTGTGTAACTCAGGTGGGCTTTGAACTCAAATCCTCCTACCTTAGCTTCTCAGGATTGGGATTACAGCCGTGCTCCATGGCACCCAAACTGTCTGCTTATTTTGAAATGACATTGGTTTGCATAAATGAACATTATCCATCGTTCTGATTTGTGAAGATGCTTCTCCACCTCAGTCTCCTTATTTTTGTGAGAAGAAAATGGTATCATTATATATGACCAAGGTTGTTGTGAAAATAAATAAAATACAAATCTTTCCATTTGGTTTCTACAGTGGAATCACTGTGACAGACAAAGATCTTTCCACAGAGAACTGTAATATATAACCAAATTTGGTTGAATTATCTGTTTACATAAATATGCATACTTAATTTTCCTTCATTACTACAGTAGGAAATTGGCTAAAGGAGCCATTGGGAGTCTTAAAGTTTCTATAACTGACACATGTCCTTTGATGCAATTGTGCTTCTTAAACAGATTGATCCCACACCATCATGCTACACTTCTCTCTTTCCTAGTCACCCTTATTGGGTGAATAGTCTTCAAGAAAGCAACTCAGTACTGACTGGAAGTGCTGTGTTTTACCTTTGCTCTGGGAAGAGGATTGCTCTTGAGGGTTTGTGTGTTTCTAAGCTTTTGAGAGTAGGGTAGTTATTAGAAGCAAGATAGGATTTCACAATAGTATTCAACTGTGAAAACCTGGGTCAATTCCTACTATTTCATTCCAGAGTCTATACTAGGTTTGAAGCACAGAAATTAGTCGGTGCCCTCTGCTTGTAGCTTTGCACAAACCCCTCCCGTCTTATTGGATCTACACAGTAGCCTTTTCCTATTTGTTCCTAAAGATAATCAATCCCTTAGTACTCCTCTCTTAAAAATAAATCCATTCAACAAGTCACTTCTTCAGCAAATTTTTATTTATTGCTTATTATTTGTCGAGCGCCTGTTCTGGGTGTCAGTGGTAAACCAGAGATTAAACACATAGCTGGTTCAGGTTCCTGGACTTATGCAACTGAGGGGAGAAAAAACCCTAATCAATGAGTCATCAAGAACAAGTACAAAATGGGCACACACACACATGTGCTGGGAAGGACACAGTGTGCCATGTGATCACAGGACTGGGGAGAGCAATACTAACAAGGCTTGAGATCCAAAGATGGAGAAACTATGTCAGCACAGGGGGAAAGAGAGGGGTCCCTTCCCCACCAGCTGAGATGTAGAAATTGAGGTGACTGCAGAAAGATGACGACCAAGCTGCGCATCCTTTAAGACAACATGAGAGAAGAAAGAGGAAAAGAAGTATAATCCAGGCAGGCCTGGAACTGCACTGAAGTGGCAACATACTCAGACTCAGGTAACACCCTGAAGACTTTTCTGGGGACACACTGTTGAACCTGCCTGGGAAGACGAGCCTCCCAGGAACCCACCAGGAACTCCCTGGGAACACTGGGAAGTGCTTCTCCCACAGTTCAGGGAAGAGCCTCCTGGCTGCAAAAGGAAGAGTGCCCCTAGGTATACAACACACACACACACACACACACACACACACAGAGAGAGAGAGAGAGAGAGAGAGAGAGAGAGAGAGAGAGAGAGAGAGCAGAGACAGAGACAGAGACAGACAGACAGACAGACAGTCAGAGAGCCTTTCAGCAGGGAATCTACAGAAAAGCCTCCTTGGGGTCAGGGAGCACAGAAGGGTTTTCTGGGAACACAGAGAACCTCACCTGAATCTGTTACTCCAGGGATTTCATATGCCCTGCCTCTTTGCATCGTACAGACATGCCCTCCTTTCTGAGCTGACAGCAACAGTCCTAGCCCTTAGACATTGCTGGGCTGTTCTTTTAACACTTTGTGCGAAGTAGGCCAAAGCTCAGGAAGGAACGTAACCCCTGATGGCAACAAAAAGATAATGCGGATTTTGTGAATTTTCTTTCTGCAATAAGCTATGAAAACATGGCACAGTAGGTGAAATCGTGGGAGAAATTAATATTATGGACTCCTAGTATTCTTTTCCTTTTGCAGACTATTCTCATCCCCAAGTCTTCTCCAGGTCTGAAATGTTGGCCTTCCTTCCTTCCTTCCTTCCTTCCTTCCTTCCTTCCTTCCTTCCTTCCTTCCTTCCTTCCTTCCTTCTTTCCTTCCTTTTCTTCTTCTTCTTCTTCTTCTTCTTCTTCTTCTTCTTCTTCTTCTTCTTCTTCTTCTTCTTCTTCTTCTTCTTCTTCTTCTTCTTCGTCTTCTTCTTCTTCGTCTTCTTCTTCTTCTTCTTCTTCTTCTTCTTCTTCTTCTTCTTCTCCTCCTCCCTCTTCCTCTCCCTCTCCCTCCCCCTCCTCCTCTTCCTCCTCTTCCTCATTCTTCTTTGCTGCATCTGAATATTTTCTTTATTATTTTTTAAATAAAAATTTTTAATTGATTCTTCCTTTGTGGGTTTCACATCTTGTATCCAATCCGATCCATCTCCCTATCCCTTCATATCTACCCTCTGCCCTTGAAACCTCCCTGCCTCAAGGCAAAACAAAATTCAAAAGAAAAACAAAAAACAAAAGCAACCAAACTAACACACACACACACACACACACACACACACACACAGAGAGAGAGAGAGAGAGAGAGAGAGAGAGAGAGAGAGAGAGAGAGCAGAGACAGAGACAGACAGAGACAGACAGACAGACAGTCAGAGAGCCTTTCAGCAGGGAATCTACAGAAAAGCCTCCTTGGGGTCAGGGAGCACAGAAGGGTTTTCTGGGAACACAGAGAACCTCACCTGAATCTGTTACTCCAGGGATTTCATATGCCCTGCCTCTTTGCATCGTACAGACATGCCCTCCTTTCTGAGCAGACAGCAACAGTCCTAGCCCTTAGACATTGCTGGGCTGTTCTTTTAACACTTTGTGCGAAGTAGGCCAAAGCTCAGGAAGGAACGTAACCCCTGATGACAACAAAAAGATAATGCGGATTTTGTGAATTTTCTTTCTGCAATAAGCTATGAAAACATGGCACAGTAGGCGAAATCGTGGGAGAAATTAATATTATGGACTCCTAGTATTCTTTTCCTTTTGCAGACTATTCTCATCCCCAAGTTTTCTCCAGGTCTGAAATGTTGGCCTTCCTTCCTTCCTTCCTTCCTTCCTTCCTTCCTTCCTTCCTTCTTTCCTTCCTTTTCTTCTTCTTCTTCTTCTTCTTCTTCTTCTTCTTCTTCTTCTTCTCCTCCCTCTTCCTCTCCCTCTCCCTCCCCCTCCTCCTCTTCCTCCTCTTCCTCATTCTTCTTCACTGCATCTGAATATTTTCTTTATTATTTTTTAAATAAAAATTTTTAATTGATTCTTCCTTTGTGGGTTTCACATCTTGTATCCAATCCGATCCATCTCCCTATCCCTTCATATCTACCCTCTGCCCTTGTAACCTCCCTGCCTCAAGACAAAACAAAATTCAAAAGAAAAACAAAAAACAAAAGCAACCAAACTAACACACACACACACACACACACACACACACACACACACACACACACACACACAAAGTCTCTTTGTGGAAGCTGTAGTGTGTCCCAGTGAGTGCACAGTATACTCTTTAGTCCATACATCTTTACTTGTAGTGTTCATTGCAGTGAGTCATTGGTCTGATTTGAGTCCTCTGGCTTCTGCTACACCCTTGATACTGGGCCCCCACTGGGACTTCTCTTGGATAACCTGTTGTTGCCTTGTGTTATGGAGATCCTGCTGTGTTGGATCTGCAGGTCTGGCCCATTTACATGCTCTAGCAGGTCGTAGATATGGTTGGGCTGACTAATTGATACCACCAGGGTGAGCTCCAGCATTGCCCTGGCTAGCTCATCCACTGCAGTAGGCAGCAAGGAGCAGGGCCAGGTCTCCTGCTCCCAAGCCCTCCTGGCCAGCTCACCTGCACCCACACCACCAGGGCCAGCTCTGCTGTTTTGTCCAGATGAGGTGCAGGGCCTGCCCTCCCAAGTGCTGCACTTGGTTACATACAGGGCCAGCTCTCCCACTCTCATGCTCCCCAGACCAGCTTCCTGCTGGTGGCAAGGGGTGGAGTGGACATCTTTCCCTCATCCATGCCATGGAGAGGCAGACGACGAAGGGCATGGTCAGCCCTCCTGCTCTCATGCCTTCAGGGCCAGCTCACCTGCACTTTGCCAACAGGGTCAGCTCTGGTGTGTTGCCTGTTAGTTTTTCGACTGCGTTGTGTGCTTACCCTGCAAGGAAATGCCACGAAACACGACAGAATCCGCTAACAAGAGTTTTATTAAAGGGACAGAGAGTGAGCAGGCCTGTGGGAAACACGTGTGTGGAGAGGAAGAAGGAACCGGGAACATGGCGCCTGATTTTAAAGGCTGGGCGTGGACAGATCAGCGTCACTACTACACGCAAGCGCGTAGATCACATGGCCACGTTGCGCGCTTACGTGGCTAGTGGGACGTCATGGATCTTGGTTCCGCGAGATGCCCTGACCCGGAAATGGCTATCTGGACCTGGACCTAGCCAGGCGGAAGTATCCGCCAGGCATAGGCAGACACGCCTGACCGTGGGGGCTTGTTGTAAACCTTTCATTCCTGACTCTTTTTTTTTTTTAAAAAAGAAAAAATTGTGGTTGGCTGGGTATGGGGGCGACGTTTCTCTCAAAGACTGCTTCCAGCTGAATAGTGGGCGTTGGCTGGCTCTTGGGGAGCAGGGGGATGAGAGGGTATCTTGTGAAGTCCTGGGATGGTGGTGGGCAGGTCCTGGAATGAAGTTCTGCCGTCCCCTCGTTCTGCGGCTGTCCATCCGTGCTGTGGCTGGGAACCTTCTGTTTGACAAGATACTGTTGACATAGAAAAGGCTTAGAGAGAAAGAATCATTATTATTTTATTTTGGAGTTGGCATTTGTCTGAGGTAGATCTGGCCTGTCCAGATAGAGACATGCGATATTTACCTGAGGTAGATCTGGACTTAGTACTTTGTTTGATCTCTATCTGAGACAAGCCTTATTAGAGGTAGTTTATTTAAGGCACCTGTTTCCCTTATTAGGTTAGCATTTAGGAAATGCAGGTGATCAGGTGCTGAGTATTGAACAATGATAGATTATTGCATTACGTTATTCCTTACCGCCTGGATATTTTTGATGGTCCTTTTTGCCTCCGGCTCTGTGTGGCCCTGGTTGGGAAATGAAGGGGTGATACCTTATTCCTCTGGAATTGGTGACAAGGCAGTGGATCCTGGTGTCCTCTGGAGCTTGAGAGTGAGAGGCCCTGTTTGTTTCACTGTATATGAAGAGAGATTTTTCTGGGATGGAGGTGAGATAAAAGGTTTTAGATGAGACAGGTGGACCCAGTGAGGAAAGCCTTCGAGTTTAGCAGCTGTAGGAGTCACAAGAATTACCTTGAAGGGTCCCTGCCACTTAGGGGAAAGGGGTGAAGGGCGCTGGCCTGGAGGGAAAAGAAGGACCTGATCCCCAATCTGTATTGGAGGTGGACAATTATTGTCACACGGCTGAGGTAATGAACAGTCTGCGTAGCTCCATAGAATAGACCTTAGGTGACATAAAAGAGGAGTTAACAGGCTATCTGGAATAGTTGGAGGTTTGGATAAAAGACCTGGTGTTAGAACTGGCCTTCCATACATTAGTTCAAACGGAGAAATTGAAAGAGGCTTTTTAGGAAGAGCCCTGAGCCTGAGGAGAGCTAGAGGCAATAATCTTACCCAGTCGAGATGAAGTTCCTGTGACATCTTAGTAAGAATAGTTTTTAAAGACCGGTTGGTACGCTCCACCTTACCTGAGGATTGAGGACGGTATGGGATATGGAAATTCCAGGGAATATTTAACGCCTTAGCTAGTGTCTGAGAAATCTGAGAAGTAAATTCTGGGCCATTGTCAGACTGGAGAGAAGCAGGGACTCCAAACCGAGGAATAATTTCTCGGAGAAGGAGGTCTGCAACTGTCTGAGCCCGCTTATTAGAAACCGGATATGCCTCCACCCAATTTGAAAATGAGTCCACCATCACGAGGAGATACTTAACTTTCCTGACGGTGGGCATATGGGTAAAATCGAGCTGCCAGTCACTCCCCGGAAGGGAACCTCTAGCCTGGTGGGTGGGAAAAGGCTGACTCCTGTACTTGGTATTGGGATCTGTTTTTTGGCAGATCTCACAAGAAGCAGTAATAGTTCTTAAGAACTGTAAATCCTCAGAGGTGGGCTGCAGGTGAGCTTTTATGAATTGAGACAGAGCAAGATTATTAGGATGAAAGAGCTGGTGTAGATAGGACAGAATTTGTCTAGTGTCTGGAGTTCCCTGTGAGGGTGTAGGCTGTACTGTATGGATTCCCTGTGGTTGGTGAGGTGAGACTTGGCCCTGGAGGGCCGCTGTCCTGGCTGCCTGGTCAGCCCAGTTGTTTCCCCTAGAGATGATGGAGCTATCCGTCTGATGAGACCGGCAGTGGACAATTCCTATAGCTCTGGGGAGGTGGGAAGCCTCCAGCATGGCCATTATTTGGCCTGAGTTAGATATGGATCCCCCTTTTGTTGTGAGAAGGCCACGCTCCCTCCAAATAGCAGCATGGGACAGGAGAATATGAAACGCATATTTGGAGTCTGTGTAAACATTTAAAGATTGTCCCTGTGCCAATTGGAAGGCACGAGTGAGAGCTATCAGCTCAGCCTGTTGGTTGGTGGTGTGTGTGGGTAATGCCTGTGCCTCTACTATCTCAGTATCTGACACTATGGCATAACCCGCTTTACGGGTCCCTTCATATAAGAAGGAGCTGCCATCTGTGTACCAAGTATAAGTAGCCTGAGGCAATGTGCCCTCCTGTATGTGTGAAGGGTGAGGTAGCAGTTCTTCTAAAGTTTCAGTGCAGGAATGAGAAGGAGAATAGTCAGCGTTAGGTTGAGGAAGGAGGCTTGAAATATTGAGAGGTGGACAGGTCCGGAAAGTAAGCGTCACATCCTCTAGTAATGCCACCTGGAGAGAAAGAACTCGGGAAGGAGGTAAAGTTTGCAAGCCTTTATAAGTTAAAAGATGGGACAGATTATGGTGAGAGAAAACAGTAATAGATGACCCAAAACTTAACTTCTTTGATTCCCAAATAAGGAGCTCTGCAGCTGCTAAGGCACGGATGCAAGGTGCCCAGCCCTGACTGGTAAGGTCTAGCTTCTTTGACAGATAGGCTACAGGTGCAAAGGAGGGTCCCAGCTGATGTCCTAGAGTTCCCAGGGCAAATCCCTCTTTCTCTGCTACATAGAGGGAAAAGGGACGGGTTAAGTCTGGGAGATGGAGCGCTGGAGCCTGAAGAAGAGCCTGCTGGAGCCTTTGGAAAGGTTTAGTGACAGGATGAAGGAGGGGCTCGTGCGGTGAGCCCTGAGCTGCCTCATATAAGGGGCGAGCAAGGAGAGAAAAAGATGGAACCCAGGACCGTACAAAACCCGCTATTCCTAGGAAAGACAGAATCTCCTGTTTAGTAGAAGGGACTGTGAGGGACTGGATTAGACGCTTTCTGTCTACAGTAATAGCCTTGTGAGTTGGAGTAATGGATAGGCCTAAATAGGTGACCTGGGGAGTTGACAGCTGAACTTTAGAAGGAGATACCCTGTAACCCCGGCTGGATAAGAAATTTAGGAGAGCAGAGGTGTTAGTTTGGCTAACCTGTAAGGATGGGCTACAGAGTAAAATATCATCTACATACTGTATTAGTTTAGAGCCAGGGAGAGACAGAGAAAGCAGGTCAGAGGCCAGAGCCTGACCAAACAGGTGTGGACTGTCTCTGAATCCCTGTGGCAGAACAGTCCAGGTCAGCTGTGTGGACCGGTGGGTGTCAGGGTCAGTCCAGGTAAAAGCAAAGATATTTTGAGACTGAGGACTGAGAGGGATAGAAAAGAAGGCGTCTTTGAGATCTAGAACTGAGAAGTGAGAGGTTCCTGAAGGGATAGTGGACAGGAGAGTATACGGGTTAGGCACTACAGGATGGAGAGGGACCACTGCAGAGTTAATGAGCCGGAGGTCTTGAACCAGGCGGTAGGTTCCGTTAGACTTTTTAACTGCAAGAATGGGAGTGTTAAAAGGTGAAGAGGTTAGGCGAAGCAGCTTTTTCCTGAGAAGGTCAGAAATGATAGGCTTAAGTCCTCTCAGGCTCTGGAGTGAGAGAGGATACTGAGCTTGGGTGATATACCTTGTAGGATCTTGTAGCTGGATAATAACAGGCTGATGGTGTCTAGCAATAGAAGGGTTCTGGGTATCCCAGACTTTTGGGTCTACCTGAGAGGCTGGTAGGGGAAAAGAATTGTTAGAGTCAGAAGAGTGAATGGCTAGAAGTAAAAGTAAAGGAGCTGCTGGCGCGTCTGGGATGGAGCGAATGTGTGGAGCGAAAGAAATGGACGCTCCTACCTTAGCTAGAAGATCCCTCCCCATTAAAGGTACAGGGCAGCTTGGCACCACTAAGAACGTGTGTGTGAGAGGGATGCCTCTGAAAATGCAATTGAGTGGTGGTGTCTGATGAGGTAGATAAGGCTGTCCCCCAACCCCGACAATAGGGAGACGAGCAGGAGAGGTGGGCCCCCAAAACTCTCTCAGGACAGAGTAGGTAGCTCCGGTGTCCAAAAGGAACGAGATGGGGCGCCCATTGACCTTTATAGTTACCCTAGGTTCCCTGTGTGAGATGGGAGTGGCCGGGGCGGAAACCGGGCAGCGTCAGTCCTCGCTGTAAGCCAAGCCTACAAAGTCAGCTGAAGGGTGGTCTTCATCTGGCGTTCCTACGTCACTTGGGACGTTAGGACAGTCAGCTGACCAGTGACCCTTTTGGTAACAGTTTGGACAAGGCTTTGTTGGTGCCCTTCGTGGGCCGGCGGTGCAAGCCCGGGCCCAATGGCCTTCTCTCCCACACTTGAAACAGGGACCAGACGGCTTTCGGGGAGCCGGTCGGGCAGTGCTTGCCAGCATCTGGCAGCTCCTTTTATGGGCTTTTTCATCTCTCCCATGGTACACCTTAAATGCTATCGCCAGCATATCTGCCTGTGGAGTTAGAGGGCCGTTCTCCAAACGTTTAAGTTTATCCCTAATGTCAGGGAAGCTCTGCGAGACAAAGTGGATCATTAGCAGCTGCCTGCCCTCAGGGCTCTCCGGGTCTAAGCTAGTGAACTGAAGTAGAGCCTTGGTGAGCCGCTCTAGAAAATGAGACGGATTTTCGTCTTTATCTTGAATAACCATTTTTAGTTTCTCATAGTTTACTGGTTTTAGGGCAGCCTTACGGAGACCTGTCAGGAGACAGGTAATAAACCTATCTCTGGCTAGACAGCCACCCTGGGTGTTATAATCCCAGTGTGGCTCTCGGTCAGGAACCGCCTCAGCTCCTGGCGGGTGTGAGAGGTTAGTTTGATGAATTTCGTCTGCATGAATCCTAGCCTGCTCCCAAACCCGCCTGCGCTCCTCAGGAAGTAAGTTATTAGAAAGTATCATGAATATATCATGAAAGGTGAGACTATAAGATTGAGTTATATATTGAAACTGTTTAATAAAGGCAGCAGAATTAGAAGTATAAGAACCCAGCTTACTTTCTATCTGAGAGAGTTCTGCTAGAGAGAATGGAACATGAACTTTAATCAGTCCATCCACACCAGCCACCTCTCGCAAAGGGAGAACAGTGGAAGGTTTTGGATGGCTGGTATCCGGCAGTTTAGCAGCCCGAGAGCGGGTGGTAGGAGGAGTGAAGTTTGGAGCTAGGGCAGGGCCTTTGGAACCGGCCGCTGCCGAGGAAGGAGCAGCTTTAGAAGAAGAAGAATCCGGAAGGGGAGCGGAAGGAACAGTTGTTCTAGGAGTTGGAGCTGGAGGTCGAATAGGTGGAGGTTCGTTAGCAGGATCTAGAGTCAGAGATTCCGGAGTCAGAGAATCCTCCGGTTCAGGCATAGCCAGGAGCACATGAGCAGGAGAGAAGGAATCCAGAAGAGACAGTTTAGCACTGAGAAAGAAAAATGCTATAATGTAGGGCAACTCTTTCCATCTGCCTGAGCGCTGACAGTAATTAGATAACTCCCGTAAAATATCGGGATCTAAGGAGCCGCTCGGCGGCCATTTTTTGTTGTTTTCTAAAGCATACTTTGGCCATTTTTTAGAACATAAACGAGTTAACTTAGGAATCTTTATGTAAGGCATTAAACTGAGAGGTTTTAAAGCTTCAACAAGACAGCCTAACGGAGAGGAAGGACTAACAGGGTTGGAAGCCTTGTTTCCCATGTCTGCAGCGGAGAGGCAGAAAAAAATAAAAAAGAAAAAAAACAAACGTGATCCGGAGCCAAGGCCCCAGGCGTCCCCAAGGCCAAGGACGGATACCGGGCACAAGCTGTTCCTTAGCTCGTCAGCCACAGAAACAGGGGCCCTCGCCACGTGAGGAAAGGATTCCCCGGGAACCCGGACAGCGTCTGCCGCTTCGTCAAGTCGGATGAACGTGTCGGCCCCACGTGGCCCCCAGGACGCACCCAACGGCGGTGGTCCCAACGCGAGAAATATCTCAGGCTGCAGACGTGGGAGAGGGCTAGAAATCTGAGGCCTGCGATAGGGGCCGACCGTAGCCAATGAAGACCGTGGTCGGGGGTTCCCCCGGTCTCAAGAATACTGGTGAGGCGCCGGACGATCAACGGTCGTTCTCACAGATTCAGGAAACCGTTTACGCTGGCCGAAAATGGGGGGACTCACCAATCGGAGAAAGCGGTGTTGCATGGAATTTTTGCGGTCAGGCGAAATGGAGAGCGGTCTGTCGCGTACGGAGCAGAGTGTTGCAGTCCCCGGCTTACGGGTTTCCAGGCGCCAGGCGCCGGGCGCCCGGAAGCGCCCGCTCGGTTTCGGCACCAAAAATGTTAGTTTTTCGACTGCGTTGTGTGCTTACCCTGCAAGGAAATGCCACGAAACACGACAGAATCCGCTAACAAGAGTTTTATTAAAGGGACAGAGAGTGAGCAGGCCTGTGGGAAACACGTGTGTGGAGAGGAAGAAGGAACCGGGAACATGGCGCCTGATTTTAAAGGCTGGGCGTGGACAGATCAGCGTCACTACTACACGCAAGCGTGTAGATCACATGGCCACGTTGCGCGCTTACGTGGCTAGTGGGACGTCATGGATCTTGGTCCCGCGAGATGCCCTGACCCGGAAATGGCTATCTGGACCTGGACCTAGCCAGGCGGAAGTATCCGCCAGGCATAGGCAGACACGCCTGACCGTGGGGGCTTGTTGTAAACCTTTCATTGCCCAGGTGAGGTGCAGGGCTCCTGAGTGATGCAAGTGGTGAGGGCAGGGCCAGCTCTCCCACCTGCCACAGATGGTGAGGGGCAGGGGATGAGGGAGGGCATCTCTCCCTTACCCACTCCACTATATGGTAGATGAGGGGTGGAGCCAGATCACCTGTGTCCCCCATTGACAGAGTCAGCTCTATTGTGCTGCTGAGGTGAGGTGCAGGGCTGCTCTCCCAAGTGCTGCAGCTGTTGAGAGGCAGGATCAGCTTTTCCACTCTCATGACTCTGGAACCAGCTTTCCCGTCTGCAGTAGGTGTTGAGGGGCAGGAGGGGGGCATCATCCCCTTACCCACACCACTGCATGACAGACAGATAGTGGGGCCAGCTCTCACACTTTCATGCCTCCAGGGCGGACTTACCTGCACCCCTGCCAGCCAACAGGGTCAGCTCTAGTGTGCTGCCCAGGCCAGGGTACCTCTCTTCTTTATCCAAAGACAAAGGGAGAAAGATTAGCTCATTTAAGTGACATGAGGTCGCTGTTAGCCTTCACATATTGAGCTTTGAATGTTCGAAAAGGTCTTATGGAAAATATATTTATCCCACTTGGAAAATAAATTTGCAGGTGTCTTTTTGCGGCAAGGCCTGTGAGCATCTGAGTAGTGACTCCTGTTCCCTCTGCTCTTTAGCTACTGGATTCATTTTTTTCCTTGGATGCCACCGTGAGAATGCTCGTCCTCTTGTCTGGAGTGAAGTTTACAGGGCTACAGAACGGAGGCGTTAGTCCTTATTAGCATGGAAAGAATGGTAAATACCATGGAAATGCAGTTGCGTACATTTAGACCGTGTCACAGAAGGAGAAAGGGGTGTGGCGTTTCTGTTTGCCCAGGGCTTTGGCTGAATGTCACACAGCGTGGGCCACCATCATAGATTCTTTGTTGAATCACTGCTGTTCCTGTGCTCGGCTAACAATAGAAGTTTCACGGGCTTTAGTGAGCACTGGGCTGTGTGGTCAGGGTTCACTTGCAGAGTGGCGTTCGCTCAGCTCATTGGGCAGAGAGCGATTCATTACAGGGCATTAAATGACTCCCAGAATTCCTAGTGGGGTGAGGAAGCTAAAGCACCTAACTGTACCTAAAGCTGCATTTCCAAAAAGGGCCACCAAGAAACGAGTTTCATCATCATCATCAGAAAATGGCTTGTCATTGCAGATGCCCTCCAGAGGTCCTCTGTTTTTGTAGTGTCTATGCCAACACAACATACCCTGGCTCCCTCTTTAGGTCAGTCCAGAAGTTGCTTCTGGTGGTGGAACTTAAGTCACGTTAAGGATTTGATAGTAGTCAAGGTCCTCCAGAGAGGCAGAACCAATAGGGGTGTTACTGGTTCACACATTAATGAAAGTTTTCCATGTCCAAAATCTCTAGAGTTTCTTAGCAGGGTTGATACGCAGACTGTTGATGGTGTAGTTCATGGCCAAAGACTATCTGCTCATAGAATCCTTTCTTACTTGGAGGAATCCGTCTTTTGTTCAACCTTGGTTGCAATGGGAACTGGAGTATGTCTTCATCCTCCTCAAACAAACAGTACAGGAAGTAACCCCAGAGAGTCTTCAATAGATACTTTGCTAGGTTGTCTGCAGACTCTGCAGACATCTATGGAGAAGTCCTGAGGAAACTGGAATGATTCTTCTGGAAAAGTTAATGAATGGAACCTTGTAGATTAATGACAAAGCATCACTTGTATCTTTTGAGGCTGGGGAGATGGCTCCATTGGTGAAGCACTTGCCTTGCAAGCACAAGGACCGGAGTTTGCTCTCCATCACCCACGTGAAAAAGCCAGGTGTGGTAATCCTGGCCCTGGGAAGACAGATGGGAGGATCCCTAGTCTCACTGGACAGCCATTCTAGCTGAATCTGTGACCAATTTCCAAGACTATTATTGTCTCCCAAAATCTCAACCGAATTTCTCCTTAAACAAGATCTTGGAATTCTCCCGAGTTGACCAGGCCAGCCCTCAAAAACAGCCGTCTTAATTATTGGGTAGCTCGAGGCTCCACAGGCACTAGATACACTCAGTAGGACTTACTCCCACCGGGGTGGTGCTTTGTGTTTGGGAACAGTTCACGGCTGTTGTTTTCTTTGGTTTTCAGGCAAGGCAGTCCCTGCGTTGATCTTTTCTTTCTGTTTTCTCCACAGATGAGGAAAATGGAAGCTCGGGTACATTAAGCGATGTTTTCTGTAGTATGATGCTCGGTACTGAAGGCGACACTTTCCTTGTTCGTCTCAAGTTTGGTTCCCTTCTTTCCTTAGCTCAAACTCTCTGGATTGTCTCCCAACACGACTCATCAACTCTAGGTTACAAGACCCTGGAGACAGCAACTCTCGGGTAATTCTCACCTTTCACATGCAGCACCACCTGTGGGGTAGCTCCAAAAGGCGGCACAATTGATCAGAAGTTCATTTAAATTCACTTGAAAACGTATTTGAAGACAGACCTTTCTCTGTTTTAGCATTTCTCAAGAAATCCCACAAGGGGGCAACAGGAGTTCTCAGAGAGGCTGAATGGTGCCGCAGTCTGTTGGCTGGTCAGACAGTCTTTATTTCTAACCAAACCAGAAAACTGTTTTACCATAAAAATCCAAGTATATTCACTACAGGTAACTTCATGAAAGTTCTGTTTTTTAGCCCATTAATTTTACTGTTTTCTTATTAGAAGTGTACAGTAAATATTAGGGTTTACACATTTACCGTTCTTTGTTTCTTCCATTTGAGCTTTTGCTGACATTGTCTGATGTTTTCTTGCAATCATGTCCCTCTGACCCTGATGAGCTCTTTGCCACATTTCAGTACGACGACCCACATGGAGGGCTCAATGTGTCTTAGGGAAAAAAAAAATAGCCTGACAGCTAAGATCACAATCATGTTAATTTAGTGTCGGGAGCTCCTCCTTTAAGGGAAAGACCACTGTAGCATGGAATCATCTTAGTGCCTAGGTTATAAAGAAGTTGCCCTCAGCCGGGTGGTGGTGGCACACGCCTTTAATCCCAGCACTTGGGAGGCAGAGGCAGGCGGATCTTTGTGAGTTCGAGGCCAGCCTGGTCTACAGAGCGAGATCCAGGAAAGGCACAAAGTTACACAGAGAAACCCTGTCTCGAAAAACCAAAAAAAAAAAAAAAGAAGTCGCCCTCAAGTAATCCCTCAAGTGTTTACAGTATGAAGAACAATGAATGCCTTAAAGAATGAGTGAATGAGTCAACCATAGCTCTCCAGGCAAGACAGAGTAGGAAAAGGGCAGACTCCTGAGTCCAGTGCCTGTTTCCTGGAAACCAGGCCCAGAGCTATGTCTAAAGATGAAAGTCAAGAGATCCACAGGATTACAATTTTATATGGCTTGAAAACACAAGACTATTTTCGTTGTGGGTTTTTTGTTTGTTTGTTTGTTTGTTTGTTTGAGTCCCTACCAAGAGAGTCTTCCCACAGACTTACCTTTAACAAGGACTCTCTGAGAGTCTTTTTGACTCTGTCATGGACTGGGCTTTGCTGAATTGTGAATGAGTCCCTAGAATACACGGATACTCACAGACCCTCTGTCACAGAGGTTTTACTGGATATTAAAGTCACCTAAAAATTACAAAAGACTTAAAGAAGCCCCCTTGGCTCCTCTCCAGAGCTATGCAGCACCTGCTAACATTTACTGAGCACCTTCTGTATGCTATGCAATCCCTTTGCCATGTGACATTTTCTCCTCTAAGCACCCCAGCATCCATCAGAGAATCTCAAAACATGAAGGAAGGCAGATCCTCCAGGCTCAGCACTGAGGCTGGAGCTCTGGCGCCAGGACCCTGGCCCTGTGGTGCCAACTCCAGAGCGTTTTAACCACAGTGGAATCCTGCTTTCTATTTAAAACTCTATTTGGAAAGGATTTCTTCAAGCAGTGGATTTAGTTTTTGGATTTTTCTGAAACGTAGCTGTTGTCATTAAATCCAGGTAGATTTAAGCTAGGCTTGGTAGGCATCTAGAACTTGGAAGGCTAAGAGCAAGACTATCCAGAAACCCCTGAGTCAAAAAATAAAAACAATAGCATTATGGTGTTCTGAGGAAAGACTGAAAACAGTCTGCCTTGCAGTGAATTGCATGCTAGGATTCTGACCATTAACCTAGGTGGGTGATAAATAATGGATTAATTTCCAGTTTCCCATGGAGAACTCAACCAACAGGAAGAGCTCTCTGACATTTGTTAAAGGCCCTAGTATTGTTTGTTTGTTGTTTTTATTTTAAGACAGGATTTTACTATGTAGCCATGGCTGGCCTGGAACTCATTATGTAGACCAGGCTGGCCCTGAACTCATGGAGATCTGCCTGCTTTCTGCCTCCTGAGTGCTAGGATTAAAGGAGTGTGCCACCACATCAAAAGCACCTGTTTTGACCTTGAAGAGTTTTCGTGTTTGAAATCGATGACAGCATAGCAGAGCCGTGAGGACCCCACAAGGACTGGCAAGGGGAAGGACCTTCTGGATCTAAAGGATGACAGGTGTGTCCTGCCCCCAACTCCAAGTGTGTCCAAGACCTGGAGCCTGGCCATAGCAGCAATATGGACTAAGCTGGAATCTCACCTTATCTCAGAGTCACAGGAAAAGGAAAGAAAGCTTAGATAAAGGGACGTGGGCAGTCACAAAGGTCCACCCAGGGTCCAGGGAAGGGGAAATAGATTCTCTATCTTTATGGGTAGTAGTGAGACTAGGAAGGGATTGGGGTTGGGCGGTAGAAGTATTATTTTATCCATTTTTTGGAAGGCAAAACTTTCTTCAGAATCCATTGCATAGAAACCTACCCTCTGGAAGCAACGGTATTCTTAAATGTGAAGTGGGCACCCTCAGGACTAGATAACCTTTGCATCATGAAACAGTGTCTCACCATTCTTCAGGGCCAGCCTTCTTTTAAAAATAACATTGATTTTTATTATTTCTAATTACAGGTATGTATGTGTGTCTATGTGTGAGTATGTGCACATAGGAACAGGTACCTTTGGAGGTTAGAAGCCCTGGTCCCTGATCTCCATAGCGCTGGAGTTAGAGGCAGTTGTGAGCTTTGAAACATGGGTGCTGCGAAATGAATTGGGGTACTCTGCAAAGGCAGTAAGTGCTCTAAAGAGCTGAGCTATCCCTCACCCCCAGAGGCAACCTTCCTTCGTCATTTCCCATAAAGAACTGCCTTCTCTCAGTGGATGTTAAGCTGTTCAGTCTCTCCTGCCCACTTCCCATTGTAATCTTTCAAGGCTCCCTCCGCCTCTCCATGCCTTTGCTGGCCACACGACTTGACAGTATTCTATTCCTTGACAATATTCCCTTCTCTGAACTTTTGCTCTCTAGATCACTGACGGAGCCCTGTAGACGATTCCTTCTACTACACATTAATTTTCCTGTGTGCATATTCTCCTTTCAAGTAGATAATAAGCCCCGGGCATCTCTCCCAGTGCCTTGCACAGAGTGGCCATTCAATGCACGGTTCTTGATTAGATTATGTATTCATGACATCACTGTAGAGTTTGTTCCCCCGGGTCACATACCAACACGGAGGGAAACTGCAGCCCTATGACCCACTCTAAGCCTGGTGCGTCTCATTCGAGCACTCAGTTGCCCTTCAGACAGGAAAAGAAATGTCGGATTTGGCTTGCTTGTCTGATCTTCATGCAACTGTGGTTTCATACCTCTGGGGACAGAAGAACTGGATCATTTCATAACCATTGGGAGTTAAGCGTAAAACACTGTGGATGAGAAGGAAAGTATCTGGAAAGGGTCATGATGAGTGGACTCTGGTTGGGTGATCCTCACTCTTTCCTTTGTGTGGGAGACGTGCAGATGGTGGGTGGGGGAGGAAATGGCTATTTCAGGTTGCTCCACCATCAGGGAGTATGTGGGAATAAAGGCACTAGCTGGTCAAGTTACTGCTGATTATGGTTATGGACGTTAATGAAGGTGAACCTTGGCAGTCATTTCTTCGGGAGAAGTTTAAGTCTTTCCAACAAACACCCCAGCTATGTTTAATGGAGCAGTTTGTCACAGGCACTCGTCATGGACTTATGGGGGCTGTCTTTTCGTAGAGTGAGGATTGTGGGTCTTCCTGAATCCAAACAGCCCAAGATGAAGAGAATGTGTTTGTTCTCTGATTTCCTTGTCTTAGGACCCTGCTCTGAGTGGCTCCAGTAATTCTTTTTGCAGGATAGCAGATATCCCTCCCCAAGCCCCAGGGGCTGAAGAAATTCTCCAGTCAGAACTGCAAAAAGGACCATGTGATAGGTTCAATATTCATGGGCACCTGGAGATCAACAGAGAAAGGTTGGCTGGAATCCGAGGTGACTTCAAAATACCCCTGAATTGTAGAGAAGTGGAGTAAGCCCCATCACTTATGCAGGAAGTGAAAACCCGAATTCAGTTCTTTTGGGTTTTCCATGTTGCCTGCTGTTCTCACGCCAGCCTTTCCTGCTCAAAATGTGTTTATTTTATGCTACAATTTCCTTGAATTTTCTAAAGCATATTATTACCTGTGGCATAAGCTTATCTCGGACGAGTGCTGGGTTGACGAGAGATGCCAGTTCCTGCCGCCAGTGACCTGCTACTGGTTGGAACATTCCTAGACCCGCTGACACCCTCCTCCCTTCATCGGCCCCTCTTCCCTCCCTTCCTTCTTCCATCCTTTCCTGGTCCTTAGCTGGCAAATATCAACTGTGAGAATCCTATGGTAGGCACATTGGATCCCAGCATGTTGGGCACACCGCTTCACTCCTTTGTTTTAAATTTTATATTTCTTTAATTGCTCATTTGTTTATTCACTCGTTCGTTTATTTGTGTAGTTAGGGGACGGGACACATGCGGGTGTCAGAGGACAACCGGCAGGAGTCTTTTCTCTCCTTCTACCGTGTTCATCCTGGGCAGGAGACACAGGTTGACAGGCTTTAGTGGCAAAGATTGTTACCTGCCGAAATGCCTCACTGCCGCTTTGCTCATATTTGTAAGATTTTATTTTATTTTTAATTTTGGGTGTGTGTCCATGTATATGCCCATGGGGGCCAGAAGCAGGTGTCTGATCCCCTGGAAGTAGAGTTACAGGCAGCTATCAGACACTTGACATCATGCAGGAACCTACGGACTCAGATCCTCTGAAAGAGTCGTATATGCCAACTTATGCTGACTAAGTCATCAGGCCGACTCACCTCCATATCGTTAAAGAAAACATCCAAGTTTAAGAAGACTTACTGAGGGGTTGGGGATTTAGCTCAGTGGTAGAGCGCTTGCCTAGCAAGCACAAGGCCCTGGGTTCGGTCCTCAGCTCTGACAGACAAAAAAAAAAAAAAAAAAAAAAAAAAAAAGAAAAAGAAAAAAAAGAAGACTTACTGAACATTTTGTACTTTAAATTCTTTTTTAAACACTCATTCGTTCACTTATTATTTATTTGGGGAGGCAGCTGTGGGTGTCATCGCATACATGTGGATGCCAGAGGACAAGTTAAGGGAGTCAGTTCTCTCCTCCATCATTTGGGTCCTGGGGATGGAGCTCAAATCATCAGTCCTAGACATCTCACCAGTCCAGTATGTTACTTTCAAAGACAGGTTATTTAAAGGCAGAAGCAGTTGGTCTCTAGAAGAAAACCATATGGTGTTCACACAACACCAGCCTGACGGGCACACAGGCAGCAAAACCTCACTCACACCATGTTCAGAGAGTAAGAAGAAAGTTTAGCGTAGATTTCATTCTGTCTCCAAGAAACCAAACTATATTTGTACAGATAAAAACAGAACCAAAGATGTCCCCGGCTCTTGCTTATTTTTGTCTCCCACAGCTATATCTATAGGTGTGACACTTGGGATCTGAGAGTCAGTCAAGGTCTGGAGAACATGGGGGAATCCCAGCATGCATAAAGCTTGTTCTGTGTTCACAATCAAATCCTGTGAGGCTGTGTTCTGCCAGCTGCAGAGACAGAGGATCTGTCCATGCGTTGCCATGGCACCAAGCTATGTTTCCATAACACGGCCTTCCCACATGCTCACAAGCCAGCTTGGCTGTTTTGCCCTGGCTGATGCTAGTGAGGCTGGGAAGTGAGCAGGGACCTTTGGGAATGACACTCTGGTTTGTGTGTGTATGAAAGTTGAGCTCTGGCTAAAACCTGCCATACACACAGCACAGGCTCATATCTAAAATGGAAAGAACTGTGCATGTTCCTCCTCCTCTCTTAGAGGCTTTCCTGAGCTTGTTGAATGTCTCAAGCACACTGGGTGCAGGATGTGTCTGTGAGAGCAGAGTAGTGTAGGGGGAGGGTTGGAAGACACAGGGCGGTGAACTCATGACTGATGGGCAGGCAAGTGCTAACTCTCATGGTCCAAGATTTTAGAAAATTATTTGTAAATTTTCCTAACTTCCTTGTTACAAAGGAATTTAGTAACTCAGTGTGAACTTGAGTTGAAGGAGATCTTTTATGTCTTGGCCTGAGCCAGCCACCCACCATCTGGTTTCCTTGTGTTATTGAAAAGAGAGTCCACCCTTTTCAGAGTGCTCAGCTATGCTTAGCATCCTCATGGGGCTCATGCTGATCAATAGCTCATTGGAGAACAAGGCCCAGAGAACAGAGAATACTGCTATTTCTCCCTCAGAGCCAGAGAAAAGCCTGGGCCAGAGCAGGGAAAATATTTTTCAACCAAGTGTTGGTGGAAGTTTCTATCCTGCCAGTCAGCTCCCAAATAACCACACAGAGACTTATTATTAATTACAAATGCTTGGCCAATAGCGTAGGCTTGTTACCAATTAGCTCTTACAATTTAAATTAATCCATTTCTATTAATTTACATGTTGTTACATGGTTCATGGCTTGTTACCTCATTTTCTACATGTCTTGCTTCTTCTGCATCTGGCTGTCAACTCCACCTTTCTTCTTCCTGAGTTCTCTCAGTCTGGCTCTCCTGCCTAATCTCTTCATGCCTAGCTATTGGTAAGTTAGCTCTATATTAAACCAATGAGAGTAATACATCTTCACTGTATACAAAAGGATTATTCCTCAGCAACCAAGAGTCACTTTTAGCCTAGATGAAACATTCCTAGAACTGGGCCAGGGTGCTGTGAGGTCCCTGTGGCTGCTCATGCCATTATTGTCTTGGTCATACCATCCCTTCTCAAGGTGAGAGGATGACCTCTTTTCCACCATGAGATTCTTTAGTCTTGATTGACTCTATAGTCTGTCCTAGTTACTAACATGAGGCAGATATCTAATTTTTTTGGAGGTAGGTGTTTTGTATATGATTTGTTTTGTTCCAGTGTTTAGCCCATGCTAGGTTAGAAAAACAGTGTATAGCCCAGATGCATCTCTCCTCCTCCTCCTCCTCCTCCTCCTCCTCCTCCTTTTCCTCCTCCTCCTCTTCCTCCTCCTCCTCTTCCTCCTCCTCCTTCCCCTCCTTCTCCTCCTCCTTCTCTTCTTCCTTCTCCTCCTTCTCTCTTTCTCTATTTTCCCCTCCCACCACCACATTCCACCCCTCTCTGGTGAGACAAAGTCTTATGTATGCCATGCTGGCCTAAAACTCATTGCATAGCCAAGAATGGCTTTGGACTTCCATCTCCTAAGTGTTGGGATTAGGAAGGAGCCACTATACTTGGTTTCTGTGGTACTGGGGATTGAATTCAGGACTTCGTACATTCATTCGATGTAAGCATTCTACTAACTGAGCAAATCTGTCCAGATCCCTTTTTTCATTGTTGTTGTTTTGAGGCAGGGTCTCATATAGGCTAGGATAATCTCAACCTTACTATATACTAAGACTGGGTTTGAACTGCTGGTCCCCAAGCATCCTCCTCTTGAGTATTGGGATGACAGGTGTGCTGATCTGGAGCTCTCAACCCTTCTACCTCAGCTTCCTGAGTTCTGGGATTATGGACATGTGCCATCATGCTTGACCCTGATTTTTCAAACTCTCCCAGTTAATAAAGTATCATATAACTGTTTATTAGTCTTTCCTGTCTCCTGTATTGAGCACTAAGTTTCTTGAACACAGAAACCATTCTTCCCCATGATTAGATACCCTAAATAGATTTTGTGTTTAAATAATAAGCATATGGTGAACATCTATTTCAGTAGCATAAGCCAGTGTTTGAAAAATACACATGTATAGTGGCATCACCTATCAGGCAACAATGCCACTGAGGGGTGTCTTAATCCACCTACTAGGAATATCTCAATGAGTGTGTAGATGGTATTTTCCCTCAAGACATTTGTTTTCATATATATGGGAAAATAATTTCATAATCTTTGAATTTACTTTGACCATAGATCATGTTGATAGTTCAAGTCTTACCATTTAGTTACTCTGATACAATTCCTATAGGTAGGCCTGGGATAGTGCCATAGCCATAAAAGCACTTAGCAGTAAGCACTAGTGGAGATTTGAGCCTGGATCCTTGGTTATTGACATTAACACTGCCATTTTGCTTATATGGTCATTAGGAGAACAATTGCTATATTCATTAGTTAGAAGACAGTGAGGACTTTGGGAATCCAGAAGAAAAGAGCTCTGGAATGCTACTTCTCTACTAACAACATATTAAATGTCAATTGTGTCTGGCTCAAGTTCTTAGGCTTGGTAGATGGCCAGCAGTGAGCCTGAGAGATTGAACAAATCAAACCCCAAACTAGCAGCATGAGTGGGGTGTCCTTAGTTTTTGGCCATCTGGTCCTTTTGCACATGCCCAGCTTTGGGAAGCTTCCCCACTTTGGAAGACCTGCCTCTCATGGGGAAGTGTTGGAGGAGTTTACTTCTTGGATTCAAGTTTCTGAAAGTTCTGTGCTCTCTCCCTCAGTCATCCGTATCCTTGGGCATGCTCCTCAGGAATCCTCTTAGGAAAGAAAGATTCCTAACTGAGAGTGTGAACATGGATGTGATGTGAGTGTACAAGTGCATATATACATGTGTGCTCATGTTTCTAGAGGTCAAAGATCAACCTCAGATGTTGTTAGCTCCTCAGGAACCACCTACTTTGTTTTTTGAGTTAGAGCTTCTCATTTGGAACTGGGGCACATGGGTTTGTCTGAATTGCCCAGCAAGCTCTAGGAATCCTGTCTCTGCATTGCAAGTCCTGAAAATGCAAGCATGTATCACCCTACCTAAATTTGTTTGTAGGTGTAGGGATCAAAGTAAGGACCTTCTGCTTATGTGGCAAGCACTTTACTAACTGAGACTTCTTCCTAGCCCTAGAAAGATGGAAAAGATTTAACCTTGGTCCTTTTCAGTGTTTTTAGAGTTCTACAGTCTTGATTTTCAGGGGATCAGAAAAATATGAGGTGAAAATAATAAAGAAGTTTAGACATTTATTATTCAAAGTGTGGTTCAAAGGTATTAGCAGGGAGCAGAGTTGACAATTTCTTGGTTTTGAGGGATCTCAAACTTGTCTATCTTTCTGTGGCAGTTTGAATAAGAATGACCCCCATAGGCTCATATATTTGGAGACTTAGTCATCAGGGAGTGGCACTATTGAGAAGGATTAGGAGGTGTGGCCTTGTTGGAGGAAGTGTGTTATTGGGGTTTAGCCTTTGAGGTTTCAAAAGTCTAAGCCAGGCCCAGTATCATGTTATCTTCCTGTTGCCTATGGATCTGGATGTAGAACTCTCAGCTACTTCTCCAGCACCATGTCTGTCTGTGTGTCACCATGCTCCCTGCCATTACAATAACTGACTAAACCTCTGAAACTATAAGCAAACCCCAATAAAATGCTTTCTTTCTTAAGAGTTGCTATAGTCATGGTGTCTATTCAAATCAATAAAATACTAAGACAGAAGTTGGTACTGAGGAGCAGGGTATTGCTTTGACAGGCCTGACCATGCTGTTTGTTGGAGTAATATGGAAAACTTTGGGATTTTGGACTAGAAAACTGGCTGGACACTTTAAGCAGGATTTAATGGGTTATCCAAGTAGAAGCATGGGAGACAGTAGTGAAGAGGGTTCTGTGAAATGTGGGGACCTTGCTCAAGAGATTCCAGAGGAGAAGACTATTAGCAAGTGGCCTAAAGACAATTCTTGTAATATTCTGGTAATGAATATGGCTGCTTTCTGATCTTATCTAAAACAATCTGCTTGAGGCTAAATTAAGAGTTTTAGATTCATGGTTAGCAGAGGAGATTCCAAGACAGCCATGTATTGACTCTGTCATGTGGTTATTAGTATTATGCAGACCTATAATGAAAAGGAGCAGGCTGAGCAAGGAAAGGTGCAAAAATGTATAGTTTGAGTAGAAAGAGAGCACCAGGAAGTATAATAGAGTTAAATCCAGTGCTCAAGGAGATTAAAAAAAAGTTTAAAGAAAAGCCTGATACTAAATGTAATAAAGGGAGTAGTGACTTTGGGGCAAGACCCCACCTAGCAAAGCTTCCAGCTTGTGGAAAGGAATTAAAGAAAAACTTAATCAGTGAAGGAAACCAACAATAGAAAACTGATGCAGATGTAATTGAAAGAGGGGGCCAGCTTCTAGGCCAAGAAAGCAGGAGAACTTGGCAGTTCTGGCTACTTGGTTCTAGCTTTAAAGTCAAGGGTGTAAGAAAAGGGTTGTGGGATCTCCCTCTGCAGCTAAGGAAAGCCACTGAGACCAGCATCTGTCAGGAATTTTCCTGCATGGAGGCCCATAGAGGCCATTGTGGGAAGTTGGGAAAATGAAACCTGGATTGCCTTGGGAACCTCAAGATGTTGGAGATGCCAGAGTCATGGGATACCTGCCAAGGAAAGCTGATAAAAGGGAGTGGAAACAGCCCAAGAGAGAGAAGTGTATTGCTGTCAACAAAGCTGAAAGGAGTTGGAGGCCTGAAGTGTGCTTTGACATCAGATGTGGAAATTCAGAATTTGGAGTTTGCCCTGCTGGTTTTTGGTCCAGTACTTACTCACTATGTTCCCTTGCCTCCATTTAGGGATAGTGTTTGGGATATATATCCTGTGCCATTGTATGTTGGATGTATGTGATCTGGTTTTTATTTGTTTTGATTTATAGGATGTTACAGCTAAGAGATTGCCTTGAATCTCAGGAGAGAGTTTGAACTTTGAACTTTTAAGCAGTTTTGAAATGGTGATAGACCATGGGGACTTTTGAAGTAGGACTGAATTCATTTTTAACATTATGGTATGACTACAAGCATATGGGGACTAGAAAGTGGAATGTGTTGGTTTGAATAAGAATGGCACCCATAGGCTCATTTACTTGAGTTTAGTCATCAGGGAGCAGTACTACTTCTGAGGATTAAGAGGTGTGGCCTTCTTGGAGTAGCTGTGGTCTTGGTGGAGGAAGTGTGTCACTGGGGCTGAGCTTTGAGGTTTCAAAAGCTCAGGCCTAGTATCTCTCTCTCTCTCTCTCTTCCTGTTGCCTATGGATCCAGTTGTAGAACTCTCAGCTACTTCTCCAGCACCATGTCTGCCTGTGTGTCTCCATGCTTCCCTGACATGATCATAATAGACTAAACCTCTGAAACTGTAAGCAAGCTCTCAATTAAATGCTTTCTATCATTAAGAGTTGCCATGGTCATGGTCTCTTCAAAGCAATAAAACACTGACTAAGCTACCTTCCCAACCCCAAACTGTAATGTACACTTTATCACCACATTCTCTAGGTAATTGTAGGCACCTTAGCATTTGAGAGGACTGCCTGAGAGAAAAGCCCAAGCATCAGCCTTCAGAATAATAATAAGGGGTTACTTGATCAAAATCAGAGGCAGACACTTGGCACAGCCCCACAGAAAGCAAAAAATTCCAAAAGGATTTAGCAATAATGATGTAGTTCCAATACAAAGCATCATTGTAGAAGCTACTGGCTGCCTCACTTGTGAATGCTGGGCAAGTCAACAATCCAATTAGGTCCTGCCAAATTGGGGCAACATGTGGAAGGGTGGCTGAGCAAGAGAAAAGGGAGAGAATGTGATTATTTTCTTATTAGCTCAAAAGCAATTCGTATGCATTGTACATTTTCCAAACTCTAAGCAAATATGTAGTATGAAGCTTGGGCAGAAGAATTACTTCCTCCAAGATTAAACTAATCACACAAAAGCACTTCAGGCTACACCCTGGAACCAAAGTACACCATGGAAGCAAGCACTCACCAGCTATGCGGCTTCAAGAAGATCATCTAATTCCACTGTGCCTCAGTTCCCTAAGCTGTAAAGCAGAGATAACAGCTGGGGTGTTGGGATGATTCAAGCTGAAATGTGTAAAGTTCTTTCAAATTCTGGTCATGGGTTGGCTGTTATTCTAGTAATTGAATAATTTTTCACATTGAAAACCGTGATCCATGTGGCATTTCAAAGTAAGAATTAAGAACTCATTCATCTTCTAGTTCAATGATTAGCCAGCTCTACCAGCATCATTTATTGGCTAATCTTTCCATGCATCTTATGGATTGAATTATGTCATCCCCCAAAATACGCTGATTCCTGTCCTGGAGATTTCTGTTGTTATGAAAAAGCGTCTTGACAAAAACCAACTTAAGGAAGGAAGAGTATGTTTTGGCTCACAATTCCATGTTACAGTCTATCATTGCAGAAAGTCAAGGCAGCAAGCCCTTGAAGCAGCTGCTCACATGACATCTACAGTCAAGAGCAGAGGATGAATATGTGCAAGCTGGTTCTCAGCTCACTGTCTACACTCTTACACAGTTCAGCACCAAACTCAGGGAATGGTGCCTCCCACAGTGGGCTAGGCCTTCCCACATCGATTCATGTAATCAAGACAATCCCCAGTAGACATACTCACAGGCCAGCCTCATCTAGGCACTCCTTATTGGGAATCTACTCTCAGGTGATTCTAGACTGTGTCAAACTGACATGTTAAAATGAACCATCACAATGTCCTAAACTCCAGTATTGTGGATTATGACCTTGTCTATAAATTGGGTTGTTAAAGATGTGATTCACTAAGATGAGGCCGTACTGGGATAGAATTGTCCCCCACCCCGTCCAATATTAGACTGGTCTCTTTATAAGAAAGGAAAAGACAGAGACATACAGAGAAGACAGCTATGGTAGAGACAGAGGCAGGCACTGGAGTGATTCTGCCATAAGCCAAGAAGAATCTGGGGCCCCTAGAAGTCATGTCTCTCTCTAGTTGGTGGAAGCTTGTAAAAACTGCTAAGATGCAGGCAATAGTTTATAGACTCAAACTACAGACAGGCTGTGTTGGTGGACACTGCAGTCTCAGTTCCCTGGCGTGGGACAATGCGCTCTATCAGGAGTGTCGGTGAAGCTGGAGAGGAAAGTGCCAATGCCAAGTTCTATTTCACTAGAGTGAAGCACACTCTAGTGAAATAATGAATGACAATCCAGGAAGCGGGAGTCTTCCTGGGGGGCTAAAGGCAGCCCTCTGTGGCTCAGCATGTGACCTCCTCTGTGGTATAAACAGGGATGCATTTCACAGCAGCTAAGCACCAGGAAATATGCTTTTAATTATCACTTAAGATGTAACCTGTCAGAGGTATTCCTATCACTTATACTTAATGAGAATTGATTTTGGATTGTATTACCCAGGAAGCTTAGGATAATGGAAAGTTCGGGTCTCTTCTGAGACCTTTAGTCACGACACGTCTCTGTGCTGATGATCCCCCCACCCCAACAGTCATCAAACATTTGATCTGCCCACATGCGACCTAGGCAGAGGCCCACTCAGGCAGAAAGTGATTTTTAATGAGTGAGAGTCTCTAAAGCCGAGCACAGCACAAGAGTCTCATTGCAAAGTGAGGAAGCCCCTGGGAAAAGTCCTGAGGTGTTGAGTTCGCACTGAGGTCCACAGGCTGGTCTTGTCGATCTGGGGGCGAACTGCAGAAGTGATGTGTTAGTGTGAGCGTCCAAACAACCACTGCTGAACTGACCTTCTGGTGTGTGTCTGTTTGCATCCTGTTTGTTTTTACAGTGCTGGGCATCGAACACAGGGCCTTGAGCACTCAGGCTAGCACCCTCCCCTTGACCTCGAGGCTCTTTGGAGTGTGTGCTACTGTAATGTTAAATTCCTCCAGCTGACTTTAAACTTCAGAGCCTCCTGCCTGGGCTCCCCCAGTAGCTAGGATTACAAGTGTGCACTTTTTGACTTGTCTGAAATGGCGGGTAATTCCTGAAGAGGCGGGCCAGGGTAGCTGTGCAGGGGACACCACGGGGAAAGAAACGAGGTCTGATGGTTCCAGTGTCCCAAATTCGCCACTTCTCTTCTATCTGGTTTTGATTTTTTTTTCTTGATCAAAACGTAGTACTACTTCAGTAATTGTTTGCCTAATGTTTTCCTCAAGGGTGGCTTAGCTAACTTTTAAAATTTATTTTGCAAAGGCGATTTAAATTGTGACGTTATGGAGGTCCGTCTTACAGATCTGAAGATACAGCATCTTTCAGCTATCGATGGACATTGCGGAGAGCTTGGGGTTTTGCAGTATGGCTCATTGATTCCTTTAAGGTCGTGGATATTTGAGCGGCACGAAGGCGTAGAAAAGGGACCCAGGATTTCTCTGTTTGTCTTGCCAGATTTAGAAAGATTGAAAATGATTTCCAAGGAGAACTTTTTCATCCTGGGATCCCATGCTATTGACATCTGTGTCTGCATGTAATGTAACAAAATCTATGCATGATTGTGTGGGGACCATGGTGGAGGGCTGTATAAAAGGAAGTTGGGAAAGGTGGACTTTCAAAGACAAGATGAAGAAGTAAGAGTAAGCAAGTCCAAAGCATCAAACCATGACTTCTATCAGTCATAAAATAAACACTGTTTTGTTTTGTATATGTATCTGCATGTGTGTTCATGTTTATATACAGGCATGTATGTGCAGATGCTTGTGTGTGTGTGTGTGTGTGTGTGTGTGTGTGTGTGTGTGTGTGTACAGAGGTCAACCTCAGATGTCTTCCCTAGTGGCTTTCCACCTTATTTGAGAGTCTATTACTGAACCTTGAGCTGGCTATTGGACGATACAGGCTGGCCAGCAGGTCCCAGAAGTCCTCCTGTCTCCACCTACCCCACACTGGGCTTATAGGCACGTCCCACTGTGCCTGGCTTTTTATGTGGGTCCTGCGGTTCTCAGTTTAGGTCCTGACTAAACCATATTCTTAGCCCAGAAATGATGTCCTTAAAAGAAAATGAGAGGGCCTGGAGAGATGATTCAAAGGTTAAGAGCACTGGCTGCTCTTCCAGAGGACCCAGGCTTAATTTCCAGTACCCATTGGGCAGCTAACAACTGTCTATAACTCCTAGTCCAGAGGATCCAACACCCTCACACAGCCATACACGCAGAAAAAACACTAATGCACATAAAATACAAATTAAAAAATGAAAATATGCCTGTTTGTAAGCCTAGAAGTCAGGAGGCTGGTGTAGGATGAGAACAGATTTGAGGTCAGACTGGCCTACCAAGTGAGGCCTTCTCAAAAAAATAAACAAGGGAGGGAGAGAGAAAGGGAGGAATGGGGGAAGAGAAGGGAAGAAGAGAGCAAGGGAGGAAGGGAGGAAGGGCGAAGAGAGGAAGGGAGGAAGGGAGGAAAGGAGGAAGGGAGGAAAGGAGGAAGGGAGGAAGGGTGAAGAGAAAGGAGAATTAAGGTTGTCCTCAGTTGACTCTCTTGGACCCTCAGTCCAGGTTATTATATTCACTTGGTGTGTGTTAACTGCCACCCATGTTGACACTGTTGAATATGCTGGAGTCATAAGGACATGCTCTCCTCGAGGACCTTGTGTAGTTCTACAGACAGAAAACCAGAGCAGATGGAGAGCTGTGGGGTCTAGTAGGGAAGCCGTTTGAATTCACTTCCGAGGATGGAGTGAAGCTCCTTGGAAAGAGTGTTCTCTAGGGTATCATGATTATGAAATATTATTAATGTGGGGAAATAGCATGCATTGTCATAGCAATCTGGGCCCACTGCCTACTGACTTTCTAGATAAATAGACAAGCAGTGTTCCCTAATTTAATTGGCATTTTGTGAACTGTTAAAAGGGTACTTGGGCATTTAGTTTAAGATAGTGTATTGCTTCCTTCACAGGCTGCTGGGACAAAAGGCTTTGACAAAATCTACTTAAGGACAAGGGTATGTTTTAACTCATAGTTCAAGAGGATATTCCACAGTGGCAAAGCAGTCATGGAGGAAGGAACCTGAGGCGGCTGGTTACATTGCATCCTCAGTCAGGAAGCTGAGAAGGTTGAATGTTCTTGCTCAGGTAGCTTTCTCTTTTTTATGCCATCCAGGACTTAAGTCCAGGAGTGATGTCTCTCTTCTTTAAGGTGAT